>NC_072456.1:22862717-23575217 GCF_027596085.1 Anoplopoma fimbria | reverse complement strand
CAAGTTAAGACATAATTCTCTTCCAAATAAAGAAAACATGGAGAAGTAAAGCAGCCTATAAATGTATCCGGCTGAGCAGCTTTAATTTCCCCAACATGCTCCCACTCCTCATCTCTAATTAAAATGTAAAAATGTTATCCGTCTTAGTTCCTTGTTCTTCCTCACTACCCCCGAACACCTCTGTGAGATCCTCCTAATGATAATCTCCATGTTTCATGCTTCTGCCATCATGAGTCTTAACTTTTCATCGGATGGAAACAAACATTATGCAAATGGCGAAGCTTAAAGTCTCAGATATGCTTCTCTTACTCTCTACTTTGGCATCAAAACACACAGACACCAGGGGAGGGGAGAGAGAGGAAGTGGGGATTTTGGTGTAATCATGAACTTAAGTATTCTTTTTTTCCATTTAGATGGATAAAAATAAGGAAATACTTTATAATACCAACTTCGTTATCTTCAAACCTGTAGACAAAGTGTATATCTTTGTGATGTGTCTGATGTATTGAGTTGTTTGATCTCTTAGCCTCAGATTATTATCAACCATGAGGTGTTTTTGAAGGGCGACAGCTCCGGGTGCACTGATGCTTCCTCTGTGTGTGGTATGCTTGGTCACTCAGAATGAGAATGATTGTCCACACACACACACACACACACACACACACACTGGCCTGCACATGCATTATAATGTCAGCTCATCCTCTGTGAAGCAGAGGCCCGTGTGCCTCCAACAGTGCAGGGTGTTTCCAGCAGCACGCCCTCCAAAAAAGATCTCATTCACCACATTCAAATCTGTGTTTAGCATGTGCGTTCATGTTATTTTGGGTGGTCTGCAGAAGTTGATTGAATTCCCACTTTTCTGCTAATTGGCGGCAACCCCTCTTTCTGCTGAAGATGTGTCTGATCCGTCGCCCCGTGAATTTGCGCACAAGAGCATGACGTTTCAATGAGAGCTGTGAATTCGATCAAATGGAGCTTTGTGCGATGAAGCAACAGCATCTCCGGTGGGCATGTGTGTTTATGCACCAGCGGACGGGCGTCTGTAAACATGAATCACATGAAATGAGTTGTTCAGCTCAATATCAAACTCTGAGTGGTGGAGTCTATACCCTGAGGCAATTAGCAAGTGACATTCTGAGCAAGAGGGGAACGAAGCGATGATATTTTAATTAGGATTTCATTTTTGCATATTACCTTAAGAGAAATAAAGGTGCATGTTTCTGCTTTTCTTGCTGCTGCTAAAAGTAAAATATACACATTATGAAGGACCAGACTTTCTCAAAAGTCATTTTTTGCAAGTTCAAGTCAACGTACTGTCTCATCACTTATTTATTTATTTATTTATTAGCATACAGTATCAACCCAACAAGCCAATTAGTCAAACAAACACAGGACTTTCAACCACAAGACCGGTGTTCGACACAATGACTCCCAAAGTATTTTTTGTGGTTTTGTTTCCTAAACCTAACTTTCATTTTCCAATGTCCCGAAAAATAAGTTCCTAGTGACGGCAAAACAACGGACAATTCTTGTCCCTGAACACAAAACCAATTGATCTTTGAGGGGCAAGTCCGAGTCAAGTCTCAGGTCCTTGAGGGACAATTCTATGTCAAGTGTCAAGTTTTCAAGCTGGAGCCCAGGTCAAGTCACAAGTCTTATGAGGGCCAAGTCTAGGTCAAATATCAATTATTTAAGGTGCGAGTCCAGGTCAAGTCTCAAGTCTTTGAGGAGCAAATCTCAAGTTTTTGAAGTGCGAGTCCAAGTCAAGTCACAAGTGTTTGAGGGGCAAGTCCGAGTCAAGTCTTTCTGCTGGAGTCCAGGTGAAGTCTCAAGTCTTTTAGGAGCAAGTCCAAGTCAAGCCTCAAGTCTTTGAGGGTCAAGTCCAAGTCAAGCTTCAAGTCTTTGAGGGGCAAGTACAAGACAAGTCTCAAGTATTTGAGTAGCACATCCTCGTCAAGTCATAGGTCTTTTAGGAGCAAGTCCAAGTCAAGCTTCAAGTGTTTGAGAGGGAAGTACAAGTCAAGTCTCAAGTCTTACATTTTTAAAGGACAATTTAAGTCACGTCACAAGTCTTTGATAGGCAAGTCCAGGTTAAATATCAATTCTTTGAGGCGCGAGTCCAAATCAGGTCTCAAGTCTTTGAGGGGCAAAGCCAAGCCAAGACTGAAGTCTTTAGGCTGGAGTCCAGGTCAAGTATGAAGTTTATGAAGGGGAAAGTCAAAGTCAAATATCTATTCTTTGAGGAGCAAATCCAAGTCAAGTGTCAAGATTTTGAGAGGCAAGTCCAAGTTGAGTCACCAGTCAATGTGTGTGCGACCTAACTGCAGCTTGAGTCCAAGTCCTAGTCCCTTTCTCTGGTATTGACTGATGAAACAGAGCATTTGAGAACTTTAGGACCTTGTTACATGTGGATAGTGCAACATAAACAGATGCGTGTTATTTCATTCGCTGCCATAACATCTTGTACTGTTTTTAACGCCAACATTTGCCATCGATCCCAAGCAGCAAACATGTACAGAAACAAATGTAACATTCTGTACATTTGCCCGACATCTCCGACATTAAACTGTCAGTCACACTGTGAGAATAAATGTCTCTCTCTCTCTGGGTGGAAAAACACTTCCATAATCATCATCTTTGACACAAATGCTAATCCCTCAGCCATGTTAGCCATCTGTGGCTGAAGTGGCGGGGCAGAAATTACTGAGGAAAATGGACACAAATAAAATGCTAATTCACCACGGGCTACAAGTGGCTCCCCTCCCTCCGCTCAGCTCGGGGGGCCTCTCGGTTCCCACACCACTTCCCTGCGTCTCTCCCAGGGTGCTGCTGGGATACCGGCGGCTGCTTCGGAGCCCGCAGCGGGGATTCGGGCCTTCCGATTGGCTCGTCTTTGTTTGCCCCCATGCATGGCATTCATCAACCGATTTGAATATATGCAAATGTTGCAATGGTGCCCCGTCAAAGGAGACTCCCACCACCACCTACACCGTGTTTTTTTCTCTCCCTTCATTTTCCCCGCTCTTTTTCCTTTTTGTCTCTCTCCTAACTGCTGCAGATAGCTGTGGGAACCAGCTACAGAGGGCCAGATCTGCTTTGTCACAGGGATTTATTTAGTAGTGAGACTCATGACTGTTAATGACATCGGCAGCACACTGTATATCATAAGGAGTAGAGAATAAAGGTGTAAAGGTGATGCTCTTCTTCATCCTGGTCACTCGTTAATGCCTCTGCTGTGTACAATCAAACCAAATTGCAGAGACGTGACGGTGCGGACAGATGCACAGTCTTTTTGTGTTTCAGATCAAACACATGTCATGCAAGCAAATACGTCATGCATGTTCTGCTGGTTACAATAAGAACTTTGCATTATGTGAATATATTGTCGGTTTAAGTCCAAGTTTCTACTGTAAAAAGAAATACAAAGACAGTGGAAACACGATGTAGCTTAGTTTCTTATAGGCAATATTCTGACTCTATAACATTAACCATGACTCCATTTGTGAATTGATCGTGAGCCAAAATGCACAATACCAAGACTCTTCATCTGAATTAACCAGATGTAATTCGGCCATCATTCATGTGATCCTTTATACCTGTGCTTCTCCTGCTGTGACGCTTCTTTAATTTCTTCCGTGAAAAATGCCTGTAATAATAACAATCTAGCCCACAGCAAGACCATTAATGTATCACGGTAGAGCTCAGGGCTGTGCATTCATAAAATAAGATGCATACATTTTGTTGGCTCGTCGTGTCCAGATTCAGGCACAGGAGAATTAGCTCGGCCTGGTTCTCTTGTCATGTGTTAAAGCCGTGACTTGGGCTCGTCCTCACACAGATTCTGGATTTGGACAGCATGAATCGTTGCACACTTAAAGCTACTGTAATTACGCAAATGCAGGCTGCTAATCGTATTTCACTGAGTGTTTGGAACATGGAGGATCCCGTGGGGTGATCCAGCATGCACAGATGGGGGATGTACATGCACACACAAAGACGTACGCAGGTGTCATTTGGCACGTTTGCTATGTTTCAGTCTATTGTCTTTGAACTTACTGTGTCAAATGAAAATATGTTTGCACAAAATGTTCATTTACACTTATAGAACAACATATAAGACATAGCTCTAACCCATTTACACCAACACCTAATCATTTATCTTTAAAGAAATCTTAAACTTGTGTATTTTTTCTTCATTTACATCCCCACCTTTGTGCTGGATGTATATATATATTGCTTTTATTCAAAGGAAATATATGTAATAATGGCTTTAACGTGGCTCATCTCATGCTTCATGAAAAGAAAAAGGCTTTTATATTTGGTTAATTAAGCCAGACACTGGAATGCTCAGAACAGGCTTTCTGATAACAGGCCGCATCCATCTGTAAAAAAAAGCGGATGAAAATAATTTTATAGTTTTGTAATAATGTTACAGATTTTAAAGGTTTAAAAAATGTATATATACATGCCTACATTTGTTAATTTACTAATAGTCAAATATGTTTTTGCTTCAGATATTGTCCTTTTTTTTTCAAACACAATTAAAGCTGCAAAGTTTCTCAATTTGACCGGAAAATGTTGTTTGATATAAAAGTAAAACGCCTCATGTGGGAACTTGTCTTCTTGAGAATTGATACATTCATGTTGTTTTAATTGATAATCTATGTGTAAATGTGTTACAGTGGAACCGGCCTCCCACCTCCCACCTCCCCCCCCAATGAATCTGCTCCGTGCATTAACGTGTTTTGAATGACAATCGTTCTCTGAGCTTGAACTTGACCGGCGGCATTGCCTGGGAAAAGAGGCGCGACTTTGGCCCTTTGCTCCCCTCCTTTATGGAGAGGAGGCTGCTAAGACTGATGTCAGCGCTCATTTGCATAAACTTCAGCCTGTTCCCAATTAAACCAGGAAAGCAGCGAGAGCACCAGTCTGTTTTCACGTGGCGGGGAATGAACCAACATCTCTCTCTGTCTCTCTCTCTCTCTCACAAACACTCTGAGCATCAGAAGAAGCTGCTGCAATGTAAGTTCATGATTTTCTTCAGTTGGAACTGTGTTTTAAATTTGATTCAATTTTAGTTGTTTTAAATCATTTTAAAATGTTTTTGTTTAAAGATTATGCTGGAGTTAATCTACAGATTTAGTCAATTTTCCTTTTTTCTTTCATTTTTGAGGCTTGTTCTTGATGAGAAGGATGATGTTCACATGACACCTGCAGTTTGTCTCTTTCCCAAAGGCCTGAATGTGTAAGAAATGTGCTGCGTGGCATCTTTGTAGTCTTTTTATAAGTCTGGAGGTTTTATTCCCTGATTCTTTATAAATACATTATAGTGCTGCTCTATTGAAAGCTTGTGCATTAGACAAACTGAGTGTATCTGCAGTACAGTATGTCGTCATGTCAGATTAATGCAGGAGGCTGTAAGTGCTCCTTACTCACCTGTTTGAGAGTCTAACCGACTCCTTCATTAGTTTTTTTTGTGGGAATTAGATTCGCAACAGCAAAATGACTGCTGAAGTATTATATAATTTGAAAACAATGCATTTGTTGCAATCGTTGTCACTTTTTTTTATAAACCGCCTGGCATTAGGAGAGCATTTTTTATTCTCAATGAGAAATGCTTCCATCACGCTGCTGCGTCTGCAGAACTCTTTGACTAAAGGGAAACCAATGGGGCTTTACATTCTTATTAACATATCAACAGATCTGTATAATGTTTCTCCAGCGGCATAAATATTAACAAGATATAGATTTAGAGAGTTTCAGACACCTGCTGTTGCTGCTCTTGATATGCCGTTCAAAAAGAGTCTTGACTTTTCTACTGACAAACGATTCAGCACTTATAATGTAAAGTCATCTGAGGGATTTCCTGCAGACACATTATAAGACCATACTGTAGCTGAAAAATTACATTACATTACATTACATTACAGTCATTTAGCAGACGCTTTTCTCCAAAGCGACTTACAATCAGTAGTATGTTACATATCATTCACCCATTCACACACTGATGACAGGCTACCATGCAAGGTGCCACCATCAGACTCTAACTAACATTCATCATCCAGTCCACAATACTCATCTGTGCAATTGATAATGTTAATCTTTACCAATATTTGTATTGGATTTCGATATTTAAAATCCGTAGAATGGCCCCAACCAGTACATGCCACCTCTAGATGATAACTTATTACCATGAACTGCTATTAGGTGATGATTTGGAAACATGACAGAGTGAAGGATAAATATTTGCTCCCTGCTGGTCCTCATGTGTGACCTCTGACACCTTTCAGGTCAAGCCTCCTTTGAAGAGCGGCCATTACAATTCCCAGAAGTGGCCTCTTGAATTGGTCAGTTATTAACGACTGAACCCAACAGGACTCGGTGTGGTCACGCATGACCACCAAACAGTCAGACAAATCGGACAGAAATGAATGAATATAAGGAGGAAGCTCCTTTGATCTGGGAGAGTTCAGATCTGATGTGTGTCTGCCTGAGTGGTGTGTGTGAGTGTGTGTGTGTGTGTATGTGTGTGTGTGTGTGTGTGTGTGTGTGTGTGTGTGTGTGTGTGTGTGTGTGTGTGTGTGTGTGTGTGTGCGTGTGTGTGCAGTGTAGTTTCAAAGTGTCAACTAATTCAATTAAATATTTTATTGTAATATAAACTATTCAAACCAATATGAAAATGTGAATTATGTGTGTTTTAAAGGTTATTGAGACGTTTTGTTCCTGTGAATATGATGGTTACATATCAGATCATCAGAAGTGCTTTTAGAAATTGAAGAATATTTTAGAAAATATGAATGAAACATTATTCCTGCAAGTGTCACTTTATAAATTACTGATTGAGTAAATAAATGCATTCATTTATTCAGTAAATAAATACTTGATAAATACTCTCTTTGGGAGGTCTTAAAACGGGAGAAGACCAGTCCTACTTTACTTTCAAACAAAAGCAAATATTAACGCAGCAAAAAATAATAATTTAATAGTAATTCAGAAGTTAATGAGCATCAATGATCTTTATTCAGTAAATGTCCATCTGTGCTGAATTCGCTTTGATCGTTTGGTTGGCCGTCTATTCGGCTGATCTGTGCGTTTCATTGTTTTTAAAAAACCAAGATATAATATTTAAAAAAATCTTATTTATAATGTATTTTATAAAGAACAATGTATTTATAGCCCATGCCTTGAATAACTGCAATTTCCGCTGACGTCTAGTAAGCATATGTTTTGTCTGATGCTGCTAAAATTATTTTAGTTCTGTGTAATTAATCGGCCACAAAGACCAAATATATATCTCAGTTATTAGGCTATTAACTACGAAAAAATGTCGAATTATGTATTTATGGACAAATAAAGCTAAATTATTTTAGCTTTCTTTTCAGTAACTCGGAACCAAACCAGAGGATTTATTGACGAATCGATTCTAAAGATCTAAAAACACATTCGACATCATTTCATTTTTAAACTGAAACACAAAATCTTTGAGAAACATTCATATTTTAGATCCGTAAAATGAATGTATTAAGAGCAGCACACACTCCTGTATATCCCTGTGTCAAATACCTTTCATAAAGAGAAACGCTGTCATGCTGGAGCCAAAAAAAAAAACACAAGCAAATAAAAAACACAATTCCTTCACTATTTTTATGAATCTAAAACATCCCATAATATTATTACACATTCTATTACAGCTCTGAGAGAGAGAATATCACTAATGATAGCCTGTTGTTTAAATAATATTCTCATTATATATTATCACATATTTACTTCTCCACCTGCATAGATATTTCAAGGTGAATCACATTTTGTTTTCTGCAGATTTGTACCATAATTGAATGATTTCTTCTATTTTCCACCGCCTATAACTGGGTATTATTCGATGACATCCACATATGTAGGGACTTTAATAACAACAAAATATTCATCTTTAAGCCCAACATTATCATTTCACTCATTTTCGGTTCAGACTTTTCTAAATTCATCATCGTTTCTTTTCATTTGAAGGCATTTATAACATTTATCAAAGGTCACCTCCCTCCTGCATCAGATCACTGTGTCAGTAAAGTTTTAGAATTTGAATATGTTCGACTGCATCAATTAAGAGGCTGTGTTTCTCTCATGTTGTTGTGATTATGTTTTATGTGGTTTGATGGAGCAGTATTCAGTGTAGTAGTTTGGATTTAGGCCAATCAGACCCCCGCAGGCCTGAGCTGCAGTACTGCTACTCGGCCAGTAGATGTCGCTGTTTCACTCGGATTGTCCTTAAATTCACTGAGATTTTTCATTATCATTACTGGCTGTTTCTAGATGACACTGAATGTGTTACTGTTTCTTCCCATGATGTGCTTTGTGTTGTTTGTGGGCCCAGCTCATCCTGAATCCCTCAGCTGTTTGAATGTGGAGGCCTGATAATAAGGCCCACAATCATTCAAACATTGTCCTCATATGAATATGAACGAATAACAGCACTCTCTTGACTATGTTAATTTAATTAGAGCTTCACTGACAGCTGGTTGGTCATTTAATGTAGAAATTTAATGTCGATTTGTAGATAATAAAATATAGGTGATACCATATTTGTGAAGAATTGTTTTGTAGATAAAGTTAACCTTCACTTTTAATAGTAACATTTATCTTTAATGCATCAATTCCATGTGTCAGACTGGATTCTGCAGTTCCAACCAAGTGGAGACTGTAGGCATAATAATAAAATAATAATACAAATATTATTAATAATAATAAGAATGATAATGGCTATAATAATAATAATAATAATAATAATAATAATAATAATAATAATAATAATAATAATAATAATAATAATGTTTCTTATGCCTTAAAACGTTGAATTAAAGAAGTTAGAATAAAGGCAAATTGTGACCTATTTATTCTTGGATGTTCTGTTAGGGTCATTTCTTTTTTGTAATCATCGTTTGCACCAAAAAAAAAAAAAAAGAGCTTCTAATTGATAAAGAATATTGTGTCTTATATAAAATTGATCCTGTTCCAGTTTTTTCTCAATTCTTACTTCTACTAAATTGCCATTTGGATACACACACACACACACACACACACACACACACACACACACACACACACACACACACACACACACACACACACACACACACACACTTTTTTATCTTTTTTTAAAAATGCATTTAAAAATGCATTTTGTATATATATATATATTGTTTTATTATTTCTTCACAAAAATAATGCAACAAAATAAAGATGTTATAGATCCATCAGTGTCATCGGTCTTAAACTAGACATTAAAACACAAATCTGTCTTGTTGAGAGCATTGGAGAACACATTTGGAGAAAACGACCTATCCTGGCGACTGACGTCAGCACGTAAACAATTACGTTCATATCAATGACCGGGCAGCGTCGACTCCCCTCTGTGTGTATGCAGTCTGTAGGTGTGTTTGGCTGTTCTTCAGATCCAGTTAGCTTTCACTCTTTGTATGATTGGACATTTGGCACATGTTTATCCACGGTGCGCTCCGTTACGCACAGAGAGGAGGAGAGACGTCGCACCACGTCAAAGCAACGTGACCAGCTCCAGCTCCGGGGAGCATCTGCTTCTCCTGGCGGTGCTGAGGCTGCGGCATCATCATCTCACCCTCCTGCTCCTCCTGCTCCTCCTGCTCCTCCTGCTGCTGCATGCTGCGTTTTGAACGTCTCCATCTTTGGTTTTTCCTGCAGTAAGGATATTTAAATCTACAACATCTGGTTGTGAGCTCGTTCTGGCTCTGGTCTTTTCCTGCAAGCTTGTTGACTCAGGTGCTTCAGTCGAGCAAAGGTGCAGGTTTTTTTGGAGATCTCTGCTCCACTGCACAAAGCTGACCCTGTGTCCGGCTCCATCAGGACCATCACTGTGCAGCTGGCTGTGAGGAGACACGGGGAGGATGGAGAGTGTAGGTATACCTTCTATGACACCCTCTGCCAAGCTGCCTTATGCTTTTACATCATTTTTTTTGGGGTTCACTCATCCCTCCAACCGACACAATCCAAAATGTTGGATCTGCTGTGTCTGCCTCCTAAAAAGGTCCTCAGTGGTGCCTCTCCCTCCCTCCCTCCTCCCTTCCTGCACCGACGTGCACGTCCACGTCTATCAAATGCTGCCCCAAAAAAGCACGATGCTGGGTGCAGCTAAAGAGGGAGAACAATGGACACCAGTTCAACAATGGTCAATGCATAAGCGGTGCTAAAAATGCGTTTGGGGTTTCTGTGCACGTCGTTCCTTATAGCAGCCGGTGCATGTGTGTGTGTGTGTGTGTGTGAGAGAGAGAGAGAGAGAGAGAGAGAGAGAGAGAGAGAGAGAGAGAGAGAGAGAGAGAGAGAGAGAGGAGGGGACCAGAGACGCAGCAGCTCCTCGCACACTGTCATCCGAGGCTGGTGAGGAGATGTTGGATGGGGAGAGGATGCTGTGTCGTCCCGGCGGCCTCGGCTTGTTTCTGCTCACTGAAGCAATTTACTATTACTATTTTTTATTTTTTTTCCCAAACACACTTGTGTGGTTTGGATCATTGTGCAGGTTTGCTCTCACAGTGAAGTTTCTCCTCCTGGCTCTTATAGTTTGGGTGCACTTGCGTTAAAACACAGAGTGGACTTGAACCAGAGATGCGGGATTAATTCAAAGTTTATGACATGTAAGTATGAATTTATTTTAAATGTTTTTATTTGTGGACTCATGACAGGGCTATAAGAAATGTGGATGCTTAACTATATTGCTGTATAATAGTAATAAAACAGTCATGTAAAATACTACTACCCTTGACTTTATGGGTGAAGTTAAACAGAAAAGTGCTCCTCCATCTAAAGAGTGAGCCCTGGAGGGGTGAGGACTAGAGGCTCCTCTGAGCGGTGCTGAGGCCGGCCGAGAGGCCCCGGAGCCGGCGTCTGTAAAGCAAACAGTCGTGTGATTGTTAGCAGAGCCTGGGAAAGTGTCCCCTCGGCTGGGAGGTGGAGGGACTTGACGCCAGAGCCTCTTGTTAAAGAAGACTTGTGTGCTCCCAGACAGCATTGTGATGCTAATGAGCACCAGCACGTTGTTGAACTTGATGTTGACTTTTTTCTTTCTTTTCTTTCTTTTCTTTCTTTCTTTGGACGATTTTTTTTTTTTCTTTCTCGTTTTTTTTCTTTTTTTCTTGGTCACTTCTTGTTTGTGGGAAAATCCTCTCCGGAGCTACAGTGTGAAATTAATGAATCAGGCCTTTGCAGTTAACAATGGAGAGCATATTAAAAACACACACACAGTATCTTTATTTATGGTTTTATTTGTGTTGGTTAGTTTATTTGGTCAAACCTGTTCTTAAGAGAGATGAGACACTTGCTGGGATTATTTATGCTGATTTTACATTTTCATGGATACGATTCTTTTTCTCCAAACCAAAATGAATAACTGTGTCAAATTATTGTATATTAAAATACGTGATATTTAATTTTATAAATAATGGTAATGTTTGAAAATAAAATGTGTGACTGTTTTGTCATTGAAATAATTTACATTTAATTTACAAGCAAAATAATCCAGCAGAATTATAACATTTTAAAAGGATTACAAGATACAGTTTCTTTCTTTCTTTCTTTCTCTCTCTTTCTTTCTTTTCTCTTTTCTTTTTTCTTTCTTTATCTCTTTCTTACTTTCTTTAATACAGTGCAACAGGTGTAGGCCTACTGAAAATTGAATTTCCAGAACAGGAATTGGACTTTAAACACATCATTTCTCTGCCAAATAAAATCAAACATGCAACAGTGGCACTTTATTCATTCTAAACCTGTTTTATGAAATTGAACTTAAATCAACTTCAGCACCCACAATTTCACAGTAATTATAATAATTAATACCATCGTAATAACTTTAATCATCACAGGTAAAAATTCGGCTGACATAAATCTTTATTTAGATAATTTCTAAAGTCATATTCAGTCTATTATTCTGTTAAATATGCCATAAATAAGGGTTAGGAAGAAAATAAGAGTATTTTTTTTTGCCTCTACAAGTCTGTTTGCAGATTTAAATAATCATTCTCACTGTGATTTATTTCATAATTTAACTGAATAATCATTAAAACGGGGAAACTGTCCCTGTAGGTTTCACTGTTCTGCTGCATGTAGTCTGTAATATGATCATTATTTTCATACGTTTTATGCCCTTACATTGAGAAAAACTTATTTTCTAAATGCATTTAATCCAGTTTCATTAGATCCCAGTCGGTGCATCTCTTCTCTTAACACCAGGCCTGTTTAAGTGTTTCACTCCTCCGATTCTCACACAGCCGTGAAGTCATTGGATTCGTTTCAGCACCAAGGACAGAGACGCTTCTTCACCAGAGTCTCTCTTCAGTCTTTCTTTCGTTTTCATTTTAAATCAAGCACTTTTTTCAAGCATGTTATAATCACTCCTTGTGCATCTTTGATTTTTTTTTTTTTAAAGTATTGTTTGAATTTAGCATTACAGCTTAAAAAAAGGATAGTAAAAATCCTTTATTTCCCCTAGTTTTTTTTAGCAAAAAGCATAAACAAAACAATATGGAGGGTGAATTAATTATCCTATTGGGAGACTGACGTTTGGTTTTTATCATTGGAATTTCATAGACATATAGGAGACAGGAGGGAGACAGTGAACACAGCATACACAGACTACAATAGAATAGATTATTATAGAATAGAATAGAATTATAGAATAGAATAGAATAGAATAGAATAGAATAGATTATTATAGAAATAGAATAGAATAGAATAGAATATAGAGAAGTCTCAGTCAGTGTAAGACTTTACACACTTACTGTACTGTACGTCTGACAGGATGTGACGCAGTCAGGGGGCGTGTTCACATGGATTCACGTGAGGCTGATGAGAGACTCAATCAGGTTTATTCCAATTATGTTTTCAGCAAAGGCAGAGATAAAGAATCAGAAAAGCAAACACACACACACACACACACACACACACACACACACACACACACACACACACACACACACACACACACACACACACACACACACACACACACAACAGTTGCTTTGACCTTAACAGCAGCCACTGTTCTTTGTACTTAATTGAAACCCATTTGAAAATAAATCATATTTTATTTAATATTTCTCATCATCTAATCATCTTATTTACAGTAATAGTCTATGAAATGGAAGTTTATATATTTTTTAGAAATAAATGAAATGAGATTTCTCCCATGCTTTTTATGTTTCTCAAACAAGGAAGGACGCCACGACGTGCTCGTTTTGTATTTATTGAGGATGGGGGATCTTATTTTGAAAAGATTAAACATTTTTTCTTTGTGTCTGCATTTGAGAAAGCCCGTGATAAAATTTCCAATATTTTTTTTTCCCCCTGAAATATTTTCTCCGCCAAAGAAACAGCTTTTATTCGCAGGCCTACAAAAAAAAAACTGCCTGATTAAAATTCAAATTAGAAACCAGTAACACACACACACACACACACACACACACACACACACACACACACACACACACACACACACACACACACACACACACACACACACACACACACACACACACACACTCATTATTAAGCATTTGATATGGAATCCTGCTGCTATATATAATTCCAAATAAAAATTCATAATTCTGAATAATATGTTATCATGCAGTGTGAATAGCAGAGAGCTCTATCTAACAGGCTAACACATCACAGGCTTCTGTTAGTGTAAAGCAGCAGCAAAGGCTGTGATTTCCACTGATTATAAGCACATACAGTAATGCTTCAGTCAGTAATGCTTTGTACTCATTATACTGCTGCATCCCTAATTAAAACACACATTTCCTAGCCTTTTAAGACTCGTTTCAGCCAATGAGGAAAAATACAAAACATATATAAAATAATAGAATAAAACAATTCGTTTTCTTTTGAGAGAAAATGAAGATTATTTAGATTTTTGAATACAGAGTTTGCATTATTCTGCTCTGTGCTGAAAACCTGCAGCTTGCTCTATACCTTGACTCACTGCTTGCTCAGTGTTTCTTTTTTTTTTTGGGAACAAACTTTTTTCTGTCCTTCTTCACAGTTCTGTGCAGCTGAAAGACGGATGGTTTCATTGTCACAGAATCCTTCAACATGGCACATTGCCCGAGGCCTCTCCGGACAGGTGACATGTGCAGTCAGCTGCACACTGTTACACTCTGCATACCTGCATTCAGGACGAAGCCATCATTATTGATATTAATAGTATTAATGTGCACGATGGATGTTTTCTAGTGGATAGCAGAAATAAGAAATGATTCCCCACTTGGTTTGAGGAGCCCTCATAGGACCCCATACTGGGACCCAGTGACCATATCTGCTGTTTCATGGCGGTATAAAGCATTTAAAAGCCTGTTTCACCCCCTGTGAATCTCTCCCTGTCCATCCAGTTTGTGTTTTTCTGTTGCTCACCCAATGAGCATGCGTAATTCGTGGTCACACCGTGCATCTGACCCCTCCGCCTCCTGCACCATCTGACCCCCTGGTAGCCGGGGTGCTCTCTCTCCCTCTCCACTCTCCAGAGTCTCTTCCTCCGGGTGCTGCTGCAGTGTTGTTGGTGTTGTTGGACGTTATTCCTCTTAAGGATTCACGTTCACCGACAAAAAATGGTGCTTTGTCTTGTGGTAAATGTACCGGCATCCCACACTGAGGGAGCCGAGGAGAGACGCTCCCAATCCGGATTGAGTCCAGAAGAATATCGGCCGCATTAAAGCCTTGTGGATCTTTTTTTTTTTTTTTTTTTTTTTTTTTTTTTTTATAATTTGTGTTATTTGATAACGAAGCACGGCAGAATGGCTGTCCGATTATGGACTGAATATGTGAGTATGCTGTGTGATTATTCTCAATCCAGGGATTTGCACCACCGAGGATATACTCTAATTAATATTAAATGCAGCTTCAGCAGCATGTAAGAGCAATCTACTGATGGAGAGTGCAGTTTAAATGACCTGTTTTATCTTTTGCTTTAATACCAAGTGAGCTGCACGCCTGAAAGATGTCAAATCACAGTATTTAATCCTATTTCTTATCTGTGATCTGCATTTTTTCCCCCACCCCTGCAGACAAATGTCGATTTAAAACGCTTAGCATTAGAGCTGTCTGGAAGCTGCATATTAATAGAGCATAATAACCATATTTTGGTGATCACAAAGGATTATACAGGCTAATATGCCCCCCCTCCCCTTCAACTTGTCAGCATGCCATCAACTAATCCAAAGTACACAGTGACATCCAGTGAGGCTGGACTTCTTCCACTAGATCATGTGGTTGACATTTAGCTGGAAGCCCCTTCTTCTGCACGCTGCATAGGCCTGTTGATAGTTTGTCATGCTTTCAAACAATTCATGGATTAATTCACTGTGGTGCATGCTCTGAAATGGGTCGATGTGAGCTGGCATTTACAACAACAATGAGCTGGTATCTGGTGGTTCGTTGGCCTCGGTGATCTTTTAGGGAGAGGCAGTGGAAGTGACATCCAGTTGTGTCATCTCCAGGAGCTCAAACTGGACATGAACTGGTGTGGTGGTGGGGGGGGGGGGGGGTTTAATGGTTAAATGTGGGCCTCCCCTGTTACCATCGTGTTCGTGGATGACAGGTGAATGTGTCATCCTGCAGCTGGATGACTTCATGCTCGTCAGGACTTCGTGGCTTGTAGTGGAGGGAAGTTCACCTCTGGTTTGAAATACTAGAAATGATGGTGTCAATCATCTGAGAGTGCATGACTAATAGAAAGGGAGTTTATTGCTGATGATCTGTATGGTGATGGAGGTTATGGTATAGATCATCTTTTTAAGAAAAACACAATTACAAAAGGCAATAATACCACAATGTACTACCTTATAAGGTGCTTTGTGCATATGCGCAGTTATGTGTGAGACTGAGGGACAGGGGGGAGCAGAAGAAGAAGAAGAAGAGAGAGAGAGGTATAGAGAGAGAGAGAAGGAGGCGTAGCATGCAGGGGGAATGCAATGGCTCCATGTGACCACAACACAAGAAGCTCCAGCGGCGGCGACGGCCCCTTTAAGAGACGTGGGTTAGTTTTTCTCTTTGGTTATCTAGCTGTATGAGTTTATGTAATATCATAAAGCTAGAGAACCGAATGTATAAACTAATCCTGCACTCGTCACGACGGAACCGGGACCGAAGATGGTGATGGAGGAGGAGGTGATGGAGGAAGAGGGTTGCTGGCGGAGAGGATGGATGGATGGATGGATGGAGCAGCCCGCACGGAGGACTGGAAGCCGGGGTCCACGCATCGCACCGAGAAACGCCTCCTGCTTCCCTCCTGGACGTGGACCGGTGCTGAGGAGAATGCAACCCATCCTTAAGAAATAAACGGATTGATAGCGGTATATTTATATGACGAGGGATGCGTGGAGTGACAGATAGCAACCGGAGACAGGCTCCATTCATAGTGATGAGGAGGAGGAGGATGAGGAGGGAGGAGGAGGAGGAGGAGGAGGAGGAGGGCGACTCGGCAGTGATGCCTCTGCTGTTTCATCCCCTCCTTTTATCCTCAAGTTCATCAGCTTCATGAATCTCATGTTTTAGTGTCTTTAATGTTGACTGTGTTAGCTGATGCTGATGCTGAGATGAGCTTTGTAGCTGGAAGAGCACCTGATTGGACGACTCCTGGGAGTCACGTGGTCGACCAGTATAGCCCCCCACACACATATCCCTCTTGCTGCTGGCCTGTCAGTGTAGTAAAATGGGAAAGAGCTGTAACAATCAAAAGCTAATGCACTTGTTTGGTTTAGTTTAAGTGCCTCTGCAAAATGCATGCTCGCCTCTGAAAAAGTTTTTCTGTGTAATGCCGGAGAGGCTTCGCAGGCGACGGTGCATCCATAGAAATAATCCCACTATCAGGTGCATTCTCAGGGTTTTTTTTTTTGGTTCTGTATTGAAGGCACAGATAACATCCAGAGAATGTGTAGTAGGTCATCAATGCAATGTGTCACAGGTGATGAGGTGGAGGAGAAGACGACGACATTGTGATTCGGGCGGTGTTTGTCAACGGGATCATCTTATATCCCTGGATTTAGCTTGATTGATGCGCTTATTAACAGCCGCTTCGGGGCAGAACGATGTCTCCCACTGCCGAGGGTCACATCATGCACACCTTCGTATACTTCTTCTTTTAACAAATGCATTGCTAGTTTAGCTATATTTGTTGATAAGCAGGTCCTGGTTGGTTTCTGACACGTATTTTCTCCAATCCAAAGATATTCATGATCGATGTACAGCTGCAGCAGGTCGAGGAGAGATTTCGGAGGCAGTGTTAGGAGAGGCCAGGGTCGGCTGGGTCGCCCAGAGACCCGGCTGCTCTTCTCAGGCCTGTTTTATAATGCTGTTTGGGCTGCACATCATCTCCTCTTTCTTTTTTTTTTGCCCGACTCCATCCCAGTCGGAGAGGGAGCTCCTGTCTGGTTCCAGCGCTGCCTGCCTCTCTGAGTGATAGGTTGCACTCTGAGGTGGAGCCTGTTGAATTTTAAAAACCATCCCTTTCTGTGTTAGCTGCTAAACAGCTACAGAGCTGTTCTGCGTGGTGGTGGTGGCTCTGCTCCGCTCTACTCTGTTCTGTGTGGTGGAGAATGTGTGAGCGTAGTAGCAGCAGCAGCACAGAGCCTGGTGGTGCTGATGATAGTAGGCCCCAGCTTACTGCGTCACAGAGCAGGGCAGGTGGAGAAGGAGCTAGCATGGGAATATTTCTCCCCCTTTTCGTGGCCGTTAGACTGCTGTTTGCATTAATACCTTCTGTGGATGTTTGCTATTGTTGTGTGTGATCTGCTAACGTAATTATGATGCTAATATAACATTTTAGGCTGCTGTGCTGTTATACTTTTTCTAGTTTAATAGAGCGTGGTGCAAATTAATGTTTTCATCAAGGGAACACAGGATACATGTCTCTGTTTTAATATGACAGGAGCAAGTAAATGTTAATGGGACCATCGAGACAATTTTTCTAATACACAGAAGTGATAAAGGAGATATCGGCACACTCAGATCTATGCAGTGTGCACTTTATTACTTTGTTTTAATAAAGTGTACACTGCATAGATGTTAGTGTGCGGATATCTTCCTTAATGAGCTGGTATATTTTTGATACTTCAAGCACCTGATAGAATTAGAACTTGTATTGTTTCAGTTGGAATATCCCATATGGTCTTCATAATGGCAGTAATTTTAGTGCAGTGATTTTTTATCAAAAGCAATACTTGAGAAATTATCTTAATTTCACGACTATCCGTGTGCAGAATTTGCCTTTTTTTTTTTTTTTTTTTTTGACAATGCGCGTCCCCCTTCTGTCCTTTTTTAAGGAAAATTAACATTAAGCTAAATCATTAATAATACAGCATTGTTCCATTTGATTTGACAATGGCGTTTTTTTGTGCCACGCAAACAAGACAGCACCACCCTCCCAGCTTTTCACCCGCTCGCAGTAGAAATTAATGCATTGCTGAGGGGTAATAAATGGAGGATATGGGGAGAGCCCTTTGAGATTGAAATGCAGTCTGAGAGGCAGGCTAGACGTCGGTTTTCCCACATTAATATATGTCTGTCTGGGCCCTCTGCACCATCAGGACAGGAGGAGGCCCTCTACACCAGATGGAGCCCAGTCTAGTCTACGTCTAGTCTGCCAACACCTGCCATAAGGCTGCATTACACGTCCTATTGTCTTGCACAGTGATATATCTCCATTTAAACGTCTATTTAGAAATTGTATTATTTCACCAGCTTTGATTTATTCTGCGTGCTGCTAGGAAAGAGGAATTAACAAGCACATTTATTTAAAAAAAAAAAAAAAAAAAAAAGAAAAAAGTCGACAAGAGCGAATATTGCTGAAAATGATGTAGAAGGAAGGAAAAGAGGAGATGTGTTTATGCATGCATGCTGTGCATTTCTAGCCAACCTGTCATGTCTGTAGCTTTTTCCTGCTGAAGCGTGGATATGTCAGGATCCCCCCCCCCCTCCTCTTTTTCTTCACCACTCTTTCTCCGCACTGTGTGGTTTAACGTTGAATATTTTTTGGTGTTGTAGTCCCGTTTGTAGCATACGGTGCGAGTGTTGTTTGTAGTTTGCTTTGTTTGTTGGAACAAAGCAGCCACCCTTACACACAAGCAGAGCCATTGTTTCAGGTCGCACAGCCCTGCTGCATTTCCAACCCACCATCCTATAGATGTTATCTTCTGAGTGTCACACCTGGACACTAGATTTCAGAGCTGTGTGTGCAAGTGTGTGTGTGTGTGTGTGTGTGGGCATGTTTTTGCACAAATAGACATGATAGCATACTGTCGATTACAGAATTTGTCCTTTTTTTTCTCTTTACAATTTGGAATCTGGCTGCAAGGTTTAGATTTTAAGACGCTGCTTAAGATCGGTGTGTGTGAATTGTATGTTGGCAACAGCTGCTTCTCTAATTTATTTAGAAAATTACAGAATTTCTGATTCTGAGTACTTCCTGGAACGCATTTTCCCAAAGGTGTCCTTGTTTTATAATGTTTGGATGAGTGTTCGACTTTACTGTAAAAAAGAAAAACTTAAATAACTTTTTTTACACGTCACTATTATTATTAGTATTACTATTATTATTATTATTATCATAGTTATTATTATTGTTATCACTATTATTACACTTTGATTCAGATCTGAAACTATTTATGGCTCATGGTCTATTTGATTCCATATCACCAAAGTCCCTATATTCCAGCGTTATCAATTTTCTATTATCATTTTACCTTGAATTGCAATGGCCTGTATAAACCTTTTCTCTGAACTTATGAATTCTGGGTTTGGTAGCCTAGCAACAGCCTCTGACCCATGCAAGGGAAAGAGGGAAAAAAAGAATTGAAAGGCTGACGTGCAGGCTTTAAACCCGCAAAGGACATCAGGTTTCAGCGGATGTAATCTTTGAGTATTTTGTGTAATCGCTTGTGAAGTGTGTGTGTGTGTGTGTGTGTGTGTGTGTGTGTGTGTGTGTGTGTGTGTGTGTGTGTGTGTGTGTGTGTGTGTGTGTGTGTGTGTGTGTGTGTGTGTGTGTCTGCGTTGAAGAGATTGGTATTGTCATGCATTTGCCGCTGAGAGTTGAAGTAAGAAATATGAGAAACTTTCCACACATGAGTCTAACAAAATAACACTGCCGCATTTTTTTATTTTTCCAATATCACAATACCCACTTTCTATATAATTCTATTAGGATACATTTATTTTTTGTTCTTTTATACTACATTAAATGTGCAAATGAAATTCATAATCATTATTTGCATTAGATTTACCTCTTATCTCTCTCGCATGATTTCTAAATGTAGACTTTTGTCATGTACTTTTTACAGAACTAATACTATTTCTTTATCTATAAAAGCCCAGAAAATTTATATATTATAAGTGGCTACCAAAGTCTCTATTTTTCCCTTTCTATTAGACAAACAATATTTAAAACTTAAATTTGACACCTTTAATTAATGATTTCATATTTTATCTTTAAATCTAAATATCAAAAATCTTGTTTGCAGAATGTCAGGTTATATTTTAATATCAATAATACTCAAATTTAAAGATAAAAGCATATTTTTAAATCAAAGTCAATGGTTTCCCAAAGAGGATTTCAAATGTTTATTGCGGTGACATTTGTGCTTGAGACAAAAACAATAAATAAAGTTGAATCAAACACCTGACCTCCTGCAGGTATAGACTCTCTCTCAACTTATTACTTAATGTTGTTTGTTTTTTGCAGTAAATCTGTGGAGTGCAGTCACACAGAAATACACGCACACACTCTGCAGGCCTGAGTCTGGACCTGCAGGACATCAGGTCAGAGGAGGAACGCTTCACCTCCTGCTCTGAGGGTCAGAGGTCACGGAGCGGGTCAGAACAAGACTTCATCACTCCAAAGTTCAGGTGAGCCTTCAAAATAATCCTCCTCTGTGTGGTATCTCACACTCCAAACACTAAAACACACTTGAACTTGAACTAGTACTTTCAAATAATTACACTCAAACTGCTTTATTTGAGGCCTGAAAAGTCACACAGTTTTATTACAAATGTGCATTAAAAAGTCCTGATTCTATCATATTATATCTCGTCACAAAAGCAACGTGCTTCTCCTTCTTTACATGTGCACTTTCTCCTCGCCCTCTCACCCGCCCCCTGCTTTATAACGCCTGATCCAATTTGTTAGATTTTTCGGTTTTGCCAGATAAGACGCAGGGTGGCCACTTGTGTAATCTATATTTTAATTCCTTTGTCCATGCTTTTTTTTTTTTTTTTTTTTATCCCTTTAAGGATACATGGGTTGTAGGGGAGGAGAAGGGGGGAGCCTTGGCCTGGTGTGTATGTAAGGTGTGCTCATGTGGAAAGACTACCAGGGTGGCTAAGTCCCTCACTCCTCTAATTCCCTCCCTCCCTCTGAACTCCCCCCCAAAAAAACTAGGTACTTTTCTGTCCTCTGCTCTCCGTCCAGGCCCTTGTGCCCTCATCCACACTCACACAGACAGACACATCTCTGTCTTTGGCTGCTCTTTCTGTATTTGAAGTTTCAGAAAAACTTTAAAGACCCACCTTTTATACTTTATTTTGCTGCAGAACGAATCACAGCAAACTTTCTCTCCGGACACATTCACTGTTATTAATTTCACTTATCTCCTCCTTGATTATTGTGAAGTCAAAGCGCTGCTTTATTGTTGGAATGCAACAGATAATTGACCGTTTGCAATATTAAATACTTCCAAAACTTATCTTGGTATACATGTTGTAATAAACCAGTATGCACGAGACTTTTGGCCCCTTCTGTCATAGTAACTCTGCTAACCAGTTGTCAAAACCTGGTGAGCTGTTTGCGTTATCTAACACGGCGTTGAAGATGACGGACGTCTAAAACTAGAACCAGGTGACTCACTCCCTTTCCTCTCGGCTCTCCCCGCTCAGCGTTGAGTGACACGACTAAAGATTACCTTCGCCATCCTAACAGCTGCCGTAGCGGGGCCATCAAGGCCTAGAGAACGCTGCTCGGCTCGTGCATGTTCAACCTCCTGCCGAGAACAAAGTAGACGGAGTGATGGAGGGATTGATGGGAAAGGGAGGAGAGGGAGACGAAGCCCCATCCGCAGAGATTGAGGTCCGTCATCGGGGGAGAAACAGAAAAAGCGATTTTTTTTTTTTCTGTCTTTATTTCCCTCCAGGGTTAGATGAGCATTCTGTGACATTGGCCTATTTCTATATCAGAATCCCCCCCCTCCCCCTAGAGAAAGAGTTGCATTTGAGAATCAGACAAGGGAAGATCAGAGGAGATTTCGCAGCCTGTGGCTATCCTCCTCCATAGCGTTCGACCACCTCTTAAACCTCCTTCGCTTTTGCTTCAACTCGATAAGGGCTGCCGGACTACTTAGTCAATATCATATCCACAAAACTGGATAAATCGATGCAAACAAGCTTCGGTTGGACACGGGCTTTAGAAGTGGAGGCATAGCTACAGGCTAAATCTGACGCGGAGACACGTCAATCCAGAAGTGACACCCCTCACATCCTCTTTGTATTCATAACAGCAATTAGGAGCTAGCACGCATCGGGTCTGCACTCACGCCTCCTTCTACCCTCGACGGATATATATGTGCATTCGTTGCAATTGTTCTTGTAGGAAGTGCGGGCCGGAGGATGTGTGATTTCACACGTAGCAGTGTTGCTTCCACAGCCGAGCACTCTCTTCATGTATATGGAAAGTCTTAAAGGGAGGGAGAGAGGGGGGGTAATCCTCTCATTTACAGTACCTCAGATCCGGTCTCTCTTATTCTCTCATACACTCTCTCTCTCTCGAACACACAAACACACATACCTCAGTGTACCGTATCTCCACCCCCACATAGCCCAACCCCCCCCCCACCCACCCACCCCCCCCCGCTCTTTTTCCATCCCCATTCGGCCTCATCTTGCCCATCACTTCTCCAGCTCCACCACCCCAGAGAAACCAATTCAGACTGCTGCTCCACACCGTCATGGCATGTTGGCCAAGGGAGATGGAGTCCTTTCAGGTTCTCGGCTACAAGCTCCCTCCCTCCCCTCCCCCCCCTCCCTCCCTCGCTCCCTCCCCACCTTCGCTGCCCCACTCACTGCTTCTCAACATTTCCTCAACACGCCGGGCGTATCAGCAGGGTAGCTAGACAGCACGATGGGGCCGCTCCTGAGAATATGTTGGAGTTATTCTGCACATTACGTGACCTTTTTAAAGTTCCTCCAAAATTGCATGTGGGTCTGTGAGTGTGTGTGTGTGGGTCTGTGAGTGTCTGTGTGTGTGTGTGTGTGTGTTTTATGATTCCACTCTAAGCGTGCTTTTGCATGGTTATACTGTCAGATTAGTAGGAGTATCCGAAACAAATGAAGCCTGCATTGTGTGTTTAAACAGGCTGATTGTGAGGTTTATCAGTAATAGGTTATCTTTAATGGCAAAACTAAACACCCCACCGCCCACCCATTGCTTCTTAAAGTTGCCAATCTGCTTTTAACACCCTGCTGTTTGCTGGGAATTTTTCTTTTTCTTTTTTCTTGCAAGGCTTTTTAGATTTGTATACATAAACTGCTCTGCTTGGGCGTTCTTAAAAGTTGATTTGAATTATACCCTCTGCATTATGCGGTTTGATAGGAAATAAATCTCTGCAAATGAATACACTGGATGGAGGGAGGTGGTGAATGTGTGTGTGTGTGTGTGTGTGTGTGTGTGGGGGGGGGGTACTGAGTGTAGAGTGGTGGCGTATGTTAACATAAATTAAAGTCTATCTGCAGCGGGACTCGTGGAAGAAAAGAGAGAAGAGAGTGTGGGAGTGAGGGAAATGGAATTGGATTTGAAGAACAAAAACGAGAGTTTAAAAAAGTGGAAAGAACTCATGAGGTAGAAGAAAAGAAAAGAGAAAGAAGTCTGATTTAGTGGGCACGTTAAGTTTTGGTGTGTCTTTGCAAACATACTTAAGCAAATGAGTTTGGTATGAGTTGCTTTATTTCATTAGTCACTTAGCCGCGTTGTTTTTCTTCGCCTCCTCCTTAAAGCTCAGAGGCCCCTGGCATCTCAATGCACACTGGCTGAAAGGCGAGGTGGCTGCATTAAAGGGTGGTGGTGGCTGTGATGGTTGGGGTGCAGCAGGGTGACGAGCAGAGCTCCAGAGTAGGGGGACGGGGGGACGGGGACGGGGGGTCCGCTGAAAGGCAGCAGGCTGCAGAGTGAATGGGAAAGGGGGGGGGCATTAGCGGCGGAGGCAGGTTGGGGGCGGCGGGGGCCTCCATCGGTTCAATGCAACGGCCGGAGCAGCTGTGAAAAGAGGTCTCCCTTTTTCCCACGCCCAGTGCGACGCAGAAACCCTGCTTCAGCCTGCCAGGGTCAAGTCACATTTTCTAATATATACACTGGGCCTGTGGACTCGCACAATGCATGCGCACAGCTCATTTATTTTATGTATGCACACAGACACTTGTATGCACACAGCGAGTAGACAGCCTCTCAGACGGAGACGGAGGTGGGGGCCGCTGCAGAGAGAGAGGGAGGGGGGGGGGGGTAAAGAGAGTATTATGACACTGATTTCCATCCCGTTGGCACCATTGTTTCGTCTTGGATCCTAAATATTAACAAGTTCTACACACATGCACACAGAGATCACCACTACACCGGCTAGTTTGAACAGTTTCAATTTCAGTTTTTGGTGGAAAAGAAATTCAACAAAAACAGCATGAAAAATAAAAATGTACCTGAAGCTTTGACAGCTTTTTAAAAAAAAATGTCTTCCACTGAATTCTGGTACACATTTTTCCTTTAAGACATATGAAAATCCCAAACCCCTCTTCATTTGCTCGGACTAATCTATCTGTTGGTGTCTTCACTCCATAACTGTATTATCCACCCACGCTCCCACCGCCGCATCTAAGCCCCTTTATTCTCCTCACACATTTACGTCTCAGTCGCCATTTACAAACTATAATCATATTCCAGGGAGGGGGATGTAAACGCTTTGTCCTGACAGAACCCCCACCCAGTCCCCCAACACCACCCCAGTGCCAGATGCCCTGCTGTATTGTGTGGGTGCTGGGGGGCAGACAGCCAGGCAGCCCCCTTCCTCTGTCTCTCTCTCTCTCTCTCTCTCTCTCTCTCTCTTCTTTCTGCACCATGATGTCACCCTACTTGTCTGTCTGTCTGTCCGTCAGGGCCTTGACAGGAACTTGAGTGTGGGAAGGAGAGGCGTTCAGGGTGGGAAAGGGGGGAGGAGGTGGGGTTGGTGGAGGTTCAAGGAGGGGTTGAGGGTTTTTTGGGGTTTTTTTAGAGGGAGAGTTTGGGGGTTTGGAAAGAGAGTGTCTGGCCTGAGAGGTCAGCGAGTGGACTTGAGCATGGAGCGAGTGTGTCTGTGTGTGAGTGTTTTTGAGAGGGGGGGGGTTCTCCTAGCAACTCTGAAGAGAAGTGGAATTTAGATGAGTCTGTTGGTCTGTGTCCTCCAATAACTCAGTTGGTCAAACTCCTCGGTTAGCCACACAAACGGTCTGAGGATACAAAGAAGAAAGAAACAAAAGCAGAATATATATATTTTTTTTTTTACTTTTTTCTCTTGTTTGCCCATAATGGATTCCACAAAGTGCTTCCACAGCTGTGCACAGATGTAGTGAAGTCATAGCAGCTTGAAGCCTTTATAGCCTATTGCAACAGACAGCGTAATGCATGGTGTGATATTAGGAAATATCCAGGTTATTACACATGAGAGTGGAGCTCAGTGCTCTCCTTGAACGAATTCACATCTTTGTGAAAGTTATGTGATAGAGCAACAACTCAAAGAGAAATTATTATTTCCTTTGTATTTTCTTTTTTATTGACATGTGAAGGCAATTTTGGTTCGAAAGCCATGGCTCAATCTTGCACCAGGATTACTTCCTATGAGTGTTTCATTATAAGAATACATTTATGTTGTGCTATATGGTCAAACTGCAGTAGTAGTTCTTGTTTTTTTGGAGACAAGCAAGACCTGTGAGGCTAGATGTAGACTTATTTGCTTGAATTAGGAAGACTATGTGTACATAGGTGGCATCACACAATAATATATATGCAAAGAAACATTTTCTTTTGAATAATAATTTGTGTTTTTCCACAAAAAAAAATTAAACTACCTCATTAAAAAAATATTAAAATCACCTACTCTTGAAAAGGAAAAAATAATCTGCAAATACTGCTAATTTCAAAAGTTTAACATGTTGACACAAGTTGCCTCGGTCATTCAAAAAGTCCATCCTCAAGTCCATTTTCACACATCACATCGGTACATGAAATATCAGATCCTGATTGGCTTCCAAACTAGTTGTGACCTCTCAAAAATCACGTGCATACAAATGTGCACGTTTTTCGAATCAAATTGACGTTGAGCTCACAAAAACTTCCGTCATTCTGTACAGTGAAGGTCAAATTTTAAAGGTCTACATTGGCATCTAATAGTGTTTGTTTCCCGCTGATTCCTTAAATGACTTTTATGGTGAATGAAGATTTCCGTCTGAAAGCAGTAATGTGCTGTTTACAGCTCGCGGGCAAACACAGACAACAGGCACCTTTCTCAACAGGTAAACATTTACTAGGACCCAGACACATGCCTTTGTCATTCATCCTCTCTCTATTTGGACTCCTGCCTTTGTATTTTCTTCCACCCCTGTGCTCTTTCCATCTCTTGCTTTAACAGTTCTCGCTCTGGGTCTCTCTCTCTCTCTCTCTCTCTGGCTGTGTGAAGAGGTGATAGTATTGGGAGACAATGGGAAAGACTCACTTAATTAGCTAGACGAGAAGATGCATTGTGGCAATTACCGAGCACAAAGGGAGGGGAAGGTATGGCTCAGTAATGTGCCGCTGTGTGTATTTGCCTGGCTGTTGTAGCCTGGAGTGCAGGCAGGCCTTTATAGGGGAGAGTGGAAGCAGTAACAATGGAAGACAGGATGTACTCCACACGTGAAGCCATTTCCAATCCTTTTACAGACTGGGACAATAGCTGCTGCTACAGTCTCTTAAAAACTGGAAATGCAGAAACTATATTCCCTCTACAGATGGATAATGGAGCTTAAAATGTACAGGTCTGGTGGCCCTGTGCAAACCAATTTTCCGGATGTACTTGCAAATTATGATTTTTAAGGGTACCCTCTATGGAGCTGGCTTTAAGTATCTTAATACATAATTAATTAGTTATATTCATTAATGCAAATTTTGATTAGTATTATTTTCTCAATTAATTGATTCATTGTTTGGTCTATAAAATGTCAGTAATTAGTAAATCTTGTGTTCACAAATCCCTTTCCTAAATAAGCGATTGTCCAATCACAGCCTAGCAACCGTAACTAGGTACAGCTGGCCTGTCAGGCTTTTGACTCTTCCATCAGCTGAACCGGTGTGATTTGGGCGGTAATATTCATATTTTGTAGGGCAGACTGGAGCAAGAGTGTGAGTAAATTAATAAATATGTTGTTACAAGGTTCATTTCAACTTTTTGGCATTTATACTTTAAAAAGTATACACTTAATTAATCATCTAAAGTTTTGACAACGTATTTCTTGTCATTCATTTATAAATTAATCGACTAGCGTAACTGTTTCAGCTCTAAAAACAACGTTTGTGTTGCCAGGTTGGGAAAAGAATGACATTATACTGCTGCAGCTATAGCTGAAAATACCGTTCATCCACCTTCTGGAAAAGAGCGTTTAGTTCACCTGGCAACCCAAAAGTTGTTGATAGTAGTGGCTTACAAATTATATAAACTATAATTGTGCCTTCTAATAAAAAAAGTGGTTCTGTAAGGCTCATGTTTGACCTCGTTGGGTAACACACAGTGACTAATCTTGTAATTTCCTCTTCCCTTGTCCATTCATCCATCCTCTTCATTTCTATTTCTGATTGCCCTGTTGCTGTGTACCGAACTGGACATGCTACTTTCTATTTCTGAGTAGCTATGAGTGGGCAGCTGCTTGGTGCCACTGCATGTTTTGTGTGTGTCTGTATGTATGTGTGTGTGTGTGTGAGTTGGGTCTGGCAAAGAGCATCCTCCTCTATTGGAGTGGCCTGAGGGGATTTCTTTCATGAAGTCAGATAACATCCAGGCGACCCCCTCTTCCTTTTTTTCTAAGAGTTCTTTAACCTTGATAAATGAAGTAGAGGCGGGGAGGGAGGGAAGGAAAAAAGTTGCGGGTTGTGTTGGGGGGGGGATGAGGGTGTGATGGAGGGAGGAGAGAGAGAGAGGGAGAAGGAGAGAGGGAGAGACACCAACTCCCTGGCCGGCTTGCTCTCAGGATCAATAACGTTCGGAGAGCTGCTGAGCACTCCTGTCTGGCAGCTCTACCATAGGGGATGGAAGGAGCGGAGGGAGGGAAGGAAGGGGGAGGATGGGAGGGAGGGAAAGCAAGAAAAAGGAGTGTTGAGAAACCCTCTCTGCCTCTTTCTTGTCACCCTTTTTTTTGGAGGGAATCGAGGCAGACGGCAAAAGTAGAGATGGAAGGATGAAGGGGTTGAGAGGGGCGTAGATGGAGAGGAGTTTAGAGCAATGCACCTATCCAGCTGAACAGTGCCACCCACCTGCCCAACACACACACACACACACACACACACACACACACACACACACACACACACACACACACACACACACACACACACACACTGAGGTCTCCTTTTACGGAGCCACAAGGTTACAGAGTGTCGATACAAACGCGCACAGTCCTCCGACAAATGGGATTTGGCATGTTCAATCAACAGTGCTGCCAAATCCCTGTTGTTAAGTATTGCAGAGCCATATCGGCCCCCAGCTCCACTACCCGGGCCAGCTAACTGTCCCCTAAATATCCTCTGTTAAAGTCCTCGGTAATAGAATTAACTGCTGCATTCGTCTTTGGATTTGAATAGGTGTGTGTGCCGTGGCATAAATAGGGGGATACATTTTAACATTGTGCAGCACTTGTTATATAGAAAAAAAAGAAAGAAAGGCCTCTTCCACCGGTGCCTCGAGGTCGTAGACACCTGAGCTCTCTTCTTTTCTCGCTCTTCTACTTGATTTCCTTGCTTTGAGTTTAAGTCGCCGGCCTCCCTCCTCTGGCCATCCCTCCCGGTCCTTTCCCTGTCCTCTGTTAGATCTGATCCTTTCATCTTCCCCTCCCCTAATCCTGTGCTGGAGAAACCTTGTGTTCACCCCTCCGCCGCTTCCCATTGCTCTCTTTTTAACTCCATGCCTCTTCTTATTTCAGCGTGTCCCTGTGCTCCTTGCATCGCTTTCTCCCACTCTCACTTCCTTTTTCTTTATCCCCCTTTTTTCTCGCTCTCCTGTCTCCTGCATCAACCCTTCCTCCTCCTCTCTTACTTCCCTCCGTCCTTAATTAAGTTAGTGATCAGTTGACTGCCCCTATCATTGGTAGAGAGCAGGTCGGTCCTCCCATTCCAGGAGGGTGGTACATTGTCTGTGCTGGTTGACCGGTGTAATCCCCCCACCGGGGACAAAGGGCATCACCCTACCTACCTCGGCCACTACTGAGGGGCATTAGCCCCCTGACGAGAGCCATGCCCCAGCCTGCCCGACACCCCAGCATCACACCGCTGGCTCTCTCCTTCTCTGAGAAGGATGTGTAGGAAAGACAGAACATGTGTGAATGCTGTGTGTGTGTGTGTGTGTGTGTGTGTGTGTGTGTGTAGGTTTAGCTTTTAGCAAGAATCCTCCAAAGTTCATCAGAGATTGAGGTTTACATTAACGGGATCCCGCACACACAAAGGCACATCTGTTGTATTAAGACAAGGAAGTCATGCTTTAAACCTCCACAAAACCCCACATACCTCTCTCTTTTAAACACACACACACACACACACACACACACACACACACACACACACACACACACACACACACACACACACACACACACACACACACACACACACACACACACACACACAATCACACACACAATCACACCGGGAACGAGTAGGTAAGGTTGCTATGGGAACGGTTGGTCAGAGTTTACCAGAGGGGAAACAAACAAAGTACTGTTCATGAAAGCAGGTTGTTCCGTGCAGAAGGAGCAGTGATAGTTTGCGTGTGTGTGTGTGTGTGTGTGTGTGTGTGTGTGTGTGTGTGTGTGTGTGTGTGTGTGTGTGTGTGTGTGTGTGTGTGTGTGCGTGCAAATGCGGGTTGTGTGTCATCATGTCTAGCGAGCAAGTGATTAGATACATGCATACAGCGTCCTTTTATACCTCCGTCCTTCTCATCCATATCTGCTGTTTTACAAGCGTTCTGTTGGAGGAAGACGTTCAGTGACTTCAGCATCCAAAGGAATGTGACGAGATGTCAATGGCAACATAGTGTTACCTTTTATATGCAACATGTTAATGAGGAAGACACACTTATTTGACAGAGCTGAGCATACTTGCCATGATTTTGGGGTACTATTTTATTCATTTATATTCATATATAGATTTTGTCTATGTAACATCAAAATATGGTGCCCATCATAATTTCCTGGATCCCATGAAGCAACAAATCCCAAACCCCAAATATTTATTGTTAGGAGTATGACAAGCCGGAGATTTACACATTTGTGGGCAATTAGTGCCACCAGCTGTTCATCTCAAATGAGCCAACTCAAATATTCACATAATCGTAGTGGATAAAAAAAGCACATTAATTTGGTTTCAGCGCGGTTCTCTGGAAACCCAGTTAAAATGTGTGCTACATTTGGATGGAAACCTGACTTATGTCATTTCCCATATGCTTACTGTGCTGGTTCAACTCTCTCGGTTTCTTCTCCCTCACAATTACATCCTGCATCCCCTCTCCGCTCCTCTGGAAAAGTAGGTCTCGTGGTAGTTGGATGTCACCTCATCCGAGTCACAAACAGCAGCAACCTCCACAGTTCTCATTTCTCTGTCATTGCCCTTTCTCCACTCCTCTCCGCTCTGCCTGAGACGTATGAACAAAATGCATGCGGAACTCTGAAGCCGCATTCAAACACGCTGCATGTTTTTTTTTCTCCATAAAAATGTCGCCATGTCTTCCTTACGTCGTCTATGTCCCCACCCCTTTTAATGCCTCCGTATCCCTACGCGGCTGCTTGAGTAATATTTATTGCCCGATCTTTTTTAGTCTCTGTTTCTCCTTTTATTCCCCCCCCCCCCGAAACAAACAAGTCCAATGCCATGGGGCAAAACACCCCCCAACGCCACCACCACCACCACCACCACCTCCGCCGCCCCTCCCCACCTTCTCCGCCCCCTGTTCCCTCTTCCCCTCGCTCCGTCAGCACTGACAGATAGACAAACGTACTGTTCTCTCTTTCTTTGCCTTTCACCTCTCAAACCTCCCTCCATCCATCCTGCCGGACGGGTACAATGCAGGCGCTCTATCCTGCGGCAGGGAGAATGCAGCCCTGAACTAACAATATCACCAAGGCTGCCTGAATGCCGCCGAGTCCCATTGTGCTCTGTCAGAGGGGAGTTAACACCCATGTCTGAGCCCAATGAATAGTATTATTGTGTCTGAGACATGCACCGCACCCCGGTCCCCATCCATGTCCCCCTAACTCAACTCGCCCCCTCTCTCCCAAACTTGGTTCTCTTGTCCCAACAGTGTAACCCCCCCCCCCACCCCCCACTCTCCCACCCCCTTTGCTCTTTCCTTAACAGACAGCTCTAACTCCCAAAGCCTTGCCAGCCCACCGGCTCTAAACCTCCGCACTTTACTTCTCTATTCCCCTGGCAGTCGGCCCGTGGGTTTTAGTCTCTTTTTTTTTTTTCCAGGGCCTGCAGAGGGGTGGAGAGAGGTGGTGGACAGAAGGGCTGTCACAGCTCTGCGGTGGCTGTGGCGAGGCTGTTCTAGAGGCCGTGCGGTTGTTGTGGCGCGGTGCAATGTGCGGTGGTGGGGGTTTGAGTTTGGCCACGGCTCTTTCTCTGTGGAGGAGCACAATGGGACCATGAATCCTCAAAGAAATGCCCCCCCCCCACCACCACCACCACCCAACTGCTATTATCATAAGAAGAGGGCTCCTGAACCCATTTGAATAATTCTAGATGATACAAAAGCTGAGATGTTTTCTTTGACAAAGTTTCTATAGAGCACCACTGGTCTGGCCAAAACATTTCCATTCCTTCACACTCACTATGGCGCAAAGAGAGAGAGAGAGAGAGAGAGAGAGAGAGAGGGGTGAGGGAAGAGTGTTTTGAAATATCGCATCGGTTTTGGATGTTGCTTTTGTTATTTATAAACCATAAGGGCAAATAAATATACAACTCTGTGGACTTGTGAGGCTGAGAGAGAAAAAAGAGGGTGGTTGTTTAAGAGAAACTTTTCCTGAAAATGTTTATAATGTATTCTGTTGACGCAGTGGTGATTTTTATAATGGGCCCCACTCTTGCCACATTTTGCTATCTGCAGCACATCAAAATCTAATAGCTGAGAGTACCTTTGGCAGAGAGTATCTCTCTGTCTGACACACTTAACTCTCAGGCCTCCAATCCCTGCAGTTTCTGCTCTCTAAGGTTAGCAGGTTCACATTACCGGCTGAGAGAGGATGCCAGTTCTCCATGATCAAAGACGGGGATTGACATTCAGAGTGGGTAAAAAATGCTGAAAGTTGAGATTAACTTGTTTTTTTCACCATCTCTGTCTCTGGTTGTTTGTGTTCAGCAGGAAGACGAGGAGGAGGAGGCAGTAGAGAAGAAAAAAACGAGAAGCAGAGTGGGTGGAAGGATGGAAGGAAAGACGGATGGAAGCAGTTCGAGGAGGTGGTTCGAAGCGGGTGAACCCAGAGCAGGTGAACACAGCTGTGGATCGCCATGGGCTCTCTCTGCCCTCCTCCTGTGGCCCCGGCGCTGCATACCGGGGTCCCGGGGAGCCGGCAGGGGCCAGCCAAAGCTGCGGCAGAGTGGGCAGGCTAGGCCAGCCAAGCCAGGAGAGAGGCAGGTGAGGCGGGTGAGCCGAGCTCTCATCCCCGCCGGCTAGGAGCCTCCGCGGCAGAGCGGAGCAACGCGGAGCAGCAGAAATCAATACAGAGGAGAGAGGCTAGCAGAGGTTGCCCAGCACCGCCTGCAGGCCTCGGAGCCCAGGGACCAACAACCACCACTGCTCCCAGCTCCTCTCTCCAGCTCTCTTTCCATCTTCCTCCAACAGTCCCAGCACCATCCAGGGCCAGGGCCCTCACCGCCCCACACGCAGTGTGTGTGTCAGTAGGTGCACATGTGTGTGTAACATAGAGAGAAAAAGGGAGAGGGAAGAGACAGAGAGAAAGAGAGTCTTTGTGTGTGGTTCAGCCGGAGGGTTTTCTTTTTTTTTTTGCTGCGTCCAACACCACTTGATAAAACTTTGTCAGAGAGACACGGAGACAGTGAGGGGAGGGGGGGGAGAAAACGGAAAAAGAATAAGACAGGACGTCGAAGGTCGCTTTCCTTCCAGCTCCCTCCGTCTTATTACTCATTCCACCTCAACTGATTTGATAAAGAGCCATCGGAGACGGTACACAGGACGTTTTTCTCTCAGTCCCACTTCCGAGCATATATATTCCTAACATCTCGAGAGCTCAGGATGAAAGGACAATTTGAACTTTTTCTCTCATCGCCAGTATCAGACACATTTTCTTACCTTCACTACAGCAGCTCCCATCAGAGGATATGGCAGTGCAGTATTGATCTATAAGGTGGAAGAAGGGCTTTCATACCTCTTTCTCTCTCTCTCTCTATGTGTGTGGAAATAGCACCTGAAGTCCACTTACTGCTGTGCAGCAGGGATCCCATGGCAGCACAAGTGAATGGCTGCTAATTGAATGAAAGATGAAAAGGACAGTAGTTGTTGTACCTGCTCAGCCCCCCACCCCCCAAACTCACACACCTTTCTCCGTCACAAAGAAATTCGCTCTTCAGATGTTTTCATAAAAATTGGTGGTGACCAAAGAAAATTGGCAAAATCTTCAGGAATGAAAATACCTGGCTTCAGTTTAGAGGTGAAAGCCTTCAGTAGAACAGACTTTTTTTTCATGCAGTGGGAGAAACAAGACATTATAGGACAGATGAACAGTTTCCCAAGCACCACAGCTTCCAGAGATTACAACAGGATTCCTACCTCCTGGTGAGTACAATGTCTTCATTTAATTGCTTGTTTTATGGCAAATAAAACCAATTATATCCTTCTGTTAGCCCTACTGAACTAATGAAGGAGAATAACAGAAATATTGTCCCCCCCCTCCCCTCAATACATTATTATAATAATATACCATGTATGCGCATAGTTTTTAAAGGGAACACCGACACATTTTGTTGTAGTTGATCTCCACAGTGAGCTCTCAACAGCAGCCCTGGGCTGTGATCACACTGTCACTGGCTGCTGGAGGAGCTCCTTGTTGTTGCCGATACCAGGGAGGGTATTAAAGCACAATTCCCCCTCGCCTGCCAATCTCCTGGCACACAGAGAGAGACTGGCGCCTCTCCACGCCGCTCAGCCTGGCAGCGACCCATGCTTACAAAATGGCCGATTCCTGTCTGCCAGCTGTCTCCTCAGCCAAGATGGCGCTCGGTCGCTTTTTAATGCCCGCTGTTTGCCATCTGCCCTTCTAATTGTTAACGGCTATGCAAATATCCTGTAATTGCATTTGCATGTGCTTGATACTTAGCCCCTCCCCCTCGGTTGTAAATAATAGCGCTAGCGGGAAAAAAAAAAGGAGAAAAAAAAAGGAAAAAAAACGAAGAAGGATACACGACCCTGCGCGGTTGCTGATTGAATACACAGCAGGAACAATTAGCAAATGAATGTTGCCCGTTGTTGCCCTCCTCTTTGCCCTGCCGTAAGCTCACCTTATGCAAATCATCGGTGGCGCGCTCTCGCTTTTGATGCTAGCTGAGAAATGGAGCGGCACCCTGTCTCTCCCTCCGCGACTCATTCAGAGACGCTCATGTGTCTTCTCATTGTGCCATATGTGACATCTGCGGTTGGCTGCATTACCAGGGTGCCCTGCCTCCTCTGACAGGCAAAGCCCACACTGTAAAAGGGGAGCAGGAGCGAGGGAGAGGCATAACATAATGACCTCATTAGCATGCTCAGCACTCCCTGCTATAGGCCCTGGTGCGCTGCTGCGCCGTGGGACCCACCGGTGTACGCCCTTCTCACAGCACTCAGCATGCAACATTGTGTTCTCCCCACACAATGCGGCGCTTCATACAGGCTTTATTACGCCTTGTCAAAGCGCAGGGGGATCAGGGGTATCAGTGCAGAAGCAGCAGGATACGGTCTGTGTACGTGGAACAGGAGATGTATTGGTGCTTTATGGTCTTAATGTGGTGTTAGCTGTGCTGATGGTGCCTCTGTTGCTGCTGTTGTGCATTGACATGTGTGTGTTTATGTTTGTGTGTGTTTCTCTGGTGTATAGTTGTGTGTCGGGGCAATTGTCCGTTTCATTGTGAACTCCCGTGGCATTCGCGGTCGTTTTCACCTGTCAGTGCTAATTATTGGAGAGAGCGATTTGGTGAATCATCTGTGCCCTGGAAATAGGCTATCATCCACTCTAAAGACCTTCTGTACGGTATCTGTTGTCGGTCTGTAGCCTTGAACTTCACAGCAAGGCTTGGAGGACAACATGCACTCTCTCCCTCAGGAAGAGCCCATGACAAAAGGCTAATATTTCAAAATAGTTGCTCATGGTTCAACACGGTCCGTGTTCTGTCCTTGAAAGACGTGTGGGGATTTAGAAATATATGATCTTTTTAAGTAGCGTGGTAACCGCAAGTGTCATTTGCCAATCCACAAAAGGCTGTTATCGTCTTCTCTATCACACTCAGGCAGTTTTAATCAGGCTTCTCTGTCTAATCAGCCCATAGTGACACTGATGAGGCTGAGGTGGAGAGCAGGTTAGTGCAAAGTGCCCACGCTAGCTGTACTCCACTACTGTGTCATTTTGCGGGGGGGGAAATGCCAGTCAAGTAGACTTACAGGAAAGGCTCAAATCTGCTCTCAACAAACAATCCAGACTTTATTAAATTTATCTAATTTATCCTTTTATTTGTTCTTGGCTATTTTTATTCAGCAAATTCCTCCCAGGTTAATATATCTGGTGGAAGTTAGGGTTTGCTTTGCAAGTTTTAAAAAGAGTTAGAAAACCAGGACGACATGAAGAAGATGGAGTGAAAGAAATTAAATAAAAGAGGAGTTAAAAACTATTTATCATATAATCTCGCATGTGGCTGTATGTATGGGCACTATAGAAAGGGTGGGGTTGTCTTGGTGGTGGGAGAGGGATGGAGGACAAACCCAGGGAGGTGGGTGTTAAGTCTTTCTCAGAAGAAAGGGTTGTTTGTCTGGTTCATGATGAATAAACCGGGTGGAGTCGTTTTATTTCTGATTTGCATATTCAGATCAAACGCGGGCACCATATGTTTTATGAAGCACCAGATGAACATAACACCTGACCACGTATGCTAGTCAGCTGCCATAACTGTTCCACACGCGCTAATGCACACATACCGTATGAACACACACGCATGCTAATCCATTCCGCGGCGGTAGGAATGTGTCCGTTCACTCTTCCTCTCAGGGTGAAACAAACGACACGCACCCCGACACCATCTCCTGCAGAAAGCTTTTATGCTAATAACTGCTATAGCCATGTGTGTGCTGCAATTATGCATAATTCAACACAAAGAGTACCGGCAGGGTGGCACAGTAGACCTTGCTTTAGGTGGACGTACTGCATGTGCATGAATATAGTAGTGAGTGTATTTGTATGTCAGGGCACAGTATCCACTCTTTCCATTCTAATAGGCCTCAAGTCCAAAGACCTTAAGCAGCAAAGACACATATAGGACTTTCCACATGCCGCCTATGCGTGAGGATTTACAATCAAATTATTTTCACAAATATTTTTCTTGATTACATGAATGACGGACATACTGTACGTCTAAATTATGAGTAAAAAAAAAAAGAATAGACTGTTGCGCGATTAAAAACATAATTTGGTGAGAGTGGAAATGATCTCCGAAGATGAAAAATGAAGTTCAAAATTTAAATATGGCCTCAACCCTTAGACAGTTTTGTCAAATCAAATATTAAGGCATGTATTTACTAATTCTTTTTGTAAGAGGCTTATGTATGTGGACGCTTCATTTGTGTGTGTGATTGTCGTTCAGTTCAGTCCGCTGCAGCTTTTCTCATTCAGACTGCCCACTGCCTTTTTATTTGCTTAGGTATTGATTGAATGTGTTCCACCCACTGAAGTAATAGTTGCTGAAAGCATTTACAGCCGTCGCTCAATTTCACCCTGGCCCGTTCCACGTCTTTCTTTCTTTGAGAGGAATAAGTGATCGCTTCTTTCCCGAAACACTTAATCAACCAAATGAAATAAAAATAATTGGAATAGCTGCGATGAAATCAACACAATAGGTACTTTGGTCAACTCCCTCATATGAAGATTTTCCTCATATGATGTTTTTTATGTGGAGGTGATTCATTTAGAAAATTGCTGAGCCCAAATGATCAAGATTAGTCATTTTTAATCTATAGTTTTTCACACATACATATGAATATATTGATATATGTTAACAACAATGCTCATTACTTCGTTTTGCAATAAAAGCTTTATATTCTGCCCATTATTTCTGACAAATGAATTGCTTTGACATCAAATCGTTAAACAGATTGCCTCTCTGTAATTAAATTGACCATATTTATTTTAAGCGCAGCACTTTTTCCTGCTTCTCTTAGTAACAGCAACCATTGCGTTTGTCAAGATGCACTTCATAGACCAAAATAAATGAATTCCATTGACACTCAACCAAATTCCTTGTGTGCAGCTACCCTCCTTAGGAAGCAATTCCTGAGTCAAGTGTTGCTGCTGCTGTTTCCTCGGAGCTGCAGCACTGAGCCCCAAGTCTGATTATAGACTCAGGGAAAAACAGTCAGGCATTTATCCAAGTCACTGATTATGTCATTTCAACAGGCTGCAAACACTCCGACGGGCTAGACAGCTCTGAGGGGAGAATTATGAAGCCGTGGTGGAATGGAGGCTGTATGAAAAGGAAATGAAAATGGAGTAGTGCTGTATGTGTGATTAAACTGCCTGCTCGCCTGCAAAAGGCCACGCTGCTGTAGCACAGGCCTGAGATTTGGCCATAATGAAAATGTGAAGGTGGATGGGGTTTGAACCCCCTCAATGACGCGTATGAGCACACACACACACACACTAACACACACCCTTACACATACATTATACGGCGTACGTATGTGCTCAGGCTGAATGGTTTGTATGAGCGAGACTGCAAATGCAATTTGGGGCGTAAAGCAGAGAGGAATATTATTGTGTGGAATCAAAGAAAAGCTTCCCGAATTGAAAATAAAACATTCGGATTAACGTTCAGCAGGTAATTCTTACAAACCAAAGAAAATCCCGGGATTGTTGTTACCCTTAGAAACAGACCATGGTGGCCACATAAATATTAAATTGCACCATTCAGATGCAGAGACAGCATCCCTAAGTCGCCGAGCGTGGGAACGGGCTAGGTGATTAGGGGACGAGGGGGTCTGTGCAGAGGAGGGGGTTGTGGTTAGTTCATGGCTAGACGCTCCAGCTGCACCGACTTCCATTCAGAAACAGGTTAGAAGGGACCTCAAGGGTCAAGGTCAGGGGGTGTGTAGGGGGGGGGGGTATCAGTGCAGCGTAGAGTGATATGTGTGTGTGTGTGTGTGTGTGTGTGTGTGTGTGTGTGTGTGTGTGTGTGTGTGTGTGTGTGTGTGTGTGTGGCATCTGCCGTTCATCCCCGGCTGACTGACTGACGGTCTGTAAGCTGCCGCCGTGTTTGCTTATTTTATAAGCTGCTCCTTATTGCTTTGCTTCAGGGACAACTTGAGCTGAGAAGCAGGGGAACCCAACCCCCCCCCCTCCCCCATCAGTCAGCCGCTGGCCCGTCTCCAGCCGGGCCCAGAGCCAAAATCCAGCCAGAAATCAGTCCTGCAGCCCCGTCGACCCCCTGGTCAAACACCCCCCAGCCAAAAACAGTCAAACCCAGTCAGACACTTTGACAGGCCCCCTGTCTGTCTCAGTCTGCTGCCTCCTGTAATTTAACATGTCGGCTCAAAGGGTTCATCCTATGTGCACGGCACGCCTCCATCACAAATCTATGTCGTTCATTACATGTGAAGGCTCTGGCTTGATCCATATGGAAATAATTTGAAATCATCTCATTTATAAAAATTCTAATCTAAATTCCTCTTCTGATACAGCGTACTCTATCTTAGGCTGAGCAATTTGCTAATTCCATATGTTGCCTTGCCATGTGTCACATTTCCTTGATGGAGCCGCCCGTCGATAGCAATCCTCTTTATTGGTGAAATGCAGCTGGCCACTGTATCATTGCCATTTCATCAAATCATCTGAGAGGAGAGTGCGGCGTGCTTGCGGCACATTACGCCTCTTTGGAATAAACAGTGTAAGCCCTTTAAGAGGAGGGACTGCAGCGCACGAGGAGAGAGGAGAAAGAGGGGGATGTGGAAAAAAGAGAGAGGACGGAGGAAAGAAAAGGGGGAGATAGATGGAGGGGAGCTGAGACTCGAGCTCACCCACCCTGCGGTAGCCTGCCTCCATTCTTCATCGTGGGACTTATGCTTCATTAGACCGTCTGAAAGAAAGACCCGCTTTCCCTCATCACCTCAATAGACCGGTCCCCCTTCTCTTCCATAGCCTGGAGGGTTCTCCCATAACAACCCGCCTCCCTTACCCCCGTGTTTTCCTCCTCATTCCTGCCTCCGTCTACTAATCGTCTCAACTCGCGCTGAAATCAAGCTTAGTAACGGCAGTTTTGTGAGCCCCTCTGGTCTGCCTCCCCCCCCCCCCAACACCCCCACAAACCCCCTCCGCCTCCTATCATCCTCCGATCCCCACCAGCTCCCCTTCTCCGCTCATTCACTCACCTTGGTCAGACACACCACCCACCCACTGCTTAAATCCCTATCAGCATGTCAAGTAAATGTCTGCCCAGCTGGGGACACACATGACACACATACACACACACACACACACACACACACACACACACACACACACACACACACACACACGCATGCATGCTGAAATATAAATGCGCTGCGCACACAATCTTCTGCTTGCTTCTGGGGTTTAGCCTTCCTCCCTGCTGACCCTTTTCACCCGTGTTTTGCTCTCTTCCCCTTCTCGCCGCCTCTCTTTCCCCCCTCTGCCTCTCCTCAGGCACTGATCTGACAGGATGGTTTGGCTAGCTGACTATATCTGCAAGAGGTTTATCACAGGACTTCACCGCGCTCCACTGTTGCCTACCTTTTTCTATATTTTTTTTCAAAATTAAAGTGCCTTTTTCAAAAAGCTGCTACCGTACCTTAGGCCATGCTCACCTTTACATCCTGCCCTATTTGATTAAAAGGTTACCGGAATCCTATCCTCTAAATTTGTTACAGCAAAAACTGGTCAGTTTATCTCCTAATAAAATCTGGAGCCGAAATATCTGTGCTGCGCGTTACGGAATAAGGTCTCATATCGGCAGTATTTTGAAGTCGCTCTACTGCCAAATATCCTTGCAGGGTTTATTTCTCCCAGAGGGAAGCAACAAAAAAAAATCACCCAGAAATTCTTACACTCTTCAAGTTTCCCTTTGATTCTTTTTTTTTTAAAGATAAATGGTAGATATTACATGATATGCTTGTATACTTTTGCAATATCTACCTCAGTTATACCATCATTTTGAACAAAACCAGCATTGTGATTAAGATATTTATTATGTATATCCGATTTGCCTGTTTTTCGAGAAAGAGCTTTTGTGTTAGACCCATGAGTGTTTGCACATTTTTCCGCAATTTGAGTTTATTTTAGCATCTCAGTTAAGCTAAAATGATTTCTTTGTTTGTGTAAATTGTAACAAAGTTATTCTTGATCAAATCCCCTACCAGCCGGAGTCTCAGCTTCATGGGTTGTAAAAAATTATTGGTGTTTATTTTGCTCTCGTAATCCACCGTATTATTCCCCAGCATGAATCACTGGTTCATACACACTGCTGATGTCATTAACATAAAGGGGGACTGGGAACGCTGAGCTCCCAGCAGCTCCCCGGTTTCTCCCCAGAATAAAGTGACCGTTTTCCGTTTCACCCCCCACTCCCCTCTCTCCCCTCTCTCCCCTCTCTCTCTGCACCACATTTCAATCATTACCCTGATTTCTTTTTGGGGGCGTGGGGGGGGGACAATGACGAGCCCGCTGCATTCTCAGCAGTCGCCTGTGTCAACGTAGCACAATCTTTATGTAAATGTGTTCAGATGCATTCCCAGCACCGTCCACCATCATCTCTGCTGGGTTGGTGGTGGAGGCTGCTCCGTCACATTTTCCTCCTTTAGCAGGCTAGCAGGCTAAGAAAACGTGCAGCACGGCCGATGGAGCACACGGCGAGGCGGACCCCTGCCAACGAGCCTGAGAAACCCCTATTAAACCCTATGTTTATGTTGGGGCTGTGATTTACAAATGTGCGTTTTCTTGCCTTTAGGCGTGTGCACCCCCTGTGTCGCTCTGCTTTTTCATCAGGCGCGCAGCAGACGGCAATAGAATTGCGAGGACGGGGTCCTTGCTGCATGTGCGCGGCGTGATGGGAATGGGAGGGGGGAGAGCGAGATGGGGAGGTGTGTGTGTGTGTGTGTGTGTGTGTGTGTGTGTGTGTGTGTGTGTGTGTGTGCATTTTCATCTTAGTGGGTGCTCTTGGAGCCCAGTGCTCTGCTCATATTGAGATATTTTCTGAGCGCGTTGACACAATTATGCACAAACACACACACACACACACACACACACACACACACACACACACACACACACACACACACACGGTTCCTTTGTGTACAGCTGTGCTCCTCAGCTCTGGTTCATCTCTAATGTTCTGAACTCTACTCTCAGCAAGTTCATTGTTATTCATTTCACTGTCATCCGGAGCGCCCTGTGAGACTGACTAAGTCTCCAGCCCAGGTTTTTCCCAGGCAGGACTGTGTTTGTCACACACACACACACACATACATACAGGTCCACACAAACCTATTGTTTCAGCAGCAGGATGCCTGTAGTCCTCTGGGTAAAGATGTTCGCTGACTATCAGAGGACACCGTGAGGCGGTGCAGTTTGTCAATGACCTGGTTCTGCTGCATCCCACTACTGCAAAGTTCAGTTCTCAGGTGATTAGATGCAGTGAGAGCAGGTGCACAGAGTCCTCTGCATAGGCCAGGCGTCTATGGTGGATTTGAAATATTAAAATCAGATTTTTGGTTTAATTTTCATTTCATGTCCCATAAAACTAAATAAGAAAACATCTCTCACTTGAACTTTTTGGTTAAAGTTATTTAAACAACCTCTTCAGCCTCTTTTTTTACCCTCTCATTCTGTTGCCCTTCACAGTCTCCTTTCTTTCTTTCTTTTTTTTTTACTTTCTCCGTCTGGCGCAAGAAAACCAGGGGCTGCAGTTTGCTTAGCTGAGTCCATAAAGAGGCGTTTTAAAAAGCTGTGTTAACAGACCAACAAAGCTTTAAATGTGCCCCCCTCTGTGAGGGGGTGGTTCCCATAGGGATGTAGCGTGGCGCTCCATTGGCAGGCCTCTATCCGGCCTCCCATTCAGCCCAACGCTCAGTCACGGCCACTTATGGTAGGAGGGAAAATCACACAATTCAGCCCAGGCCTGATCCAATGACATGTTTTTTTAATGAGGTGGCTCTATGTCTTTGTTTGGGCAGCGAATTCAAGTCCAGACCTGAGAAGGTCCCGCTGAATAAGATGCAAGGCCAACTTACAAAAAACAAAAAAACAAGGCCTGGCTTCTGTTAAGTCAGTGAATAGCACTCCACTTTGCACTGTTTCTTTCTAGAACTTCAAATTTTGAGAATTTATACAAAGGTTTCATTTCTAATTGGCAATATTTTCAGTGTTTTGTGCCGTTTCATCTGTATAAATATTGGTTAAAAGATGTCAATTAAATGTTCAATTCAATTTATTTATATCATAAATCATAACATATAATAAGTTATCTCGAGATGCCTTTCATATAGAGCAGGTTTAGGCCGTACTCTATCATTTACAGAAGCCCACTGTGGGGGTGAAAGGTGTGAATGTGCTCAAAACTCTTGTTTATTTTTAACAGAATAAAGTGACGGTCAAAAGAAGTGCCATTTCTAGCCCATCCAGTTATTTTATTTCCAGGGTCATTCACAGAGAGCGATTTTTATTTGGCTCTTTCATTTTCACCGTTGCGTGTCTTGTTCAGAACACGCCACACCATACATCACACATATATGTGCAGGTGTCATACGGTGTGTGTGTACATCTGCGGGCGTGCCAGCCGCTCATTGGCTTGTATGTTCAGGAGGTGAGGACTGTCATTAAACTGTCCGCCTGCATCACCAGCCTCAACCATCACCCTGCCTGGCTGTCCATTCTGCTTCTCGCTGGGTCCTGGAACACAACACAACACCACACACACACACACACACACACACACACACACACACACACACACACACACACACACACACACACACACACACACACACACACACACACACACACACACACACACAGCAACTGATTAACTTGGCCATCAGCCAGGATTCACATACACAAAGCATACAGGATGTCTCCTCACACTCCACACAAAACTGATAGATAATTTCGAAAGACTGATATTAAAGCTGATATTTTGATATTAAAGCTCATACTTTGTCCCACAATTTTTTTATTTCATACCAATAGAATCAGTTTTCCGGTATATAATATAGACCCTTACAATTAAGCACGTTCACTTCTGACCCCTTTTGTTGAGAATGTGTCAGATTTTTCCATTTGAAGGATTTTAAGACCCAGTATGTTTTAGGAAAAAGCAACAAAAATTTGAGAAAAGTAAAAATAAATGTATATACAATTATTTTGTAAAAAAAATATATATTTTTTTTCTCACCCAAATTTTTTTTTTCAGCCCTTCACTCAGATTTTAAAGGGACCCTTTATGGGGTCCCAACCCCCAGATTTGGAGCTACTAGTGTAGCTCATTATATGACACCAAATGTTTACCTCTATGGTGCATTAGTAGTTTCATAGCCAAGGTTACCACTTTCAATTGCGGTCTTTGATGGTTTTATTAACTAAATAATAACAGCTAAAAACTATGTTTATTCATCGTATTGAATTTATATAAATAAAGAAAATGCTAAATAAAAAAGATGAATAGAAAAATATTATGCCAATTTCACCAAAGGCCTACATTGGCCTAACACACTGCTCCGTCCCAATGAATCTTCCTGCCTGGATGCTGAAGTGCTCTTCTAGCCTCTCACACTGCCGACCCATCAGCCAGCCTCCTTGTCTCTGATTTAGTCCGACTCTGTTCTTTGCTCACGTTCAAGGCTGTCGTAATGGAGAATTAGTATGCAGAGAAGCAGACGGACGGCTCTGTGGATTTAATAGGTTAGCCAGACTGGAGGAGAAGACTGGAGTAGGGTGGGGTGGGGGGGGGGGGGGGGGGGGGCATCTCTATAGCAGAGAGGGAGTTAAGCATGGCCTGTCCCTCACTCCTCCTCCTCCCCATCCTCCCGCTCCCTTCCCTCTCCCCTTCATCGCCTCGTTCCCCATGCCCTGTCCCAAACCTTAATGGGACGTCAGACGGACAGCCCTGCTTTGAATTGAGCAGGGAGAGCAGCCTCCACCCCCCTTGTTGTCTCTCCCAACAAAAAAAAAAAGAGACTCCCCCATCCCCCCCCCCCCCACACATGCCCCTCTTGCGCTAGCACCCATAGCTGCTCCCCGTTGGTTCTCAGGGCCATTGAGGGGGTCCCAGACATCCTCCACTCTTCAGCACCAACTCTGCATAAATTAGGCCCCGTCTCCCTGGTGTCTCGTCAGCCGGTCGGGGCACCCCTGGCCCCGGGTCCGCCGTCTCCCAATCTGCTGCTCCTTCTCCCCTCATGCTGTCACCTTCTGTCTCCCTCCACCTCCTCACCCCCCCCCCATCTACTGTATCCCATCAATCCTCGTCGTGCTCTGACCAGACGTCCTCCAGCTAGCGGCGCTCCTTTTCTTCACATCTCATTGCCTTTTTTTGTGATTTTTAATTTCTCTCAAAGTCATCATCACTCTCCTGTTTCTTTTTTTTACGTCAATCCTCCACTTCCCCTTCTTCTTTTCCCCTAAATCCCTTGACACACACACACTCCCAGTTTACCTGCTTTATATTCTCCACATTCTCTCCATCCATCTCTACTTTTCTTATCCTTCCAGCACTGTGTTACCCAGATCCACCGAGCACTCTCTTCTCCTCTCCTTCTCAGCCGGGATATTGTTTACATCTGTCTCGCTAATCACTGGCAGAGCCTCTCTAGACCTCACAGATGTTGCAATAATACAGGGGGATTAGCGAGCTTAACACTGGGGCTTATTTGGGGAGTTTTCCCCCGGTGGCCTGGCACCGAAGCCCGTCAGCTCCTCTGAATTTGACCTTTTTTTTTTCTGTTTCACTCTATGCTAAGATCCCGCCGTCTCACTCCTCCTTGATTTGGGTTTTTCATCTTGAATGCTGATGTTGTTTTATCCAGATTGGTGCTCTGGGCTCTCACTTCCTGCAGCCACATCAGTGCTCGGGTTAAATGCAATTAGAGGGCTAAACTGCTTGACATATGACCGGGAGATTTAGCAACAAACAAATGCTCTTTTTGCTAGCTGCTCCTTCTCCTGGTGCAGTTTTAGCCATAAAAACACATGTGCATATTCATACCCGTCACACCCGTCACTTCCTGTAAGTCGCTTTGGATAAAAGCGTCTGCTAAATGACTGTAATGTAATGTGATGTAATTTAAGATTATTCCAGCTGTTATAGTTGCGATACTGGTTCTATTTGTGTTTCCCGGGGCCTCCTTTATCCTCGCAGCATCACTGTGACGATGTAGCTAGCTAGCATTGTGTTAGCTGCTCCCTCTGCTCACCGTGGTGACGCATGAATCTCCCCGGTCTCCTCTGCTCTCCTGTTTACCTCTGATAGATAATTAGATGGCCGTCAACAGACTCAGCATCTCGGCTTGCTTCTCTCTGCGTCATGCAACCGAGTCCTGTTTTATGACCAAGCAGATCTAGGGGTCTGTCTGAGACACTCAAGTCTGTATGTGTGTGTGTGTGTGTGTGTGTGTGTGTGTGTTTGGGGTCAATGTGTTTGTGTCTGGATCCTAATCCCAAAGGTGATATTAGTCTGGTAGGGGGCAGCCCATCCCCCCCCCCTTGTGTTTTAATGTGTGCGTTTGCGCTGCAGGCGTTGGGGTCAGTCAGGAAGCCCAGACAGGCTCTACCTCGACCTTTGACCCATGACTGTCTGCTAGCTCAGGGGTCATGCACACCATTGATACAGACGGCTGATAGACGCACAAACTAACAGACATGCACATGCACAAACGCAAAGCCACCCCCCCCCCCCTCCTCCCCGGTAGCAAACATTAACAGTTTGGTGTGTCTGGGGTCGTGATGACACAAACAGCGTCATCCCAGCAGGCTGTATGCAGAGAGCGCATGTGCATGTGATTTAATAAGCTCCAGATAGTGACTCCTCCTTTCAGACGTACAGACACAACCTGTCTACTCCCTGCATAAAGTTTAATTACATGTTGTTAAAGGACACCCAGAATTATAGATTATATTACTTTACTAATTACACAACGTACGGAGAGAGTTCTTTTCACTAATCACTCTTTATTTATTTGCTCCTGTCTTCACAGATGCAGCCACATAAGAATGCCAGAATGGAGATGATAAAGCAGAGATCAACCGAGGGACCTCCTTCCAACAAAGAACAAACCAATTTATCAGACAGTTAGACGCACGCCGTTAAGAGTCTTATCATCAGTTATAGCGTGCAGTCTTTGTGGACGTGGACAGGTAAGTCGTAAACCGCTTCTAAAAAGGTAAGTTTTAAAAAGGGTGGATCAATTTAACAGCTGTCTGAAGTGTAAAATGGAGCTGCCGAGCAATATTTTCCTAAATTAGTTTCATTAGATATGAATTACTGTATTTGAGACCAATTTAAGGTGGGAGATTGGATGAGACCCCAAGGGATCCGTTCGTTTTCACTCGGTAATTTACCTTTTAGTATTTGACTGGAAAATCGTTCGACAAGAGTTTATCGCTGTTGAATTACTTCCCTCTTTTAACCGCGGGACATTATGTACACATACACATTTATACAATCTTTTTTCATAGTTAATGAACTCATTTATTATAGAATGATTGCAGAATCCACAAAAGTGTTGCCCTGATATGATATATATTTCCAATAAAGTTGAACGATATGTGAAATGAAAATTTGTCTCAGTTGTTTTTTTTCTCGTCCTCTATTTGATTCTTGTTTCTATATTCAAATGTCAGTGATGTTGGTTTTGTTGCTGAAGCTGACAGTCACAGGATGAGTTCGGTTATATTCTATATGTATATAGAGTCGATGTCATGGAGCCTATTTTTTCCACCACCAGTATGTAATTTACTTGAGTAAATGTTGGTTTATATTCTGAGAGGATGGTGCACGTTGGTGAACTTGTGATGTTTGTGAAGTCTTTCTTCTCACACAAGTTTTCTGAAGGGGGGACTTTAATTATCTGACCTACCTGGCCCTTTAAGAAAAACAGGGTTTTCTTCCCCTTTCACAAAAAAGTAATATTCCAAGGTGGTATATTTCTAAAGAAGGGAATGTTAATTGTGTTTTCTACTAAAAATATCTATGTTTTGTTTTATGCCTCTTGAGAGCGAACATTTGATTCATATCCTTTTTCAAAGTGCATTTGACAACCAATTGTCTCTAAATGAGGGGAGACTGATGCCACCTGGGTTAATGAGGCACTCATTTAGAGATCTTCACTGATTGGCCACGGACAGCAGGTGACATGGTATATAAAGTCTTAGAAGACAGCAAACTGATTTGGCTATGTCCCCCCTCCCCCCACTCTCCAGGAAAATAGAGGAAGGCCAACGTTTTGTGTAATAGAAGGTTTTTTCCTCTTTAATTGTCTGCAGAGAACCTAAAATAATAAACCTAAAGAAATGGTTTACATGGATGGACTGACTGAATGGAGTTTTCTGGAAAATCAACGCCTGCATACCTGCACAATACCAACCATCCTCAAATAACAATCATTCAACAAATGTATTAAAAGACTAAAACCAACTACGCATTGACTACTACCAAAAATAATTACCTGTCTATCCAATGTGTGATAGATTATATCACATACCTCTGTGCCATAGGCTTCATTGTTTTAATATTTTTTTTCTTTAAACACATTAATGAGATGTGTCATTGGACTGGGGGACATTTTCCATCATTACACTGAATGTGGGCACTGTGGTTTATTTGAAGTCAATCCCACATCGTGTCCTAGAGCCCTAAAATACTCAAAATTTGTATTATTTCGCCGCTGAAAGTAGTCCCTAACAAATACAGTATTTATTCCTGTTTGAATGACATTTGCTTAAAATAACAGCACCCAGCTGTAGCAATTTTGTCTGCCTTTAAAAAATATATATAAAGAAACCATATATTTGGTAATCCGTCTTCAGTGGGAACCGATGGGCTTTGGGCTCAGAGCCACAGAAGTCAGGGAGTATTAGGAGATGATCTGTGTTGGGTTTTGTAGACGATAACAACAATACTGAAAAATATTGCCAGCCATCGATGCTTCCCGTATCAATCTAAGTCGTGGTATGAGAAGCTACGCTAGCCTGCTCACTCGGATTACTCTGATTATTCCAGCAGTGGCTGAAGGGCTGGAAGGGGAACAGTTAAACCTAGTGGCCTAAATCTGTGGTGTCAATTAGGTGCCTTTGTGTGTGAGCAGCGGGGGTGTTGAAGCGAGTTGCTGGACCTGAAGGAAACTCTGAACAATGATACACATTCATAACCCCCCCCCCACACACACACACACACACACACACACACACACACACACATACAAGGCTCCTATGTTTTGTGGGGATCACACCTCCTTTTGTTTTCCCCCAGCAGCCAGTAGAGGCGATGCCCCAGTGCCCCCTGTGTGCTCCAGTGCTCTGGCTGAAATGGGCTCCCTGCTCCCCTCTGCCCCCACCCCCCTCCCAACAACACTGTCCCCTTCGCTCGCTATGGGTTCCCAAAACCCCTCGGCCTCCCCCTGACTGGTCCTGACCTGAAAAATTAGGGCCAGGCGAGCCTCCACGGCCAGGCCAGCATAAAAGGCTGCTGTGTGTGTGTGTTTTTTTGTGTGTGTGTGTGTGTGTGTGTGTGTGTGTATGCACCATGGCCCTGAAAGAAAGTAGGAGATTATCCCATTCTGTGTGTCCAGTCACCAGTGCAGTATTGACCACGGCGGGCCACCCAGGGAGCGTCCAGCCAGCCGTGAGATGGCCTCATATACATGCTTACTGGCCATGCTAGATTCCCCCACTCTCACCCAGGGAGAAGGCCGGAACCCTGCAGGGTGGACGCTTTCCAGAGACACCGGAGTCCGTACGCGCAGTGACCCCACCCTCTGCACACACAGGGACACACACACACACACACACACATCCATGCACACACACATTTCAGGGTAGCCTCCGTACAGTGAAAGACATTGCCATCAGGTCGTTTTCTGTGTCCTGTGAGGCGAGGCGGAGGTCATTGGGAAGGTGGAAAACCTCTTTAATGGTGGGAATGATACCATAACACCTATAGATAGAGTTACGGATCATGTCACATACAGTCTGTGTACAGCGGAACGACTCTGACGGCGAGGCCTGCTGGTAAAAGACCAGCGTGAAACATTGTTGGCTTGTGTTGGAAGATAAAATTACATGTCTTTCTCTTTTTATTGTTTTTCTTTTTTTGACCTCTTACTCATCTATATTTTTTCCATTTATTTTTTATGTTTAATATGTTTGTATAACATTCTTTTGATCGCTACAAAATGCATTTCAGTCCATAAATGTCCCTGTTTTTTGCTGTTCTACATATGCTTAACTTTTCTGCTTAAAACACAGGAAACACAGGAAATAAAACACATTACTATTTTATATTTTGTGATTTAAACTTCCAGGCTTTTACCTCGCGGAAACATGATTATGAACACAGCCTCTCAGAGTTTATTAAAACTCTTAATGACCTATACACAACACTGGTCTGTAGCAGCTCCCGTTAGTTGTAAAAGCAGCCCATTGTTGGCCTTAACAAAAACCCTCAGGGGTCAACTAATTGTCTTTTAATTGCTCATCTGTTTGTTTGTGGATGAAGAGTCTCTAACATCCTGCAACACAAAGGCCTTTAACAGCAGGACGGAGCTGCACAAAGCTCACTAGCAGTAAAAAAACAAATAAGAGAATTTATGGAGAGGAGTGTGTTTCCTTTTTACTGCACGTAAAGTACAATTAAGGAGTTCTTCTTGTCTCACAAGAGAGCAATGAAGATAATGTAATTTATCCTTTCGTTGTTTCGATTCGCTAAATGTGTTGGAATAAACAGGGTGGAATTAAACAACAGGCTTTCATTCAACATTTGCAATTTATTTAACATGAACAAGGTTAAAATAATGTACGGCGTGTTATTAATGTGATGCGAAGAATAAAACATTCACCAACGATGTGCTGTAATAAATGTCGGCCCTTTTGTTTTTTTTTTTTGAGCATTCATTATTTTACACACACACACACACACACACACACACACACACACACACACACACTCGCTGATTGGTTGAATTTGCTCTCGAGGCAAATCGCATGAATATCACAGGAAGCAGAGGAGATGTAATTAATGAGAAAGAGAAGAAGAAACAAATCAGCTAAGCACAATGAATGCTTTATTTTTTTTACCACAATCAACAAATGTGGTCATTGGTCCTGATGAATTACACTTTAGTCATAATAACTACTACTAGATTTCAGATATTGTGCAGTTATATTTATATTTGTTCAAACACTTTATTGTGCGCAACAATACAATTTAATAAAAATACAAATTGGGTTTATTAAATAGTATCTTAACTGTCCATCATAACACAGAACGAGCACACCAGTGTTTTATTTATGTTTTATAATGAGATCATCTACACAAACAAGAATATACTACAGAATACCATTATGATTCACAAGAACACATTAAACCCACGGTAATATAAAGCATCTATTAACACAGCAGTTGTAATTTACATCTATTTTTCATTTACGTAAAGCTGACTCAGTATGAGCTCATCAAGGCAGTGAGCCTAAATATCTGCAGTGTTACATGCAGGAAATAATATTAACGAGCAAAACGACCGGAGCTGTTTGATAAAACATGAAACACAGTGTGTTTGTCTCCCATGAGCACATTTTTATAAAAAAGCGTTTTATGTGCAGAAAAAAAAAATGTTTTTTTAACATTGCTAAAGATAAACATGTGAAATGAGTTGATGTGTTGTTGTTTCACTTCGTATTAATGGAAACGTATCAAAGGAATTTGAGTTGATAGACTTCAGCTGTGGCCCTCCGATGTGCCGTCCCAGCATGCAACCACACGAAAAAATTAAATTCTTATGTAAGCGTTCTAATTTCAGACTCCAATGACAATGTTCTCACACTCACGTGTCACGAGAGGCTGACTTCAAAATCGTGTTGATGTGGCGTTGGAGCGTAGAGAAGAAGACTGTAGATGAAACCTGAAGGTTCACAGTTTTGATTGTGGTGAATCTAAAAAAGAAGTTATTAAAATGATCGTTGTGTGTTTTAATTTGAGGCTCTGTATGTGTGTGTGTGTGTGTGTGTGTGTGTGTGTGTGTGTGTGTGTGTGTGTGTGTGTGTGTGTGTGTGTGGGGGTTGTCTCCCTGGCTACCCTGAACTTGGTAGCCCCCCCCAGACAACTCATAAAATCTGTAGTCTCAGTCCACGGTGCACACTGAGGAGCAAGGTTAGGGGGTTTAGCAAAAAAAAAAAAAAAAAAAAAGGGGGTTATGGTGGAGTCAGGACATGGGATGGAAGGGAGGGAGGGAGTTTGTAGGGGGGTCAGGGAGTTCGGGGGGGGGGGGTCTGCTGCTTTAAAAAGTCCGAGAACTTGGAGCCTAGTTTGTCATGCTAACTGCAGAGATGCCTTTGAGTGTGGACAGAGGGAGCAGAAGGTTCACAGGACCCCGAACCATTCTCATGCAAAGTCTGTCTCCTCCGTCCATCTCTCCCCCCTCCACTCCCTCCACCCAGCCTTTTACTCTGCCAGGAGAAATACATGCATGTTAATAAACGGGCACACACTCATTCACTGAGGCTGTAGGGTGCCCCCCCCCCCCCCCTCTCTTTTCTTTATGTGTGCTCGGTCTGCAAAACATGTGAAGCTTCACATGGAAGGTGAAGATGAAAATAAACCCTTTTGTTAAAAAAAAAACGATATACTATGACATGAAAATCACTCTACCGCTTTCATGTGCACGAGGCTTTATCTTCCACTAAACACGTCGTGTTTCATTTAACAACTCTCCCTCTTTGAATTCTAATGAAGCATTATTGGAGTTGGCAGCATTGAGACATGAGAGAGAGAAAAAAAGGAAGGACGGAGAATGGAGTCGGACGCATTGCACTTACTATATCATCATAATTAGTTACGAGGGGAGGAATGCAGCAGAGCTCGCATTAACACACATCTTCTCTTCCTTTGACCTTCACACCACCCTGACAGGCACCGGCATTAAAACTGACTCACTTTCACGACTGATTGTGAAAAAGTCATTTTTGCACGGCACATAATTCCAAACCAGCACAAATCCTATTTAAATGTCTATTTTAGCATCTGGACTAAAATATCAGCCTTTCCTAACTCTCACTCCTCTCTCGCTCGTCTCCACCGCTCACCTCTCATGTGTCTCACCTGATCCAGAGATCGGAGTGGGGGTGGGGGTGGGGGGAGAAGAAGCTACATTTAATTTAGTGTTGAATCTGTTCAAATGCCAAGTGGTGAAAATGTCAGCTGCAGTACAAGCACACCCACACCTATACGCATTTACTCTCTTTAAATGCAAACACTCCATGCAAATGAGTGTGTTGCCCCCCTCCGGGCCTCGAAACAGTGAGGATAGGCACATACTGTTTGTGTGTGTGTGTGTGTGTGTGTGTGTGTGTGTGTGTGTGTGTGTGTGTGTGTGTGTGTGTGTGTGTGTGCACCTGGATTTATGTGCTCAGATTTATGCGCCCTATAGTTTCACATCCAGGGATTGAAAGAGTCTCCTTGTGTGTTTGTGTGTGTGTGTGTGTGTGTGTGTGTGTGTGTGTGTGTGTGTGTGTGAATGTGTGTGTTTGTGCCCCCTCATCTGCACTTGGAGCAGCCGTTTTGCAGCCCGCATTTGATTGAGTGAAGGCCAACGCAGCCTGAACACTCCCTCTAATGGAAGAGTGGAGCCCAGCAGCTCAGTAATGCACTGACCCCGGAGCTTTTACAACGCTGCCAGCCGATAAGTGGCAATATGCTGGATCTTATAAAATTAACAAGACTGAGCTATGAGGGAGAGAGCGAGAGCCGCGAGAGGTTGTGCTGCGGGGATGAGGATGACGTCCCTGTAGCACTTGTAAATATCAGCATGCATGCATGGAGGGATTACAGCTCGTCTTCGCTGAGTTTAATAGTCACGGCGAGGTGATTTCTTATTTTATTTTCTTGGTCCTTTTGCTTTTTCTAAGGCGAGTTTACAGGGAAACGTTTACAGGCCTGTTTATGTTTGATAAAATGCCTCTCGCTGTTTTTTCCTTTTCTTTTTTTTTTAACGCTGGTGAATTTATGCAGTGGAGCCAGGTGCTCGAGAAGCTGGGCCTTCAAAGTGAAGGATCCCAGCCAGTGTGGCTTTTTGCAGGGCATCACAGGGACATGAACACGTGTGTGTGTGTGCGTGTATGTGTGTGTGTGTGTGTGTGTGTGTGTATGCATATGTGTACTATGCATTTCCTCCTCAGCCTCCCGTGGTATAAGCTCAAAGTCAAACAGCAGCTATGCCTGCTCGTGCATCTGAACAGAACAGAACGAGCTGTGATAAAACACATGCAGAATCATATTCCATCCGCCGCCTCGCAGCATCCGAGTCTGATTTAGTTGTGAGGGAGAGGCTTTATTCCCAGTGTAACCTCCTCACCTTTCTCACACGGGATCAGGGATGGGTGGGTGTGTGCTGTGAACGTTGTATTCGTGGTTGCATTTTTTTTTTTTTTTCTTTCTGCCCATATATTGTGCATTTGTGTGTGTGAACAGCTATTGTCTGCCAGCGCTGCAGCGGGAGGCTTCAAAGTGAATTATTCATGCGAGATTTGAATACATGCAAATGGTTCGCTCTCCTCCCCTGGCACGGATCCAGGTTACCTATGGCAACGGCGCCTTCAAGAAGCATCTTTACCACCCCTCCTCCTCCTGCTTCTCTCAGGCACCCGCCCTCCGACCATGTTATCCACCCCACTGGCATTGTTTCGATTGTTGCATTACCAGGCTGGGTGGCTGAACACTGTGGGGTGGCAGAATATCCCATAATTCACAGTCAAGGTCATACAGGCAGGAGGAGGATGAGAGATGGAGGGATGGAGGATGGACAGATGGGCAGAGTCGCTCCATCCAGCTGCTCGGAGGTGAAGTTCAGGAGACGACTGGTGAAGAAAAAGGGAAACGATTTCAGGTGGTGATTGAAGCGACGGATCGGGCACGCACTCACCTCCTATCCACATTTAGTCGCAGCTCATGCGCACTAACCAGTGCAGCAAAGAACAGGATGAGCACGGAAAAAAAATATTACCATTGAATGCAGCGTACCATTACTCAAATATCTAAATTATTTGATTTAAAACATTTCTCAGGATGTCGTTAATGAATGAAAATGTTTTAAATAATAAGTTTAAGTGCAGTATTCGGTAAAGTTACATTAAAAAGTACTGCTTTGTAATTTTAAATATTAAGATTTTGGTTGATATGTGTGTGTGTGTGCATCAGTCTTTAATCTATTTGATGGAAGTGTAAAAGATTTATGATTAAAATGTTCAAAAAATGTGTTGCTGAAAATCATTTTAGTTTTGTCTACTTAAAATTGCTTCTTATATCTGGGTATTTTTGTGTGTGTTTTTTCAGACAATAAAAAGGTCCTCATAAATAATACAAAAATGTAATCATTATTCAGAGACTGTGCATGACTTCTTAATTTCCTAGAATTTCTTTAAAATTTAAATTATCATAATTCTCTTTCACTATGACCATTATTTTGACATCTATGTATAAAACATGCATGTAAAAAAACCCACATTACATTAATTATTTAGGTTATGTTTCCGTGTGTAATTACCCTCTGCAGTGTTTTGTGGTATGAATTTAGAAATTTACGTTTTACAAAATGTTTCTTTGTAGCATTGACACATCAAAACCTCCAGTAAGAGAATGTTTTCACAAAACGTTTAAGTGAAATAAAACATTACCGGAAAAATTACAGCGAGAGCATCTCTGTTGGCGAAGGGCAGGTCAAGTTCAGGCCATGAGGTGATCAGAGCCGGACTAACCTCCATGATGGTCCAGGGCCAACGGAGGAGAGGGGCCACTCAATGCTGCCATCTACTGAGAGTGAAGGGACATGTGGCCTCACACACACACACACACAGGTGGGTCAGGTGTGATTCATCAAAATATACAGTTTTTATGCTGTAATTTTACATTATTATGTATTAGATATTGGATATCACGATTATTATTACTTTAAGTGTAACTAAAATGCCAAACACATAACAACCTGTCATTGATATAACGGTTATGTAATAAAGGCCTGATTTTTCTGTAGAAATGCAAAAAAAAAAGGTATTGCAACATTACAAATTGAAGATCTTTGTGCAGTCAGTAAAAGAATATTGTAACCTTTCCTATTCAAATATTAGAGCGGCCTTTAATGTCGCAGATTGCGTGACTAGCTTTGCTTATCACATGACGCCCTCTAGTGGACAAAAGGACTCATTGCTCACATTTGCTGTAGATTTGAAATGTACATCAGCAGTGAAAGTAGAATTGTTCCCATGAAACATATAATTGAAGTTAAGAGCTTTGGCATTTTTAGAACTTTAAATCAATGTAGACAAAGTACAAAAACGACACTTAATAATGTGCACATAAAACAAACTGTTGTATATATATATTTATTTCTGATATATTTGATTTGCGTCCACTTATTAGATAATATTAATACTATACAACTCATCCGAGGACGGACAGTGAAACTGTGCAGTCCTGCTGACATGATCACCCCCCCCTACAATCAATCGTCCAGTCAATCTCAACTCATCCCACAGTGGCACCATAACTAAAAATTAAAACAAAAACATATTGCATAATCAACCTTTCATTTAAAAAAAAATAATAATAATAATTGAAAAAAAAAAATGAAATGACCAAAATGAAAACAAAGCAAAAAACTAATTAAAATTTCCGCCCCAAATTAAAATCAATAAAACTCATTAAAAATAAGTTATCTCTGTTGATATGGGATTCATTTGATAGAACATTGCAGGTATAATAAAGTGCAAGCATTCTCTTATAAACACAACACCAAGAGCTCCATGTCGTCCATCAAAAATGAAACTTTTCTTGATCCCCTGTTGCTTTGTTAATCACCGATTAACAAAGAGTTCAAAACAAAAGTTGTGATTGTGTGAACGACGACTTAAAGACACTTATTTTTCAGCCTCCTCTCGCCAGTTTTCCTCCTTCAGTGAATCCTGTGCGTTAGCTAAAGTGTGAGAAAGAGAAAGCGTTTCTGGTGCACAACAGATCTCCGGTCCCCCTCATCCTCTGACATCCGGTCTGAAGGGAACAGGAACGTGCAGCTGGACGGCCCCTTAGTGCTGCCTTATGAAAGAGTTGACCTCCTCACTCGCGTCGGTCTGTGCTTTATCGTTCGTCCCCCCCGAAGACTCAGTGTGCAAAGTAGCCCATCTGATGCAGTTTGAGAAGAAGGCTTTGCGTGATGTCAAACGTGGTGAGGCTGATCCCCACGGCGACGGGCCCTTTGATCCAGTTCATGCTCAGGCCTTTGTATAGTCCGCGCACGACTCCCTCCTTCTCCACGATCTCACGCATGGTCCCCAGGATGGTGGCGTACGACGAGCCGGTGACGCCGGCCGTCTGCATGCGCCGACGCACCACGTCCAGAGGGTACGACGCCGATTGCCCGATCAGGCCAGCGCAGGCGCCGAAAGCCAAGCGCTCGACGGGGTACGGCTGGGGTCGCTTAGTCTTTTCTGGAGCGAGAGGGGGAAAAAAAACACAGAGGAAGAAAGAGTTCAACATCTGAAAGACACTTTTTTCATTCTTCAAATCTAAAAAGACACTCTACTAAACATATGAATGTAATGAAATGAAGACATTGAAGGAACATTATGTAGAGTTTAGGGGGTTCTGTTAGCAGAAAGCTATGTTTTCATGAGTGTATAATCATCTGAAACTAAGAATCGTTGTGTTTTCGTTAGCTTAGAATGAGCCCTTCTGATCTACAAAGGGAGCTTGTCGTCTTCCACAGAATGTTGCGCCGCCATGTTTCTACAGTAGCCCAGAACGGACAAACCAAACGCCGACTCTAGAGAGGGCCTTCAGCCACTTTAGTTCTCTGACACACTTGGAAAGTGCAAAACCATGGTAACCCCAAACAGTCTGACTTATGTTGTTGTTAAAGTAGTTGTTGTTATGTTGGTGCTGAAAGAGGCCACGCCGTTGACACAGTTTTGCAATCGGAGGCTTGCGTTACCGCAGACTTGGAAAGGGAGGAGAGAGCAGAGAGGTATTCAGTTGGTTGCAACTGCAATCACACTGCTAGATTTCCACTAAATCCACCACACTGTCCCATAAATAGAAATGTAAAATGATCTTTACCTGTGTGCAGCTTCTTTAGGGTCTCATATGTGAAGAATGTGATCCCTGCATACGGGATGACACCCATGATGGTGGGAGTGAAGCCTCTGTAAAGGGTCCTGACCCCCTCCTCTTGGGAGATCCGTACAAAGACGTGCATGATGTTGCAGTACCTGTCCCAAGAAAAAAGCACCAGGCAAGACATCGTTTACCAAACTGTTCCATTTTATCTTTATGAGAGTTATTATAGGACATTTTGTGACATTTTAGTCCATTTTATTGTAGTGGCAGGACAATAACAGGACTAATACACACAAGAGAGGGACCCCTCGGTACACAGTAGTGGTTGTCATGTGACTATAGTAAACGGGGGATGGGTTCTTACATTTCTCTGGCGGTGACGGCCATCCTGGCTCGCACCATGTCCAGAGGATAGGTGAGCATAGCAGCAGTGGTGCCGGCCAGAGAGCCAGCCAGGAAGCGTGGGAAAGGAGGCAGAGCTCTGAGAGAAACAACACAGTAATATGTAGTAAATATTCATAAAATTATGCCGATTAAAAAAACAAGAATTAGAGGCAACAGACATGCTGGAGTCTCTGTGAGGTTAATGCTAACATCAGCATGCTAACATGCTCACAATGATAACATGTTGATAACAGGCATTGTCTGTGTTTTATCTTAAAATATATCAATAAAAAAATCACTTAAAGACATACGCTGTACTCACTTCCCCTGGTAACCGTAGTAACCCCCCAGTAGCTTTTTGTACTGGTCATGGGAGCAGAACTGGATGGCGGCGTAGGGCATGACCCTCATCATGGTGGCAGAGTTCCCCCTCCACAGGCTGAGCAGCCCGTCCTTCATGTAGGAGCAGTAGATGAGCCTGAAGGCCTCCTGGTGGTGATGGACATGTCGGGTTAGGAGCAGAGACGGACGCCCTTCATGTTTTCCACATCTAATAATCTAACGTGATAATCTTGATATGTTCAAGGTGCACCATCATGTTTAGACTTCTAGGATTGAATGTAAATAGAAGTGTGTGATTGTGGCTGTTACATCTTTATAGATGCCAAAAATGACAGTTTTTTTTGTTTTCTTTGTCTAGAATAAGGCTGAACAGTTTTGAAAAAAAGATCTAATTGGGATTATTTTGGCTGTTATATAAATTACTCTATGATTTTCAATATTAGAGGAAAGGATCATTTTTACATCATTATACTTCTCTTTATTGAAAGCCTATATTGGGGTGTGATTTTTGCACGGATCTGTTTTTCTTAAGTCGGTGTAGGCCAGAACATTTCTGCAGCACCACTGTATTTAATTTAAAAGGTATTTTGACACACTTTTGGTCTTTTTTTTAGGAGCTGTTTTTAACATTCTGAACATTAATAAAGCAGCATTTAACTATTGTCTGTGTAAAGATATAGTGGAGTGATGTCTACTTGAGTAGAGAATGAAGTATCTCCCTATGTGTGTGTTGTATCTGAGCTTCTCCTTGCTTTGTTGACATAGCTGGTTCGCTCTTACATGCTTTTAGTGAATATTAGTGCATGTGAGCGCGCCCCACTGACCGGCTAATGGCCGTCGCTCTGTACTGCGCTCATACAACGACTACTGCTGATAACACCCAACCTCTCAGGTAAACACCGTTAGCTCGAGCTAAATTTTTCGCCACTGGTTTGCAGTCGACATGTTGGGAGCCGTCGAGAGGCAATCGAAATGCTCACAATCTGGGATATGGCACCTTTAAAAAAATGTTACCTATCCTGCGTTTTTGAAAATTGCAGTAGGCCCTTCTTATATATACAATCTATGAGTAGGCCATGTTGCAATTTTGCTACAATTTAGATTAATTGTGCAGCCCTAATTTAGAATTATATAAAATAAAGAAATATTCATGAGAATCTGTAAACACCAAATGTTTTTTATTTTTTTTATTTATTTATACTTCTAGTCACATATTAACTTCCAGCATTAATATATTACGCCGTTCAACTTTGTCCCGCCAGTGTAGCTACATGTTAGAATATATCAATGATTGAACCCTGAACTCACCTTAGCTGAGAATCTTCTGGTGGACACTGTGGAGCAACAAGAAAAGCACAGTTAAAGCTCAGAGTTAAAGAACACACTCTCTCTCACGCAGGCTAAACTCCGACTAAGAGGATTAACAACGAGTTAAGAACAGTTACAACAGTCAGGGAAAACAGGAAAACACATGTTGCATTATCCATCACTTACATGTGCAGCAGCCTGTTTCTCTGCTCTAGATTATATAAATGGAAAGAGATCTTTGTGTGTATGGAGTGTTGCTCTTGCCTTGGAAAATAATCTTGGTCCGATCCAGAGGTGCTATGACTGTTTTGGCTATGGCTCCAGCAAACGCCCCACACAGCAGGGAGTCCAGCACCGTCCATCTGGGCCTCAAGTCCTGTTTGGACACATGTTCTCACATTATAAACACAAACTGAAAGCTAAACACTGACCCTTCACATATCTCAACGGCATAACGCTGGCTGGTTGTGGACAGTTTAATCTTTTATCTTATCATTAGGTGGCTGTTTTACCCTCACAAACATTTAACAGGGATGGCGTTTGCTTATCAGCCCAAACACTCCTGCATCTTTCCCCCAGTAAAGTTACTGGCATAGTAAAATGTGCATGTGGTTTAGAGTTGGAGTGACTCACTCTTATGGCAGAATCACATGAGATAACATCAACTGGTGCTTCACTGAGGCTGTTTGTGTGAACTCCTTCTGCTGGAAGGGACAGTTGAACCCAATAAACAATCTGGCCGGCTGATAAGAAGAGCATTTGGCACAGATACCAAACTTAATTCCCAATTTAAAGCACAGGAGGGAAGATGTAGTTTAGGATTCTAGTCATGTATACATTTAATTAGGTTTTGAATATTAAAGCTGACTTTACTTCTGTGTAAATACATTAAGTGAGATGCAAAAATAACTGGGTCAAATTCCTGGTTTGTGCACACGTACGTGGGAAATAAAGATTCTTCTCATTCTGATATAATCAATAAACTCAGCTACCTAGCTAAAGGCCATCTGGGGTCAATTGCTGCACACTTTGTTGGACGTTTTCAAATGTAAATGTTATATCATTTGGTATATTTGTGTCTTTTTATTAAAAAAGAAAATAAGGATAAATATTGTATAGTATATTGACACACACACATCCTGTGATACTACAGTAAACCTCCATCATGATTGTCCTTTTTCAATACTACTTAAAGGGTTTCTTCGTAAACTAAGGACAGATTTAGATTAGCTGGCAGCTCCCTGCTAATTCGAGCAATGCACTGGTTGAACTGTGTGATGTAACCAAAATAAGGTTCCATCACACTGATAGGAGTCTGAGAGTTACACCGTTCGATGTGGCTTTTGGGTTGAAATCATACCACATTAGGATTATGCAACAATTTCCAAAATAGTGCCCTTTAAAAAGGGATTTGTTTTTAGATCTGCAATGATCAATCAATTAGTATTCAACTATTCAATTACTTTCGATAATCACTTTATCGGTTTGTTTGATTTTTTTTTTTTAAAGAAAAAAGGTCAAAATTCTCTGAATCCAGCTTCTTAAATGTGAATATTTTCAGTTTTCTTTCCTCCTCTGTGACAGTAAACTGAATATCTTTGATTTGTGGATGAAACAAAACATCTGAGGTGATCATCTTGGACTCTAAGAAACACTGATATCTTTTAAAACCAAATAATTCACAATTTAAAAAAAAATAATCTTAAAATGTCCTTTTTAAATGCAATAATAAAATCTACTCACCGCCTAAAAGGATAACACTTGAGACTGACAAATAGCTGACATTACTCTCATATCAATAACATCATTCTGACAATATGTCCATGCAGCATATGTAAACAAGGTCAAGAATACTGTTGTTCATAATGTCTTTATCCCAGCTGCTAGAACATGTCACATCATGAGATTGAGTATCAGAAACAATGCTCACTCACTTTATCTTGGCTGGAGGGGGGCAGAGCCAGCTCGGTGGCCTCTGACACTGGCAGGGGGCTCTGATGGTCGCTCACACGGGGGGCCATGTGTGCCCTTCACGGATTACCAAGGCTGTGGGACACTCAGTCACTCATTCTTTAAAAAAAAAAATAAAAATAAATTAAAAAAACTCACTGAGGAGGAGGAATGAAAACAAATATGGAGGAGAGGTTAAAAAAAACAACAAAAACAACAACAATCCTCCATGTCGCACTGCTTCAGCTGTCTTTAACTCGATGCTCTGCAGCTTTAAAGCAAATACACCCTTTACATTGAACAATTCAACAATATTGTCAATTTCCTGAACTTATGCGGATATAAATGCATGCAATGTCAGTGGCCACACCTAAAATAAACAAAAAAGTCATGCACAGAATGAATAAACAGATATATTCAATCATTATTATTATTTATTTATTATTATTATGAATAATAATACATAAATACAGGTTATTATTGATGCATTTGGTTACCTTTGTGTTTAAAAGGAGCCCTCTGTTTACAAATCTGCGCTGTGAATCTCTGTGGCCGCAGATTCTTGCACGCATTTGTTGTTTGCGTGCAGGAGGCTGGTCGCACTTATAACTACAACTTGCAACTCTCGCTGCCTGCTGCGTCTCTTTCTCGTCGGTTGTAGTCGTTTTGTTGTCGGTTGTCGTCGTATCTGAAGGATATTGTTGCAGACAGGTGATGGGTATTTATAGTCGACCGGCCGAGAGGAGTTTCTGCAGCTGCCTGGTTCCGCAACACAAGACTATTTGGGCTTTTCAAGGTCTCAAAAAAAACTGGGACAGTGTTTTGGACTACAATTCCCATGAGCGAGTCTCGTTAATGGGATGAAATCTCGCGAGGTTATCTAAAACATTGGGTTGCCAGTGTTGCTCATATTATTATTATATTCCTTTATTGATCCCCATGGGGGAAATTCGAGTGTTGCAGCAGCTCAACTACACAGACACAGACAATAAATACACATACTATACAACTACACAGACAATAAATACACATACTATACAACTACACAGACAATAAATACACATACTATACAACTACACAGACAATAAATACACATACTATACAACTACACAGACACAGACAATAAATACACATACTATACAACTACACAGACAATAAATACACATACTATACAACTATACAACTATACAACTACACAGACAATAAATACACATACTATACAACTACACAGACAATAAATACACATACTATACAACTACACAGACACAGACAATAAATACACATACTATACAACTACACAGACAATAAATACACATACTATACAACTACACAGACACAGACAATAAATACACATACTATACAACAACAGACAATAAATACACATACTATACAACTACACAGACAATAAATACACATACTATACAACTACACAGACAATAAATACACATACTATACAACTACACAGACACAGACAATAAATACACATACTATACAACTACACAGACACAGACAATAAATACACATACTATACAACTACACAGACAATAAATACACATACTATACAACAAAATATCTTATTTAAACTGTACCTTGTTGCCTTAACAATTTGAAATCAATAACACTTGCAACACAAACAACTAAGTTCACATTATTTCAGTATATTATTGTAAATTTTCACTCAAACCTTATTCTTACTGTTGTATAGGAAAGTGAAAAAATATATATTTCTCAATTAAACATAATAAAGAAAGAGTTAACATTACATGTTATATTAATCGACTAATCAGATATCCCTAGTATATCCCCCAAAATGCAACACAAAACAACTAAGTTCACATTACATGGTTGTATTAATCGACTAATCAGGTATCCCTAGTGACGTAAACAAATAAATGATTATCAATTCCAGAGGTTTGAATTAGTGACTGGACATGAACATTTGAAAAGTTATTTCAGTATATTATTGTAAATTTGCACTCAAACCTTATTCTGACTGATGTATAGGGAAGTGAATAATTGTATATTTTTCAATTAAACATAATAAAGTTAGAGTATGTCCCCCTAAATGGAACACAAAACAACTAAGTTAACATTACATGGTTGTATTAATTGACTAATCAGGTATCCCTAGTGACGTTATTGTGGATTCTTTACTGTTTTTATTGCTTATTTATAATACTTGGTTTTTTTTCCTTTTATCTTGTTTTTCTTTTTCTATGTCTCTTGTTTGCACTATAACCTATGCTGCTGTAATCCTGTAATTTTCCCCGCTGCGGGACTAATAAAGGATTATCTTATCTTATTTTAAACAAATAAAGAATTATCAATTCCAGAGGTTTGAATTAGTGACTGGACATGAACATTTGAAAAGTTATTTCAGTATATTATTGTAAATTTTCACTCAAACCTTATTCTGACTGATGTATAGGGAAGTGAAAAAATATATATTTCTCAATTAAACATAATAAAGTTAGAGTATGTCCCCCAAAATGGAACACAAAACAACTAAGTTAACATTACACGGTTGTATTAATCGACTAATCAGGTATCCCTAGTGACGTAAACAAATAAAGAATTATCAATTCCAGAGGTTTGAATTAGTGACTGGATATGAACATTTGAAAAGTTATTTCAGTATATTATTGTAAATTTGCACTCAAACCTTATTCTGACTGATGTATAGGGAAGTGAATAATTTTATATTTTTCCAATTAAACATAATAAAATAAGAGTATGTCCCCGAAAATGGAAATAATTCAAAGCACCAGTGTATCAAAACATTTTTTTTTTTTTTTTTTATTTTTTTTATTTGTATTGTATAATATGTTTTATTTATTATCTGTTTCTATGTAGTTGAGCTGCTGCAACACCCAAATTTCCCCCATGGGGATCAATAAAGGAATATATAATAATAATCAAAACAAAAGTGATGCAGCCCTTGAGGACATTTAATCACTTGTACCTTGTGTTTTTATATAAATATATACTGTATGTAAACATAAATATAAAAAAACGTATAAACTGTGTATGAACATAAAACACAATTGACTGAAAAGTTTCTGTCACGAGCAAGCACATCATTGCCACACAAGTATATAATAATACCAAACAAAATGAAATGTGAATTCTACAATAATACCTTCTAATCATTCAATTCAATTGTGGTGTTTATTTATATATATACAGTACCAGTCAAAAGTTTGGACACACCTTCTCATTCAACTACTTTGAAGAATCTAAAATATAAAACATATTCTGGTTTGTTGAGCATTTGTTTGTTTACCACATAATTCCATATGTGTTCCTTCATAGTTTGGATGTCTTCAATATTAATCTACAATGTAGGAAAAAAATAAATAAAGAAATAAAGAAAAACCATTTGAATTAGAAGGTGTGTCCAAACTTTTGACTGGTACTGTATATATATATATATTTTTTATATATATAGGAAGGGAGAGTAAAAACAAAAACAGGGACAAGACCACTTTTTAATGAGCTAAATTTAAAGAATAGCCTATATATATATATATATATATATATATATATATATATATATATATATATATATATATATATATATAGTCATACAGTCATACAGAAAAAAAAAAAAAAAAGAAAAAACATTGAATGAGAAGGTGTGTCCAAACTTTTAACTGGTACTGTATATATATATATATATATATATATATTTATATATATATATAAGGGAGAGTAAAAACAAAAATATATATATACAGTCATATATATAAATAAGAAAAAAAGAAATTGAGAAGGTTTTTTAACTGGTACTTTATATATAGGAAGGGAGAGTAAAAACAAAAATAGGGACAAGATAATATTTTAATATATATTATTTTTTTTATATAGGAAGGGAAGTAAAAAAATAAAAAATATATATATATATACAGTCATACAGAAAAAATAAAAACAATAAAGAAAGAAAAACATTGAATGAGAAGGTGTGTCCGAGCTTTTGACTGGTACTGTAGTTGTACAAATAAATTATAAAACCGTGTAACAAATGTTAGTCATCATACACTATTACATTTAAACGATTCAATTAAAAACAAAAACGATGGCTTCGGGGGTTTAGACCCCAAACCTGGCAACCTGGGAGTCTGGCCATAGCGCTGAAAAAACTTGTTGTTGTCGGGGAAAATGGCGTCAAACGTAGAGGCCCCGGAGCGCTGGTACCTCGCCCTTCTCGGCTTTGCGGAGCATTTCAGAACCTCCAGCCCGCCCAAGATCCGACTCTGCGTGCACTGTCTACAGGCGGTGTTTCAGTTCAAGCCGCCGCAGAGGATCGAGGCCCGGACACATCTCCAGCTGGGCTCGGTCCTCTACCACCACACCAAGAACAGCGAGCTGGCCCGCAGCCACCTGGAGAAAGCGGTGAGCGGCGTTCGGTTTCAGGAAAGAGCGGGGATGCGGCGGAGGACGGGGAAGGGTGTAGGCCGCAAGCGGGAGGGGGGTGAAAAAAACGAGCAAGATGATTTATTTTTATTTTTTAAAAAGCTGTTAATTCAGGACGGTTAAATGTTGAAAGAAGTTTAAATGTAGATTTATTAAAGGTTTTTTTTTATATTATGGGATAATTAATAATATGTGTGGGAATCATCACTGCTGACGTTTTGTGTGTGTGTTTTGTGTTTCAGTGGTTCATATCTCAACAAGTCCCTCAGTTTGAAGATGTCAAATTTGAAGCTGCAAGCATTTTGTCAGAACTCTTCTGCCAACAGGTAAATCCCATTTTTTTTAGCTTTCATACATGCATTCATCACTTCTTTGCAGCCACTTTACATTGACATGGTTATATGATGATCCATGCAGGATTGACTGTGCATTTCTTTTTTTTTATAAGATAAAATAAGATAATCCTTTATTAGAAATTTACAGGATTACAGCAGCAAACAAGAGACATAGTAAAAAAAATAAAAATAAAACAAGATCAAAACAAGTATTATAAATAAGCAAATGTGAAATAAAAAAACAAGATCAAAACAAGTATTATAAATAAGCAAATGTGCAATAAAAAAATCAAAACAAGTAATAAATAAGAAATCAATAAAAAAAACAGTAAAGAAATAACTTATATATACAGACAGAAACTATTATAACTATTGTATTGCACAGTGTATTAGTGTCATGTGGTCAAAATGAGTTTTATGATTTGATTATTGCTCTGTTTATCATTTTGAATCACTTTTCAGAATTTGGTGGACTCTGCAAAACCCCTCCTGCGCAAGGCGATCCAGATTTCACAACAAACACCATACTGGCACTGCAGATTGTTGTTCCAGTTGGCGGTATGTATCAGTGCAACAGCATGAACAGGGGTCACATTGTTGCATTCCCAAAGTCATTTTCATGCGCAGGCTCTTGGTTAGTCTGTGTGCTCACACTTGTATTACACATGTTTTTAATTGGATTTTGCAAGTGTCCAAATAGCAAAAGATAGAAATGTTCTTATTGCTTCTTTCAGCAACTTCATACACTGGAGAAAGACTTGGTGTCGGCATGTGACCTGCTGGGGGTCGGAGCCGAGTACGCCCGAGTGGTTGGGTCTGAATATACCAGGTAAATGTCACCCAGTCCTCTCGTTCACAACATATTTATGTCTTTTCTTGGTTTGCATCTGACATTTATTGAACTCGGAAGTCATATTGACATGAAAACCTCTTTTAGTAGTCAGTCCTAGCCCAGACACAGTCAAATAGCAGCATCCAACACATAACAGGACAACAACATCAAATATCAGCAGCATCAATGGAGAAGAAAAAATACAGTATGCAATAACTCAGAGCATTAACAAGCCAGCATTTTGCATATTTTTTGTTAGTAAATTAAATTAGCTGCAGCCAGAAGAGGCCACTTCCCTTTTTCTAAATTTGAAATAATATAAATAGATGTGGGTCTTAAGTTTATAGCTTCAGGGCTGAGTGATACAGCGGGTCAAGTTTAGACAAGATGGATGGTGTTGCAAACCTTTAAATACATTTTATTAACACAATAAAAAAAGGTTGAAACTAAGCCTTTTCTCGATGGCATGAAAAACAGGACTAAAAGAAAACCCATTGTGTGTTTGAATTTCTTTTTGTGATGGTCTGTATGGTGTTGAATGTTTAGACTTTTGTTCATCCAAAGTCCAAAGCATTTGTATTTGTGAAAGGAGGAGACACCATTAGAAGTATTTATGAAAAGGGTTGGAACCTTTGTTCGCACAGGAAATTCCAGTTGATTACTTTTAATTACTTTTAATCTGCAGAGCACAAAAACCAGACCAAGGACAAGTATGAGTAATTTGTCAGTCTCAATCCCTAAACCCTCACTGATTCACTGTCCTCCAGGGTTTGCCATCTTGTTTACCCGTCAAATCCCTTAATACCATTGTAAAGAAAATAATAACGTTCATCTTCGATTCATCTTCATTAAAGTAAAATGTTGCTCTTTGTAAAAGTGTCGTGACAGTTGCACCTTTCTCTTGTAGTGGACACAGTTCAACCAGTTCTGAGTATTTTAACACGCCTCGACACTGGTGCATCCGTGCTACCAAAATAACTGTTGCAGAAAGTGCTTATTGATATATGAAATATTGATTGATTGTGAGAACTGGCTGGAGAAAAAAAGCTTACTTGGTGTTTTTGCTTTTTAGGGCGCTGTTTCTCCTCAGTAAAGGAATGGTGAGTCATCTGCTCTACTTTACGTTTATTATGCTATTTGTACTGTTACACTACGACAGCATAAACAAGGATAGTTCTCTTTCAACACCAAACAAATGCTTTTAACAAACAAATACTATATTTTGTTTATATCAATAACTATACATCAGTACACGTTGTTGTTTTTAACATCAAATTCTATCAGGTTTTGATTGTGGTGATGTTTTTTTTTTTCCTTTCTTTTTATCCGTAGTTGCTGCTAATGGAGAGGAAGCTTGGGGAGGTGCATCCTCTGCTCACACTGTGCGGAACTATTGTAGAAAACTGGCAGGGAAACCCGATCCAGAAGGAGTCCCTGAGGGTCTTCTTCCTGGTCCTACAGGTCACACACTACCTGGATGCTGGACAGGTAGGAAAACCAAGTCTCTGTGAAGTGTGACAGAAGTCTTTTTGTCGTCTGGTTGTTTCAAACTACGTGAAGCTGAGACGGTGTGTGTATATATATCTTTGTGTCCATGTCTCTCAAGGTGAAAAGTGTGAAGCCGTGTCTGAAGCAGCTGCAGCAGTGCATCCAGACCATCTCTACACTCCACGATGATGAGATTCTGCCCAGCAACCCAGCCGACCTCTTCCACTGGCTGCCCAAGGAGCACATGTGTGTCCTCGTCTATTTGGTAATGACACTTCTCTTTCTTTGAATCCTCCAACTTAACACACCGACCTCCACAGTTTTTCTTCTTCTGAACGTTTATGTTGCACTACTCCGAAATGAAGTGGGGCCCATCCTGCATTTTTGGCTAGTATTTGGTAAAGATGCACTGATTGTTTTAGCCACCGTTCAAAAACCAGCCAGTTGTCAGGTGATCGGCCGTGACCGAATTATCGCTTTTGTATATTTTCATTTTTTGTTGCCATTTCAAAATGACACACATATGTGCAGCATTCAAGTTTTCAGTCTCACACGCAGTATAGTCACAGCCACACGTACGCACCATGTTGTCGATGTGGAAGCTCTTCAGTGTGAGTGAAGAAGAGATAGAGGTTACGAACTATATCAACTGCAAGTCAAAATAAAGCGAGGAGGAACGACCTTAAAAACAAGGTTTTGATAACAAGAAGGTCCGGTTATTTAATAGACAATGTTTTGTTATGAACACACCGTTGATTCTGAGTTCTCCATGCAAGAAAAGTTACAAAGACGTTGGTTTATGCTGTCTCTTTATAGTTCTTAGAAAGAGAGAAACAGAGGATCCCACTTCTAAGAAATATGAATCAACCAAGAGAATTGTAATCGGGTTATCTTTAGATTAGTTTTAGTGAGCGTAGTCCATAAGTGACTTTCGATCATGTAGTCAAGTATCAACCAAAAATACAAGAATAGAGTATTCAGAAAATACTTCATGGGCATGTAACTGAAATGTTCGTGTGATCATCAAATGTATTTCCCCATTTACTTTAAAGGTTTTCTATTATATTAGTGCTTTTATCCTCTTAAAGAACGCACACTGTTCTGGTCATTGGGCGGGAGAGGTTGGATGTCTTCTGAGACCTCTGGCTTTGTAAATAAAGCACACTTGCCGCACTTGATCCAGAATGTATTTTGACAGAAGAAGAGGAAACGGAAACACCAGGCTGTCTTGATGAAGTGTTGTCATTTTTCATTTAGGTTGCATTTAAGTTGCATCTGATAACTTGGTAACTAAAAGACAACCAATAACTACGCCTTGATAAGTGACAAAAATGACTGGATAGCTTGATACAACTGCAGCGTTACAACATGCACGTCTTAATTAGTAATTGGTTGACGGTGTTTAATATCTACTCCTTCTTGTCGTTTCACAGGTGACAGTCATGCACTCCATGCAGGCAGGCTACCTGGAGAAAGCTCAGAAGTACACAGACAAGGCTCTTATGCAACTAGAGAAACTAAAAAGTGAGTCACCAAACATGCTACTGTGCTTCTCTAAAAATGGTTTAATATATATATATATATATATATATATATATATATATATATATATATATATATACTATATAAAGAGGAACTGTGCTTTTCAAACTGTAAAAAAAAAGATTTTCCACCACTTGTTTGTGTATGATGTATTATGTTTATTTCCGTGTGTCAGTGTTGGACTGCAGCCCCATCCTCTCTACCTTTCAAGTCATTCTACTGGAGCACATCATCATGTGTAGACTCGTCACGGGCCACAAGGCCACTGCGTTACAAGAGGTACGCTGTTTCTGCTTTGTTCAATATGTTTGTGGTGTGAAAAAACCATCCAGTCCAGCGGGTTGCTTTTGTAGTATGTCACAAGATTAACAAATGCTTGAATGAGCTTGTGGAAGTAAACGTTCTGTTCTGTTCTGTTCTGTCCGTTCAGATCTCACAGGTGTGCCAGCTGTGCCAGCAGTCCCCCAGGTTATTCACCAACCACGCTGCTCAGCTTCACACGCTATTAGTGAGTATTTTCAACCAAAACCTGCTTCCACATTCGTGTGTGTGTGTGTGTGTGTGTGTGTGTGTGTGTGTGTGTGTCTCTGAAAAGACAAAAGTTTCAGATCAATTCTCGTTAAATAATGTTCACTGAAAACAATTGGAGACATCGTCAGTGGTCAAGTTTCTTTTTAATGTCGATTTTTTTAAACATTAAAATAAATGTTTTTGTTATTTTTGAGTCATCCCTCATTTATATTTGAGGAATTCTAGTAAAATAAAAAATACCTCTTCTCATTTAAAATATTGTTACCTTCAAAAATCAAGTTTTAAAAGGAGTTCAATAGATTTTGCAGTAGACGTGTAAATAATGAAAATAAGTAAGGGATGTTGGAATATTGTTTTTTTTATTGTTTTATTATTAGATAGATTTAGATTTATTTTGCGCATGTTAAAACCCTGAAATACAAATTTAACAAAGTGTTAAACTTAGGACAACTTTGAGGACACGGAGGAAGAAGTTTTACATTCCATAAGCTCTCTCTTATTACAGAAGAAACACATATTTCTTTCAATACTACTATATCCCTGTTTCCGTTACAAATGGACATCTGTAATGGTCGATCTGTTCCTCTTCTCATGTCCCAGGGTCTGTACTGTATCTCGGTGAACTGTATGGATAACGCAGAGGCACAGTTTACCACGGCTTTGCGGGTGAGTACATGATGAATACGCTCCACAGTTAATGTCACTTTGTGTGTTTCTTCCTCTCTTTTTACTCGTCCTACTTCTTCTCTCCTCGTCTACTCTGCGGCAGCTGCTCTCTCCTCTTAACTCAAAAGATGTTGTTGGGTTTCAGCTCACCACACACCAGGAACTGTGGACATACATCGTAACCAACTTGGCCAGTGTCTACATAAGGGAAGGGAACCGACACCAGGAGGTTGGTGAAGTAATAACGGGTCACTTCTTTAAATTTGAACAATGCACTGCAATGAAGCACTTCTAAAAAGAAGGTGGTCAGTGTTCATTATGTCAGGTTTTTGATGAAGATATTTTGCCATTACATAGTTTTTCCACATGGGAGTGCTGTTGAGACATTTTTCAAGCAATAGCACAGCAATAGCTCAGCACAATACTTTAAAGAAGTCGGTGCATTAACTCCATTAAAAGGTGTTTGATAGCGAACCCATTGTACTGTGCATCGTGTGCCTGTCCATGTGCTCCATCACGTTCTCACTGTGCGTTCACATGCAGTTAACTTTCTGCCCTGCGTCTACCATTATTTACCATCGCATGTGGTCGATTTTAAAGTGTAATAATGCTCATAACAAGTTAATAATCCGAAGCATAGATACACACACACACACACACAGAAGCATTAAAGTCGATTTTTGAAACGTTGGTCCTGATGATGCAGGATGACAATCGTCACAACTGTCCATTCGATCATGTTTACTCCTTTTCGGTTCATTTGTGTAAAGTCATTTGTGAACAGGAACTGTACCAGAACTTAAATGCAACAATGTAACATGACACTACAGGTGTCAAACTACCCTTTAACGTATTTCCTGTTTTATTTCTTCTTCAGTTGTACAGCCTCCTAGAGAGAATAAACCCAGACCATAACTTCCCAGTAAGGTAAGAGGCATACGGTTTTTACAGTTTGTATTTATACTTATATATATATATATATATATATATATATAACATAACACAGCGCAATACATTTAACACATGCATTTTGTTTCAACTGGTTCAGATTGTTAAATATGCATCCGTTGTCTTTGTTTTGGATTCAGCTCCCATTGCCTCCGGGCTGCAGCCTTCTACATCAGAGGACTCCTGTCCTTCTTTCAAGGACGCTACAACGAGGCCAAGTATGTAGAATCTTAAACAGTTAAAGGCAATCACGACCACAGATCCGCCCTGCATCTGCACATGTTTACATATTTATACCTTGTTGTGTCTCAGACGCTTCCTCAGAGAAACCCTGAAGATGTCTAACGCCGAGGACCTGAACAGACTGACTGCCTGCTCCCTGGTTCTGCTGGGCCACATCTTCTACGTGCTGGGCAACCACAGAGTAAGACTCATGAATACGTGACAGATTGGCCTAATGCTCAAAAGCTGTTTTTTTTTTATCTTTTTGGAACTGAATCAAGATAAGAAAAAAACTGTTTTCATATTCCTATCGGTTCTTGTTCACCCGCATTACTTTCCATGAGCAGCTAGGGCTTCATTTGTGAAACAGTTTATAACTTTTGCAAAAACTTAGAAAATAATATCCTTATACATAGAACCCTATGTAAATAATATATATATATAAGATTTTCCCGAATCAATGGCTAATATACCCCCCTAATTAGCTCCTACACTCAACCTTAGATTGACTTTAATGCAGTGTCTGTTGGTGAATACAGATGAACATAAATCAGCTTGTTCTTTATTCATAGACTTCAGTTATTTTTGTGGCCTGACCATATGAGAAATAAAGAGAGGCAGCAGTGAAGGAAGCCAGCTCAGTTTAGCTGACTCATCTTGAGGCATGTTGTGCTGCAATGTAATAAAACCCTTCCATCTTTGTGCCTTTTTGTAAGGTGACGAAGCAAAAATCATTTCTATGAAGCCATTAGATATAAATCCAAAAATCAACTGACAAGAGAAACGCTGAGATGCTGAAGTTATAGAGCTACTACTTCAATATTTAAAAATATTTTTATAAATGATTTAATTTAAAACAACGGAATTTCACTTTCAAACTTAAACATACTCGACAAAACTAATCTTCTTTTCTACAGTAACTACTTTGAAGCATCAAGTGAATAATTTGTGGGGATTATTATTTTCTCTGCAAAAATTATGAATTAAAACAAACATTTTATACACATGAGTGATCCAAAAATGACCCTTGCCCTGTAGGAGACAATAGCATTCACATAGAAGTCTTTTAATGCTAAAGAGTACAGGCTTATTTGCCTAGCAGCCATTTTGCCATGTCATTGCAGCGAGCCAGCATGCACAGTAACACGGTCCTGGGGCATAGTTAATGTTATCGTTTACACCTGTGTTTACCCTTCAGTGACATGCCAAAATGGCCGCTGTGAAAGGGGCCTATTTATAGATGAGGATCGTCCTCTCGTTGTTTTCACCATTCTTGATTTCTAAAGTAAGTTTCCCTTTTTCTCTTTAGGAAAGCAACAACATGGTTGTACCTGCCATGCAGCTGGCCAGCAAGATCCCCGACATGTCTGTTCAGCTCTGGTCTTCGGCCCTGTTGAAAGGTACATAATGACCTTTTTCCCTTTTATATGTGACATCAGTTTTGTTCTTAGATTTTCTACTTGTTAAACAGGCTTTGCAGAACTTTTAAAACTTGACTCTTCTGTTACATTTAAATCCCAAAGTCTCTTGTTCTTGAGAAAACAAGGCTGTGTTTGAGTGATGAAGCGTGCTGTGCTTGCAGACTTGAACAAGGCCCTCGGGAACACCATGGATGCCCATGAAGCGGCCCAGATGCACCAGAACTTCTCCCAGCAGCTGCTGCAGGACCACATCGCTGCCTGCAGCCTCCCCGAGCATAACCTCATCAGTGTACGTCAAACAGATTAACGTGGATCTAAACGTTCACGTGTCGTTACTCTTCATTACCTCCTCTCGCTTGGGATGGGTATCGTTGGAAAAGTTCAGTTACCGATACCTTGATTTCGATTACGATACCACAAAGATACTTTTTCCTGATGTTGTCGTTGTGTGAATGGAAACTTCATAGCCTAATTAGTAAAACAACTATGCTCAGCTCATTTCTCTCCTATGTGTAAAATTGATTATGGAAACGTGATCTTTTCTTGAAATTAGAGTTCATTGTGTTTAAAAGTCTGTCATTGTGAATAACTAGAGGTATTATTTAATTGGAAAAACCGACACGTTTGCAACATAAAAAAAGAATAGCCCAGTTTAACTTTACCTCCCCACCAGATTCTGTTCTTAAATTCAACACTTTATGGTTTCTTTAAATATTTAACAGTTACTTTTCCAAAAAAATGTATCAATTTTGTTACTTTTTGACAACCACACTGACCGCTCTTCACATCGGCATAATTAGAACCACCGCAAAGCACTTATGTTAGAAGTCGCGTCCCTATTAAATCTGGTTCCTGAGAAGCAAACGTAGCACTTAAAAGGCTGGAGTCTGGCACAGTGCTCCCTCAACATAAAATGCACAATGGCTACATTAAATTACTTCCAGCAAACTTCCAGAGACCAACAAAGGCAAAACAGGATCATAGTCTCTGGTGTTGCTCAGCTTAAAACACAAAAACCCAGAATCCCTCTGCACGTTAGCTAGTCGATCACTATCAAGCCTGTTTGTAACATAACTCACAACGTTATCTACCGTCTGTCCTCTGCTGGGCTCTGTGTGTTTGTGGAGAGGCTCCCCTGCACTCTGAGACACGAGAGCAGACTCATTAATGATTGTGTGACATTTTTGCAGCGTCATGCAAACATAAGAGAAACTCTGGCAATACCCTGAAAGGCTTTTTCAAATGTTTCTCATGTTGCATTCTAGGTGAAAGCAGGTCTTGTTTCCTCCGCTTCCAAGGCATAATACAATTCCTGTAAAGCACAGAGTTTTTCGCTACCTAGTAGGACCGTCACCATTCCGTTGGTGCATGAAGGAGCTGTGTTTTCCGATACCCAGCCCTACGTTTCCCTTCTATCTATTTTCTGCATCTTCGTTTCCCCGTACTGATATTTCTTTATCTTTCTGTGTGTCTTTCAGTGGACTGATGGCCCTCCTCCTGTCCAGATCCAAGCCCAGAACGGCCCGACCACCAGCCTTGCAAGCCTGCTATGAGGGGAAAAAAAAAAAGAAAAACCCCGTCTGTCTCACAATATGGCTGAAGCTGGTACATTATCACAAGCGACAGATCGATGCCTAACAACCTGCTATCAGACCACTGTAGCTGAGATTTGAGAGGATTTTTAACAGGTCACAAGAGTTCAGGCCTTCACTTTATTAGTTTCTCGAGATTGCTTCCTGATTGTCTATCACTTCTTTAATTGTTGTAAAGAAATTACAACGACTGTTGTGCATGTATTTCACACTTTCCGATGGCATGGATGCAGGGCGGGTTCGGACTCTTTATTGGGAGTTGGTGAACGACACATAGCGACGTATAAAAGGGCTTCTTTGCCTCGGATATGGAGAACCCTTCTCTACGGTTGCCAGGTTCCTCTGGAAAAAAAGGAGGGGCTAGATAGAGGGGCGAGCAGTAAAGAAATGTAGAAGAAATTAATTTATTCATGTTGATATTTTTGTATCTGTTGGTAAATATTTTACATCTTGCCTTTTTTTGTATGGATCCTCTTTATTTTTTTGTTTTTTTTTTTTCATGCATGGAAGTTACTGACGTGGACTCCCCTGTACTATAGTTTGGGTTGCTAACAATAAATTCTTGGTTGATCATTTTTTTTGCACAAAATCCATATTCGAAAGAAGAGAGACATCTTGTAATATATTTTCACACATTAATCAGTTGAAAAAGTTTCACCGTACAAATTGTCAGCGTACATAGCATTGGAGCGGTGCCTCTGTGGACCGAAATATTTCTCTGTTGGGGGTCTGTTGATGAGCGATGTTTCAATGCTTTGTGAGTTTTATATCATTTTGGTGGCTGTGAGGTTTTACCACAAACCCTTTTAAAAGCAACACAACTGATGTATTTTTCCATAATATATAAATTCCCTGTCAATGTATTCATTTTTACAATTCCGGTTTAGACTTTTGGAGCTCACGGTAATCTTCAGATATTCAAAACAAAAGCAAATTTATTTTATTTTGTTATATTTTAATTTGTCTTGATAGTTCTACTAAATGCTTTCTTTACAGTATGTTTGTATAGATTTGCCACTCGTTGAACCTTTATTGTACAGTGACATTTTATAAAGGCAATTTAGTAAAGTGTGATATGTATTTTTAGCTATCCTGAGTAGAAATCTCAATGCTTGGTATTTGAGGCACTCTGTACGGACACAGTTTAAGCTTGAGTACTAGCCATATTCTATCCAATGCATATGTTTTTAATGCTTACATTGTTTTCAATAATTTTCCAATAAAATATGATTAAAAAGAATTGAGTAATTTACTGTTTTGAATCTCAAGGTTGTCAACATTATGCCTTGTTTTTTTAAGAGTCTAAATGCATGTCAGCGAATTATGTTGACGGACATCAGGCAAAACAATAGAGAAACTGAGTGAATACTGGAAGCTGTTGTACAGTAAAGTGAGTTAGTGGTGATCAAGTTTACTATGTGACCTGTAGGTGGTGCTAGAGCTTTCAAATGTGTTGACATCCATGCAATTGTCCTGTTAATGTCTTTTATTCTAGAAAAAAATATGCACAAATCTTAATTTCAGGGCTAAATGGTTTAGTATATTTCACTTTATGAACTTTAACTACAAGCAGAACCTAGCGTTTATGGAAGAAAATAAATATGCTATGTAAACGAGGTACGTGAAGGTACCACCACAACAATTACATACTTTATAATTATCAGTGCTTTTCAAAAAAAAGTATTTAACGTGATTGAGTTGTATTTAAAAAGCTAGCTCACAGTGCAGTTCTCGTGTTGTCGTCATTGTGTATGGGATGCCTGATTCACTCAGATCTCTCTGTATTGAAAACTAATATTCAAAAAAACTAATATGAAGAAGTGGAAATTAAGAAGAAATGTTGTGATTTGAAATGTGATCACTCAAGAGTAGGTTAAACACAGATACAAAGCAGGACCTGGGCTTTGTAAAGACTAGGAAACAGGTGATAAGTTATTCTAGTCGACAAGAACCTTTGGGCCCGCGTGCATCCCTGCACCTGTTCAATCAGAAATGAGGAGGACTTCTGCTCAAATGAGGACTTTGCCCCAAAGAGCAGCTTGAGGAAGAAACCTGAGAACACTTCCACTGTTTTATAGCTAAAAAAAACTCACTGATCTTCTTCACCATCATTTCCCTGCCTCAAGCTTTTACAAGGCATGTGGTACACTGCTATTTAAAGGTGATTATTAGCCATGCCGTCTGAACAGGTCTGGAATTAGCCAGGAAACATATGGGGGCTCTCAGCTAGTGATGATAACCACAGGAATTTCCACACCAGCACCTGCAGGGGCCACCAGGAAGAAGTTCTGCATGGTGAGCTAATCTAGAGATGTCACATGATAGCCTTGTGTCTCTGAGTGTACTTCAGGGGCAATCTGACCAGGTACGACCAGAGGACAACAGTGTATCTTAGAGAGGGATAGAGGCTCTCGGTCTAGTCTGGCACTGGACTCTCACTAACAAAAGGAGTATTTAGTGTCCATTGATCCTTAAGCTGCTGCAGGGTCCTCTGGGGTCGCAGAGAGATCCTGAAGGGTCGGCATGGAGACGGATCCACGGAAATGTCTGCTTTGCAACCAGTAGCTCTGTTCTGCCTCAACTGCCATCCCATGTAATGAGGAGCAATTTAATTGTTAAATAACCAGCATAGAAAAAGTAAAACCACACAATCCTGTTTCATAAGTACATTCAAATAATACAGATTATACTTTATATTAAGTATGATTGAGCAGAACTCCTGTTGTATTGTTACTGAAACCCTGGTTCACTTATATATTTAGGTTCACCATAATAGTACTAAAGGTTTATGAATTAATATCCCTTTGTTGAAGAAAACCTCACTTGTTTTAATATGTTGTGTGACAAAATTAAAGATGAACCAGTTTGATGCTTTTATTTACCGTTTTGCAGTAAATGGCATCCATTGGTACGCAACAGCAATTAAAAGGTAGCGTCTTAAAGGTTCCTTTATGCATATTTGCAGGTACACACACAGAGATACGTACACATAAGAATACCTCAAGACATATAAAGTACTGTATGCAAAAAGTACACACATGCCAAGACACTCATATTATATAACATGATACCATTGTCAAACTTCCAAGCATAATGCAAAATGTCAGTTAACAGGTGTTTCTGAAACAAATGAGGATCATATTGATTTATAAACCACTTAAATACAGGAACTCACTTTGGTGTTACTGACTATGTGGTCAGTAATAGAAAGTAAAACATCTACCATGTTATAAGGGTCAAATTGGTATGACTTTTTAATGTTTGCAAATGTGTCTGTATCATGAGTTGCAGTGTCCAAGTAAATACTGTAAGAAGTTTAAGTGGGATTAGCTAAATAAACTTAGCTACCATTCTTCAGCATAAAGTGTTTATTCTTTGAATTGTTGGTTTTTCTTTATTTTTTTTTTTATTTTTTTTTCTACATTGTAGATTAATATTGAAGACATCCAAACTATGAAGGAACACATATGGAATTATGTGGTAAACAAACAAATGCTCAACAAACCAGAATGTTTTATATTTTAGATTCTTCAAAGTAGTTGAATGAGAAGGTGAGTCCAAACTTTTGACTGGTACTGTATATATATAAATATAAATATATATATAGATATATATAAATATATATGTTTATATCTATATATATATAGATATAGATATATATATAAAGGCTATTCTTTAAATTTAGCTCATTAAAAAGTTGTCTTGTCCCTGTTTTGTTTTTACTCTCCCTTCCTATATATAAAAAAATATATATATATATAGTACCAATCAAAAGTTTGGACACACCTTCTAATTCAATGGTTTTTCTTTATTTAAAAAAAAAAAAATTCTACATTGTAGATTAATATTGATATAAATATATATATAGGCTACTCTTTAAATTTAGCTCATTAAAAAGTTGTCTTGTCCCTGATTTTGTTTTTACTCTCCCTTCCTATATATAAAGAAAATTATATATATACAGTACCAAACAAGTCATTGAATGAGAAGGTGTGTCCAAACTTTTGACTGGTACTGCACATATATATATAAATAAAATATATATATATAAGTACCAAACAAGTCGTTGAATGAGAAGGTGTTTTTGACTCCAAATATATAAAAAATATATATATATATATAGTACCAAACAAGTCATTGAATGAAAGTTGTCTTGTCCAAATTTTGTGTTTACCAAACTTCCTATATATATAAAAAATATATATATATATACCAATCAAAAGTTTGGATATTCATATATATATACATTGTAGATTAATATTGGTATAAATATATATATATATATACATATATATAAATATATATATAGGCTACTCTTTAAATTCAACTCATTAAATAGTTGTTTTTACTCTCCCTTCCTATATATAAAAATAATATATATATATACAGTACCAAACAAGTCGTTGAATGAGAAGGTGTGTCCAAACTTTTGACTGGTACTGCACATATATATATATATATATATATATATATATATATATATATATATATATAGGCTACTCTTTAAATTTAGCTCATTAAAAAGTTGTCTTGTCCCCGTTTTTGTTTTTACTCTCCCTTCCTATATATAAAAAAATATATATATATACAGTACCAAACAAGTCGTTGAATGAGAAGGTGTGTCCAAACTTTTGACTGGTACTGCACATATATATATATAAAATATATATATATATAAATATATATATAGGCTACTCTTTAAATTCAACTCATTAAATAGTTGGTATTACTCTCCCTTCCTATGTATAAAAATATATATATATATACAGTACCAGTCAAAAGTTTGGACACACCTTCTAATTCAATGTTTTTTTTTCTTTCTTTCTTTACACATATGGAATTATGTGGTAAAGAAACTAATGCTCAACAAACCAGAATATGTTTTATATTTTAGATTCTTCAAAGTAGTTGAATGAGAAGGTGTGTCCAAACTTTTGACTGATACTGCACATATATATATATATATATATATATATATATATATATATATATATATATATATATATATATATATATATATATATATATATATATATATATACAGTACCAAACAAGTCGTTGAATGAGAAGGTGTGTCCAAACTTTTGACTGGTACTGCACACATATATATATATATATATATATATATATATATATATATATATATATACAGTACCAAACAAGTAGTTGAATGAGAAGGTGTCCAAACTTTTTGACTGGTACTGCACATATATATATATATATATATATATATATATATATATATATATATATATATATATATAGGCTACTCTCTAAATTCAGCTCATTAAATAGTTATTTTTACTCTCCCTTCCTATATTTCCATCTACTTCCAGCATTTCCCCTTTCTGTCTCATCAGAACTTTTTTTCCGAGCCGTGTGTGAACGCAGCATGACGCCGCCCGCGGTGCGTCGCTACGTTCTGCTCCGGAGCGGCCGCGGACAGAGGAGAGGGGATCCCCGGGATTCTTTTTTTCACACCGCTCAACACTAAACACCAAACATCGGGAAAATCCACGAAAAGGGGGGAAAACTCGGTCAAGCTCCTCCTAGACTTCGTAAGTCAACATTTCACGGTATCAAACCAACGAATGCAATAGTGTAAAAATATTAATTAAATCAATTAAAATGACCACGAGAGATGAGTGAAGTTTCTCTTTCGGCGTTAGCATTAGCATTAGCATTAGCTCGGCTACACGCTAAAAAAAAAAAAAAAAAAAAAAAAAAGTCAACAAACTTCCCCCCCGGCAAACTTATATTTTAAGGGGATGCACCATTATTTTAACATGATGTAATTAGTACTTATATTAGCTCTTAATACAGCTACAAACCCCAGTGATTAAAACAGTGGTGTTTGTAATGAACGCGTGATTTATTTGTGGATACATTCAGGGAGTTAGCATTAGCTTTAGCGTTAGCTTTAGCGTTAGCTTTAGCGTTAGCATGCTAGCACTAGCGGCTCTGCTGGAGAGATGAGGGTCGGGCTCATTGTCTGTCGTGTGTCGCTATTCTGGAAGCCATCTGAAGCTTAAATCTCCCAGTGTCCCACACTCACATGTACAGGACTGTGTGTGTGTGTGTGTGTGTGTGTGTGTGTGTGTGTGTGTGTGTGTGTGTGTCCCACCCACGTGTTCAGGGAGAAACAAACTTTATTTTTGTTTTGTTTCTTTTATGACCACAATTAGTCCTGTTAGCTCGCCGTAGTTAGCCACACACGGACAGATGGACAAGTTGTTGTTGGCAAGTTAACATTAGCATGGGGCTAGCTTGTTGTTGTTGTTGTTGTTAATGTTGTTAATAGAGAGGGGGGTATTTTTTTTTTGGGGGGGGGGAGTGAGATCAGGGGGCATTATAACAGTTATAATCACCACTTTATTATGATTATTAATCTTTTTGTTTGTTGTTGTGGAGGTGTAATGGTGGACTGTGTGTGTGTGTGTGTGTGTGTGTGTGTGTGTGTGTGTGTGTCCAGTGTCCAGCCATCACACAACCTACACATCTACTGTGCTTTTACACCAGAATACCAATGTTTACAACATGTGTGTGTATGTAAATGAGGTGTCTTGCTCTACACCCACTATACTGTTCATTTCCGGTTGAAGGCATGCATTTAAAGGGCATGCGTGTCATATGATACTTTCATGTTTATTGTGAGATATATATATATATGAATTCAGTTTATTTTATATAGCCCAGAATCACAAATTACAAATGTGCCTCAGAGGGCTTTTACAATCTGTACATTACAGTCATTTAGCAGATGCTTTTATCCAAAGCGACCTACAATAAGTGTATTCAACATAGGTATTCAAGAGAACTGCTAGTTACCAGAAGTCATAAGTGCATCTCCTTTCTTAAACAAGCATCTAAGAGCATAAACCAGAGCACATGTGACATCCTCTGTCCCAGAACCCTCACATTCACAGGAAAAACTCTCCTATAAAAAAACAATCCCTTTAATAGGGAGAAACCTATGGGAGAGAGACAGAGGAGGGATCATTCTCCCAGGACAGAAAGCAATAGATGTCATGTGTACAGAATGAACAGCATAACAGAGATACAACACATTCAATGTATATGACCTATCTGAATTGTAATGACTCATTATGGTGATTCTTTTTTTTATAGTCAGTCTGAGCATCTACAGCAGGCTAGCTATGCACCTGGGATCATGTTGTTGTTGTTGTTGTTGCTTCAAGTCAGTTTTCTATTCACCTGTCTTTGAGGTGTGTTTAGGATGACACACACAGGAGTGTTTATGTCCCTACCTCTGCTGCACAAGTGCCCCCCCTTTTCAGAGCAAGTGGACAGTTGGCACCCTTGGCTGGTGATGGGGGACACATGTCACTTTGCATTTTATGATGGGCCTTGGATTAGCCCGAGGACGGGTGCCTCTTATGAAAAAGCCTCCTGCGAGTGATCCGAGCGGACAGCCATGACTTGAGATCCGCTCTTTATTCTGCTGTATCAAGACTGAAACGTTTGGATAATACATCTGTATTTTCCATCTCCCACTAGGTGTTTTTTTTGCTCGTGTCCCACAGACTCAAAGGCACCTTGCTCGTTGTTGCCATTGTTAAGTTTATTATGCTTGTATTATATATTTATTTATCAAATTCGTAGATCCTTCCTTCTGGAATTTAATCTAGCAGCAAGAGTTTTTGACAGTTTTGCTGAGTTACAATTTGTGCAGCTCTGTCCATATGTTGAGCACCGGTTATAAATGTGAAGTATGTAGTGTGTATATATATATAGTATATAGTAATGTTAGTTTTCGAAATATTTAGATTTATTCACAACGTTGTGTTTTGTTATCACAATTTAAATACAATTTATGAATTTGACAGATAAAATTCTGTCCTATTCTAATAATACTCCACAGTAATTGTAATTGTTTCCATCCAGGTCTGTCTGTGGTGTTGTAATAATCTTATCTGTGTAGCTCACTGTGGGAGACATTTTTAGCACAGCAGTTAAGGTAGCCCAGTCATCATGAAAGTGTGAACAGGAAATGCTGGGGTAACCACAAAGTCTCTCTAAAATCGACCAGCTATTGTCGATGATAGTCGAGAGACCGTAGTTCTTGTTCTTTAGTTTTTAAGATCCTAATAAAGATGTAGTGGTGTCCTCAGGGAAATAGTGATTTAGGATTCTTAGGTTCATTGAAACGGTGGAAATGACTTGTTGTGAATCAAAAAGATGCAAAGGTGAAATATGCTGCTGCAAGCGAAAAATGACCCCTTGTCGAGTAGACGGTGGTTCAGGTTGTACTTTTGCTTTAGTTTTGTGACGGTTGTCTTGTTTACTGAATGCTGCACTGAGCTAATTTCCTAGCACCATATTGAATTACTCACTTTTCCTAAAGGTTTGAAAGTGACAGACATGAGAGAGAGAGAGAGAGAGAGAGCTCTTCAGCTTGTGCTATTCTTGTGGGACAAAAACAAACAGAGGGTTAGAGAGATGCAGTGGCTTTCGGAAGGTTTTACAATATCCTCGTTGACTTCTGTTTGACTCTGGGGACAGACGGTAACCCTTTTATTTTGAAAGCAGAGAGCACAGGATGTTTAAGGAGATCAGACAGGTATGAAGAGGCGTGCCCGTTTACAATCTTCTAACTCTGTCAGTTTCGCCATCTGTTGCATCAAATGCCAGAGGACAGGAGTAGTTTCGTCGGCCACAGTGTCCCACCCAAAAGGCCTCGGGGCGATTCATGGAGCTGGAGGGAAGCACTTCTCCCAGGTTTGGCTGACTGAACGGTTTCTTGTTTATCCTGTTGGACTTCATATTGACTCAAGCATGCGTGTTTACTGTATGACCAACCTGTCTGAGACACTGAGAGGCATGTGTGGAGTGATGAGTTGAATATTTTCATTAATGATTCTAACCATATCAAATTGTAGGTTCACTACAAACCAACATATTTGAGTTAAAACCATCTTCTAGCCTCCACGATACGCCCCCTCGATACTTTTCAACTCGACAGTAGCTTTGCTATTTGTGTGTCAAATGCCTAATGAAATCCCCCCCCCCCTGTTTCAGACTGAACACGCATCAATGTGGAAGACTTCTGGTATTCTTTCTGTAAATATCCACCTGTTGACCAGCTGGCACATATGGCTTACAATGAATTGGCCCTTGAATAAATAGTAAGCAGTGGTATTTGAGATTGCCCCGCATACTTAGCTCTACCTTGCCTGTAGAGGCACAGTTTTCATGAGGAGTGGGATAAAAACATTTTTTAAACAACGTGTAGTGTATGAGAAGACTACACAGAGAAAAAAAGTGACAGGTGAAAAAAGAGAATGCGCTAAATTCTCAGTTTTCATTTCACAGTGGTTAATAGAGTAGAAAAGGCATCGGACAAAAACAGAACTCAGCATGTACAAAAATCACCAGGCCAGCTGCCACAAGTATTTTTTGGCAGGTATTGGGCGCTCTCTCTCCCTCCCAGCACAAGAAGCTGGTTTACAATGTTTTCCCATCCTGACATATTTAATCAACACTTAAATGCATAAAAGATATGCGTAGCTGTATGGCATATTCATTCAACACATAGGCTACAGTAACATGCATTACCAGGGGCTAACCTAAGCCACTAAACAGCCACATACTTGTCTCTGTCTGACTGGGCACTTCTCCAGCTATATATTTTTTAAATTCTGATTCCACTATAATTATTGTGTCACAGCCCACATGAACAGTATTGCCCAAAAATACATCTGATCTGATGTAAAACAAACTAATTTGCATGTTGTTGAATATACATTTCTTTATTTTTTTATTTGCCTGTAACAATTGCTTCCACCGTGTTGCCAGTGCTGACATGGCAACTCTCAGTGCAGCAAACAAGCAGATGGACAACTTGTATACATGCAGCATCAAGGCATCTCTCCAAGAGGGGACAAACGGCCCTGCCCGACTCGGTGCCACGCGGCTGTTTTGTGTGGATCGTGTGCACGTGTATCCGTGCACTGTCATGCCTGACCTCAAAGTCATCAAAACAAGGGTTAACTACACTGACTTACCCCAGGTTATGATTAGCAAAGTAATCGGTTTCTTGAGTAGAAAGTGTTCAGCAGTAGACACAGATCGTGTTTGTAAAATCACAGCTATAGACCCTTTTTTACAGTTTGTAAGCAATGATGACGTTCCTCGGCGTACGCACTCAGTTTGTCATGGAAGTACGCTGGAGTGCAATAGCTTGTCAAGCTACGCAATTGCCACCAAAGATCGTGAATGCACGCTAAACAAATTGGCTTTCCAGATCTGTGTCTGCTCCGTGCACGTCTTTGTAAAATCAGTCAATCAGTTTTTAAATGCATATTCGTATAAAAGTTACTACGAACAACCACGGACCCATTTGGCTGAGAGTCACCACTCGTTGAACATAACAGTTTGATGCTGGTGAAAGTTTTAAATTCAACGTTTAAAGCTTGCTAAGTCTTGTGGATGGCTGTGCAAAAAAAATGCTGGTTTCGTTTCCCAACTTGTACGCACATGTTTTCGATGACGTCATCTGTAAAATGGTGTATTGTTGTGCGTTAGACCGGGCCAGGGCGAAGAATCGGGTGAAGTTTATAGTGTCAGGCGAGATGAACAACGGTAAAAAAAAAATGTCCTGGAATAGTAGTCTTTGAGCCAAGGTGCTGTGAGGTGTTCAACAAACTTTATTGATTGTTGTCCGCCACGTTACTCTACGTAGGAAAAGTCATTCCCACTGCCCCAAATCAGTTGAGTCCATAGTCGGTTTCATATCATGCAGCCTTTGGAGGAAATGACTTCGGTTACAAATTGGGTTTGATTTCTTTTTTTTTTTTGGTGTCCATATTTTAGACCAGCAGGAGGATGATGGCTGGTATCATTTGTTTTACGCTTCTAAGAAATGCTTTGGACCTTCAGTTACTGTTTCTTGTTGCACCTGAAGCAGTTCAAATAAGTGGAAGTTTGGGGCTTGAAAGTGAAACTTGAGATCTGAAATGTCACTGTAAAAAAAGTTTGTGGTTTCTTCCTTGATAAAGAACAGCAAACCAAAGAATATTCAGATTAAACAGATATGTGGAGTTAGCACTGTGCAGGACTTTAAAAAATAAATGCAGCAACCGATTTTCTGGTAACTTGGGAGGCAAATTGTAATAGTATCCTCTGATTCATTTGGCATGCAGTTAACACGCCAATCATAATTTTGTTTGAATGGAACCTCTTCTCCTGGCATGTGCTCCTGCTGGTCTTTTATAAGTGACTTATTTTCTTTTTAAATGTGCGGTGAATAGAATGAATACCGAATGTGAAGAGTTGTTCTTTTGGATTTCAATAAGTGAAGAAGAACTTTAAAATGCAGGAATTGTGTTCAAGAACATATTAATGTAATTACACAGACATGACATCATCGTTACGTGTGGTAACAAGTACATCAGACACTCAACAACCACACCCAATGAGGGTTTTGGGTTTGACCTTAAAAAAAAGGTTCAACTTGTGCCAAAGATTCTCTTTTATTCCTGGTTAAATAGCATTATTGTTTCTTCAATGAATGTGGGTGAATCCTCCAATAGACGTAGGACATGGATCATAGTTTTTAACAGGTGCAAGCATTAGTGATGCTGGTTTAAAAAAAAAAAAGGCTTGCTAGTTTGAACAGTTATCACTATTTGGCATTGATTATCATGGCGGCGCTTCTTAATAAGGGCGACGGGATCCCAGTCATGATCAAGATGATTTGAAATGAAAGACTAGAAACTGGTACAGGTGACTGTATGAAGGATGAAAAGTGCTTGTTTTTCTGGGAGGGGCTTAGGACAGAGACAGGTGAGCTGCAGGGGACAAACTTAATTTTCAATTTTTTTTACTTTATTTTTCCGTTTGCATAAAAATGCCTACTCTGGCATACCATAGGAATTACAATATGCTGAAAGATTATTATGGAATTTTTGGGCAATAGTGCCAAAAATAGACCTGTCTACCTGAGCTTTAATTTGCAGCAAGTAAATATTAAATTACTACTAGTCTGTGCTCCTGAAATGTTTGTGTTTTTTTGATGAATTTCACATATCTGAAGTCTAAACAGAAGGTTTTTTTCTCTGCATTTGAACAATTACTGAAGAGGATCTCCTGAAAGTAATGATTTCCAACTTAAATCAAGTATATGTGGAATGCGGCCCACATTACCCAGTTGTGTTCTTCTATGATCCTATGGCTCCTAGTTGTCCTGTCTGGTAAACAGTATCCTTGCACCCTTATAAGCTCTTTTTTTCTTTTTTTTTTTCTCTCTTCCTACTCTGTTCACTTCCTGTTACCATCCATTTCTGAGAATTGTAATCTGATAGCAGTGTGCCAGTGTCCTGGCCCTCCAGTGTGCCTGTGGGTACGGGCTTCTGGTTTTATGGGATTATGGAGTAACCATTTGGAAGCAATTTGGTTGAAATTGGAGATTATCCCTGTCTAGGGTTTTTTGAAAACATTTTGCCCTTCCTTTTTATTATAGCTAGTAAACATCTGTGGTCGACAATGAATCCAGTGATTTGAGGCTGGAAACTACTAGGGACGGTTGACTTGGGATTTTAAGGTGCTTAAGAACGTCATAATCTAGACATACTTTATGTCATTTGATGGTCAGGAAATTATAATCCGTTCAATTACTGGAAATACCACCAAAGGATTGTATGCAGTGCACACGTTTGTCTATGCAGGCTTGCCAAACTCCTGCAGAGATGTCGGAACGATGTGTCCTTTTTTTATTTGTGCGTTATTTCTAAGGCCATGCAACATCCTTTCTGAATGCCATGTGACCCAAACAGCTGTTTATGTCTTTTACTTGCACACACGAAACAGAAACATTCTGAGTTAACTGGAACTGGCTTTGGCAGCGCTCCAGTTAAAGACTGTAAGCTGCCGATCAGCTGTCACAGCCCCGTAGCATGCTAGTCAGTTGGCCCAGTTGGTACTGGACCACGTTGGGAATATTTGGGGTTAATTTACGACGTCATGTGTCAATTTGGGGAACGAGACACAAAAAGCCTGGACGGCATGTTCTTGTCCGCACAGTTCTCCTCTCACTGCAGATTCAGACCGGGCCAAAGTAAAAACTAACTATAAGAGTGATTACCACTGCTTATATGCTACCGTAGATGATATGGAGTTACAATGTGCATTTTACTAAGTTGTGTTCTGTCTGCAAACTGCAGTTCAGGAATTATCATCGGCCTTTAAAATTACAGACATTTATGATATATATTTGTTATTGACAGTACACCAGGATCCGAGTGCCTGGCTGTTACTGTTACAGTAAGAATTATGGCCAATAAACCATTGTTGAACGTTAACATTTTCAAAATAAATGGGGGGAAAAAGTTTTCGGTTACAAATTTTGCTTTCCCCGTTGCACCTGAAACCGAACCGTGACCCCGACTCGAGGGACAAACCGAACCGTGAATTTTGTGCAACGCTCCACCTCTAGTTGGTTCTCGATGTTACAACGGTACGTTAACAAGTAGATCTGTGTTTTCTAAAAAACACAACCATAGCCACACACTTTTAATGTGGCTGTATGGTCACGCATTCCTGAGTGCTCGCGTACAAAAGCCTCGTTTGCACTTCCTGGACTGCTGTTGTCGTTGTCACGTTGCTGAGGGAGAATCCAGGTGGAGACATGCGCACACATACATACACTCTGTGTGGCTCGGGCTCTGGCTCTGGCTCTCTCTCGCTCACTCACACACACACACACACACACACACACACACACACACACACACACACACACACACACACACACACACACACACACACACACACACACACACACACACACAGAGAGGCAGCCTGGCAGATTCAGGGTTAAAGGCTTCCATTTTGTTAGGTAACACCCTAATGGTCTGATCTGTCAGTGGCGTTAAAATGGCAGGGGCTTAACCCTTGGCGTTCGGGACACAACCAGTAGGAGCACACACACACACACACACACACACACACACACACACACACACACACACACACACACACACACACTGGCCGAGCCTACAACAGAACAACTGAGGAGGAGGAGGAAGAGTGTTTGAGGCAGGGAGGGGTAAAGGGAAGGACGAAGGAGCGAGCAAGTGAGCGAGAGAGAAGACAAGGAAGAGTATTTTTCACTTGGGTACAGTTAGATTATGGCTCAGCTAACGACATGCGCTCGGCACCCTTCAACCCTCCCCCAACTATGGCACCACCTCAGCTGGGTCCCTGCCCCCACTCCTAGTTTTTGGTGAGCGCAGATTAGCATAGGTAGTCAGATTTTATTTATCTTCTAATTAGACGATATCCCAGAGGGGGAAAAAAAGCTTTGCTCTGTGATAGCCTGAAATGATTTTGTAATTGAAAAACATGTTTTATAAGTAGGATACGACGTAATCAAAGCAGTAGAAGTAACCTTTTTATGGCGATGAGTGGTAAATAATCACACCGAATTAAAAAAAACAAAAAACATTGCCTTTTCTTATATGCTAGTAGACAAATTGGCAGTTAGAGCTAATTCAATATTACAACGGGCCAGTTTCCCTTAGCCACACAAGAAAAAAAGGCGTTGTCGCTCTGCTCTCTTTTATTGGGCAATAATAATCCATACTTGTATTGCTTTTTTATTGGACAACATAATTGTTGTTTCCCCTGTCAGTGAACCCCAAGGACGCAGTTGAATGCAGTTTTTTTTTCTTCAAAATGGCTGTTAATGTGTTGGCTGGCTGGGTCCGGTCCCAGTGGGGAGATCATTACAGGGTTGGAGATGAGAGGCTAGCGTTCTACCTCGAGGGGATGAGCCTCCGCCATTGATCTGCTCTCTATGAACTACCGGACACAATGCAATAAAACCTGTAGTGTCAGAAGAGGTCACAAGATTTCCATTTTCTTTCAGGCAAGTGCATCTTATCCTTCTGCGCTACACACTTTGGGGTTGGGAGATTTCTCTGCGTACACCTTTATTTTAAAAAGACCTAATGTTAACATATACAGCCTCGAAATGTATTAAGTGTATTGATTTTGACGCAGGCCTGCTTTGAGGCGGTTACTGTGTAGGAAATGAAACGGCTTGGTACAAACCTGAAGTATTTCATTTGAATGGGCAGTAGAAACCCCCCTCCATCTTTTTTGTTTTGATGTAAAGTCTGCTTTGCCCTTAGGCCTTATTGTTCTGAAGAAAAGGAGAGGGACATGCATGTACTCCTCCTCCAAAGTCTCCTGAGAGGAACAGACAGAGATCACTAATCACTCGCTGCCTTCTCCTACTCCCTCTTTCTCATCCTCTCGCCATTTTGGTTGCTTTTGTAATGTGGTAATTGCATTTGTATGTCGACGGGATGAATCTTGATTAGGTGGCAACCACTTTTTAACATAAAAAAAAAAATAGGGACAGCAAACACCAAAACGTGCACCCCAAATAGATATTTTGTTTTTAAACATTTGTTGCATTAGTGATTATTTAACAACCGGAACCAGACAATGCTGGACGTCCTGTAATATTTACTCATCAATATCAAAAACAAATGTGAAAATGTATCCTGATGAACCCAAACAAAGTGTGCCGCCATCTTTGAGCTGGATGGAAAAAGCATGCACAACATTCACATGACATCACATTTTCATTATTAAGATGACATTCAACTGCATAGCCTCTTATTTACTCCAAACATAAGGTGACTAAAAAATGGCAACCATATTTTCAGTTTCAGCAACCAAAAACTGATTTCCTGGTTTCCTGCCTGGCAACCCCGGTTAAAAGTTATTGTTGAACGCCCATCCGTGGAGAATATTTGTTCAATGCGTCACCAACATTATGCAGATTCTTTTGCTGATGCATCCACTCAAGAGTTCAGCCTTTTTGAACTCGAGGTGCTTGAATATCCTCCCTAAAACTGGAAGCAGATAAGATGTGACGCACATACAAAAATCAACAGGAAATGATTACCGTGTCTGTCGGGAGAAAATCATTTATGAACCTAATGCCAAAGTGAGTTGGCATTTTTATTTTTTTTATTCCTGTTATCTGACCCCTGGCCTCAGGTGCTTGGGCCATGCGTATCGTGTAAATCAAAGAACCGTAATGTGACGAGGCTGGCAGGTTTGATGGTATGAAATGGATACCGGAGTGGAACTCTGATCAACTGTTGTGGACATTAACAGGCAGCACTGCTACTCTGAGTGCTTGAGTGCCGGGCAGCAAGGTTTGGGTTAGCTGTAGCTCCCGGTGGACTTCCTGACGGACAAGTCTGACTTGTTTGTGAGATTGTATTGTCGGTTTCTTACGGTTTTACATGCAGGATGGATGGATGGATGGAACTGGCAGGAATGCAACTAGCACTGATTAAGGATCTTTTTTTCTCAGCTGATTGCCTGGCCATAGAATACAAATTCCTGATGTTTTAATTTCAATCAAATTTGGTTTATGTAAGCTTGAACTGTAACTTCACCCCCAGGTCTGAGCCTAAATCCACCCACTGCATTAAAAAGCTTGGATGCGAAACCACAACCACTTCCTTTTGACACACAATGACGGCTATAGTAGCTCGTATTAAAGCAATATGGCCCTGCGGCACTGAATCGGATGGATTTACAGTTTAACAGACCAGAGAGTCTCAGATAACCTGGAGGTTTGTGAAGGACCTCCTGTCACACAACAAGGCCTTCAGGGCTCTTTTTATAGAAATCAAGGCGCTGAATAAAAAATAAAAAAAATTCTCTAAAGGCCCAGTGAGATGAAGTGTGATGCAACAATAAGAAGAACTGGTACACACACACACACACACACACACACACACACACACACACACACACACACACACACACACACACACACATCTCCCTGGGTCAGACTCAAGTGTGCACATAGCGCTCATAATCACAACCTATACATGCACAACAATTTCGTTTGGTTTCCACCCGCGTTGCTTAGCAGCAGTGCATTCAGCACATGAATCGTCAGGGGCCGTGATTCCATCCATCTCTTCTGGGACAAAAGGAAAGCCACGTGTCTCCAGACCTGAAACTAGCAACCGCAGCCGTCCTAGTAACGTGCAGATCTGATCGCCGTCCCGAAGGGGTTACAGCCGTTTAGTGCCCGACACGGTTCACTGCCACACCGTTAGCAGCGCAGCCTCTTTTTTTCCCCCCACAATCTTACAGGGTGAAGTGTGGTTTCTAGAGCAGTGTGTGTGTGTATACGGGTATGCAGACGTAACCACCCGCCGTCATCTCTATCGGATAGATAGCCTTTGTGTCCAGGGATGGTACAGCAGGGCACATCTGTCCTTGTTGTGACCCAGAGGAGAGAGAGCGTTTTATGCTCCATGCGCTCATAAGCAAACACAGACCTGAATGTTGTGTGGTGTCTTTATTTTGGATGTTTTTAGAATTGGCATCTCTTAGCTCAACATCTTGCAATTTGTCAGGGAGGCCTGTGTCTTATCTCAAGAACTTGACTGAATTCACAGATGTGTACTGTTGGAACAAACCGCTACCTTAGTGCAGACAGCAAGTTGCAGAAATTGCTGAAAAGCAGTTTCATTTTCCCATCTTGCTTTGCAGTTGTCTCTCGATGCTTTGCTCTACAGACGACGGTGGTGAGAGTTGTTGTATACACTAGATCCTTATGACCTTTCTTTTGGCTTTTTAATTTATAGATTGGCTTTTATGTGATGTCGTCGTTTTATTGGTTCATTTTCATTTGGTCTTGGTATTTTATCTTATATTTGTTTACTATACTTTACCATTATCACTTGATTTTATTTTTTATTTATTTTATTTATTTTATTTATTTTATTTATTTTATTTATTTTATTTATTTTATTTATTTTTTTATTTATTTTGTTTATTTTGTTTGTTTATTTGATTGTCACTTGTTATTTCATTTTGTTTCTTATGCACTGTCTTGCTGGCTGGTCTGTCAAAGCACTTTGTAAACCTTGTTTTTAAAAGGTGCTATATAAATAAAGTTATTATTATTATTATTATAAGCCTTAAAAGATGGCAGAAAAAAAAAACTCTAGATACATTTTTTTTTAAGAAGGCTAAATATCATTTAAGGTGGGTGTCAAGATTGTTATGCCCGTCAGCGGCTGCTGACTCCTGATTGCAACAGAAGTTAGTCATGCCAGTCGTACGTCCGCCCCCATGTTCTCTGGAAGACATTTTGGAATGTCCGACAATGACGGCGTCCTCTTCTCCTCCTCCTTTCCTCTCGGAATGGGATGTGCCTACGGCCTCCCCCGTCTCCCTCCCTCCCTTCTGCCACTCTGTCTCTCCAGGGGTTAAACCTGGAGCCTTCTCTCAATCGGAGACCAGTCTGAACCAGTTTGTCGGTTGAAGCGCTTTATGTTTCTCATGGAATCCTGGGATAAGGTCATGTGGCGCTGTGATGATGTCACGTGGGACGAAGAAGACCTTGAGTCAGCTCTCTGAATCATGATGCACAACGTGGTGTATGTGTACATTTGCCTTTTTTTTTTTCGGGCCGGATCATCACCCAGGCTACAATATGAGATTTTTATTTTTTGTGCGCTCATCTTAATGCGAAAATGTTTCTACGCATCACATTTTTATAACCGTTATAAAATGGTTATTCAGGAGAGTCAGCCTGTCCCATATTGAGTGCCTGTCCTACATCGGTTGGCTTTGTGCGAGTGCTATTTTTTTCTGCTGTGTAATAGGTTTTACCCAGAAATCCAAGTGGGTCTCTCTATCCTCTGCTGTTACTGTACTGAGTGAGATTTGGGTCAGCATCTGGGGCGCTGGTAGTGGCATGTCCACGTACATGAATCCAAAAACAATACTGTTTTAAGGAGGATTATTTCCCGAGGTTACTTGAAATAGATGGACTGACTAGACGGGATTGTTTTGTAAATCCAGTGGATGTCTGGGTGAAACAAACACATTTTGGACGTCTCTTTCTTCAAGAAGTACTACCCTGAGCCTTCCACTTAGCACTTATTGTATTCGTATTAGTTTGTTGCACTTATTGTATTCGTATTAGTTTGTTTCTGTACTTTTGCTCTGGTTTATGCTCTTAGACGCTTGTTTAAGAAAGGAGATGCACTTATGACTTCTGGTGACTAGTAGTTCTCTTGAATACCTATGTTGAATACACTTATTGTAAGTCGCTTTGCTGTAATGTAATGTCTTTATTTTCATTCTTTAACGGTGGCGCTGCTTCTACTTCACATTTCATATAATCACACAACCGTGAAGGTTCGGTTACGCAACCTTAGTCCCTCGGTTTAATATGATGGCAATGGGTGGAATAAAATGTGATCCGAAAGTACTTGAAATGGGAAGACCGTTATATTCACATTAAATATTAGGTGTTGATCTGTCTGTCCATTTTAAACCCTTTTAAATGGCATCTTCACCGGTGTGATGTCGTAGATGTCTTTTTAGCTTCCTCAGTCACTCTGTAGCTTTGTAGCAGTTTCTCTATTGCTCAATGGACGCTCCACATTGTGTACAGCAGACACAGTAGGTCCTTATCTTACCTCAGCCAGATTAACCTCTGGCAGAGTCTCAATGGCGGAAACTCTGACAGAGTGTGGAAGGAAGACACACAGCTGACAACCTCCCAGCTAAACTGAGTGATGCGGTGCAGACTTATTGGGAAAGTGGCTGCATGTGTTCACGACTATTCACATCGGGGCTGCTAACACAAATTAGCATTACCTGCTCTACTGATGTCTAGATGAAGAGACCGTGGAAGATGGGTGTTTTCTTCGTGAAGTGAAAGTTAAAACTGTATCTAATTTATTGCCTTCTTGACCTTTTTGTAATAGCACAACATTTACATATCACTATACGGTTGTTATGGAAACACACTTCATTGGTAAAAGGCAAGAGGCGGATCTACGAGAGGATATGACACCCGACACTCGTTAAAACCTGCACAGAAGTGTAAAGCATAAAAAATTAATATTCAGTTTCAGAGTCGCCCTGGTGAAAACAACACTTTTTGCACACGTTACTATAACATCGACTATAATGAAGCTGTGTTTTCCTACAGTAATGGTGAACCTAAATCTATATCTATCTGCCATCCAAACCGGTGCCCTGCTGTCTAGTTTGAATCCATGCATAGCCCCAACTTGTTTGTTTCCAGTCTTCATAATCGTGTTTACACAGTCTGTAACTGTATCCAACCGTCCTCCCTCTCTCTCCAGGGTGAGAGCAGCCATGTCAGAGGAGGCCGTGCGTCAAACGCGCAGCCAGAAGCGGGCTCTGGAGAAGGACCATGGCGCTCCCCCGGAGCCCCTGGAGGACATGGACAGCAAACGGGTAAAGCTGGAGAAAGGCGACGGAGACGCGGCTCCCATGGACGTTGAAGGATCCGGAGCCGAGGGCGCCAAGCTGAAGAGCGAGCACGCCGCAAAGGTGACCGCAAGCATCCTGAAAGCCGGGGAGGTGAAGGCCACCATCAAGGTGGAGGTGCAGACCGGAGACGAACCCGTCGACATGAGCAAATCCAAAAGGTGAGAGGAGGGAAGAGATCACAGGGTTTGACTGAGTCACCGAGATGTTTTGGTGCTTTTGAACTCTTCACATCAGCAGTGATTCACAGTGAGCTTGTTGCTCTTAAGGAACATAATCGTTGCTCAGTTTACGTTCTACTGTCACAGGAATTAGTCTGTGAACAACACTGAAAGGAATGCTGTAACCTTAAAGCGTTGCATCTATTCCTGTACGCTGGGCTGCAGAGTCTGAGGCCCACAATACACACAATAAAAACCCTTTGTAAGTATTTCCAGCTGGTAAAAATACACAATCATTTCCTCACTGAATGGTGTATATCCGTAAGGGGTATAAGATGCAAAGAGTGGTTTGCTGCTGTTCTTCTGTTTGGTTATGCTTAACTGATGTTCCATCATACGGGTTAAAAGGGGATGTGAGTGGCGAGCAGGACAAAATTAAGTCTGTTTGAAAACTTCTTAAGGATTATTTATGTGCTGCACGCCTTAGATTTCACGCTTGCACGCACACTGCACGGTTGGGTCGTAGAGACGCGTCTACGGGAGTTTCGGGTTTCTCTCTCAACTTTGCACCAGCAAGTGGTCTTGACAGGAGCCGTACAGGAAGTCGCTGTGTGGTCGTCGGCAGCCTGACCCCATTTTGAAAAAAAGTTTGAGGCCCCCGGGCTCCATTTTACTTCCACAGCGGCACCTGAACTCTGCCACACGCTTCACACAAAATGAAGGCTACGTGTCACAAACTGGTTCCAACTGGCCGTTGCCATGGTTTCCACATTGGAAGGAGCAGTTGGAGGAAGGAGGGGGGGAGGTGAGAGGTGGGATAGTCACATGACCACGCAGAGAAATGCCTGATGTCACGTGACGTGTTTGGTAGGGCCGATAGATGCACACTCTGATGTGATTGCAGTCAAAGTGGAAACAGAGAGGGTGATTCAGCTCCGGGTGTGTCGGCCCCCTTTGTGCTGTCACCTTTGACCCCGGTTCAACCCTCAGCATGTGTTTGAGTGCTTACTCACTGCAGAGGTGATTCACTTATTGTTGTTTGCAGAAGACTCGGTTTTTTGAGCGCACATTTTGTAAAACCGTCAACACAATCTAAGGCAAAGCCAATTTGCATAATTGGGTTTGAATAGGTTCATGTGTAAAAAGAGTCACTTAGCAGAAGCCTTACTTCCTTTCCTTCTATGGTAGTTTGCATGCTTTGTATACATTGAAATAAATACGTCAAGGTTTGAATACTCTTTTGCAGGCCTGTTGGCTTATTTATAGCCCGGCTATTTCATTGAAGAGGCTTACGTAGTTTAAAAATATCTCCCAAGTGTGGCGTTGCATTTTGAAACGGAGAATACCACTGCACCTCCATAACGACTGATTCAGCAGATCCTACAGCGGGGTCAGTGGGAAGCTGGTGATTGGGGAAGGCCGAGGCCTGCAGAAATTCTGGACGTTACGTAACCGAGCCGCTGTGTGTTGTGATGCTTGTGTAAGCCGTTCTATAGAGGCCACCATCACAAGCTAGTCCCTGTCGTTTTTCCGGCAGAGGAGGCCAAGCCAGTCGAAGCACTGGGACGCCTCCCGAGTTTTTGTGCTGGTGAAAGATGACAAAGCTCTTCATTCCTCTCTGATGCTGCTCGTGTCTGACTAAGTTTCTCATGTCATATGGAAGGAATGTAAACAGGAGGACCGGGGAGGCAAACAAATTGCTGCCTGTTCAGGCTTCAGCGCTTTCTGAATTTGAATGAAGTGAGAGATGTTCAGATACCATGTTTTTTTTATGGTATCGGGAACATGTCTTTTTGTTTAGCCACGCTGGATTTTGATGCCGAGGTTAACTGGCTCTCCTCCTGCCGATTTCAACATGGATTTGATGTTCACAATGTAGCTTCTTCTGGGGAAAAATAGGATTCACTAGAGTGTCAACCACAAGTGTATAGTACTTGTTTGCACATATGCAGTGCGGATCAGGTAGCGAGGGACACGAGTTGTTCCTGCGTAGTGTAAACGACATGATAAATGATATGATAACGTGATAATACAACTCTAAAAGGAACGTATCAAGGATGTACGTTCCAGGAAGTGGCAGTGTTGGTGGGTTTGGTTGTGTTCTAAGCAGCTGGGCGAATTTAAAAAGACAGTAACGGTTTGTTGCTGTTTGTGTTGCGATTGCTCACGCTGCTAAACATGGTTAAGGGCATATAGTTGACCTTTTTTTTTTTTTTTTTTTTTTTTTTAACCAAACGTGCAATCTGTGTTGAGGCGAGCTGTTGTGAGGAAGGAGAGGCTCGCAGAGAAATGTGTCAGGAGCGTGCAAAAAGTGCCAAAGAACCGAGTCGGTGAGTTGGAGTATAAAAGATGAACAAGTAAGCAAGGATGGGGGAGGGGTGTGTGTGTGTGTGTGAAGTAGTGACTGACTGAGTGAGTGACTGAGTGAGAGAGAGAGAGAGTGTACACAATAGGTTGGCTCCTGGCCATGTATTCCCCTCCCCCCCCCCCCTCACTGTCACCCTCTCCAGTGTCTCCGGCGAACCTCCGCTCTGCTCAGCTTGTGACTCTGGTTGTCGGCAGCTGGGAGGGAGGGCCGAGCCGAGGCCCAGGCTGTGCCGATCGGGCTAGGCCACAGGCCTCACCGCGGAGGTAGGGGAGGGGTGAGGCCCTGTCTGGGTGGTAAACCGGGCCTAAGCTCACAAGCCCCGAAGCCTCACGCTCGACAGCGCCCAAAACAATTATATAACTTGACTGCATGTTTGCATGCATAACTTCACATTATGGCCCAAACCTCTACTTCTTCAATTCTGTCATATATCACCCACTCTACCTTACCTCATCCTCCACTCAGTTCTCCTGACCACTCACATTTCTATTTTTCTTACACACCGACCCAAACGACCTGACGGGATCCCCGACCGTGATGGAGGTAGATTTATTCCTCCGCCACGGCCCACGAGCTGTAAAATTACAACCACCCTTTACCTCTAATCTCCACACCTCCCCAGATTGATGCACACATAGCTCGCCACTAGTCGCCCTTTGTTCTCCTGAGTCCTCAGGAAAAGCCACGTAACATTTTATCAAAAAGCTTTAAGCATTTTTCGTCCTGTAAAAACAAAAATGCATTTAAGTTGCCCCTTGTTTGCGTGTTGTTGGTGACTGACTTTGCCGTGTCTGTTGGAGGCCAGAGAGAGCCGGATGTTTGTTTGTTGGCGTTACCTTTGGCTGGAGATAATGGGCTGTAGCGATCTTCCCCCGCCGCCATTACTCCATTATTGATCTCTTGGTTCTTGTCTTCTTGTGTGTCCCAGTACACATTTGCACCACACCAGGGACGATGGAGTCGTTATTATATACTGCCATCTACTGGATGTGAGACAAAACCACAAGTTGGTTGCAGTTCATGGTAACTGCAGTATTTCCGGACTGAAATAGAAAAAGCAATGTTAAATGATGAAACACATCCTCAATGTAGTTGTTTTCTCCCCTCAGTGACGTTAAGAGTGACCGGCAGCCACAGTCGCCAGATGACGTGATTGTGTTGTCGGACAATGAGCCATCCAGTCCTCTCATGAATGGCCACTGCTTCACCAAGACTGACACCGATAAACTTATGGTGAGAAAACAGCGTTTAGACTCTGCATTCGACACAGTATTATTGTACGTGTATGGTCTGCTAAGTCTGCTATTTTTATCTGGTGTCTTTTAGAAGAGTTCTCCTGAGGAGAGGGAGCGCATCATCAAACAGCTGAAGGAGGAATTGAGACTCCAAGAGGCCAAACTGGTGCTGCTCAAGAAGCTACGACAGAGCCAGATCCAGAAGGAGAGCAATGTGCAGAAGGTAAAAAAAACAAACAGAAGATGAGAGTTTGTCTTTTACATATTGTAGGACTTGATGGATGCATCAGCAGGTTTTATGAACAAATGACTGCTATTAATAAAGCAAGACATTTTTTCAAATACATGTAACTTTTTGTACTAATGCCTTGTCTTGTTTCTGTCTAGTCGAGCGGCTCTGTAGCCACTCCCCCTCCTCTGGTGAGAGGTAGCATCACATCAAGCAAAGGACCCCTCCAGGTAGTTACCACATTTTGATAGATCCTCCTGCCACAGCTTGTATCGAAAAGCCTGGCGTGATACACGATACAATTCCACCTTGTACCTCGTACAAAGTGGAATGCCGAGCAACACAAGTGCAGGGTTGTTCTTTCAGAGGCTTTCGCATCAATCAAAATCAAAAGCTCGATGTTAAAAAGAAGCTTTTTTTTTTTTTTTTTGTGTTGCGTTTACAGGTGACAGGTCGAAGCTCAGGCACGGTGATCCCTCCCCCGTTGGTGCGGGGCGGGCAACACATGCCGTCCAAACACAACTCTCAGATTGTGATGCCGCCGCTGGTCAGAGGGGCACAGGTCAGTGTGAGGGGCTCTGAAAACGCCCACATTTGAAGTGTACTCATCTGAAAAAGTTTAGGTGTGAAGAGCTCTTTGTTAACCTCCTACTTTGCCTCTGTGTCTGTCCTCCCATCAGCCTATCGCAGTGACTCCCCAGCAGATAGCCAGTCTACGGCAGCAGCAGCATCAGCACAGCGGTTCAGGACCCCCGCCGCTCCTGCTGGCTCCCAGGGCTTCTGTGCCCAATGTCCAGATCCAGGGCCAGAGGATCATTCAGCAGGGACTCATCCGGGTGGCTAACGTGGCCAACAGTAATATCATGGTCAACATCCCTCAGGTGAAGATGCAAACCTACAAACATAACGCACTCATCTGGAGAAAGGTTTGCATAATAAACAATAGGAACATGTTCCTTTTCACTCTATTGCTAGGCTGTTAGCTCTCATGCATATGGTTAGCCATAACAGTGAGATCATCATAGGGTTGGGAAATATGGAAATTCCCCTCCTGACTATTTTGTTCTAAGAAAAATGATAGACAAAATGATCATCGAAAAACGCTCTGAAGACAGAGACGCACATAGATATGAATATCCAGGACTGGAAGTGCATATGTGGCAAAGTGTCTTTTTACACTGACTGCCAGTGTTTTGGTAAATGCTGTCCAAAGGAAAAAAAAAAAAGTTTAATGAAATCTTAAGTAAAGAGGTAAAAATAAAAACACCAAAGTATGGTTTTACATGTTCTACTACCTTGTCATTTGCAGGTTCCTTCATCATTTCAAGTGTTGATTGGAAAAATAAATGTTTAGTTCTCTGTCTGATTGTGAGTTTTAAGATGAGAGCAGAGATTTGTGTCTTTTTTTATTGCACAGTTTACTAATCACTTGGTCATTGTTCTCTGTCTTTCCTTTGTCGTTTGGTTTAAACCCAAATAAGTGCGTTTGCATCATTTTTGCTAACGAGAGCGGACAACTTTCCCGCTGGAGTTAGGGTTACCTAGGTCTCTACCAAACAGTTTGAAGCTTCCTTCATAACGTTGACATTCATTATTATAACCTACTGCGACATTGTTTGCAAAAGACTTCTCATCATCTCTCTAACACACAGACAGCAAGAAACACAGGGCTTTGTCCTCGTCTCTATAATTATCTTAGTCAAAAAGTAAAAATGTAATGAAAAAGGGTTCAATCTTGATTGTTGCTGTTTAAAAAAAACTACATATTCACTTTAGTCAAAACCTGTTTACTCTCCCACAAACACCTGTGTTAACGGGGCTGCCTAGCAGAATTCTAACAGCACCATAAATTACATTTATTAAACCACAATAACCCAAAATTAGCTAGTATGTTTTGATACACAACAACAATGCGGTGAAGCAAAGAGAAAGCAAGAGAAAAAGAGCGAGACTGAAAGTAGCGCAAATTCATAAAAGCTTTTGCATAAATGAATATCAATCTGTGAGAGAGGACCGTTACCGTGGTCGACCAATATCCTGTTGAATGTGGATCCGAGCCTGGATCCTCATGTGAAGCCTCTGCCTCAGGAGTCGTTGCTGAAGTGGTTTCTGTTGTGTTTGTGTCCAGGCCTCTCCAACCAGCCTCAAAGGCTCTTCATTGTCGCCCAACTCCAACATCAATGATTCCCCCGCCAGCCGGCAGGCGGCTGCCAAGCTGGCTCTACGCAAGCAGCTGGAGAAGACGCTGCTGGAGATCCCTCCACCTAAACCTCCCGCTCCGGAGTTCAACTTCCTGCCTTCAGCAGCCAATAATGAATTCATCTACTTGTTGGGGCTGGAGGAGGTGGTGCAAAAGCTTCTGGAGATGCACGGCAGGGGTGTGTAGATCTTTGTACTTTACAATAGTAGATATGGTGTAATATTCATGTTTACGTCGTGTCTAAAGAAGCTCTCTGTTTTCCTAACAGGTAATCTGGGCCCAGCTGCTGCCATTGCCAGCTCCATTCCCAAAGAGCCATACACCTGCGCCCAGTGTAAGACAGACTTTACCTCCCGCTGGAGAAAGGAGAAGGCCGGGACCATCCTCTGTGACCAATGCATGTCGTCCAATCAGAAGAAGGCCCTGAAGGCCGAGCACACCAACCGGCTGAAGGCGGCCTTTGTGAAGGCGCTCCAACAGGAGCAGGAGATCGAGCAGCGTATCCTCCAGCAGGCGGCGGCCTCTTCGTCTTCCTCCACCGTCTCTAAATCCACCTCCTCTTCCTCAATGTCCAAGAGTGAGGTGCTGGTGTCCCAGCAGTACAAGCACGTCAGGGCTGCCATGCAGCACAGATCTGTGTCTGCACACCACTCCGTTAAGCAGGTCAGCGTTTGCCTTTCGGTTGTGTTGTCGATGGACCAACGCTGGGTTGAAAAGTTTAGAAGCATTTGCATGTTAATTAACCCAACGCACTTTGTCTCTCCGCACAGAGTCATATGTCACACAACATCCAGTCGATGAGCGCTCGCAGCATGGCCCACTCGTTCACCTCCTCCTCTCAGCTGCAGAGCGCGATGGCGGCGGCGGCGCTGGGCAGCAGGGCGGGAAAGCACGCCGCGGCACGCCCGCTGCAGCAGGGGGGGAAGGTCAGCGCCGGCAGCAGCAACCAGGGCAACGTGGCCGCCTGGAGGAAGCAGACCGGAGGAAACCCAGGTAGAGATCAGAGCGAGGACGCTCTCGCTTTCTGCTCCTCTTTGGGGAAATCCTCGCTTGTAAGGAGGAGGATCCCTCTCTGGCACTGTCGCTCTCTTTCCTACAATCTTTGCTCTTTAATTGTAGAATTAATGCATCGTTGACATTTTCTTTTCTATCCTCAAATAGAATTTAAATAAGTCATTCAAAACATCAAAATATTTCTTGCTCAATGCCAACTCCTTCTTCCTTTTTTTCCCATCTTCCTTCTCAATTCATCTTATATTTCATCATAGAATAAATGTCAAACAGCTGGACCTCCACTTCATTGACCCCCGATGTGTTTTTTTCCTGACAGGTGTGACCATGGCCTACGTGAACCCCAGCCTGTCTGCCCATAAGACCACCTCTGCTGTCGAGCGCCAGCGAGAGTACCTGCTGGACATGATTCCCTCCCGTTCGATCTCCCAAGCAGCCAACACATGGAAATAATGCAATCTTACCCCTCCCCCCACCCCCACCCCCCACCCCACTACTGACATCATAACTATTACCCCCTCTTAATATCAATAACAGCCATTCTCATGATCACTCTAATCCTTTCTACGGACTCTGGCTCTGGGAGAATCAGCCTAGTTTTTTTGGGGGGTTTTTGTTTTTGTTCCTTCAGCTCTTCCTCAGATATTTCTGCCCCCCGAGTCCTTCAAGTGGAGTTGTGCTGCGACAGCTCGAGATTCTGAGATTCAGAAGAAGGAATATAAATCCGGGTACCTTTTTTGTGAGGGTTGGGGTTTACACGGGATTGTACAATTTTACGAACTTCTCCGGCGATGTGGCCTCTCCCTCCCTCCCTCCCTCCCTCCCTCCCTCCCTGTGAACTGGTTGAACTGGTGTTCCACCAACAATAACCCCCGAGCTCCCCTGCCTCTGGATTAGGCTGGGGAAAAACAAGATGAATAATCGCCATTACACACATTGAAATCTTCGCCTTACGTCCTTCCCCTCTCCAGTCTGAGCCGGTCAGACTCAGTCGCCGTGTGGCGGCCGGAACCGAACTTAACTGAAGACCTCGCCCACGGGGGATTGTGGTTGAGCTTTCGAGGACCATCCACGAAATAATAACTGCTTCAGCTTTGCAAAAACGAATAAAATGGAGAGAGAAAAAAAAAGAAAAGGACTTAAAATGATCTCTATCTGCACACAGACTTCCTCTTCTCTCTAACCCGCGGCGTGTACAGTAGAGGAGTCCATGTGTGTTGGATCATTTTGTATGGCTGAATGTTAGGATTTTTTTGTCTTTTCATCTGTAAGTCATATACTGTGTTTGGAATATTGTGCTCCCTGATTACTTTGGAAGTGGCCTCTTGTCGAGGTCTGAATTTACAGGCTAATGTTACTGTTGAGGTGGTTTTACATCTGCTGGGTTCCATGTCGTGGCCTACTTTTAAATACTTTGTTTTTTCTAAGATGAAGAGGAAGAGTAAAGATTAAGGTTTCACTAACTCATGTAAAGACACACAGGAGCGTATGTTTGGAGGACTATTCGTATTGAATATTGTAAAAATAAAAAAAAAAAAAAAAAAAAAAAAATAAAGAAGAGAAAAAAAAAAGAAAAGTACAAAAAAAAAAACTTCCAAAGAACTAGTGGAGCCCAAATGGAATCCCTTCTGCTAGAAGGTGTCTAGTTTATTTGAACCCTCTCTGGATATGAATATCTGGTGTGGGGGGGGGGGGGGGGGGGGGTGTAAGGAATGTCATATTTTTGACATTGTTTTTTTTTTTTTTTTTTGCTTTTAGTCATAGATTGTGGTGCATTATTTTTCTTCTATAGACAAACTGTCTCTGGGTTTATTTATAGGGTCATGTTAGTAAAGATATACGCTTACGCCCCTAAGTTTGAATGGATCTCCACTTTAAACTCTCTCTCTCTCTCTCTCTCTCTCTTGTGCGTCCAGTGGCTCCCACTCACCTTACGATTGGTCTTTAGAGAAGCTGGACAGCTTTCAGAATGTAGTTATGCAAAAAAACAACAACAACAACCCTATAGCAAACAAATGACATGGAACTTCTTAGTCTTTAACATTAAGGTGTGTATGGTTTATGTCAGGTCCTTTTTGAATAGATCTATGCCTTTCACATGAGCATTTTTTTAATCAGGTTGCAGCAGCACAGGATAAGCTAGTGAAGTACAATATGTCCTCCATTAAACCGGGGAATCCTAGTTGCTCATGGAGTTATTTTATTAACAACGTGCTGTCTTTGATTTCTGTCTCTGGGGTGGTCCAGATTTTTAACCCTACACCTCGGCAATGACTTGCCTCAGACGTTTCTGATGGAAAGTGTGTTGACGTGTTGATTTTAAGCAGTTAAAAACGGGTGAAATGTTTGTGCATAGCTCAAATTCTGGATACAAGCAATGTGTTCAAAAAAATTTGACAAAAGATTCTGACCATCCCAGCAGTTCTCTCCCCCTCAATAATCCTGTATCTTTCCATTTTTAAGAAGTCGTTTTCACATTGAAACAACGGTGATGATGATTTTCTCGTCACTTTGTAATCACAAAAACCTGGAGTCTTGCTGCCCTGTTGCCTCACTTTTTTGAATTCATAATTCATCCGTGTTGTGATAATCTAATGGATCCGTTTTCCTGTATCCAGCGCGCACTCTTTTTTCGCTCTCTCATTATTATCAGGATCCATACTTTTAAAGAAGGTGCGCTGCATTCTGTAACAAGGGCATCAGCTTTAGACGTTCGTCCCCTCTGTGCTGGGGCTTCATCACTGTACGTTTGGGGGTTTCATTTAGGACGGGTGCAACAATGCAGTCTGTGCATTGCTGATAGAAATACAAGCATAAAAAGTTTAATTTAAAATTGCTCAAGTTTTTTTTTTTTTCTTTTTTTTTTTTTTTTTGTATTTCTGTCTCAAAGTAGCGTCGGAAATCTTCCAGGTTGTCTGTACATTCCCGACAGGCGAACAAAAGCCGCCCCCCCCACTACCCCCCCCTCCACCCTGCGTCTTGTGGATGCATAATAAGCGATCTGGAACGAGCCCCCTTCATTTCTGTGCCCTGCTAAGTGTAACCCTGTGCTGTCCTGACTACTGCCTGCTGCTGTTTTTAACAATATCACCATTCCGTTTTGTTTTGGGGGTCGGGGCTCTGCGTGGAAAAAAAAAATAAATAAAAAAAAAAAGAACAATGCAGTGTGGCCCCCGAAAGGAAAAGAAAAACAATGTATGAGAAGTGTTTGTTTGTTTTGTTGTTTTATTTGGATTTTTTTTTTCTGCTCTATCAAATAATAATAAAACTAATTTTAACCCCTCTTTCATGGTCGGGTTGCCTGTTCATTCATAATGTTTTAAAGGGGTACTGTGTAATTTGTACACATGCTCCAGACAGCATTTCATCTATACTACTGGGTCTTTACAATATACATTCATAGGCATAAGTTATAAAAATGAAAAAGCCAACTGCTACGTTACAGCAGGGCAATAATACGCAAAATCCAACCAAACTGCTGACACTGCGATCTGGTCAAAGTAACACTGCTATCCTATGACCTTCATGTGTGACGTTGGCATATATATTGTGCTGTTTTACCGCTTACCAGATGCTGTTGGGCCCATGTGTGTTTTTATTGTTTGTCTACTGAATTAAATCCAAAGTATTTTCCCGTTCTTCCTCCCAGCCACCAGGAAACTACTACGCCAGGAGGAGAGAACGCAACAGCTCCAGGAGATGAAACTTCAGGAATCGGAGCTTTAGCAACTCAAATTCTCAAGGTACAAGTGATTAACAAAACAGGAAAATCAGTCAATTTTGTCAAGCAAAAAAACAATGCTTATAAATGGGGGCAGGGGTTGCAAAGAACATTGTTTGACTTTTTCTGACATATTCTTTTTAGGCAAAACTGTTAATCAATGAAAAAAACAATCTTGATTTTCTGCCCTAAAGCTAGTTGTTCTCTGTTTTTGAAGACAATGGAGGAGAATATATAAAATAAATATGGAGTTAGGCTGAAATCTGACTTGGTGTTGACACACATGTAGCAGCAAGATAGAAGTCTGTAAAGCTTTTGGTGTTTAATATGAAAACGTCAGTGATGGTAGCTATTGCATGGCCCTTTGTACTGGACTACGTGACACATTTTATAATTGCTTTTGTTTCTTCCTCCTTCCAATCATCTGCATAGCATGAGTGATTGCACATAGAAAGTGGGATCCTTTCTAGCAGTTGCATCATCAGCAGTCTGTCAAGCCAAAAAAAGAACACTGGAAGAGAAACAGAGACTGTTTTTAGCACCCACGCTGATTTACTACTGTTTAACTATCTGACGATAAAATCACAAGCTGTCAAAACTGTTTCAAAATCCTAATTCTTTCCCCCCGAGGCACTAGATTTGCATAAAGGAACTCAATCATTCATCCATAACCCCTTAAAACCACTCTGCCTCGCTTCTGTGCAAAAACATCAAGGTTGAATGATTTGTTCACATATTCAAGTGTATTTTAAAATAACACTCACTCACCCAAATGCACATCAGGCCAGTCATAGTCAGCTGACCTTCAGAATGCATTGAATATCTGCTCTGGAGGATGTCTAAACAGGAAGTATGGACTGTTTAGACATGGAGTATGTATCTGGCATGGAGGAACAATTACAATGACCATGAAATCCCCTAATATGGTAATGGTAATGTGCGTATTTGTTTTACACAGACTTCAAAATGATTTGTTTTCAGCCTCAAAGTAATGACTCTCGCTCTTTAAACTGCAATAGCAATGTATGACCCCTAGGTGGCTGAGTACGCCAACTTTTCAATGAACCTGTTTGTCTTCGATAGCTTCTAACAGGAATTGAATCTTCCTTACAGGTTTATTTGTGTAATGTGGTAGAAAAATAATGACTCTGACTCTATATAACGTAGGTCCTGGGACTTTACTTTGTAAGTCGAGCTGTAGTAAAGAGATTTAATGGCATCTGGAGGGAGGGAGGAGAGAGAAAAAAGAAAAGAGCAAGACTTTTATAGAAGAAAGTGAGCTATTGTTTGCCACCACGACCCACTTAACAGCTCCATTCCTTGGCAGCCCACAGTCTCTCCTTGTGATACTACTGTACATATGCTTCTTCAGTGTGAATGTATTTGTGTACATATAGTATACATTTACACTTTAATAATATAGACACTGTTTGAAGTGGGGTTTTTTTTTTTTCTCTTTTCCTGTTTTCCCCTGCTGCCCCCAAATCCATACGATCAGCCTGAACGCATCAAAGCCCCCTTTGAGGTCACAGTGGTTCTGCTCAGACCACCCACCACCCATCATTTGTGCTGGACCCTTAAAGGTGCAGCTGTGAACCCACTCAGGGTCCTACAATGTTATTATCTCAGCCTTTTCTGTGCTAAGGTGTCTCCTCACTCTCGCTGTAGATTCTACATCAATGGATCATTTTTGATCACCAAGGTGTGTGTGTGTGTGTGTGTGTGTGTGTGGTGTGGGTGGTTGCACCCTGGATGACTGATCAGCTATGATGGAGGCAGCCTGAGCCAATCCGCCGGCGAGCTCCATGCCTCCTGATTCTTAATTGGCTGGCTTTCTCTCCCCCCCCCAAGAACGCAGCTGATACACAGAGCCAGCTGGTTTTATTAGAGAATGAGCCGGAGCCACAGTGGGAGAGAGACAGAGATATACAGGCATCATTCAGAGAGAGAGAGAGAGAGAGAGAGTGTGTGTAGCAGCCAGTAATTACCTTCCAGCATCTGAACCAATCAGGAGCCACAGAGGGAGGAAACCCATTTACATTCTCAGTCTATTCCCAGGCAAAGAGGGGTGGACAGTGTGTGTGTGTGTGTGTGTGTGTGTGTGTGTGTGTGTGTATGTGTGTGTGTGTGTGTGTGCTTATTGAATCAGAGTGAGGGAGAAGGAACGGAAGTGTCTCTTTTTCCTTTTGGAGCAGGCACAGCTCAATCCTTTCTCTCACGTTTGCCGAGTCGTGCCGGGTGGGAGACAAAACGACAACAACAAAATAACCGATGGACAAGATGAACCACAGCTCAGCCGAGGCGGAGGCTGAGACCATAGAACCACTGCGTTACCTCAGGTAGGCTCCTCTCTCTGTTGCATGTCTCCTCCTGGTCTCCTTCCTCTCTGTTCCTCACATTTCTGTTTGGTCTGACATTCACACCAAATCAAAGGGAAGCTCTCAAATAGATGCACTGTGCAAGAGAGAGAGAGAGAGAGAGAGAGAGTGCAAGATAACGGAGGGGAAAGAATTAGAGAGGAACATTCAGATCATCCTGTAAGCCCCCCCGAGAGAAAGGTCTTCACACGAGACTCACAGAGTGCATTCATCTGGCATTCTGTTTGAATCAGAGCGAGCTTTTTAAAAAGCAAAATCAGAGCAGAGGGAGTGATAAGAGGTATCAATTATTCAAGTCGACTTGCTTGGATGATGATGATGATGATGATGATGATGATAGTAATGATGATGATAGAAACTCCAACTGTTCTTGAGTTTCCTTCGCTGCTCTTTTTTTTTCCTTCTCCCCTGAAGCCTCAAATTGAATCAAACAAACACGAGCGCTCATTGAATAAGGAGGGATGTGTTTGACTCGGCGTTATCAGGCCACATATTACGGACCAAGCCAATCATCTAATGATTCAGTATCTTTTTTTGGCGGATGAGACGTGTAATCAGTTTGTTATGCAATCCGGGTTTAGAGTGGCGTTGCGCCGCTGGCTCTTTGTGTGGGAACACTCTGACTCTCAAGAGTGACGAGAAGATACAGAGAGCTGCTCCTAATGAGCTTGTTTCATGATGTTTACGGGGTAGTTTTCCCAACCTGTTACGCAGAGGATCACACACACATATATATCTATATATACACACACAAACTGCACATGCACATATTGATTTATCAGTTTTGATCCACTAAAGATTCAAAAGTCTGTTGTCCCTCTGGCATGCACCCTTAGTACACAGCCTTAAGTCTTGTGACACCAAAAATATGCAGGTCAACTACCAAAATAGAGATGTTGTCTTTTTATTTCAGCGATTAAGAACAAGTTTTATGTGGGCATGTTGCTTATTTAAGGCAGAGCAAGCTCCATAATTGAGTGGTTTCCTTGCAGTAGTAGAATTTGTTGGTGTGGTCGATGGAAATGACCCATACTCTTCTGTTAAAATCAACTGAAAATGATCACCTGAAATATAGGAAATCGGTCTAAACGTAGTTGAGAAAATGGTTAGCAGTGATGTAAATCATATGCAAGTTGTAGCCAATGGACTCAAATAAACTGAGATGACTTTACTTCAATAGCAACAGCTTCTACTGTACAATTCTTTGAAGAAGTAATTTGCAAAAACCAAATGCCAGAAAATGTCCACTGATCATACATTTATTAAATCTTAATGTCGTACGGATTTCATTTTTGGCAGCAGGCTCTTAGACTTAAAAAGACTGAAACAGATCCTAGCGTGTTGATTTTTTTGTCAAAAGATTGTAAAACTGAAGTCACTGTCTTGTCACCATTCTTCTTTCATTGTAACAGTCAGTACCGGTGCATGTGAAGGCTCGGTGCCGGAGGATGAGGAGGTCCTGCTCCCCTTTACCGGGGTGAATTGGGTGACAAGGCACCTTTTTAAAACAGCAAGATGATAGTAACTACAAATGCTCTTGAAATGATAGTGTGTAACTGTTTATATAAATAAAAAAAAAAGCAGTTCTGGCACAGTTCATGCAGTCAATAATTAATGAGGAAAAATGAATGAATGTTTTCTTTTTTCTTTTATTTGATCGCAATAATCTTAAAAGACATGATTCTCATAACTGTATTGTGCATTTAAAATGAAATAGTTCATCAATTATAATGCTTTTGTTTGTGTCTCTTTCTCACAAACACAAAGTAAAGGAAGCCTCCCCCAAAGAAAAGCTTGCATCCCTGTTGTGTAGGGCTCTTCACACAGGCTGTAGAATGCATTTGTAACAAGCCCTTAAAAGACAAGAAATAGTGTCCTTTGTGTAATGGCAAGCTTGTGTGAATGCCTGAAGGATTTGTGGCCTTCCTGTTTTTTTGTCTCCGGTTAATCGACTATAGATGAGGTGTTTTTTTTGTCACTCGACAGAATAAACCTCTCCGCTGCCTTTCTTTCCTTTAGAGCACTTCAAATCGGATGATGCTCTTCATATAGCGCAGATGATTTCTTCCTCTTCTGTTGAGCATTTATTTATACAAATGACCCTGCAAGCCTGTGATTGATTTTACAATATGCCGAGTACACATGCTGCCTAAAGACATTTTTATACAGTATACTGTGCTCATGTATCTCCAGTAACGCTCACTGTCATTGTAATTGATTGTACTGCACTGTTTCACTGTCTCCATGTTATTACCCAGTCAATCACTGCATGCACCTGCACATTAAATCTATTCTGGGAGCTCTTTTTTTTTTTTTACTCTTCTTGATAAGGTATGTAATTATGCTCTCTGCCCTAGCTGCATTTACACCCTTCTCCGAGTGTGTTTCGACATCTGAGGACTAGAGGCTGGCGGATTAACCGGCACCCAAGAGGCTTTTTCCCGGTCCTCAGTCCTCTCAGATCTCTGCAGCTTGATTGGTGCTGGCTGGTAGTCAATTAAGGCAGTCAATTAAAGCCCCCCGTATTCTACCGCAGGGCTACCTGATTATGCAGCTATCATCATCAGGGTCTACAGATCTACATGTTATCAGCTCGGTAAACATGTGTGAACTTGCACGTCCCCTCATGATTTTCATTTATTCACGTTTTAAATGAAGCTCCATGGTTGTAACCAATCAATAGCCGACAGACATGCAGCTGTTATGGCAACCTGTTGAGGCAAAAGATCGTGTGAACAAAGCAGATTAGATAAGATAATTACTGTCTAGAACTGTAAGCTCTACGATTTATGTAAAAAAAAATAAAAAAAATAGCCCGGAGAGACGTTGTGATAAAGCTGCTCAATGATCTGATGTAACTTTCTGGTGGCAATCTGCAGAAACCTATCAAGTTAATGCATGAAAACCCTGATACATGACAATCCTGCTGTTTTAGTGTGATGGCGGTTGTGACTGCAGAAAAAAAAAGGAAAGATACTAATTCATTCCAAGCAGGGCTCATTCTGCACACCGCTGTTTCTGCAGAGCAACACATTAAACAAACTACACATAATGCACCCAGTAATTCTTAAAAATGTGAATTTAATCCAGATCTGAAAATGAATTTCACCACAACCTTTGCAAACAGGTATAAGTCGACCTACGTCAAAGTGCAGTTATTCTGGAGCCTTTCAGTCGATGAAACACAATGAGGCGGTGGATAACCTGTAAATAAAATGTTCGCTTTGGTTCTGATATGCTGATGAATTGACATTGGATCTAGAACAGTCCCTGATTTCTACCTAAATTCAGATTGTAAAAGCGTACAAGGCAATTGCTGGGCTTGTGTACATGATTTATTTGGGCTTATAAAATGCTCTTAGCTCTAATTCTAACAGGGCAGTGCTCCCTTTTTTCTCTACCTCTCCAGTTATTCTGTTTTATCTTCTCTTTACTGTCAAATAACAGCAAATAACATCCTCCAACCAGCAGGGGAGAACTGAAAATACATTTGTACAAAAAGCCTCTTTTCATAGCGACTTTTCAATTTAAAAACTGCACTCAGTGGCAGTTTTCTACAAGGACTGACTCAACGGCCATCTGCCAGCACAGGTTGTCACATTGGTTTAAATCAATTAAATGTATTTATGTCAACGATGCTCTGGTGAGTGAGACGCTTTCTGTCCTCATGGATCTTTCTCGTTTGACTTCTCCCCTCATCCTCCTCATCCTCCTCCTCTTCCATCTCCTCTCTGCTCTGACAGTGATGAATGTTCTGTCTCACCTTTGCCCTTTTGTCCACCAAACCCCGACTCAGAGAAATGTTCTGAGATATTCTCGTCCGTCTTTTACATTTGCTTGTCTGCCTACCTTTCTATCGGAGTCAATCTGTCAAGCTGTCTAGATGTACCTGCGTTTCCATCGTGCCTCTCCTACCTTGGCAACGACACATATTGGGTTTATCGTTGTTCTTTTTGGCTCGCCTCCCTCCTTTCTGCTCCCTGCCACCAATTCCCATTGGTAGCTCCGTTTGCCTGCGTAACAGCTCTGGAATTTATTTATAGGCCAAATGTAATGATTGGGGCAGCGAGGTGGATGTGCAGAGAGAGAGAGAATGGATGGGAGGAGATGATTCGCTACCAGCGCAGTGTTTGGACCTAATTTGCCGCTTCCATCAGAGTCAGATTAGCTGTACGAGTTCTCCATTTACCATGTTTGAAATAGGGGCAGGAGGTCTGATGGTTGGTTTCAGATGAATTATAAGAACGACAGTAAATCTGCTGTTTCTGATAGGTTCTTCATAAGTAGCACAAGTAGTATTGTATGGCTGCTACGTGTGAGCTAACACAATTAAAGAAGCAACCAGATTGCTCCAAATGCATTCACACAAAATGATTTAGTTACTGTGAGAATCTAGCTTCAGGTTGGGGTTAGGTTATGGCACTTTTATGGTTTATAGCAACCGCAAATTCTCTGGTTATAACAAGGCTATGAGTCTAGCCATGTTAGCAGCTCTGTGAGGCTAAATGCTAATGTTAACACGCTCAAACCGACCACATGCTGATGTCTGACAAATAGAGAAAGTTTACCAAATTCACCATCTTAGCTTAGCGTGATAGCATGCCGACGTTCGCTAATTAGCACTTAACACAAACTACAGCTGAGGCAGATATTAATGGCATTAGTTTGCAGATGTTTGTTGCTAACATATTTCCGTTCTGGAGCAAAGTATTCGACCAACCCACCAACATTGCCATCCTAAGAGTCACATAAGTGGCCATGCTAATGGCTCTGTGAAAGTGCGTTAACATCTGCATGCTGTTGCTAGTGTGTACAATAAATCTATATTTACATCAATTATTATTACAAGGAGCTAATGTGTAATGAGCACATATGGGAAATGCAAAATGAGACAAAAGCTATGGCTTGGTGTTTATAGTTTGTCACATTAATGAATTATTATAATAATTATCTTGTTGTTTTTTGTTTAATATATTAAGATGATTATACGGATAAACATTAAGTTCATTATTTAGGTTAGGACAGAATATGTTTACTTCTGCCCTCTCCTTTTTTAAAGATATAATATATATTTATTTGAGCTCTCTTTCACCTGACAGCGTGTGCTTTAAATTGTCTAGCCACGCCAAAGCAGAAATCCCTGTTCATTCAGGTTTAATTAGTCTTTAAATTGGCATTTGTTAATGAAGAACACAAGAGAGACATTTGAGGAAGGCTGAGCCAAGACTGTGACATTATGTCCACATTGTGGATCATTTACAGGATTTAAATTCTTATTAAGGGACACAGGGGAGTAAAAAAAAACCAATACATCTCCCCAAGGTGCCTCAATTTAAACGTTTACAATGACAGATTCAGGAAACAAAATCTATAAACTAGCTTTGCTTTAGCACATGTTGACTTGAGGAGAGATTAGAGCAGAATGAAAAGGTCAAACCCCACTGTAGATTGAAAAAAACTGGGGCGAGTTGGGTTTGCTTATCTTCGTTCTAGGTTTTCTTTGACAAACCTTATACAATAAGTCCGTTGAAAAGCAGCATTTGCTCATGGAGTGTGTGTGTGTGTGTGTGTGTGTGTGTGTGTGTGTGTGTGTGTGTGTGTGTGTGTGTGTGTGTGTGTGTGTGTGTGTGTGTGTGTGTGTGTGTGTGTGTGTGTGTGTGTGTGTGTGTGTGTGTGTGTGTGCGCATGAACATACATTAAGGTGAATAGAGACTGTGATAAAGAGATGGAGAGAAACCACTTCTGACTCTGTCTTCGGAGAGGTAATTGCTAATCATTTGTGCTTTAAATTGGCAAGATAGGGTCAGAATATATCAATTATTTAACCACTTTTATGTCGCCTGTACACGGCCTGCATGCGTTTTTTTAAAGGTTACTTTCTCACACTGAAATAAGAGGCTGTTCAATACGTCTTTTCCTTGAAAAACTCACCTTGAAAAACATCCCTGTCGTCATTATCTAGACTCTGCTCACAGAATCATCCATCTAATAGAAACAGAGCTCATTATTATTACACATTTACTAACATTACTAAGCACAAACTCTAATTAAGACAGACAGAATGACACACTTCAGTCACAAACAACATATTATTTCCTGTTTGAATGTGAGTGAGGGTGCGTGTGAGAGTTTATGTGTGTGAGATTGATTTGACAGGACTGAAGTGAGCCTCTTTGGTGGCAGCTCAAGCATAGCATCTCTCATATAAATGCCCCAGGTCCCCCGTATGCCTCAATTAATTAACGTTAATTAAACTATTATGCTGCTTAAATTGGTTCATAGATGATATTTTATTTTTGCTCATATTAGAGGTGATACACTTTCTCTTCTGTAATCCATTTGATTAATAGTGACACAACACCTGAACCTATTAAAAACAATGCATTTATACAAAAATGTGTTCGTCAGAAAGTGCTAGTTACAAACATCCATATCACTTTTAAGAACTACTTTGCGCTTCCATTTCACCTACGGTACTTAGAGGATTGTGATGGAAGTTTTCAGATGTATTAGGTTAGTATAACTTCAAACAGCTAAAGAGGTTAAATTAATAAATAGTCTCCCGCTTACGTAAAGCGAGTTGGGGTCTCTTATTTTGACAAAGAAGCCTCATCCCCAAGCTGCCTGTTTAGATACAGTTACTCTATGGGGCTTTTATTTTGAAGGGGAAGGGTAAAGGGGGAGAGAGATAGAACTAGACTGTCTGATGTCCAAAGGGAGGTTATTCAATAAGAAGAGGGTATGATAGGCCTCACCCTGAACTTCCTGTTAAGATACAGTCACTCTATTGGACTTTTATTTTGAAGGGGTGGGGAATGGGTAGGGGGAGAGAGAGTTTACCATAAGAAGGGGTAATGATCCTGATGATGATGTAATCCTGCACTAATTAGCTCATCTCTTTCACCTGTGTCTTCCTAGCAGCAATCAACGGTTGCCGTGGTGACTTATAGGTCAGATAGGTCATTGCATAAGACCACCAGTTGAACACATTGTCTGACATTTTTGTGTGTGTAGTGTTGAATTATGTGAGCATGTGAGCAGGTTAGAAAAGAGATATGGTTTGCTGTTTTTTTGTTTTGTTGTCAGTTAACATGAGTGCTTATGGTTGGAGATTTTTCTCACTTTTATTCCCATATGGCCAAATGTGTAAGTATGTTTGCCTCCACAGTGACATTGTATGAAAGCATGCATTATTGTTTTTCAAGCCGAATGTGAAACCGAAATGTGAGAATAAATTGTATGCTGTATTTTGTGTTTTTTTTTCTCGGTGTAAAGCCGATAGAGAAGCTTGGTCAAGTTTAGCCGTGTTAGTAAAGTGAGGTGAACGTGCCGCCATTTTGGTTAGCGGTTCAGATTGAATTAATAATGAACGTGTATTCAGGTGCGTTTCTTCCTCATGTACTTAATTATATTATTAAAGATGTAAGACTGTTGTGTATGTATATTGCACTGTTGTATAACAGGTTCAGATTTTAGCGTGAGGACGCTTTGGGGTTTGAACACCTGAAGCTGGAGAGCCGACAAACCAAGTTGAGGACATGAATCATACACCTGGACTGTGGTAGGACTAAACCTTCAGAATTTTACTGCAAAACACAGTGGAATTCATTTATAATAATAATAATAATAATAATACTTTAATTTTATATAGCGCTTTTCTAGATACCCAAAGACGCTTTACATAGGGCGAAGACAAACAAAACAAAAAAAAAGAACACAAAGGAGCAAACAAAACAAACAAACAGAACATTTAAAAAAAAGAAAACTGGAGAAGCTGTGCGGAATGAGTCATGTAGTGGAGGGTAGGGAGGGAAAGGGAGCAGGGGACATTTGGACTTATAATGAACTTGACTGTGCTACATACGAGATCAAATCACATTTGATTACTCCATGGACCCTTAGAGAAAGGGTCCATGGAGTAATCAATTGTAATCATTCATTTTGAGTCCAGAAGAATCATTCAGCATTTGTAAATGTGAGCTTTAGGCCATATGTGGGATGAATGTGTGTGTTTGTTTATATGAAATGATGATATTTATACATGCTTGAATGTGTGTAGACAGAATGCATTGATATTTGTTTGTGAGCATTGGTTGGAAATTTAGAAAGCTGACAGGCATGAGAGGGCATAGCAAAAAGAGAGAGGGGATTATAGGAGTGTGTATGTGTGAATAGTTTAGGCAGTGGGGGTTTAAAATAAATAAATAGGTATTGTGAATGCTGAAACAGTGGTTCTGTTCCCTTTACAACAATAAAGGTCAGATTTCAACATGGACTTGTCATTTCTTGACATTCAGACCTCATCACAGTCTCTAACACAGGCAACAGCTAAAGGGCGAAGGGATTTGTTGTAAATAAAGAAAAAAATCTTAAACAGATGATTATTTGTGAAGCTCTCTGAGAAAGCCATTAGTGCCCTAAATCCAGCATGAGCTCCAGTCTTGTTTTCTATTAGGGCAATAGATAAATAGATAAATTGATTATTATAATTGTTTATTAGATTTCTCCTCAAGCCCTGGCTGAGCTGTGTGCTTATGTGCCCAGGCCTTTGTTTTTGAGTGTCTTAGCATGCAGTAGTAATCCATCAAATCTTGTCAAGAGATAGAATAGTTAATCAGAAAGATTGACATTCCCGTAGTTTCAATCATCGGATATCTCCGCGGCAGCCATCTCCTTCCTTGAGTCCTTGAAATAAACCGTGAGTAGACTTTATAGTACGAGTTAAAGAGCATTTTCGTCTCCATCCATCTTGTGCTCATGTTTGCCACCAATCCGTCATGCCAGTTTCCCCTACCGGTCAATAACTTATTTGACATTCCAGTCATTTCTAGTCATACTAGCTCTCAGTGCACCCCGCTGGTTCTAGCCACCTGTGTCCCAGCCAAATCATGCACCCATGTCTCATTCCCCTGTTACCCTTCCAGTATATCTGCCTGCCTGGGAGACACTTGATAGGCCACTGTGACCTGCAAGGCAAGTGCTTGTCTGTTTTTAGTGGAGAAGAAGGTAGACAGCAAAGATAAGTGGAACCACGGCTGGGAAATAGATCAATATGGTCATATGAGACTCTTAGATTTTAGATATCCTAGTATGAAAGTTTTGTCTTTTCCTTGTTTTAAAGGCTGCTTTACAGCAAGAGATGTCATTTTCTAAACTCACCAGACTGTTTATTTGCTTTTACCCACTTAAGTAACGTCACATCATCAGACGCGACCCTTGGCGTGGGTTCTGTGCGGCAGGTTTTTGCCAGTCTTTGCCCAGCCAACATTTTCTAAGTACGCCGATGGGCAGATAAAATGGAGAATGTTGGTTCATTGCGAGGAGAAACCCGAACAGTATAAAAGATCCAAATGTTTCCTAGCCATGTCAGCTCCTTGCAGTATGTATAACCAAGGCTTTAGTCATTATATCCACATTACTGATGATTATTTGTCAAAAATCTGATTGTGTAAATATTTTGTGACAGCCAACCGTACAATACCATCACAATAAAGCTATTTAAGTATTTGGTCAGAAATATTGTGATATTTGTTTTCTAAATCTTAAGTGGAACACAGTTGTCCTCGGAAAAGTAGTAAAACGTTGTACAGCAGATGAAAAAAACACATTAAAGGTCCACTTAGTTTTGGCAAACTATGATCTAAGCAATGCAGACGTTGTCAAATGTTATAACTGTGTTTTTGAGAGGAACAAGCTAAAGGCTCGCAGCAATCTTTCCTCCAAAATATGACATTACATTCATTATGATTTATCATGCAAACATAACTGGAAGTCAGTGTCCTAGTTTGGGTCATGGAGCCTTGCTGTTGGCCAGAGGGGGGTGGGTAGCCTGCTCTCCCCTCTCCTCTCAACCCCTCGTGGGCGACTAGCTGACCAGCGGTCAGAGCTATTCTGAGGAATGTGAGTAGAAAGGAAAGTGTTCTCATGGTGACAGAATGGGAACGATGCCCACTAGAAACTCGCCTAATGTCATCTCCACTGGAAAATCAATGTGGGCAGACGGAGAAAGGTGCAGACTGACCAAAAAATAGAGGGAGGAAGAAAAGAGAGTGGGGGGGAATAAAAGGGAGTGGGCGAGGAAAGAAATCTGATAATAAGATCCAGAGGGGGGGGGGGGGGTCTTTGCACTCACTTTTCTCTCAGCTATTACCACTTGTCACTCACGACAGCTTTGTGCCAGTTGCCATAGATACCAACCCCAGCTACACCCCAGCAAGTGATGGTACCGGCTGGTGATGTTATTGTCGCCTTGTTTATGTGTACTAGAACCGTCGCAGTTCGTTCCCTTTTATGTACATGAATCAGCAAAGAGGCACTGGATTTTTGATCATGGGAAAAGGAACGGGTGTAGTTGTTTAGTGGGTTGCATTGTGCTTTTGTGTGTGTTTTTTACTTTAACTGATACAGATAGACAAGGAATTGTTTTGCCGATTTATTTTCATCTACTTTGGGGGTTTTGCGAGCTAAATAGCTGTCCATTTTAAAGAATTGTCATTGCTTTTGTTTGTTGATGATACGTCACCAGTCTCCGCTGTTTCCTTGATATTGTGTCAGTCCCGCTTATTTATTCGTGATTGTGTTTTTGTTGATGGCCTTTAATAAACAGCAATTTTACGCCTGATTAGACACCGGCTTATGCTCCTCCCTTAACCCTAGACTAGATCTGGATGTAACAGTTTGTCTAGGATGTTTGCAGGGATGCAGGACTTAATGTAATCTGCAGGTTTTATGGAACAGATTTTCAAACGATGCTCAATTTGTGAGTGAGCGTGTGTTTGTGTTTGTGATAAAGTTATAATTTCCATATTCTTTCTATTCCGCACTTCCTGTAGTGCACGTTTGGTAATGAAATTGAATTGGCTGAAAGAGAGGGAGACACTGACTAAACTGACTTTGAAAGCATTAAGCAGATTTTTTTTTTTTTGTCTGTAAATGCATTTGTGTCTCTCCTTTGGTATTGTGTTGCCAACTGTTTATTCGTGTGTGTGTGTGTGTGTGTGTGTTGTCAGCATTTTGAGATTGTGCTCCACGGTTTTGCAGCCAGGAAGGCTTTTCCAAATTTCAATAATTAGGTTTGCTGTCTCGCTCTGCTGAGTCCTGATTGTGGTTCTGTTTTGTTTCCGATCGGAGGAACGCTGTCGCTGAATTCTGATTATATAAATGTCTGGTCTTTTATTTTGCTCTCTGTTGTTGTTGTTGTTTGCCGCGTATGAATTAAAGTTGGCTTTTGAAAGTCAAGATAATACTCAGTGAAGACAAAAATGTAAACATTTCATTAGCTTCATGGTAGTTTTGCTTACCTGTTGATTATCAAACATGGATACGATGAATGTTGATGTTTCTGAAACAAATAAAGTTAAATAATTATGTTTCATATCAGCATGTGTCACGCTTGCAGAAACACACAACGTGGTCTACGTGGTAAAGGTTGTAAAACGATTGGTTAGGATTAAGCAGCAAAACTACTTTTAAGGCTAAGTGTGTTCTTCGTTACCTAACGACTAATGATGCCTCTCATCCCCGGTTCCCCATGCTAAGATCTGTTCTTCAGTACGGTACTCGTAATGAGACGATCGGAAGGGGGGGTGCAGGGGAATTCTTGCATCTTGGATGCTTTGATGGCCAGCGTCCCCAGTCACTTGTTAACCAGCGGATTAATGGTGATGCTGAGAAAGGCATGCAGTTAAAAAGACTGAAACCTGGAGAGCCAAGTGTTTACGCAGACAGAGCCAATCAAACCCCTCGAGAAGAGGGAAATGAAAGAAGCGCAGGCACTGAAAGAAAAACAGGAGATATGGGTTTTATGATTATATGAAATCCTGTCGTATGTAATGGATTTTCTGAGCTCACATCTATATAGGACTGGGGGGGGTTAAAACATGAGTTTTAACCATATTTTTTAATTCACTGTAAATAGTTATTATAAAGCCCAAAGGGCGGCCATATTTAGAACCATAGACAAACAGAGTGGGTGGCATCAAAATTGTCAACGCTGTAGATCATTTCTCAAGAGGCTTTTTATGTAAGACAGCCAAGACACCATTATTGTTGGGCTTTACAAAAACGTATAAGAGAGGTGAGAATGTGACAGAAAAGGAAAAACAGCGTTAACACATCAAGTAAGTTTTCCATCCATATTTGGCGCCAATTTTAATCAAATTTTCTGAAATCAGTTTTTTGGAACTTTACGGTGTTTCCACTTATTTGTGTCCAAATTGAAATTGTGCATACCAATAGTTCTGTGTGCAGGCAGGCAGAGCCCAGTGAAATTTGCATGTACTTCATGCCAAATCCAGACAAGCTCTGGAGATTCTCATGGCACTGTCTGTATATGGTTCTTCGTCAAGTCAGGTTTTTGAAGAGGATACTGTTTGGAGTCTTGGCCTTTTAATCAGAGAACTGGGGTGAAAAAATGGGACTTTCTTCCAACTGGCTCTAGTGGCTTGAAGAGAGCAAAGCCAATAATGCATCCCTGCTGTGACACCATCATGGCAAGAGGCTGTAACTTTGGGTGAAAAGGCAGCACTCTAGCACACTTCCAAATTGGTTGTGACGGGGCAAACGGCCACTCTGTCCCAAGTCTAATAGACCGCCCTCAGTGTCACAAGCACACGCTGTTTCGATCCCACAAAAAAAACAAAAAACAGTTGTGATGGAGGGGTAAACTAGACAAACAGGATACACCAAAGAAAATCTGAAAAGCAAACCATCAGTTTGTGACGCCAAGCCTCCGATCACACCTACCAACAGGGAAGTAAGGCCGTTTACTTCTTCTGATTGCAGTAGCGTTCAGTAAAATCATGCCTTGGACCCCTGGGTAGAGGCAAAGTCCCCCACAGTAAACATCATACATTCTACCTGTCGAAAGAGAGGGGATTGGTCAGAGCAAAAAACCCACAAAGGCCAAACTCTAGCCATGTAATCTGTCTCCGGTTAGAGTTATGGCTTCATTCTTTAGCTTCAGTCCGACCGTGATCCCTGCACAGCTTGCACACACTCAAACAGGCTACATATTGTGTACATTACCACTTATGCATGAATTTCTACCCACTCCAACACTGATTTGCACGCCTGCAGACTTCCAGCTGTGTTTTGTGCCGAGATTCAGTAGCTGTTGCACTTATAGATGTGGTCTATTTTGCTCACTTATGATTCTTCAGCTCTTTACTTACTTAGTAAAGAGCTTACTTACTTTACTTACTTACTTTTTTTTTGACCATTTAATCGTTTCAAGCTAAATCTCGTTGGCTCCTGTTCTGTTTCTTCTTGCCTTTTGTTTTGTCCGGGGGATTGGCACAAAATCTGGCAGAAACTGTAACAACCCATCTGGGTTAATCAGCTGTTCCAAATGTAGGATGCTTTGATGTCGACTTACTTTTCTATTTTATTTCAAATGGCGTGTTTGGTGAATAAACACCACAAAGCCTGAGCAAACCATGTCTGTAGTCCGTTGCCACACCTTATTCTCATTCAGCCGGTGGATTAAGGCAGAATTATCTTTTGTGCTTTGATGATGATTTATCAACAAAATGTAATTTTTTGGTCTGGTAGATTTCATATGCAACTGCTTCTTATCTCAAACTCTCGTATCACATTTCACTCAAAGAAATAGCTAGCAAGTGTGTATGAATGAATATATAAGTATGGATATGAGTGGGATGAGAGAGAGAAAACAGAAGAAAAAAAAAAGCCGTAACAGTTAAATTAAGTTCCTCTGTCAGTTTAATTTTCCTCCACAGCACATTGAAGGACGAAGTAATGAGATTAGCAAGCGTTGGGGAGATTTAATAATGATCAACTGTTTGGTTATGCATCCTAATATAACAAATACTGCTGTTCTTATTATAACTGAAAGATTCAGGGGCTTTAGACTGTGCATAATTGCCTTGACCAGTTGTGACCGTTGGCAGGAGATGAAGGTTTTGCTGGTGGAGCTGTGCTATATTTAGCTTATTTAAGTCCTATAATGTAATTGAGGTATGAAAAGGTTACTGCATTGTGAGTTTTATTAATGATAAAATAACTTAACAGCAGTAAAACCTAATTCATGACTTAATATCTGTAATGCTAGTGACATGAATGACAATCTATGAATAAAAACTAATGCCTAAACGTGTGTCTAATAGCTGCCAGTTGGCTGTATGGATACGATGAGTGTGTGTGTGCGTGTGTGTGTGTGTGTGTGTGTGTGTGTGTGTGCGGAGGCAGTGACAGAAGCAGGCTTTGCGTGACGGCCCATCCTCCACATCACACCTCTGTGGTGGGCCTCTCACACATCAGCACCTCCTCCTCCTTCCTGCTGCTGTTGCTCTTTCACCTCCTAATCATTTTAGAGAGGAGGTGAGGAAGATTAACTGTACGCACACACACACACACACACACACACACACACACACACACATAAGTGCCTTCCAGGCTCCCCGCGCTACACAGCTTGTGTGACATTCTGTTCTTAATGTATAGGAAAGGCCACGTGTGCATCCATTACAGCTATAAGCTTGTCACTGCAGAAGCCGTTGGTAGCCGGAGGTGCCAGCTGCACACATGGACCTTTTAAGAGACAGTAAGGGACGACGCCTAGGGCCAAGTCTGGAGCCTGGAGAAAGTTTTGAGCAGCAGTTGGAATTTAGTATCCATATCTGAAGTCATGAGGCTGTAAGACGCCAAACAAGAGCGCGTGTCAATAACATTATGCAACAGGGGCCGGCTAATTGCTTCTGGAAAACGGCACTGAACTGCAAGAGCTCTTTCATGTTTGGGTGATTTACTCACATCAGTCTCTCATTTCTAGATGTGGAGTTTAATTTCGGACATGTTATAAACCAAATGTGTTTTGTCCACTGCTCTGCTCTCATTAGAGGAAACCCGACGGAGCGTTCCTCTCTCGTTCCTCTCTCGTTCCTCCATCTTATTTTGAACTCTCTCATCCTCATTGTTTTGTTTTTTTATCCAAAGCGTCTCTGAAGAATACTCAGATGCCGTCAACTTTGGCCTCTTGGCTCCTCTCACACATTTCTGCCCGCCACCTGCCACCCAAGCAGCGTAAACACACCCACACACGCGCCCACGCACACACACCGATATGCGCGCCTGCATACACACATGCCAACGTAGCTGCGAAAGGTCGGCCGAATGCCAGTTTCGATGCGATGGCTCTCCGGTCCCTCTCATGGTTCCCCCTACCGCTGTGCTCATCAATAATACACAGCCTGCGAGGTGCGAGGATGTTGTTGTGTCAGAAACAAAACCTTGCTTTGTGTAAAGGCCTCTGGACACACATGAGGGTGGGAGACGCTGAGAGACGGCGGCGGTGGTGGTGGTGGTGTTGGTTGGAGGCTGTACTTTCTCATTAGTATGCTGTCGGCTGTTTGTGTGCTTCATGTGTTCTGTATCTAATTGCCTTTCAGTTGACCCACCTGCCTTTTCCTAATGAAACAGTCCCCATAGTTTGCCGAGTGGAAGAGAAATTAGTCATGAGACGGTATCACACATTCACATATGGCCAATACACACACACACATACACACACACACACTGACACAGACACACTCACAGGATGATTAGGTAGAAAGAGAGCAATTTAATTTATGCGAAAGGGAGTTCAAAGAAAGCTTTGGAGAGTTCTCAGCAGAAGCATGATTTCTTTTCTTTCTTTGTCCTCCCATGTCTTTGCTTGAGTAGTCTCCTGTCTCTCCTTTTTGTTGGCAATGCTACAAAATAGAGCCATAAAAAATGCAACAGGATGCAGATTAGTCTTTTGTCTCCAAAGGAGCGGAGCCGAGCCGAGGCCCGGTGCACTCCTGTTGTAATGGGGACACTTAAAGAAAAAAATAAATAATTAAATGACGTTTTTTATCTTCAGCACCAACCGTGCTGGACTCAAAACTGTCCATCCTTCTCTCTAAAGCCACTTTTTGAGATGTTGTTGATGTGTGCTTCTCGAGAAAAAACTACACAGAGGTAGAATAGAACAGAATAAAATAAAATACAGTCAACAATCCGCAAACACTGAAAAATTGTCAGAAAGACATTTTTGGCAGCTATTTGGCAGCTGAACCTGCTCCACTAAGAGGGAGACTGGCAGGGGAGATGTTGCAGAGAGGGAGGGATGCAATAGATGCAACAGACATCCTGTAAGTTCATATATCTCAACCTCAACCCTAGCTCTCTTTTTCAGCCTCAGTACAGTAGATGCAGTAGATGTAAACACTGAATTTGGAACCTGCAGTCCTGAACATAATTACTATTACTGGTTATGAGTCACTACGTCCACTGAATCTGGTCTACTAATGATTTCTTCCTTGCTCCTAATGCTACTGTTCTGCTTTAAATTGAGCTGAGTTCTATGTCTGATATGGTCAATCACAATATTGTTTTTCTTCCCTGCATGGCTCTCAAGATGTTTAGTTCAGACTTTCTCTAAGTATAGAAGTGCTTTGGCTTTTGCTGTCAGACTCAGAGTCAAACTCTCCAACAATCTAAGTGAAGAAATCTAATTTGCCACCTCAGAGAATTATTCTGAACCTCTCATTTGTCTAGAGGAAACTTGTGTTTCTGCGACAGCTGGTAATTGCTTTTGATTAGTCTCTGGCTGTTCTTAAACGTGCAATATCTGTTTTGTTTTTTTGGATACTTGGAGCCAACACATTCGGCACGGAGCACAATTAGCATTCATTTGAGATCTAGTCTCTGGCCACCTGGCTTAAAGTTGGTCCAACATTCACTTTTCTGTAACTCCACAACTCCTGAGGGAAATAACTGTCTCTTTAGCTGCTAAATGCTCCATTGTGTTCACCAGCTAGTCACTTATTTCCCATAAGACAGCAGTTTGGTGCTGGGAAGGCAGCATGCAGCATGTTTAGTGGAGCTTTTTTGCTCAAAGCTTCCAAGTGCTGCCAAAACAGACGAAAGATACAAAACTACGATAGAGCTGAGGGTTTATCACTGCAAGCAGCTCCTTTCATATAACAATAGTCATGTGATTCCTTATTAATATAAATCATATTGATTATGTTAATATGTTTGTGATAAAACAGTGGTGTCATAATATTATTTGAATATATTGTGTATTCTCATTATTACGAGGGTATGTTGACACTGGAGTCTGGTGATAACTTACATTGATTTGGTGGACAACGTTCTGCTGGTCGTTGGCCTACGTTCAGAATGCAGGCAAGTCCAAATTGTTTCTCTTTTACTTGCAAGGGAACAGATAACATTTTGGTGTCCAGACATCACTTATCAACCTATCTGCATGGGTTGCTGTAGTAACGACGGCGTCACTAACTGCGCAGCTACGAGGCTTCAGGTCCATCATTTCTCCCTCAGAACAATTGGGCTGTCAAGTCGCTGTGCAGAACATCTGTGTGTGTGTGTGTGTGTGTGTGTGTGTGTGTGTGTGTGTGTGTGTGTGTGTGTGTGTGTGTGTGTGTGTGTGTGTGTGTGTGTGTGTGTGTGTGTGTGTGTGTGTGTGTGTGTGTGTGTGTGTGAGGCTATATTAAAACGATTATTAGGATTCCCATTAATTACAGCAAAACAGACTTAACTTGAGACAATGCAAGAATGAAGCACATGATTGAAACACACACACAGCCATGTCTGACCACAGTCTTTTTACAAATTCAATGCATGATGTAGGCTGTTTTTATCATTGTAGGGTCAGGATAGTCTCACCGGGGAGACGGGTGGTGGAATCGGTAACCTCCATCGATGATGTCGGGCGTGGGCTCGGCCTTTCAGAGACGGGTGTAACAGGCATCGCTGCAAAAATGATCTATAGTTTCTTCGTCGTTTCTTTCTGAATTACCGATGTGTTTTTAAGAAAACTACACACACACACACAGAGACAAACCTTTGTGTGTGTATGTCGCCTTGCAACTAGTCTCTCATTTCCAGACTTATCTCCACACTGGAGCGCTGAAGACATTGCAAGTGATGCAAAAGACACCTTGAAATCCCGTTTGAGCGGCCATTTTATGTGTTTTTTTTGCTGTCCAAACATTCTAAAATCAATCATAACCTCTTTATGTCACTCTGAACAAGGCCCAAGTGCAGTTTTGCACAAACCTCACGTGATAGCCTGACAACATAACCTGTATGACTCAAAGGTTTCATCATCCTTAGATGCAGGAAACTGTGAATCACCAGAATACATCCCTTCTAACTGCTGAATGTTTTGGGTACTCTCTCTGTAGCTCTCTCTTGTGCAGTTACTGATAATAATTAATAACAATTAATTGCAAGGGCTTCCATTAAAAACAATGATAAAATCTTTTAAATGTTCTTCCTTGTTGAAGACGGGGTTTATCACATTGTGCAGTTTTCACATTGTGCATTGCTGCAGGGTTTTTGCTCCGACACAAGCTGCCACGAGAAAAAAAGGTATTTTTTCTAGCAGCTGTAAATCTGACTGAGATCTCTATCTCCTACTGACTTGCGTAAAAAGAAGGATGTTCGCTCCTGCTTTCCTCTTTGTCTATTTATGTGTGAGATATATTATATATATAGTCTATTATTTCTCTCTGAAGCTTTAAAGCCTACCCGTCTCAATACTTTGCCCAAGACAAGATTATATATATATTTTTCATTGACAAACATATCTTTGAGTTATCTCTTTTGTAGCTGTAGCAATATGTATGTAAATGCTCGTAGTTATACATTTGTATTCTGCGTCCTTGTTTTGTTACTTCCTTTTCCCCACCACCACATGTCTGATATATTTCCCCCCACTCGGTTACACTGTGTCCTGTAACTAACCGACCGTGACATCCGGGTCCAAATGGGTGTAAAAGCTGCAGGCATGGGGCATCATGGGATTATAGGCCAACCTGAAGTTCAGCAAAAACATCCCGCTGTTCACTTCCAGCCGGTCTCTCTGGCGCTATCAATTGTCCCGTCAACATTCGCCACGTAATGATAGATCACTGACGCTAATTCAACGTTATCTCATGTTGCCACAGTAAAGCATAGTGGTCTGAGTTTACAGGCCAGGAGAGAAGACATTTAATCAGCCACATACAGCAGAGAGGGCTGTGGGGAGGATTGTCGTCTTCATGGCAGGGTTTTATTTGTCTGACTTGTTCCTTTTGTATCTCAGCATTGCCGGTGGCAGCGGTTCTAATTATGCCGTGTCGCTTTCTCCTCCTCCTGTTTCTCTTGTCTGGTGCCTCTCCTCGTTCCCATTTATCCTTCACTTATTTTCGTTATGTTGCCATAATAGTGTAGACAGTGCGCTACAGGGCGAAAAAGAGGGTTTGTTTCTATAATATCAATCTTTACTGCATCTCTCTGTGTTCCACACATTTTTAGACCCGTTGTTCCAGCATTGTTGTGAATGCTTTGAGCACCCAGGTTTGGCTATGAATATGCCAAACCTTTTTCTGCTAACATTAAGACGATGCTAAGACTGTCCTCAGGTTTTTTTTGTTTTTGTTGGAACAGCCAGTACTTATGATAAATTCTGCATTTTGATTCTGATTCCCCCACACCATGATGACACACAGCTACACAACTCCAGCTGTAAGACTAACCATGGCTCTATGTGTTTAAGATATTATTGTATATACTTCCCTGTTTACTCGGCAGCTAAATGACCGATCCAGCTCAACGTTACTGTTATCTAGACGATTTTGGAGGGTTGACGATTGATTGCTTTTACAAAATTTTTTTTTTACTGAATAATCATCAGAAATGTGGATATAATGACTCAGTCAGTTACTGTATGGATATAAAGGGGCCTACTTAATTCTCATTTCTTTCTAGCATGCTCTTTATGAGACTCTGAGGCGTTGTTGCCATGGCAGCGGTACTGTCCATAAGGGGCACACTGGGGGGAAAAAATGAGGTCACCTTTCGGTTGAACCATCATCTGCCGGCTGCAAAGAACGACATAGGACTTTTATATTGATTTGAAAAGCAGACATCATGAGCAGTCGCTGAAGACAGATGTTGACATTTGTTGGTGCTGTGTGTGAATGCAGGAAGTCTCAGTCTATAATGTGGATCCTTGTGGATATACAGTAAAGACAGATTCAAATAAATTCAAAGCCAGGCCAAATCTCTCTCCAGAGATGAGCAGGCCCATCCTAAAGCACATAGCAACTGATACAGTGTTGTTATTAAACCACAGGTCACTTAGTAACACGGATAGGTCATCGGTCTGACATTTTCGTGGCCAGAGGCCTTAGATATTGCATTAGCCATTCTGCTCTGCCTCCAGTACCTGGAGGACAAGACCCTGGCTCAGTGCAAACGAATCGGATGTGACAACACATGCCTCGCATTTAGTGATGCCGAAAGCCTCTGGCCTCAAACTGAAGGATCTGGGTTTAAAACAGAAGCCGAGGTTACAAAAGGATTTTCTGGATAACTGGGTGATAGGATCAAGACCACTGGGAGGGGTATTTCCTGTTCATCTGCGTGCAGTTGATACTTGTTCACCAGGGATCAGTAGACGTGACTCATGGATGGACATTTTTAGCTCACAAGGACAAAAAACACTCACAGGAAATATAACGCAGAGATGAGCACACCAACACCTGTGGCTTTGGGTAAATGTGATCAATGTTCATGTTTTCAACTGCTGCATGGTGGTGGCTGCTGGTAGAAATGAGTTATGAGAACAAAACGCAGGAGCCATTGATTAGGATTATCTAAAGAATGTCTGCCTCGGTGTACCGGATATGAGGAACATGAGCAGACGGCTAAACTGATTAAGCCTGATTTGAGAGAATGATGAGAGTGTTATGGATGTGAGTGTCTCTCTCTCTCTCTCTCTCTCTCTCTCTCCCACACATACACACACTCGCACACAACACATGCACGCTACTAACAGCCAGTTCTAAATTATTGCCAAAGGAGACTTGAAACAAAGTGAATCATGCCATCCTGATTTGATAAGAATTGAGCAGCATGAAGGGGCTCACGCTGGGCAGTAGAATGGGACCATATGGAGGCTCATGGCCAGCTCCTATCCGCCAGCTGAGGCTGTTTATGAGACACTCCCATCACTGCGGCACCTGATCCTCCTGCCCATCATCCTAATTAAGCAGGGGGGAAACATAAAATGTGTCTTAGAGCTTCCAGCAATTTACAAATGTGAGCTTGAATGCAGTCGGACACTGTGAACACCTCGTTATGAGTCCTGCTCACTCGCAAATAGGGTTAAAATAGGAGATGCCAAGGCCTCGTGTCGTGTCGTATGATTGCTGTACAACACGTGAAGTAAAATCTTGCCCAAAGGCTCACTAGCTGGCGCTCGATCACAGAACATGGGGACGATTGATTCGTTTCACTGAGGCGTCCACAGGGTGGTTGTCATAGGAGCTGCTGACTTTATGGGTGAGAATTACAATCTGCAGTTATTGGAATGATATGTTATAAAAGACCATAAACAAATGCTTTCTATTTGAAAACAACCTATTGTATATCTGCTGCCATCTATTCCAGACAAAATCGTTCTGTCAGGTTGAGCGTACCCAAAGAGCACCTGAGGGAACACCACCCCTTTTTATTTCTAGCACCGTCTGCTGTAACCCTCCAACATCTCCATATAAACTGTGCATGTGTCATGCCTCATAGCTTAAGACCGTGTTTCAGCTTTCATCCAGTAGCCTTGGTTTTTTGTTGTACTGTAGGACAAAATATTTGAGGTATGTTTGTGTGAAATTGGAATTCCTGTTTTGTTTTCCTTGATTAAAATAGTGAGCACTCATGTCATTCGATACATTTCTTTTCCTCTGATGTGTCACTCTCTGCTTGTAATCATTTTAAATGTTATTTCGATTTGTACCCAACAAATATACGTCTCTGTTCTCTAAACTCTATTTAGATTTGAACCATCCTGCATTACTCTCTTGCTCCCCAGCCTTCGACTTTTCCCCTTTACATCGTCTCTTAGCTGGATGCTGCAGGACTTCCTGGAGGCTCACTCCGGGCGGCGTGACTGATGATGAAAGGTGTCCTGAGATGACACGTGTAAAATGAGTTGCACACGTACACGCGTACACCTGGGAAAGCCTCCTGATACTCCTGTTTGAATCGTAGGGGAGCCGTCAATCGGCAACATAGTACGAGCTGAAAGGCTTTGTAGGATGTAAGCATGGTTGTCTATCAGCATGATGCCAAATTTATGACCAAAACCTTTTAGCTGGAACACGGCCGAGTGTCCATAATGAGATTATCTCCAGGGTACTGATGAAAGTGAAGCTTATTATTATGTCCACAGCCCCACCTGGTTGCTTGTATCGTGGTATAAAGCTACATTCACATTCTGCAGTTTTCTTCTAAACACGTTAAAGTTAAAAAAAAGAAAAGAAGCAAAACACATACAACATATAAAGCCAACCATGGTGAGTCATCTCCCATGTGCTCCCTCAGCCTCTGTTTTCTCTTTCTCCGAGTGCCATCACCCCTCCATCTGCCTTCACTCTGGTTCAGTGAAGTGCAAACCTTCATCAGAGCCGCTGTGATGGAAGGAGACGGAGGGTGGCGTAATAGGAGGGCGAAAGGAGAGATGGGGGATAGAAAATGGAAAAGGGTAAAGTGAGGCGAACGATAAGGTGAGATCAGAAAAGTTGGCGATCAAAGCACGGAGCGGTGGAGAGAAAGCATTAGTGAGGTAAATGAAAGGCGACGGAGGGAATAGCAGAGGGAATATTTCTCTCGGCTGCATTTCTGCACCACAGAATGTGACGCAGGTCAAATAGCTTGGCTGAGTTATGGTCAAATGGGAAATACTGGTTTTTTTTTTTATACGTGTTTATTTGTGACCTACTTTTCATTTAAACGTTTTGGGTTTGTTTTCACACCGTTTACACTTAACGTCAAAAGCCTATAATACATTTCTCACAGATAAAAAATACAGAAAAACAAATGAAATGACAGATCATTCATCCAGCCCACCACTCCTCTTGTTGTTGCTTTTCATACAGTTATCCATACATCAACAGTCACAGTCTATCTTGTTCTTTACACATCAGATTTGACATAATAGGCACTGTATGACTAACAGCTGTTGCCTTGTTCTTAACAGCATGACAAGACACAATCACCATTTCTAAAAATAAAACATTGTGAAAAGAGGACGCCCACTGTTTTGACATAAGACTATGTGGGGGATTCCATTTTGCATTGAAAATTTTCTTTGCTGCCGTCAAGCTAGAAAAAGGACCTTCTTTTCATATGTTGACAGATTAGAGAGTGAATCATCAATCAGCTATACAATTCTTGATAAACAAGATATGTTAACCTCAATAACTAGTCTGATAATGTTTGGATCTCACATGAAACCAGAAACGTGCATATACAGTTTGTGCGAGTACATTTGTGGTTACAACGGGAACATATTGTACTTAAATACATCTTGAACTGACAGCTATGAGTTGATAAATATCAATTCATAGAAAAGTTTGGTCTCATTTTGTAACCGCAGCATCTCCAGATTAAATTCCGTGTCCGGTATGTTGTTATCCACAAAAGAATAGCATGATACCAGAAGACCAAGACCCCTTTTCTGTTGTCTTTTGCCGCCATCGAGTGAGATTCTCTTCTTTGTTTGGGAGTGGAGACAGACCTGGTTGAGATCTGCATTCACCTGAGTGCACTTTTCTAGTTTTATACTGTAATAGTTGGCAAGTGGGTCCTCCATATCTTCACATGGCAGTGTGTAATTGTAAATTTAAAAAAAACTGCTTAGCACTGAGACATTTGTTTCCTTGGATTTAATGTTGAAGTTTTTCTACAGATGTCTCTCTCTGTCTCTTCATCCACAATGCAGAACACATCAATCTCTGTTCACTGAGGGATGTATTCCAGAGGGAGGCCTACAGTACTCACTAATGACTTTCTACTAGAGCAGCAATCGGAGCAAAACACAAAAGCTTTCACTGCACTGTATTTAGGCTGAATCATCACTCTGGTCTATTAAACGTGATAAACAGCAACTAAATAGATGTTAATGAATATCTAAATGTCACAGATTAGTACTGCAGAGAGGACAGAAACTGACATAAAACATGTCAACATATCAACATGTTATTTGATGTGGCACTTTAATTATGATTAAAAGGCCTGAAGTATCATGGGTTGAGTATTAGATGGAGCGGGGGTTGGAGAGATAATGGGAGAGAGGACAGGCAGAGAGTGGGCTAGAGAAAAGAGCTGTGGACCTAATGAACACTGTTTTCATTTTCTCTGTCCTCTTCAAGGCAGGAATTCCACTAATTATTACCTGCTCTTGAATAGACCAGCACTGTTCCCATCACGCACATGGCCTGCTACTAGTGGGGACAGATTGAGGCCAGTTCATGCTCTCCACGTCCTCGTGTCCCCAGAGGGTCCGCTCTGATCTCTGTGACCTAATGTCTTCATCCGGTCATGTCCACAGCCTAAACTTTGTGACTTTGTGGACTGAACGCATATCATCCACGGCAGCTGTGCACGCTCCAGTGTCCCACATTTATATAATGCGTCTTTAAAGGAATACAAAGACAGTGAAATTGTGTTGAAGTCCAGGCGAAGAACTTTAGGATGCAGAACCAACTGTGTGGATCAGGAAATGTGCATGTGTGAAACATCCGTGTGAGCAGTAGACACTGCTATTGGTTAAGATAGTTGTTAGCAATGTGGAATTTCTTAAAGTATTAAATAATGTACGTATTTGTCCTCTTTTTTTCCCACTTTATTTTTAATGTTTTAAACAAAAAAAATGAGCAAATAAGTGAATCAACATCCACATTTGGTCAAATTTAACAACCTAGTTTTTTTTTTTTGGAGTGTTGATCCAGCATAAAAACATATATCCTTGACAAAGACAGAAAGAAAATAAATAAATAAAACATATTGGGGAGAAATTTTAAATTACAAAGGATGCTTACTTAGCTAATTATGCACAATCTACCCCAATACATATTACTGTTGTTATACAGCACCAGTCAAAAGTTTGGACACACCTTCTCATTCAACTACTTTGAAGAATCTAAAATATAAAACATATTCTGGTTTGTTGAGCATTTGTTTGTTTACCACATAATTCCATATGTGTTCCTTCATAGTTTGGATGTCTTCAATATTAATCTACAATGTAGAAAAAAATAAAAAAAAAAAAGAAAAACCATTGAATGAGAAGGTGTGTCCAAACTTTTGACTGGTACTGTATATCCTCTTAATCTTATTTGTTTAGAGTATTTGGTATTTTAAACAAAACAGACATATTCTGTTTGTTAATATATGACTTTACTCCGTAATATAGAACTCCTATGATCATATGATATCATAGAAGTGTGCAACGGGAGCTTGAAAAAGATGTCGACTGCGATATTTCACTCTCAGTTATTTTTATCACACTCCTTTATCACACCAGCAGATCAAGCTGCAAAGGTGGAAATGAGGAAAATTGAGAGGGAGGGGGCGGAAAATCTGGCTTCCAATGTTGGTGAAGAATTCATCTTCTCATATGATACAAGGATGCTTCACAGCTGCAGACTATATACAGAAACACATTGTTCCTGAGCGGTAGAGGGTAAATTTAGCCTGTTTGTGTGCTACTTTACTTTACATTTGCATTGTATTGTTTTTATGACCCCTATCTATTATTTACATTATTGTTATTATTTTATATATCATACCCTTCATCGCTTTGCTACTGCAGAGTCCTCATTTCCCTACAGGCACCATTAAAGTTTCATTTTATCTTATCTCATGTAACATAAACAGACTCATTAAGCAAGTTATGATCACAGTTGAGCGGCGCTACAATGAAGGTAACACACTGCAGGAGCGCATCACACCTAGCATGGGGGAAATCAACCCTCTCCTCTGGGGGAGAGGCCGCCGCCGGCTGCTGCTCGGCTCTGGCCGCAGGTGCAACACAAGCTAATACTCATAAGACCTTGTTTTCTTCTTTAGTTGCCCTGTACACACTTGCACACACACACATATTATTTTTTTTTAATCAGGGGCAGAGTTGTATCTGCGCACCTGCTTTCCTTTTTAGAAGCAATTTGGTGTTTAAGCTTTCAGCAAGGTCCTTGCACATTTAAATGCAAAATAATGACTGGCGGTTACACATGGTTACATTTTTCATAGTGTGCTTCAGTAGCTTTTGGTGAATACATGTTATATTGAGAATAATGATAGGAGCTGGTGATTGGAAATAAAACAACACACAGTATGTGGCATGAAACAGCCATCTGTCTTCAGTCTGTCCTGGACGCTGTGTGCTGCTCTCTTGTGGTAGAGCCTCTTGGCTAACACTAGCAGCTGAGGCTGAACACCCACAACCACTTTGCTTTGTCCGTAATGTTAAGGATCAATAGTAAGTGCCTGTTCAGCAGCAGTGTATTTACTGGAACAGTAGCAGTCCCGGACAAAGAGTTCTCCACCAACCCACAACAGCACAGCACATTTTGGAGATGTTAAACACAAATTAGATTTCCCTTCTCTGTTTTAAAGGCAACATAAGAAAAATAACAAAAACATCCTGTCCCCATGCAAAATCAATTTGACTCAATTAAAACCGTAAGGAGCCCCGGTGCTGCCGGGTGCAGGGAACACAGAGCGAACCCTGTGGACCGAGCTGAACTTTCCAAAGATCAACTTGTCACAGTGACTCAGGAAACATCCCTGAGGTGAGCCGTGGGTGACAGCTGCTGCTGCTCCACTGGCTCAGGTAAATGCCAGATACCCCACTTGGATATGCACTGGCTCGCTAACACGCAAATGCATGTGCACACACAAACACACACACACTCACACACACACTGCTGTGTTTTAAAGGAACCTAAAAGGAACACAAGCATTCTTAGTCACACTGTCACAACAGAGAATGGAGATAGGGAATGAATTTATGTGTGCACTTTATTTTCTTAACAGATTCATACACAGGCACTATCTCTTACACACACACACACACACACACACACACACACACACACACACACACACACACACACACACACACACACACACACACACACACACACACACACACACACACTCAGGGACACAGGGTAACCCATAGATTCAGATGCAGCCCTTCACTGAAATTATTCAGCGTAAACAGAACAGAACAGAAATACAAAGTTTCTTCCTGGAAGTTGGAGCGTCATTATTACAACATAAAAGACTAAAATTCTTCCATTACAATCCTATTCATCTGTGTGCAAATGTCTAATATTGTTGCATATACATTATTGCATATATATCTGTCCGTGTCTGGCTTTGTCAACACATCATGTAACAAGAAAAAGCACAATGTAACCTAAAGAAAATCACATGCACACACACAAACACACACACGTGCACTCATGCAAAGAGCTCCTGATCTCTTTAAAGGACTTGAGTGACCCTGTTAAATTAGTGCCGATTAGAAGCAAAATATTGATGTTGTGCATCGATCCCTCCCTCGTTTGCTCTCGTTGGACTGGAATAGTCTGATAAGTGATTATTAAAAGGGTAGAAACAATTATACAATCATTCCTAACACCTATTTCAGCTGCTGCAGTATTCCCTCTGCTGTAGAGTTGTTTCACATCTTTCTGAGAGGTTTTAAAATAGAAAAGTCATTTTTTCATCATCCAGGTTTTCTTATTTAGCTGCAGTACTAAAGGGGGACCACCAGGTGTCTGTAGAGTAAAAGGGATGTACTCAAAGAAACAGATTGATTTCCACTCAACCCGTTCTTCTGCCCACTGCTGTGCTGTTTCAACATTGCATTAGTCACACACACACACACACACACACACACACACACACACACACTCACACTCACACTCACAACACACACACACACACTCACACACACATACACCTCCATGCTAAAAGCGGCATCAGCAGGCTCCAGTACAGCAGCATTAGTCACACTGTCACCATGCAGAGAGCAGCCAGACAGGCAAAGGGACAATCAGTTCTGAACCAACATTACATTACATTACATTACATTACAGTCATTGAGCAGACGCTTTTATCCAAAGCGACTTACAGGAAGTGTATTCAGCATAGGTATTCAAGAGAACTACTAGTCACCAGAAGTCATAAGTGCATCTCCTTTCTTAAACAAGCATCTAAAAGCATAAACCAGAGCAAAAGTATAGTGCAGAGGCAAATTACTACGAAAACAATAATTGCAATAAACGAATACGAATACAATAAGTGCAACAAACTAATACGAATACAATAATTGCAACAAACTAATATGAATACAATAAGTGCTACAAACTAATACGAATAGGATAAGTGCAACAAACTAATATGAATACAATAAGTGCAGCGAACTGATACGAATACAATAAGTGCTACGAGGAAGGCTAGGGTATTACTTCATGAAGAGGTGAGTTTTCAGCCTGCGCCGAAAGATGGGCAGCGACTCTGCTGTCCTGACGTCAGTGGGGAGTTCATTCCACCACTGAGGGGCCAGGACAGAAAAAAGCTGTGACCGGGTGGATCGCCACAGGGACCTCTGAGCGACGGGGCAACCAATCGCCCCGAGGCCATGGCCATGGCCTGGAGATAGGAAGGAGCTGTTCCTTTCACTGCCCTGTAGGCTAGCACCAGAGTCTTAAACTGGATGCGAGCTCTTACAGGGAGCCAGTGTAGAGAACGGAGAAGGGAAGTTGTGTGGGAGAACTTGGGCCGATTGAACACCAGATGTGCTGCAGCTTTCTGGACGAGCTCCAGAGGTCTGATGGCCGACGCCGGGGCTCCGGCAAGTAGTGAGTTGCAGTAGTCCAGGCGGGAGATGACCAGAGCCTGGATGAGCACCTGCGCATGGTGGATGGTGGTCAATGGTGATGCCGTGGTGCCGTGGTGCAATGTTTTGTTTTAGATAAGCAGGTATTAATACAAATGTTGGCCTACTGCTGAGTTTTTTCATATGTATTTTTTGATACTGATCTTGATGTTTGTATTTCCTTTCTCATAGAGACATGCTCTCTCCCAGACAGCGTCCTTCAGCTCTGCTCTGATTGGACCAACTTGAGAGTGATTCATTAATGCAGATCACCATCATTTGCGTGATGAATGTGTTTGTGTCTACATACTGATTTGATAACGCCTGATAAGGAGCTCTGTCGGATTAAAACGTTGCACAACTAAAATTACTGGGAGCTTTAAATACAGCGTGCAGATCTTTTATTTATTTATTGTCTTAGTTTGATTTTGTTGATCCAGCACATGTTGAAGTTGTTTCGATGTTTGTACTTTACACCCTGTTTATCTGGGACAAAACACTCCCACGCTTAAGAAGGATGCCCTCGAAGCTTCCCACAAAAAATATTACATCATCCAAAATGATACATTTGCCCTTTAGGAAATAATTAGCTGGGTGTTTACAACACTTTGCCTAAACCTGGACATTAATGAGAGAGAGCTGCATTTAGCTCAGGCCCTGCAGCAGATTCAAATTGGACTCTTGAGTGGGTGTCTGCCCGTAATTCGAGTTGGCCATGTTACATATTAACACCAAAGGGTTGTGGTCAGTGTAAACCACAACCGGTATTCTGAAGAGCCTACACAAATGTCAAAGTGGTGAGAATGAAGTATCATTAATCAGAGTTACAACCCAATAACATTGTGGATAAGTAAATGGTAAAAGTTGACGAGTTGTAATTAAGTTACAGACATCTACAATGAAAATTTCCACTAGTAGCAAATAATTTACATCATAAAAGAACATCTTGACATGTAGAAATTAATTGTCGATATATTTAATTAAAATTGCTATCAATCAGAATTACATAATGCATGTTTTAGCTTAGAATTCTAACTTTTGAAAAAGCAGTTGCTGATACGATGGCTATGACAGCTACTGATTAGATATTTGAAAGTGCTTGCTGTACAGACTTAACCTGGTATGTGTATGCAGCTACTGGAAAGGCCACATTTCAGTTCACCCACATGTTCTGTTTTGAGTTTCATGGCCGCGCTTCCCAGAAGCTGTAAATGTTTCTTATGAGTAGACGTTGACCTATAGAAAGTCATAAAAACCTACATAAGCCACACTTGCTGCTTAAGCAGACATGTGACAACCACTTAAGCATGTAAGCAATTTACGTGTTGTAAATACCTTTTTTTCTGTGCTGTTCATTCAACCACTCAATTATGTATAATTTCTGGGTCCTGTAAAAGACAAATGTTACCTTGTAAATGCCAGCGGTTATGCTATAGTGTTTGCCTGCTGTCAGCACTTCATTTGTACAGTACATTCACACTACAGACACCTTGAATTTAGTGCATTTCTGCTGGTGTGTTAATAACTTAAGTGTGGAGCATTTTAATTAATATTTAAAGAGCACACAAATGACAACTACAGCTATGATCAGGCCCCAAAAAATCAGGCCAGAGCCTAAGGGAACCTGCATAGTTTCTGTCCGAGCCCGACCCGAGCCTGAACCACAGCAGCAGATTTGGGGCTGAGCCTGATTAAAAAGCTGAATTTAATTTTTGAAAGTACAAAAAAAAGTATTATAAGCTGAAGTACAGATTTTTGTGACACGGTCTCCAACATGCACCCTCTCCCACCGAATGTTTAACCAAAAAACTGTCATATCACAGCTTATAAGGTCTGTATTAAAAAAGAAAGGAAAACAACAACAACTTTTGAGGATTTACAGCTACATGACTCTCTCCCTGAACACCTGATGATGATGATGATGATGATGATGATGATAATCTTCTTGCTAACACTATGTTGTGTCTTATTTTGTGTCTGACAGTAAAGGGGAGGCAGCGGCCATTGAGACAGAGCTACTGAGGGACTACAGGTTTGGACAACAGCAGCTGATAGAGATCTGGGGACAGGCGTGCGCCCTCGCCATCACTAAGGTCTGCACCACTTCTTTTTTCCAGAACTTCTTTGTTGTCAACCTGCATGTCTTTGTTTTTTGTCTTTCTTGATTTAAACCATGGATACGTTTAATGACTTCATTTTTGCATTTGGTCAGAGCAAGTGAGGTATGTTGAGTAGCCGTTAATGGAAGTTGTGTGGTAAATTGACGGGTATAACAAGCAGGATGAGTCAAACAAACACAAGACTTTCACCTAGGAGACTTCTGTTCATGTCCTGTGTGAAACCAATCCAAACCTTGATTTTAAATACATGACATGACATTACGTAAAAAAGTCCACTAAGGGCGATTGTTATTTATTTGAGGTTTAACGTTTTTACCTTACGTTGTTACAGTTTTATTTTAACACAAACCATGATCTTTTTTCTAACATTATCAAAGTAGTTTTATTTCCTAAATCTTAGCAAACGTTCCACAACATTAATCATGTGACATTGTGTGTTTTCTGCGAGTGTCTGATATGGAATGTGTTTTTAGATTCTGAAACGTCAGCATTCAGCAGTTAACAGGGTTTGCAGAAACGTACAATGACGAAAAGATTTCTGCCGACAGGGTTGTGCTAAAAAAAAAAACTGGCAATTCAAATTTTTGTTTTGCATAGTTTTTGAATCAAAGAGATTTATCTTCTCTCCAACTCTGCTCTGTCTTGGTATTGAACAACAGGAAAGATTAAATATATTAATAACTCTTTGGATATGTCAAAGGAAGTCATGCAATTTCTTTTTTCTCCATTAAGCTGTCCAACCCACATCCCCTACACGCTCAAGTCAAATTAAATCAAACTGGGGCATCAGCCAACGCAGTGCTGTGCACAATCTGTTTATTTGCCTACACTGTGTATCACGCAGCAAATCCTTTGTAAAGGTCACACAATTTATCCCATTTGTTTTTTAGAAAAGCTGTTGCTCATTCTGTCACGGAGGGCCTCAGTAATCATTACAAAACTCAGCAATATCCCTGTGTGATTGTGTGATACTAGAAGAGGGCAAACAGTCACAGCTGCTGCTACTTACACTTTCCTAATTTGCGTTACATACAAAAATGTCAAATTATTATGTTGAGGAAATGTTCTAACTTTCTGTGACATTAACCTCCAAACATTTGAAGCGGCTCACCTCGGGGCAGGACACCTGAGCTGCCTCTGTGGCAGCAATCCTCAACCACAGTTCTTCTTCTCTGTGGTCTGGACTGTGTCAGTGGAGGGCTGTTGGAAAACATATGTGGTTCCCTTTGACCAGACCACTGGCTTGGTTTAACGCCACACTGGTTTCCTCAGTGGGCTCTTCAACGGGCTATGATAATTAAGAGTCTGAGCTGCATGACACATGAAACCGTGCACTGCTGTCAGAGGAAGCGCTGAGGAGAAAAAGAAGGAAAGAGACCAAAAAAATGCATGATTTACAGGAAAAAGTTAAATGAAAAAAAAAAAGATAAATGCAAAGAAACAATAAGGATGACAGACATGCATGATGAAACTTAGAAAAACAAGCATCACAGCAAGAAAGACAAGAACATTGTTTTTGACAATGCAAATCACACTGTAATATCAGAAATATCATGATGTCCCATTTTGTCCGTGTTTTATTTAAATCTACAATAACTGTTTGGTTTTTTTTGGCCACAAAAAACTGTCTTGGTTGAGATTCAACGTGTGGTGATTCGTGGTTTGCAGAAAACGTACAATGCCAACATTTAATTTGGGCGACTGAGTTGCGCCAAGTGACATAAAAGCGGCTCCAAATAAATTGCAATGTTGTTTTTTGTCTGCTGGATGTTTAAATGAGCAATGGTCTTCTACCATATGCGTCACGTCTACTTTATAAGGTGCTAATAAGTCAATATTGTGTTTCAATAGTCAATATTTGTTTCTTGGCCCCCAGTGGCCAAGAAACAAAGAACTATTAATGCAGGTTTAAATATTGTTGTTTAAGTGTGACATTTGAATCATTATCGCGTCCACGGTTGGTGTTGATTTTATGCTTTTAATATGTTCTGATTTTATAGGAACTCTTGTTAAACACTACAACTGCATATTGTTCAACCACATAAAGCCATTACATTCTTGGGAGGTGAGAAACGCACACCAAACAATTTAAAGAAAGTGAAATGGAAAAGGGGGAAAAAAGTAAAAGCAGAGCCAGGCGGAGTGGCAGCATCATAGAGTCCCCTGGGAGTGTGTGATTAAACCCACCACATCCACTTCCCCTCTATTATCATCAGCCACCGCCGGCCCCACGCCTGGCCCTCCACCAGCGGCCCCAGCAGCATAGCCTTACTAGAAAAACACTGCCTGGATGCCGCGGACCGCCGCTGCCCACAGCACGCTACTGCTAACATGACATCACTGCTATTTAAGGAAAATTACAGCAGAAGGAGATGCAGACAGTCTGATTTTCGCTGGTTTCACTGCTGGCCTACTGCTGTTGGCTTCCAAGTATACCACACAAACAAGCATGTGCTCAGTCACACACACACACACACACACACACACACACACACACACACACACACACACACACACACACACACACACACACACACACACACACACACACACACACACACACACACACACACACACACACACACACACACACACACACACTTACTCCTCCGGTTGCCAGATAGATTATAGGGTCTTTTGTAAGTAAATCCTTTTCTGTTCCAACAGCAGCCCGCAGCCACCAGGTCCAGACTGTCTGTGTGTGTGTTTCTGTGTCAGTCTGAGGCTTTTCAACACCTGAGTGGAGACAGGAGACGTTTTTGTTACCACACACAGCAATAAATTAGTCTATACCTCACAGGAGCCCCTGGACTGTAGTTTGGTCCTCTAATACAAATATTAAAGGCACAGTTTTTCTGCATATGTTCAGTTTATTTGTTTTTCTAGGACCCCGGTCGTGTTTTCTCAGGCCCAGTGTGTGTTTCAGGTTGATTGGAGGTGAATGAACATGTGCATATAACATTTATTTCAAAGAGGGTATCCCCTTGGAGACCTTATTACAATGAAAACAGACATATTTTTTAGCTGTGAGTGTGACTGTGAGGGAGGTTTATGGATAAAAACCTGCACTATCCTATCCCATCTAAAGCTCACATTCTAAAAGTGATTGTAAAAATATTTAGAGTATGCCCTCTTCGCTATAATTCACTTTTATCTTTAGAATTATGGGTATAGGAAAACCTTTCTGTTGCCCTGAAATGTCATATCCACAGCAAACTAAGAAAAAGTCAAACAGAAGAGCAGATTAAAAAAAGAATCAACCAGGCAAGAAAACCTGCTGAGCAGATGCAACAAACCATCTGTCTGCCCTTGTAGAAACCTCCTCCGGATCAAAAACATCATAAATATCTCAATGCTGGAAAACAGTTTATTAGCATAAAACGGGAACATAAAACCTTGTTTTTCTAAAAACAATACTGTGAAAGCATTTCATTTGTTGCCAGGCCGTTTGAATTATTTGAGAATAATATAATATAAAAGAGTGACGTTATTCTGGAATAATGTGTATCAATATTATTAAACTTGCTAATAGTAGAAATAAATGGGAATGTCATCACTACTGACTGAAACTTAAGAGCTTTTTTTGCCATGATGTGTTTTTTTTCCTGGTCCAGACATTTCAATACGCCCACTCCACCGGGTTTGAGTGTTTTGAATCGTAAGATATTGAAACATTTGATTTAATTAAAAAAATGATCCACCCATAAGCGCACCAGGGCGACTAACGGTTAGCCAATCAATACCAGGGGCGGGACTAATGCCATTGACAAGCTCTTCTCTCTGGCATAGCTTCTTTACCTGTGGCTTCTTTTTTTCCTCTCTGCTCTTCTCGAGTCTTCTTCATTTAGTGCCCGTTACTGTAACGTTAAGCTCCGCCTCTTTCCAATACATTCTAAATCTTCAACCCTTACAGAAATGTACAGAAATCCTGCCAGAATAGACACTTTGGACATTACCCCGACATCTCTGATTGTCACTGCGTGTCCTGTGTTTCACGTTTGAGCTGCTGAATAATAGTTTTGAATTTGATATGACCCCTTTAATTAACAAAAACATTTTACATTTATGTCAAGTCTTCTCAATATCACGCAACATCGTAGGCTAGTTCTTTTTTTTTTTTTAGCTTGCTAATTTAACTGGCTCCTCTCCACTCTTAAAACCCCTGCCAGAGTATGTTGTCACGGCAACACATCACCTGTCGACTTATGACATTTGATTCAGGCGGATACGTTGGTCTCTAGGGATTGGATAGCAAAAACAACCCCCCCAACCTCCATGTAAAATCGATTAGAGTGGAAGCAATGTCACACTGAAGCAGAGGATGAGGTCATACTTGTAGTTTTTCAAAAGTATATTGATTAAAATAGCAACTAAATCATCATCTAACCGTAGAATGCCTTGGAATTCCCTCTTTATTCATTGAAAATACAAACAGACAAGTCACTCGAGACTGAAACCTATTAGCAATGCTCTCCATCTCCTCTTTCGCTAATTGCTTTCTCTCCGTCAGTCTTCCATCTGGAGGCTTAATATCGGAGTAAAGGCGTTAGGATAGATATTTCTTAGAGTGAATCAGGTTTTCTGTTCCAAACAAGATTAGACGAGTGCTTCAAAACACATCAGAGCGCTCCCTGCATTGATCCAGCCTGCTCCCTTTATAGCTGCTTACCTTTTCAGCAGTGTGTGGCTCTAATGGTTTCAGCAGCAGCATGAAACGTCTCCAGCATTGATATCACTGATCCTCCAGACGGCTTTTAACAGTCAGAGGGAAAAAAAGGCCATTAAACCTACTGATATGAGTTTTTGTGTGATGCATGGAGGGCAAAAAGAAGACGGAGATGGAGGAACCAAGCTTATTTTAAAGCTTTATTTTTGTTTTTTTGCCACTTGTGGAAAGTGTAACAAGCTGTAAATACAACAATGATGTAATGTCTAATGTGTTAGCAGGCAATTGTCCATTCACTCCCAAAACTTCTGTCTCGTACATAAATAACAACAGTTACATTACAAGGGTACTGATTTAACGTAACAAACGTTGATATACCGGTCAAACAAAAAAGAGGAAGAAAAAATAGTACACTTTTTTGAAGTTTGTTCGTGAAGCTTGTGGCTTGTGTTCTGTACTTGTGTTACGTCTTTTACTTGTGTATTTTACTTAATTTTCATACTTTTTTTAAGCCCAAACAAGTCATTTTGTTTCCTTAACATAACGGCAAGTATTTCACGTTAACGCTGTGACATTAAATGACACGTGAAAAGTTTAAAATGCGTATAATGAAACCCAAAGTGTCCTTAAAAGTGGCTAGCTATTCATGTTTCTTCCGATTAGATCGCATTGGTAAATCTGTTAGGAACTAAAGAGTCGAGTGATAATTCTCAATGGTTTCATCCTGAGAGCCAATAGTCAATTGATCCATTATCGACATAGAAACAAATTGATTGGTGCAGCTGTAAGTCTACTCCTCTATTCCTCTAATTTATAGATGTTTCATTTTAGTGAAATAACACCTATATGTTCCAGTTCACAGTAGGGGACAACACTATCAGAGGTGGGTAGCCTTTAATAGCCGGTTGCATTAATTAAAGTTAGCATTTCTCTCCAGGGAGTGGATCAGAACAGAGTGCTTGACATTATGACACACACACACACACACACACACACACACACACACACACACACACACACACACACACACACACACACACACACACACACACACACACACACACACACATATCCACAGAGGGTGCCACTTTAAATTAACTCAGTGGGATTAACATCAGATTACACAGTGTGAAACTCACTAAGAGCTTCTGTCTCATTAGATATGAGAAAATGAAAGACACTGTCCTGTCTTCCACTTGTAGTCTCTACTCTCTCTCTCCCACTCAATAACTCCCTGCTCCTCTCTCCTAATATTGTTATATAATATATATCCTGTAGCCCTCAGCGACCATAACCCCCCCCCTCCATCCATCTCATTGAGTCTGTGTGATGATTTCTCAGCTGAGCTGTTATGATGGAGGTAATGGCTGCCGTCTCCTCTCCTGGAATCATCGCTCTAGTTAATGCACTCTGAGTCTCGTTATATCCAATTATATAATGTGGCTAATGGCCTATTTCTCCATATGAACTTTCTCCTGCACTGAATACATGAGCGGAAGTGGAAGTAAATGGATTTTGTCAAAGAACTTCGGCCTATTTCAAGCTGATCTATGAACTTTGGAGGTCGAAGATCAACAATGAAGAGAGTCCTAATTTAAATAACGTAACACAAGCTTTTTATAACAAACTGCAAATTATAGTGTTATTATTTAGCAATTCCCTTATTTACTTTGATATATATTGATACACTATAATCATTTAAAATAATTACAGGGTACAATAAAATATTAATGGATGACTGAATGTCTTATAATATAGGAGTAACAACTGGTAAATTATGGTGAAACTACTTTTTTGAGTTACAGGATATATATAAAATAACTACAGAGTGCAGTGATTCTGTTATGAGAAACCACAAAAAAAAAAAGAAAACCAGGAATATATTTCTTTATTATGAGAAGCTCATTATTTTCCTTGCATTTAAAGGCTGTGATCCAAAGCATTAGTGAGGTGAACTGCGGTCTCAGACTATTTATGGCTGTGACAAAAAACGGGCTAATTCATTTTACGAGTTGTGTTCTGACATATTTAATTGGACAGGATTTCCAGCAAGCTGTGTGAACTGTCTCCTTCAGTTCAAGTTCTTTTTCTGTGCAGTGACGCTGTGACCTTCACCATGATGAACAATCATCCTCGTATAATATAATAAGTGCAGAAGCTCTCAGTGAACAACTTCATTGTTTTGAAGAATCTGTGGAAAATGAAGGCAGACACCTTTGGGGCTTTCAGTAATGATCATTACTGAGTGCGCGCACACACTCACACACTCAGCACTTCGGTAGGTGTTGCAGATGGAAAATTAGCCACTCAGGTTGACAGTTCCTCAGGCGAATACCGGGCTCGTTTATGAAGGTGCAGGGTGATTTACAAGGGATTATGCAGCCAGCAGGCGAGGCAGATGCCAGCAGCTCGCTGCAGCAGAGGCCCGAGACGGAAAGTGTATTACATGCACGGAAGCATCCCACGGCAAGGACACTGGTATTTTTTCCAATGCTGCCAGGGTTATTTTAATGAGATTGGACCCTTTTTTCTGGGAGACAGAAGAGACAATGTAGCTGGTGCCGTTTCCACCCTCGTCTGGTACGACTGGAATGCTGCAGTCAGTCACTCTGAGTGTGATGGAGAGACAGAGATCGGATGACCTGAGCTGAATAAGAGGCCTGACTCTGGGGGATAAATACCGAATACCAGAGTTGGTGGACTCCAGGCACATGACTCGTGTCAGTCGGGTCACAAATTTCATTTCTCTTTAGACTCGATTTGGACTCAAACACCAATGACTTGTGACTTTACTGGAACTTGAGCTTTTTGACTTGAAAATACCTTCTTTTTTTTTTTAAGTATGTTATTTAAGAAGTGTTCCACAAACCATTTCAACCATACGAGACTTCATTAGAGAGAAAAATGATTAATTACACATGCATGATGAAATTAATAGTGAAGAGTCTTTGGCGACTCCGTCATGACGTACTTTATTAAAAGGGGGTAGTGTTGCTGTGGTTAGAACAATAATATTTCTCCTGGAGTTTGGACACAGGATTTGGTGAGTTATGGATGTGATGAGTGGAAGGACTGGATATGATGGAGACTGGAGGTTAACGGGTTGGAGGTTGGTTGCAACAGTTCATACTGCAATGACAAGCAGTTTAAAATGTTGACAGCAAAATGTGATTGGCTTAGGGAAACAGTGGCAGTATCTATCTATCTCTACAATCAGCTGATAGAGTAGAAGCCACAGAGACAGAGGGAAATTAAAGAAATGTCATTAAAGAATGACAGTAAAGAGATTCTTCCTGACTGAACTTCCGCTAAGCTTCTTATAATTTCCCATCAATTCCTGAATCAATTAACGTTAACGCTATTCATTTCCAGCAAGTCAAGACTTACTTTCCCAGATCTTTTTTTTTAAGTACAGTCACACATTTTAAAAAGACATTTATGTTATATATTACTATTCTTGTTAAAATGGCATTACAATTGGTGAAGAGTGCATTATCCCTTGTCTCTCAAAGTTCAGGACCTGGAACTTGACTTGTGACTTGAGTGCAAAGGCTTGAGACTTGCAAAATAATGACTTGTTCCCACCTCTGATGAATACTTCTGTCCATCTTCTTTTTCCTCTTGCTTTTGTCTCACTATTGTTCTCTTTCAGTAACCCTGTCTCTTGTATCCCTGTGTGTTGTCGTTTTCCTTTCCCTCAGTAATCAGCTCCTGTTTCTCACAGCCTGCCTCTCCTTCTGTCCCTCCTCCAGGCCTACCCTCTCAACTCTCTAGCAAAGAAGCAGCCAACAGTGCTGGTGATCTGTGGTCCGGATCAAAACGGCTCCATCGGCCTGGTGTGTGCCCGGCACCTCCGCATGTATGTAAGTAAACTAAAGCACAAAGTTTAGCCAGCAATCATGGGTGGATTATGAGACAATGGGCCCCAGAAAGGCCCCACTACCTCTCCTTTAAACAGTAGGAGTAAGTTATAGTTGTGAAGCCTCTTTTTGTTGTTGTTTTGTGTCTCTTTGTAGTTCTTACACATTTCTCTGTGGTTTTCTGTCTCTTTGTGGTCCTTTTGTGTTTCCTTTGTAGTGGTTTTTTGTGACTCTTTATTGTTTTGGTCTTTTTGTAGTTGTTTTGTCTCTCTTTGTAGTCATTTTGAGTCTCTTAATGGTCATTTTGTGTGTCCTTTTTTTTTCTGTTTCATCTTTGTAGTCATAATCAGTCTCTTTGTAATTGCTTTATGTGTCTTTGTGGTTGTTTTGTCCCTTTTCATAGTTGTTTTTGAGTGTCTTTTTGGTATCTTTGCAGCTGTTTTGTATCCATTTCTAGTTGTTTTTGCCTTTTTTTTTCTTTTTGAGTCTCTTTGTGGTCATTTTGTGTCTCTGTAACTGTTTTGTAAATCTTTGTATTTATGATGAGTCTCTTTGTAATTGCTTTGTGAGTCTATGTAGTAATTTTGTGTCTCTTTGTGGTTGTTTTGTCCCTTTTCATAGTTGTTTGTGAGTATCTTTGTGGTATCTTTGCAGCTGTTTTGTATCCCTTTGGAGTTGTTTTTGACTTTTTTGTCTCTTTGTGTCTCATTCTAGTTTTCTTTTACTCTCTGTGGTATATTGTGTAAATTTGTACTTGCTTTGTGTCTCTTTGTGGTTGTTTTGGCCCTTTTCTTAGTTGTTTGTGAGTCTCTTTGGGGTCTCTTTTCAGCTGTTTTAGATCCCTTTGTAGGTCTGTTTGTGGTCATTAAGTGTCTCTGTGTAGTTGATTTTTTGGATTCTTTGTGTTCATTTTGTGCCTCTTCCTGTGTTTTTACAAGTTTCTTTGAGCAACATATTGTAGGTGAAGGCCAGGGGAGACCCTGACACGGTTGGCCTCTGCCCAGTAGACCTATTCAGTAATCCATTAACGCAAACTATAACTATTTTACAGCTATTATATTCAACAACACCACTAATAGTCCATTGTAAAACACAATCTGGTGCTGACTGAGTCATTTAGATGATATCACACTAGCAAAAACAAACTTAAACTTGTGTCAGGACTAACGGGACCCCCTGTACAGGCCCCCTGCGCTTTACACAGTTTGATTTCAGCTCCTGTAAACGGCTCGGAGCAGTTATCCCATTAGCCTTCCCACAAGAGCACTCAGACAGTCATGATATCATGCTATCGTTACTCTCGTTAAAGCCGTCTGCCTCTTACGCTCGGCAGCCACAATATGATGTCATGACCGAGATTTCTGCCCCTTCAGGCCACATCGTAACATCCCCTCTGAACACATTACACATCATGACCTGAAATAAACAGTCTCTTTTTCTCACAGTTCATTTCAGTACTCTGTACTCCCGCCCCCTGTCTATGACTTTATTGGAGGGGAAATATTGGATATGTGTTTTTGAGATCTTTGGTTTAGAGTGGAATGCATCTATACACTTTACCATGTGTGTCTGACACACTTGATTTACTGTGCATTGATAGTTCTGATTAAAACCATGTTAGATGGACTCTGATGGCTCTCTGTGGAGCTTCTCTCTCTTCCTTCTGTTGTTTTTTTCCTTCTTGAGGCCAAGGACAAGAGGTTAGAGGTCAGCTCCAAGGGAGATATATTTCACCCTAACATTCCAGAAATGAAACTTGTACCTAACTTAAAAAAACATAAACAATTAGGCATTCATTCCGTCTTTTAAATATATATTTTTATGCGCTATTTTAAGTCTTTGTTTTCTAATGTTTTCACCGTCTGCTCCTGTCTTTTCCTGTGTTTTTGTCACCTATTGCAAAACATTTTACCGCATCTTGAAATGTGCGGTTTTACTCTTATTATTTTCAAAGTGGCTGCGCTCTACAGGAGGCCGACTGGGACCACACATGTCTGACTCTCTGCTCTAGCTCCAGAAATTCGAGTACTTACTTTGGACTGTGAAAGAGTGTATGTTTTTCATGGCGCGATGTGATCCCTGTCAGCAGGAAGAGACATGCAAGCATACACGTGAGACACACATACACACTGACAGACAGCCTTGAGCCCCTGATGCAGATCTGTAAATGTGATTAGACAGAGCGGAATGAATGATCAGCTGCAGGCAAACGGGCCAACTAGCTTCTCACGTCACTCCAAGACGTCCGTGTTCACAAAGGCTGGTTGTGTCCGAGACGGTCATGCATCTGTGGTTATTTCCACTGCTTAGTATGGGAAGAAAAAAAACAATGTTGCATACCGGAAGACACAGATATGCCTTGATCAAAGCTAAAAGTCTTATTCACATTAGTTCTAGTGTATAGTCATATTAAACATATTAAACAAGAGGACATGATGTTATGCTTGGCTCACTACATCGTGCTCATCACTGCTTGATGTTAATCACACAGTAATTGGCATGAATATTATGCTAATTCTTTGTAACACAACCTTAAAGCAAAAAAAATACAGAGGAAACTGATTATATGGTTTAAAAAGCTTCAGACAGAATCATTCCTATGTAAATAATATTTAAGTAATCCCTTAAAGTAACCATGTAGTCAGCTTACAGTGTTCATTTGGGCTCTTTTCATAAATGTTTGCCATTATACGGTATTTTATGATTATGTCTGTTTCCAAATTCTGCTACCAGTCCAGTATTGATGACTACAGTTTATTTTCAGGCCTGTTAAATATTTATAAATGCACTGAAACCACCACCTAGCTTTGGCTCAGTATCATATTTGCACTACAGATGATATGGTGTATGTAAACATACTGTTTTAGGCTATAGCCTAATTATAATTTGAGTACAGTACTGTACTGTATTATAGTGTATTCAAATTTTACACAGTACAGTTATTTAATAAGGGTTTGAAACGGCTGTACTGAATTTTAAAACGGTCAATAAAATTCAGTAAATTGCTAAGCCGTCAATTTTATTACCATCCAACTGACATTTGTATATTTGTTACACAAATATTATCTGTACATAATATTTAGAGTAGATAGTAGAAGTAGATTTCTGCATGAGAAATAATAAAAAAGAAAAACAATTTGATTATAGTAATCATCCGCTTATAGTGATCAATTTGACCCGGAGAGACATGATCACTATAAGAGGTTTTCACTGTGATTAGGGTTAGACGCTCATCTTTAAAGTCTTCTCACACAGTTTCACCGAAGTTAAAGACTTCATTGTGCTGCTGCAGACCTCATCCATCCATTCCTAATGGGCTGTATATGAAAACAACACAGACACCATCACTCCTCAGGGAGAAGAAGTGTAACCCTGTCAGATGTGAGCAATAACTGGAAAAAAAGAAGGCCTTGTATGTCAGCCTTTGCTTGTTTCTGTCTCACGCCTCATTTCTGCTCATGCTCAGTGACATTTCAGAGCCTTTCCTCAGTTTCACACGGTTAGTTGGTGCTGATGAGGTCAAGGGTATGGCGGGGCCGCTGGATAACCTCAAGGGACACACACACACACACACACACACACACACACACACACACACACACACACACACACACACACACACACACACACACACACACACACACACACCGTGGACTGTCTTTAGCCTGGCTGCTCGCTCTGTGCTCTGTGGAGATCATGATGGAGGTGACGTAAGGTGATGAGTGTCTGTGGCTGTCTGATTGGTTTAGGATCCCCAAGGAAGCAGCAGCAGTCTGTCTGACCTGAAGGATCACTGCCTTTGTCGGGCAGCCTCAGCTCAGCCACATTTAAAACGGTTTCTTTTATTTATTTACTTATTTATACCTTCATGTGCTGTTTTTTTCAGTAAAAAACACAAATGTGAACCTTTTGGTAGGGATGAACCGACCAAGTATTTACATTTGGGAACAGCCCATACAGAGTACTATACAAAAATAATACTTTTACACTAACATCATGTATCGGTTGCGGTTGTATGGGAGTAGTTTTACGTGTATGAGTACACAAGAACCGATATTGGTATCCCGATATTGGTATCCGTGCATCCCTACCTTGTGGTGGAGCTAGAGGAAAAATCAGGGCATCCTGTGTGTTCTGTGGATTATCCAGACTAATGGAAGATTGTTCTGGATGATTCCTAAAGTTGACTTTTTAAATTGTAATACAAGTTAAGTGTAGCACTATTGGAAAGGATGGATATCTCAAAGCCTGGGCGAATAAAACCAAAACCTATCAGCATGGCTTGATACCAGTTACATCTAATGAGGTGTAACTAGCCGTGTTTCCATTGACTTACTTTGATAAGCTTGATAAAAAAATTCTGGAAATCCTGAAACATTACACCATAACATTTAACTCACATGAATGATAAGCCGTTTTTGCTGACAGCTTCCTCCAGGATATTCCCATAATGCTCGAAGGCTTGTCTTCGTCTCTGGACAGCGTGAATCCTGACCAATGCTAGCATACATGAAAGATAAATTAAACTTGCCCATTTTAGAGAAAATCATGAAGTCTACTTGTTCTTCTACTCTGTTTACTGGCAGATTACAGCCTTGCATAGTCTTTAGCGCCAACTTCAGACAAAACTGTGCTGTATCCGAGTTTCAACCCTTCAACCCAGTAGTTGGAAAGGCCCCTAATTCACATTTATTTTTTGCCACTTTTCAAAAGGTTGCTTGAAATTTGCTTGACAAAAAGATTGGGTGAACTGACAACTGACCCTTTTTAAAAATCATTATGTAGATATTTATCACAGACTGTGTTTTTAAGAAAAAAGATGACCTCTTGCATAATCAAACACAAACTACTAACAGTTGTTCCTCGGATTTAGGATTCATCTTTAAGACCATGTAAAGGTCATGGGTCACAGGTGCTTCCTGCTGAGCATCACAGACCTTTCAGACTGCGGGTGTCTGGATTTCTACTCCTCTCAGCTCTCAGTTTATAAGGGGAAGTATTCATTCATGAGCCAGACTGTAGAAAAACCACAACGTCTGACCAGTGGCCATCAGTATTTTCACTAAAGGACAAATGTATCAAACACATTGTCACTGTTGGCCAAAATCACGGTCCATAGTGTTAATATTATGTAATCTTTTCTCTATTTTTGTGTTTCTCTCCTCCTTTTCACCTCCCCCCAACCTCTTCTCTGTTGTTTTTCCTCTGTTGCCTCATCACATAGGAATATGAGCCCACCATCTACCACCCTCAACGCTCCTCTCAGAGTCTACACCAGGACTTCACAGTTCAGTGTGAGAAGATGGATATCCCCTCCCTCTCCTATCTCCCCACAGAGGTCAGCAGCATTTTTACATAACAAAAAAATCTATCATTGAATTTAAGGTATGCACTGATTAATTTATAACAGTGAAAGTTGCTTTGGTTAACAGATTAGTCCAACATTTAAGGAGATGTGCATAAATGCTGTCTTTAACAGTTTAATGAGACCATTGATACCACTCTCAGGTCTTTGTGGTCAGGTTGTTCTCATTCAACTAATTCAATGTAATTCATTAATAACCAACGTAATTGTTAGCCAGTGCATGCAGGACTGCCTCTAAGGAAGTCAGGTGACGTAGTAAAAAGAGCGACAAAGTTGACGCAGGAAAGATGTCGGTGTGGATGGACAGATCAAACAAACACAGGACTTTCACCATGGACACTACTTGTCATATCCTGTGAGAAACTTATTTTGCCTTAATGTTGTTACGTAAGTCACATACTTAACCAACACAACGTGCACAAATTACATAGAAAACTCACTGTTTTTACTTAACAAACGTACTTATTTTATCTCTTTAACAATGTTTTAAAATACCAAACTAAGTGGTTTTGTTGCCTAAACTTAAGTAACTAATTCAACGTGCTTATTTTAACCTAAACTACATTTTTTTGATAAACATAACCAAGTAGTTTTGTCAGTTGTCTTAGACAGATTCTGCACAACAGGGATGTATGCAGGCCCACAAATCGCTCATGTTGCTGGACAATCAACTTTTCATATCATACGATCTGTTGTGGGGGGGGATATGTTCTTGCAGTAAATATGTAACAAACTGAGTAGCTTAGCTTAGCACAAAGACTGGAGATGGGGGGAAACTGTTAGCCTGGTTCCGTTAAAATTGAATACAATCCTCCTACCAGCACTTCTAAAAACACTGCTTTTAAATTGTAGCATTGGATTAGATCATTCGTTTTGGTTTGTGACCCTTTTGAATGAAAATGAAAAACATCTTCTCTTCAGCTCACTTGATTCTCTCTCTTTGCTGTTACTCATCTCGCAACCCCTCAAATTATTCATGCTGAGATCCAATCTGTTCAGGTGCAGCTCATAAACGATGCCTACAACCTAGTGATTGATGCCATGCTGGGCCCAGATGCAGACTGTGCCAACATTAAAGAGCCCTACCCCGGTATCCTGGTCACCCTGAAGCAAGTCAAGATCCCCATCGCCAGTGTGGATGTGCCCTCAGGTGAGCGTTCACACAAACTGTAGATATCAGGCTGCAGGCTCAGAAACACAACGTGATAAATGTGCCTCCAGGCAGCTCCCTAGGAGCCTTGGCCCCCAGGCAGGAGTTTTCCAAGCACACGTGGAGGATAAATCTTATATTACAGTCGGCTCTGTGCGAGCTCATCATACCCCAAATACACCACCTGCTGAGCTGTGAGCACAACAGGCAGAAAATCTTAACAATCCACCCCTCCTTACATTCCTCTCCTCCTCCTCCTTCTTTTTTTCTGTCTTCCTCAGGTTGGGACGTAGAGGAACCGAGTCAGGATGGCATCAACCCAGAAGTTCTCATCTCACTCACCGCACCAAAGAAGTGCGCCATAAGTTTCTCGGGGAAGCATTTCTTGGCCGGACGCTTCCTGCCCTATGACATCCAGAAAAAATACGACCTCAACCTCCCAGAATACCCTGGCACAGACTGTCTCATAGAATTGTAACACATGGGAAACATAGTCAGAGTGACCACTCCTCATTTTGAAAAAATCGTATGGTTGATCCCTTCTCTTGTTTTGTATTTTATAGATTGTAAATGTGATTTAATGTTTTAACAGCTTGGTTCTGTAGATCGGGCTACACCTTTAGCCTAAATGTGCTGTTGAGCTGCAGTAGAAGGATAATATGTAGAAGCTGTGGATTGAGTCAAGTCTTTTTATGGAATGGCATGAGTTCTTGTGTCAGTCTACTTGTAAAAGCTGTAGCATTACACTGTTTTCTGATTACTTTGCAAAAGACAGAAATTTCTTCAGAGAGATTCATTTTCTATGACGCTAACCAATGGAATGTTTTATTTTTTTTGGCCCTTCAAACCTTTTTTTAATGTTCCTGTTCAGATGCTTTTATGTTTAACTTTCTACTGAAATGTGCTGCTGAGATGAGATGTTGTGTATGTTGGCCATTTAGATATTTCTGTTTGTGTATTTTTTGTTTTTTTGGTCAGCCTGCACTTTTTGTTTCAGTTACTTCATCAGCTGTTACAAAAGGCCCAGACAGGTATAGTTGTCCAATAAAAAAGAAAACTCTTAAAGGATTCAGTTTGTTGTGTTTTGTTTTCCTTCACTTAAATCTGCAGTGATCAGTATACTTTATATTAACTTATAGGACTATAAAATGACTATATGTGATGGTTTTCTTGTCCGCAACTCAGCTCTCATCACCCACAGGCAGCTGTTTTCAGCTAGAAAGATTCAATAAAACCAAAGTACTCTACCCGCTTGACAATAAACAGCAGATGGAAAAAGTTAGCAACTAGCTGATGAACATAGTGCAGCATTTAGCGGCTAAAATACCTGTTATTTTTCTGGTGGAGACCAAAACAGAGCTAAAAGGAGAGTTAACATATGACTCACATTAACAAAGTGTAAAAAAAACACAAGTCCAAATGAATGCTAATGCTGCTCTGTGTTTGTTGGATGTGTAAATAAGCAACCGTTTGCTAACATGTTCACAAACACAATCATATGGTGACAGAGTTATGATTTCAGCTTTTTTCACAGCTGCAATGTGGCCCAAAAATTGAATTAAGGTAGCTTTAAAGCAGGAGTCAGCAACCTTTTTAAATGAAGTGCCATTTTTAAATGTTATTGGCAATCAGTGTGCCCTATCAACATTAAGTTTCACGTTAAGTTATGACACATCAAAGTTTAAATTACCAACGGATCTGTTATCTTAGAAAAATAAATTACTATCTCTCCGATAATAAAGGACATTGTAATTATATATGAGAGCACTTTACAGGAAGGCTGACGTCCTTATGAAAACATCCACATCTGAGTTAAAATAATTTAAATACCACCATTTCTCCTTGCAAAGAAGACAGCGATTACTAGCCAATCAGAGGCAGAGTAGGGCGGGTCTTTGCGGAATGTGAGCGGGGACTAAAAACTGTCAAACTTCCATAAATTACAGGTAATATGTGTCCTGTGTTAAATCAAAAGTTGGGTTATTTTTCCTTACAATGTGTTGGTAGGTCACATGACATTACGTCAGTAGCTTAAGTGGTTATTTTAACACAAATCATGATCTTTTTTTCTAAATATATCCCAGTAGTTTTGTTTCCAAAACGTAACCTCAACAACATTACCTGCGTGTTACGACATTATTGTTAAATTAACGACACTAAGCAAAAGGTTGCCCAAGCAGCAAAATATGACAAATAGGGATGAGATCACGTTGCACATGTAGTTAAGTGGAGCTTCTCTGGTGAGCGCATTGCTGTTACTTCTGTTTATTTCCAGTTCACAACTGGATTTGATTTGATAATGAAAGCCATAAACAGGTGTGATCAGTACATAATCAGCTGTAGAGGAAAAGCTGCTCATAATTGAGCTCTGAGAATGACTTAAGAGCGACTGTGCTGTTTATGGGTGAGGTAATGTGTATTTATACAAAGTTTAGGAGCTTCTTCTGAATACTAATGCACTAATGCACACGTGTGAGTGGGCGAAGGAAAAGTCAGGGAAAAGGAATGTCGATCCGTCGGTGCTTCAGTGGTATTAAATCTGTCAGAGAAGGGTTGTAGAAATATGTGTGAGCGCTCAGCGGTTCTGTCTTTCTCGGCTGTTCAATCCCTGTCAGGAAACAACGGCTTGTCACCGCGCTGTCGCCAGGGCCTTTTTCAAGAGAGCCGCTGAGTGATGAGCTTTGGAGTCGGTAGGCGACCCGTAGAATTGAACAATCATATCTGACAGGAGCACTTGTCGTAATATCCAGTGAGAGATGGAGAGTGTAAAATGGAGAAGAAATGCAGTCAAAAGATTTAGTGTAGTGAGGCAGAACGTTTAATATGGTGCTTCCTTTGTACGACACACAAAAGCTCAAATTTGAACAATTTACAGGGGCTTTTCCCAAATGGGTTCCAGCCGCTTTGCTTTGTGATAAATATTAAAGACAAACAAAACATTACATGTTTAAGATTTCACTTTTGCACCTATTTTAAGCATTTTATTTTTTACTATTTTACTATTTAATGTTTATTTATATCAGTACAGTGTGTCCTTATAGAAGGTGTTATTCCTAAATTACCTACAGGAAATCACAAACACAGACATTAAACCAATAAAATATAGATAAAACGTAATTAATGGGTGATCACGAGTTACATGTGTGAGTTTAAAATGATCCAATTTATGATCTGTTTGAAGTTCAGTGGGGAACTTCTACATATTGGCCCCCAAAAAAAGAGGAAAACTTCTGTCCAAAAGAGGCTGATTATGTAGGCGTTTATGGTATAAGTTTATTATCAGCAAATTTAATGACATGATCAAAAAGTACCTCGGTTCTTGACAATTAGTTGTGACAGTGGTGGAAGAATATTAGAATAATACAACAATGTAAAAATACTACAGGACAAGTAAAAATTATGAATTCTAAGTAAAAGTACATAAGTGTTATAAACAAAATGTACTTCAAACTATCAAAATTAAAAGTAGTAACTGCAGTAAAATACCCCGTGTGTGATAAATGTGGCTAGCTTAGATACATCTGAGGGGTCCGGAGATACTTATTGAGAAACGAAAGAAGAACTAAAAGTTCTGCGACATAAATTTATATTTATGTTTTGGACTATTCTCAAGTTTTTTTGTGATTACAGTTATTTAATGAAACTATTTGAGAAGTTAACTGGGCAAATGTCTCTTTTGTGGAACTATTGACAACTTCTTGAAATCTGAATTGTGACAAAGAGCCAAAAAATTATGAAACCACCTGGTTTAATCTTTAATAATGTGTTGAATGTAAAGTCTTAAAATGAAAAACAACTATTAACTTTATCTATCAGATAAATGTAGTGGAAGAAAGATGATAATATCTCCCTCCAAATTGTTGTGGAGTAGAAATATAAAGTAAATGCTCAAGTAAAGTACAAGTCCCTCAAAATTGTACAGTAAGTAGTTAAAGTGTAAAAACTTTGTCAGGGTTTAAACATTTATATCCTGAACGTTATTCCTTTTTTGTCCCACCTAACCTTTGTCAAGATAGAGAGATATTCAGTCTGAGATTTCATGTAAATATATGAAAATATGTGAACCACAACTTCCTACAGAGGTGCCTTTATTTTGAGAAAAAACTAATCCTCTCCAATGTTGTTATGTATGATCTTTTAAAATTTTGAACCTAGAGGAATTTAAAAAAAAAAAAGTAAAATACACCTAATATTTTTAATTACCATGGAGTTTGTATTTTACAAGCGTTAAATTGCACCAATTGACATATTTCTATAGGAGCCCCAGTACTTTGCACCTCATAAGCAGCTCTCGTGTCTGCGTTCTGTGGAGTTTTTCCTGAATGGCATGCCATATGACGACACTTCCACTCTTTGGCAGCACAGCGCCCCCGCAATCAGCGACTGTTAAAAAGTTACAAAACTGAACCAGAAGTCGAACCAGAGGCATAGCAGCATCTGGCACTGTCCTGTGTCTGGTGGAGATAAAAAAAAAAAAAAAGAGTTGGGGGGGTAGGCCATTAGCACTGCTTCCCTTAGTCAACACAGAATAAATAGTTAAAGCTTGTATCATGAATGATTGAAATACCATATGTATCTTTGCAAACCAATATCCTTTATTTTTTTATGTTTAAAAAAGACAATAAAAAAATAATATTATGCATAACAAAGTCCTGTAAGCTGCTCTGTGTTTGCACAGATGCACACACACACCTGCTGTGTGGAAAAAGACCAACTACACTAAAAGTTAAGAGGATTAAACATCAAAGAAATATGAAAATAATGTTGCAATAACAACAATAACAACAGAACTACTGAGCTCTAGCTTTGACAAACAGGAGAACACCCAACACACACACAAACACAAACACACACACACACACACACACACACACACACACACACACACACACACACACACACACACACACACACACACACACACACACACACACTCCCTCCCTCTCTCTGCTAGTCTCTCCCTCCCGCTCTCTCTCCCTCCACCCCCCACTAAAACCCCTCACCTATTTTTGGAAGATGATATGGGGGACCCAGATGTTGCATTTCACTGGCCAATGGTGAGCGGAGAGGGGCTGGATTGGTATGCACTCCCGATGCCCCTTCTTTTAAAAAGCTCCCGTCTCCAACTCAGCAGCTTAAACTCAAAGAGGGGAACGAGCAGCAGCGGCAGCATCACTCACACCTGACACCACTGAAGAGGCTACTCTCAGCTCTGTCTGAAGAATCAACTCTTTTTTTTATTTGATTTAGTTTTTTTTATTATGTCAACTCTGTAGAGGATCAGAGAAAAACAACAATCCCTGTGTGACTGAAGGTGTGGCACCATGTTGGAATTAATTAAGGTGGTGCTCCTTCTGTCTGTCCTGGTTTCAACGGCTCTGGGCCAAGGTAAGAAATCAATTGTTATTATTATTATGTTATTTTTTTTAAAACGCCTTCCAGAAAAAACACTTTTTTATTACAGGAAAATAACTAAATTTAGAGATTCCTGCAAAAAAAACCTACCAATTTCAACATAAATTTGGTTCAGAGTTTCATCCCTGTTGTCATTCTTAGTAAATGACACACTGTACAAACAGAGGGCCGGTGTATGACCGCTCACACATGTACACAACTGACACAACTGTGGAGTTTTCTGAGTTGACGGCATTTCCCCCGAGGATGCCAGAGCAGCAGGACTCTGGCGGTGAGCTCATGTGATAAGGGTGTGTGTTGGCATTATAATGTGTGTGTGTGTGTGTTATTTTATAGACCGCCTCTGTAGTTTCTTAATCTCTCTAGATAAATAAGCAGCATATTTCACCACCAGGCTAATCAAGCGCAGGTGGTGATAGAGGAGGAGGTTAAGAGGAGGAGGAGGTGACGGTGATAGTTCTGCAGGTGACTAAAGGTTACGTTGGCACGCGCTTTGTATTCTCATGGACGATCTGCAGCACAGTCAGCGCCGCTATCAGCGACTAGACGGCGTGAGTATCTCCATGCAGACTCAGAGCTCCGCTGACTTTTACGAGCTCACAAAAAGCCAATTAAAAAGTTCTTTCTCCCTCAATTTAATTCACAGTTTTTACTGTGGCAAGCTGTCAGCTACCATGATGCTCTGCCTCTTCCAGATAATCACAACCACCACTCTTCCTGAATGACACGGCAGGTTTTTTTTCCAGTTTTCACTTTCTGTCCACATCACAGCTGCTCCCTATTAAATTCCCTTTTTTATTTTTTTGGGTTAGAGAAGGGGAGCTCTCCATATCTTGTTGGACTCGGAGGCCTCAGAGTCGTAACTGTCTCGCGAAGGCCTCGTGCCGTTTACTGATGAGTACGCCAAAGACAGTTTGAGGAGAAGGAAGAAAGGTAGATTTATAAACGGTGACACTGAACAGGCGCAGACTGAATGCCGGCCTTTAAACGGATTGTAAAATTATACACTCTGTGGCACGCTCCTTTAAGCGGTACATGCACATCTTGCAGTGAGGTGGAGCGTTTTGTCCTCGCCTCACCCTCGAAAACGCAAGATATAAACCCAGTCACCTTGGAAACGCAAAGAAAAAAAAAAAGCAATAATCGCAAACCAAGCGCCCCAACTCTCCCACCTGCTGGGTTCGTACTAAATGAGAAAATGGAATATAAAAAGGAGGGGTGGGTGGGGGGATAAAGGGTGCAGGTAAAATGACTTTACCGTCCTCTCTTCCCCTCTCAACTTGGCAAGCACATCACTCTTTCCCTTTTTTTTTTTTACTCCCCCCCGTTGCTGCATTCAGTCCACCACTTAAATAATGTCTCCATCCGTCCATTTGTCTTCATCCATTCCACTTTTATTTCTAATCTGCCTCCCTCCGGAATTTCTTCACAAATACTTTCCCCACCTTTCTCCCCCCCCCACTCCATCACCTCTCTCCGTCTATTCCTCCTCCCTCAAACGCTCTCGCCTTGTTCTTTGTCACTCTCTCCACAAACTAAAGAGCTTACAGATTTACGAGCTGTTTTTCCTATTTGAAGGCGGCAGCTGTTGCTGTTGCTGCCCACCGTGGCGTTACCACCTCTTAGCGTAAGCTTCCAGTGCCAAGCCTTTAACCAGAGGACTTCCAATCTCCCCTCTCTTGTTGCACACATGCCAGGCAAAGCTAGGTGGTGTATGCAAGCAGCAGCTGGAGGGCCGTGGTGAGTCAGAGAAAGGGGGCTATAGTTCTCCAGATGCTGACCACTGTCTGCTCCATACAGAGCTGTCTGGCCAGCTGACTTTAAAGACTGGGACACGGATTACAATGGATCAAAGGGGAAAGACGCAAATTCTCATTAATAACAACCTCCGAGGCATTTCACATTTCTTTTTTTATTTCCTTCTATTTATGTGTACATTCAAGTGTGAGTGAGCCAAGATATTATTTATTGCAGGACTAATCAGCCTCTTTTTCATTTGAGCTATTTCCAGCTCCTGGCTCTGTACCTGTGCACAGGTGCAGAGGTACATGCAAGGACTTCCAGACATTTTTTAATGCGGAAATAATTAAAAGCGGCCCAGTTATGTTTTTAATAGCAGCGGGAGAAAATGCTTGAGCGCACAACGCCTTTGTTATACCTTCGGAAATCCTTCAATCACGCGGTTGATTTGCATCATTAGTTAATGTCAGGGACAAAATTGCCGATTTTAATGAGCTACAGATGTTTTTAGGATTCAGACTTGGATTTTTTGGGAAGTTCTTTGTAAAGTACAGAGAGAGATAGAGGCAGAGAGAAAAAACAGACTCTTCTGCAACCGCACACACCTCAGCTGAGGATCTAGCACACACATAAACAGCTTCCATATGACATGGCAAACAGATCGTCACATACACAGGCCCAAACACACACACACACACACACACACACACACACACACACACACACACACACACAAATACATACCCTCACATCACCAAATTCATGCGTGAAATACCGCTGACTTAACCTGGGATGGTGTTTTCAAATCTTCTCCCTTCTTGTACGGATCTGGAATATCATAAACAGGACCCAGACTTTCTATTTAAGCCCTCTCTCTATGCCAACACACATCTGGCACAACCGTGCCGCTCTAATCTGACTGAAACCATTCTGAGTGCAACTTCATGAAGTCCTTTATTTCTCCCCCTCTTCCTCTCCTTAGCAGCTTTTTTATGAGATTCTGGCAAAGTCGGAAAAACTCCCACTCAGAAAGTGCAGCCCGGTCGCCAGGAAAAAAAAAGTTGGCCTTGTACGTTTCTGCAAACCACGGGTACATTGTATGTGGACAATTTTTGCATTCAGTCAGAACAAGTGAGGTAATAAAACGATCATTATTGAAAGTGGTATAATAACGAATGTAACAAGCAAGAAAGTCCAATAAGGCTGGATCAGTCACTGTAACCAAGGAGGTCGCTGTTCGTGTCCAAAGTAAATGTTAACTTTACATTCGTCACTTGACATTGTTATAATTGTTACGTTTACCTTTATCTTTACATAAGAAATTGGCTGTGTTAGTTACATTGTTATGGTTTTACATAACGTCGTACATTACATTGTTACATTACTTTGTTAAGTTTCGTTGTTACAGTTCTTTGTTACGTTACTTTGTTACTTTGTTAGTTTTACGTTGTTACACTTTGTTACTTTGTTACGTTACTTTGTTACTTTACGTTGTTACTTTTTGTTACTTTGTTACTTTGTTACTTTGTTACGTTGTTACGTTACTTACGTTACTTTGTTACGTTACTTTGTTACGTTACTTTGTTACGTTGTTACGTTATTATTTCAACACAAACTCTGATCTTATTCTAACTTTAACCAAGTTATTTTGTTGCCTTAACAAACGTTTTACATTAACAATGTGGCATTGTGCGTTTCTGCATGCGTGATAGGAGGCTGACACATTTGTGGAACTTCTTTTGGTTCAGAAGCGTCGACATTGAACGTATCCATGGTTTGCAGAAACGTACAATGCTGACATTATTTTTATGGCGACTGGTTTGTAAAGTGAAGCAGAGAAAGGCAGTCATTTGCAAAGGTATTTACCTTTGTGTGTGTAGCCTGCTGCCTGGCTGGCTGTTTAAGTACAACGGCTGTATATCAGAATGAGCCACTGTGACGTAAATAGTTAAATCCAAAGATAATCCTCCAAAATAAGAATTGCAGTTGTCACAACAGAGCGGGGAAGAGATCACAATGACTTCAGAGTGGGAAACAGAGTAATCCAGCCATGTTGCTGCCGTAGACGTTCAGGTGTTTGCCATGTGGCTATATGTGGAGCTGAGATGCTAACCAGTCCACAGATGCAGGTCTCCTCTAATATATCAGTGCCACTGTAATGTATCTTGTTACCGTATCCATGGTTTATGAGGGTCACGGTGATGCTAGCTGAGGTTTATAATAACCGTCACGTGGCAGGGTTCATGTCAAAGGTGGAACTGAGAGAGAAAAATGATCTCAATGTGCACTCCACTACATTGGCTGAGAAAAGTCAAAATCGTAAAGAGTTTTGTGTGAGCAAAGACACAAAACCAAACCCACTAAGGTGATACTGTCCTCAATAAAAGAACGACAGCGTCAGTTGTTTCAGCATGTTCTGCAAAACAACAGATGTTTGCATTTAAAGCCCTCTAGTGGCCAAAAGAGCAATGGCAAGAGCAAAGGAGGAAGTAAGGGGATGTTGATTTAGAGCGACAATCTCTGCAGGAGGAGGAGGTCGGGAAGGAGGATCGATGGGTCAACTAACCATCGGACACGTTAGACGGATGTCCGCTTAACGTTTCTAACTGACAGTCAACATTGTTTAGGCCAAGAACGTTCTGTAACCTTAACCACCTGTTTATCCAGCGTGATCTCATCCCTACTCATCACATTTTAATGCTTTTGCAGAAACCCCCAAAGTGAGTAGCCTTACGTCTAATAATGATGCCGATGGGTTTACACTGTACTGTTTTTTTGTATTGTTACTTGAAAGCCCGGTTCGTCTCATATAGGGTGCCAACAGGGTGCCCTGTGCTTCGGTGAAGGTCCCTCAACCGGACTCATTTTCCAACAAGGCCTCCAAATTAAAAGATGTTGTCTATGCCTTCTAGAAGAAAACATGAAAGCTTTTCTCCTGATCTGATGGTTTGGTTGAGTTTAGGAACAATAACAACTAGGTTAGGTTTAGGGGAAAACCTAACCTTTGTGTTTGAATAAGTCCTGTTAAGGTTAGGTGGAGCTTCGCCGTCATGGTAACAGTAATAAACACGAGGTTAAGATTAAGGGAACAGTTGTAGTCATGTTTTCCAAGAAAACTCCCAAGCCGACTTGGGTTAGAAACAGAAAACAAACAGCAGTCCCGTGTTAAAATCCAATTTTTTTGTTGACCTGTTCTAAACCACACCGACCTCGTCCCTTTCCATCTCTAACAACATCACCTGACTTCTTTCTTTGCTCTCTTGTACTGTAACTCCTACAGCTGCAAGAGTAGAGGGCTTTTTTACTTTTAAGTTTGTTGTTTTGGGGCACTTGCTGAGATGATGACAGTGTCTCATTCCAACCCAAATCACGAAGTTTCCTCAAACCTAACCAAATTGTCTTTGCAGCAAAACCCGACCAAACCTTTACTGAAGAACGCTCACATCATAAAATAGATCGATTTGTAACATCTGGCACTGACAGACACTGTGATAACAAATTTTGTTGAGGATTTGTTCAAATTACCTGTCAAAAAGTCAAAAATTGTGAAGAAAGCTGTGTCAGCAAAAGCACAAAACCCAACGCACACAGAGCACATGAACAAGGAGCAACCAGATAAAGTGTACCAGCGGAGCGCTTCAGGGTGGATTATTGAGGAAATCATAAAGTCTAACCTCGCTCCCTCTGGCTTGAATAAACCTTCCCTCTTGATGAGGTGAATTCCATCACATGCCAGCTGTATGAAGCAGTGCCCCAATAAAATCTCCCAGCTTTTAAAATTCATAAAGTGTTAACATACTCCTCAGAGGCACAATAAGCTCAGTGAGTCCGCGAGGGGAATCGGGCCAGTTCACACCGGCCATGCCTGAGGTCACCAACCGAACGTTTGGGTTTCCTCTTTTAACTTTCCAAAAAACGTTTATCACTTCATAAAACTCGAAGGATCATTTCTGCTATTTTGTTTTCCTTGTCGAAACATCTTGAAATGATAATCAGGAGCTGAATAGTTGTGCTGTGAATTCTCTTTGTTTTGGTGTGAGCGAAGGACGAAATGTTGTGTAACCAGAGCAGGAATACAGCGTTGTAATATCTTGGAAATAAATGGATGCCCTTTAGAGTGTGTGGAGGGTAATTCATTAACCGCCCCAATTGGAAGCCAGCATTAATTAAATGAAACAAAAGGGTTGTTTGTGTTCCCTCACCACATAATTTTCCTCAGAAAAGTTTTCAGAAAGAGAAAAACTGGCAGAAAAACCTGTCAAAATGTAATCAAGACGGGCACAGGATCCAGGAGACAAAAGGAGAAGAGTGGAAAAACTATTTGATTTGATTTACTAAACCAAACCTGCGAGCAGAGCCACATCTGCCCAGCAGATCAGTTTGAAAGCATTTGCTTCTGTTTGCCCAGCTATTCCAGTGTATCAGAGAGTCAAAGCCGATATGGAAACCTATCAATGGTTTTTAAAGCCAGGGGGCATAAAAAACAAACTAACAGCTAAGAGGATCAGCTGACTCTTTATGTTACTCCTAAAACTTATGTAATAAATTTTTCTGGGACGGTGGATCTTTGTTCTGTTGAGCTGCTACCCTTCTTTGCAAAATCTATCAAAAGGGGTGAGAAGAAATGTGCTGGCAGGACAATAAAGAGTCGAAGTGAGCCGTAAAAAACCAGTGGGGACTGGGATCAATACTGGCCTCTTTGCTGGGAGTCTCTGCTCATAAACTCAGTGGTGTGTCTCCGAAAATGCAAACTGCTTGCACCTATTACACACACAAACAAACACACACACACACACACACACACAAACACACACACAGACTTCACAAGACTTCACGTTTTGTTTCTGTCACGCACCATGACATTTATTTTCTCTACGTTCGGTCCAAGTGAAACTCAGAGATGAAAATGTCAAGCAAACAACTGACTGTTTTTGAAAACACCAAAAAAGAAAAAACTGTCGGAAAAGGATTTATTAAACTTCACAGCAGGAAGGAAAACATATCATACTGCATGTTTAATAATTCAAAAAGACACATTTACATTGAGGTGCCAGGTCGAATATCTTCCTCTTTCTAATAACAGGAAACATTTGCTTTCATCTTGTTTCCCCACTGTTGTGCTGTTGTGTGCATGAAAAGTGATAATGATGTAAGAATGACTCTGTGATACAGGCATGCTGTATATGTGTGCATAGTATGTGTGTATACATCCTGATCATATATCATTCAAATCAAAAAAGAAATCTGTGTGTGTGTGTGTGTGTGTGTGTGTGTGTGTGTGTGTGTGTGTGTGTGTGTGTGTGTGTGTGTGTGTGTGTGTGTGTGTGTGTGTGTGTGTGTGTGTGTGTGCTGTGAGAGGTGATGGAGCGAGTTGAAGTGAAGCTCTCTGGTTCGGCCGATGGTGAACAGATGACTGCATGGCCTGATCTGTCACAGCTGGAGCTTGATTAGCATCCTCAACAGCAGCTGCTTGTTGATGGATCAAGAGGAGACGGGAGGACTGGAGGAGGACAAGCAGACGGGGGTGGGGGGTCAATTAGCTGATGGATGAAAAGACGTATGATAGAGAGCATGGGGGAGATGATGTATGGAGAGGATATTCCTCAGTTTGGATGAAGAGTGGGAGGTTTGTAGTCAAAGCAGGAGGAGAAGGAGAAAAATCTAGATTGATTAAAACTTGCAAGAGAAGAAAAAAGTGGACCAAGTAATTGCCATTTTTAGTTTAAGTTGTTCATAAAGTCTTTGTTTCAGCGCATGAAAAGGTCAAAAGGCCTGACTTCAATTAAGTGGGAAAAAAACGGAGGGAATAAAAAGGTAAGAGGGAAGGAGAGTAATTAAAAGAGCCTTCATGCCGGGAAGGAAAAGCAAGACGTGATCAGACTGTGTGAGTGTGTGTGTGTGTGTGTGTGTGTGTGTGTGTGTGTGTGTGTGTGTGTGTGTGTGTGTGGTTGCCAGGATTGTGTGTGTACATTCAAACGTTGGGATAAATTGCTGCGAAACATTAAGGCACTATATGCTAAAAAGTTAAATCAATTGATCTGATTAAATTAACTTTGTTACCGTTTTTTTCCATTTTGGTGCTGAAAAAAAACTAACTAAATTTCAATAAAATTTTAACCTAGAAAATGCACTTGACTGGCGGACAGCAGGATAAGAGGAGGTGGACTCTGTGTTTACATCACGATGCTTGCTGCTCAAACACAGTCAGAGTCGTTGAACAATGTCAGCCATATTATCTGCCCAGATGATTTTTTTTGTTGCTGCTGTTTGTCGTGTGTTTGTTGTGTTACAAATGGGCTACAACTGATTCAGGGATGTTGTGCATCCCTGTGTTGCATAATGACAATAAATGATCCTCGAACCTTTAATTATTAGTTGAAAATGGAAACAGGAAGGGGGATGATTCCATGGAAATAGAGACATTGCCACCATTGTGGGGTATGACAGAAAGTCAAGTGAGTAAGAAAGAAAGAAGAAAACTGTAATAAAACTGAAGCGTGGTGCTAACCAGTTATCTGCAGAAGAAAAGATGATAGATTTCCAACAACAGCTTAAATATTGAGACCACAGTAAATAACAGTGGACTACTTCCAGCAGCGGAGGGTTTTATCAGCCTACGGACGACAGTTGCAAATTGAGGCGGACTCAGCAGATTATGTGCAAATGCAAACTGGAGTAACATGAAGTTTACAAAAGTTTACACAACGACAGAGAGGAGGTGAGTGTGTTTTATTTTTTTTTTTTTTTTTATAAATATGTGTTGTTTAATTTAATAACACTGTAGCACTCCATGCTCTGCGAATTTGACTGTATTACCACCTTTTTTATCCGTTCAGAGTCAATACCGGATATGGGCCAACGTGCAAACATCTGAGTCGTCACCATAGCAACCTTCTACTGTTACTGATATGTTTCAAAGCCCAAATTAGTATTAGTATTAGTATTATAAATAACAAGCTCCGCAAAAAATTGTCTGTGGTCAATTTTAACATGTTTGTTTAATTAAAATGACTTAAATGTAAATGAAGATTAAATCTGTCCATTTGTTTCAGGTTCATGGTGTATCTCTGGATATTATGATGAAGGGACTCCTGATTGGACAGAAATGAAATCCTGCATGATGCTGTTCATCTTGAAATCTTCAACATGGCTGTGGTGGTAGAGGAGACGGTTGTTTCTTCATAACCTCTCAAGGCTGAATGTTGGCCAAGATTTATATTAAAATCTCAAACATTTACTTGGAGGAAACCTTTTTCATTTTGCACTGTTGAGCATTGACTAGAGGCGGAAATGGCACTCATGCTTGTTCTTGTTGCATGTAGAAAAAAGATTGCAATGTTTTTATTTTGAATGTGTATTAGGAATCTTTGACATTAAGCTGCAGTTAATTGTATGAGTTGTAACTGCTTTCATTACTTAAACATTCACCTCTCCACTCAATGTTAAACAATGTAACAAAAGGCAATGTTAAAGTCATTTTTCTTGGTCAAATAAATTGTATATCTTTTGAACAGATGAATTGTAAGTTGATTCAGTGTGAAGTTTGAGGAAATCGGAAAACTCGCCATTATAAGTCAAGACATGGAATAAAGTTGAAATAATATAATAATATTTGTCCACTTAACTTGAAATGGCAGTTGGTATGATTGTAGTAGAAATGTTCTTAACTTGAAATTGTGTGAAATTCTATGTTTTTCAAGATAAAAGGTTTTTTTTAACAGATAATGTAACATGATTGTTTTAACTCAGATTATCAAGTGTAGGCCACAAATGATCATAAATTAAACAACTTCTATAACTTAAATTTTGTTTCAACTTTAAAAAATATTTTCAAGTTGAGCTTCCTCAGGTTTTTTAGGCAGCAAGTTTTACAGACTTCAAATGTATTAGTATGGCTTCATGCATGAATTCAAGGACACACTGTAAACTGTAGGATTCGATAAAATAGCCTGTGTGTGTGTGTTGCTTAATATCCAGATGTTTTTCTCCCTGTGTGCAGGACCTGTGAGGACCAGGAGCCAGTCAGACCGGAGCAGGAGAGTGGCCCTCAACACGTTCACTGACACACAGACAACAGGTACTGAACCCATCAGCAGTGATATTCAGAGCAGGTTGTATGTTTGTGGTTTTCCAACTGTGAGAGTCGAAGGGGGAAGTCCCTGAGGGAAAGATGTGTGAGATGAAAGGGACAAGAATTTGGTTATTGTAGCTTTTCCTGCTTCTTTTTTTATGGAAGAAAAGAGCAGCAGTATTGGTCGGTCCAGATTGTTGTCTCATCACCAAATAACTTAATCAGAGTTATGCATTACTTTGGAAACGAAATAAATAATCAGTTTGTTGCTAATACATTTTTTTGTTCTGAATCCCTCTTGTGTCTCCTGAGGAAGTGCTCAAGTTTCAGAACATGCAGCAGACTAAAAAACTAGACAATATGCCTCATCAGTCAAACCATGAGTCTTGGAAATAACCTGGACAATGCAAAGCTCCCCGGGGTGCATGAAGTCAGTTTCAAATCGCGGTAGCAGACCTCCTCTTAAAGTCTCTAACGCATCCCTGCTGTTTTCCTCCCTCTTGATTTTCCTTGGTTCTGACCCATGTCTCCCCTATATGTAAAACCAGCTCCAATCCCCCCCTATCCTGAGAATTGTTTTCTATTCTATTCTAACCCCTTCATTCTTTTGATTTTCATCCATGTCTCCCACTTCAGGCGTGACAGAGTGGACGTCTTGGTTCAACATCGACCATCCTGGAGGGAATGGAGACTACGAGCGCCTGGAGGCGATCCGTTTCTATTACAGGGAGAGGGTTTGCGCTCGGCCCGTGGCCATGGAGGCTCGCACTACAGACTGGGTGGCAGCGGCAGACACCGGGGAAGTGTTCCACTCCAGTCTGGAGAAGGGCTTCTGGTGCATTAACAGGGAACAGCCCCAGGGCCGCATCTGCTCCAACTACCATGTCCGCTTCCAGTGTCCCCCAGGTAGCTCTGAGAACGGCAGATCAGGACTCTGCGAGCTGTCACTTTATAGACATGAACATACAATCAAACACATGCATGAATACACATTTCGCATGCATGTAAGCACTGAAGGAGTCATCCTCAATTAATGCTCTTAAGTAATGTTAAATAATGTATTTATCTTCTAAATCTGCAGGCAAACAGCAGCACATAATAGCAGCTTTGCTCAGGATGTCTCACTCCCTTCTTCAATGTGTGTCTCCAGTGCAGAGCTACTGGACCGATTGGAGTGAGTGGGGTCACTGTTCAACCACGGTCTGTAACGACGTAGGCATCCAGGTCCGCTCTAGGAAATGTGTGAACACTCAGCCCATGCCTCTCCTGCTGGTGCCAGCGTGCCTCGGGCACCACTCAGAGAGGAGGGAGTGCTCCAACCCGCCTTGTGCCGGTGAGAATCACAAGATTTAGCAGAACCTAATTTGCCGGTACCTCTTAAATTATTCAGTGCAATGGAATTGCATGTAGAATAACAATCAGTAGGGTTAGGGGGGGTGAATAAAATACCATATTGCTTTGTACAGCTATGTAAAATCAATCTAGTGCACTGTAGAATAAATGTCAATATGACTCAAATATGCTTACATGAGGAATAACATAACATTTTGAATACATTTTTCTTTTATATATAATTGTTAAAGCTAAGTAATAACATCAAAAACTGTAGCTTTGGTATTTATTCTGACATTTAAAATGCCTACGTGCCATTATCTGCTGTACGGTGTCATCCAGCACCCTCTAGAGCAGAACTTTGTATATGTTCAAGTGTTCTGGATTGAGCTTCTTGTAATCAGCAATCTTCCACTTGCAGCTACTTAATCAGCTTTCTTGTACTTTTTATACCCACAATACTGTATAATTGCACTATTTATTAACTGATAATTAATTCCACATGCATAATAGAGTTAACAGCTCTCATTAGACCACTTTGTTTGAAAGTTTGAATGATGGAGTTCATGAAAAGATTAATCAAGAGTTTTAAAAGAAAAAACTAATGCAATACTTGTTTAATTTCAATCTCACATCATTCCCGTCTCTCTCTCTCTCTCTGTTCGATCAGCCAAGTGGGGTCCGTGGGGTCGGTGGGGGACGTGTTCAGCGACCTGTGGTGGTGGTCGCAGGATACGGAGGAGGAACTGTGAGAGGCCCTCAGAGTCAGTTCATTGTACTGGGCGGCCTGCTGAAATACAGAAGTGTGGGAAGAGTCCATGCCCAGGTACTTTATGTCGACTCTAGGCTGTTAAACCTGTGATATCTTCCCTTTATATGTGTGTGTTTGTGCTCATGTATCTGTCTTTCCCCCCCCAACAGCCAAATGTCAGCTCGTGTGCACCGAGGGCCGCCCCAGTGAGGACTGCAGCCGCTGTACGTGTGACGACCACGTTCTGCACGGAGAAGTCCGCAGTGTGACTGGTGTTCCTGTAGCAGAAGCCTGGGTGGCACTGGACAGCCAGCCCAAGGTGATCCGTGCCCTCACAGATGCCAAAGGTCAGTTCAGGCTCACGGGAATCTGCTCCTCCAGCTCCACCTTGATCTCCATCAGGAAGGAGAAGTTTGCCCCGATCTCCATCCCCACCTCCAGTAACAGCACAGGGTTGTCCTGGGTACGAGCCGTCCTCAAATCAGCCGGTGAGTTCTAATAAAAAAGATTACATATGAAAAAAACTTTTGTTATTGATGTCTGTTGCTTTCAATCCAACCAAACACAAAGCATGTATAATATAGCAACAATAGAAGATATTGTTGGCTATTTCTTAAAAGAACTATTTCCATTTACAAGAAGGAGTTTCTTGATTTCCTTTATCATCAGTCTACAGAGCCAGTAAATCCTCCGGTCTCATTCACTGACTGTAGAAAACAGGAAATTGTCAAAGCTGCAACATAAACAGTCTGGCCTATTGTAGGACTTCACATTGTCTGGAGCACTTACTTGCTTGATTGCATGGAAACCAAATAAAAATAACCCAGTTCTGCTTTTTGAAAAAGTAATCCCCCACACAATCATTTTTCATAAGCACAAGGACCAATGTGAGAATAAAGTGCAATGTCCGAGTTTTATGAGGTCTCAAAACTCTGCGGTAACATCCACAACAGTCAGAGGAAGGTCTTGAGGGTTTGCTTCTTTTTCTGCTTTCCACAGAAAAGCCGTACATTGTGAAGCACCCGGAGGACAAAGTGCGTTATGAGGGAGGACGGGTGATGTTTTGCTGCAAGGCAACGGGATCGCCAACACCTGACAAATACTACTGGTGAGAGGAATTCTAGTGCTGGCGTTTCATTAAACACAGATTTAGAGTTCCCTACATTTATTTTTATTAAAGTGCCATTAATCAGTTACATGTTTTGGTCTTCAATAGGTCCTGAGAATAATCTTTCTTATGCTGCCAATAACTCCCAACAGTCAGTGGCTGTATGCAGTCTATGTGTTGTTATTTGGCAGGTAGCGTACGTGCCATACAGTAGGTATTTAATTAAAGCCTTTTTGGCTGAAATTATTTGCTTGCTGCAGAGGAAAGACAAGATTGATGAGAGCAGTGAGACTGAACCAAAACAGTAAAGTTGCTGAATCATGGGTTTTGCAACCACTTTTTTTTTCCTTTGAGAGACATTTGACAAATAGAGAGCTATTCATAGCTCCAAGTTGTACACTTTTATGGTCCATTAATAACATTTCAGCCACTGCAGTCATCGCTTCTATTACAGTCCCGCCATAGACGAGGGGCTTTTTGTGTTTCGTTGTGTATACTTTTGTTAGTGTTACAGCGTCACTGATGTAGTCAAACTTGAAAGCAGCATTACTTGTTTGATTGACAGCTAATTGCTAAAAAATAATTTGTGTCAGAAGGAGGTGGGATGTTTGTGAATTTAAGTGACTTTGTTTCATAAAATGTAAGTATATATTCTTTATACCTTAAGCGAGCCACTCAAACGGGTAACGAGCTACTGGTAGCTACTTATTTGGGACCACTGTGCTTAATAAAGCTGAAAGGAACTGCTGAGTCGGGTGAAATTAATCCATGGATTCATCACTACAAGAAAGCCAACTCACATTACACATAGCTATTTGATCCATATTAATATAAATTATGAATCAGTGCAGCTGTAAATGTCAAATCTCAGTTTTAGGATAAATTGCATATTTTGAGATTTGAGTGGAACCATCATCAACATTTTACATATTTTAATATATTATGGTATAAATCTACCAACAAAATCTCTTAATTTCTTTAACTATTTCTTAAGGTACCACAATGGGACTCTTATGGACAGGAAGGTCTTCAAGTATGAAGAGGACCTTGTACTGTGGAACCTGAAGCCGGAGCAGTCTGGATATTACTTCTGCAAGACCAGCAGCTCTGCAGGCAGCATCAAGTCCTCTCCAGCCCTCCTCACTGTAATCGGTAAAGTTTGGATGTTTCCACTTAAGCATGCACACAGTCACATAAACCAGTATACCACTTTAATCTGCTGGTTTGTGGGCAGTTTTGATGACACATCAGAAAAGGGGGGGTATTCTTTTTATTTGGTTCTCACAGTCAAAACGAAACAAAAGCTCCCTTCTAGTCAGTGGCACAGTGATGTAATGTGAACCGTAATTCATCATCATAAGTCTGGAAAGAAAGTAATTGACTGTGAAGATAGCGGCACATAAGGATTATTGCTCAGGATGGCTGCTATCCCAGTGCGTTTGACAATGATGTGTTCAGTCAAAGTTCTGCACCAGATTCATGTAAAACCGCTGACAAAAAGCAAACAACCACAATTTATTTTACTGGATAAAAAGCAGCTGCCTCGGAGCTTGCATATACAATTTAAGAGGAATGTCAGTGCCAAGCTCCAACCGAGTCATCCATGAGCCATGTCCACGCATAAAGAAGATTCAAACAAAACCACAGTGTCTTACAACTTGAGGGAGAGAGAAAAAGTCAGTTGATAGAATGTCTGTCATTTGGGGAAAAAACATTTAATTATAGACAAAAAAGAAGGAAATAAAACTATCAGGGCTGGCACAATGTGGCTGTTTTTTTAGAGCATTAGGTTTTTATTATGTTGACATTGGTTGAAGCCACGGCTTCCTAAGCTGGGATGCTTTATTGTGTGAGATGACTCTGGACACTGTAAAAACCACAAACACAATTTCTCCAGAACACTCGGTGTTGAGGTGAAATCCAAGCTTGTCAATAAATCCTGTTTCTTTTCTCTCTCTGAGTCTACGATGACGCATAGAGTATCCATTTCTACATCCGCGTGGGCGAGCTACACATTGCTTCTATCCTTCAGGTGCTTGTTAGCTAAGACACAGGTTAACAAAACAGCGTTTTCATGGAAGAGTGCTAAAGTAATCCATCCAACGCCACAGACAAATCCTTGCACTCCAAAAAGTAATTATGACAGGAGACGCTGTATGTGTGCAGGGCAACACCTGCTTCTCAGAGCAGGATGAAAAACTCTTGCTCCTTCTAACACAGCAGTTCTTCTCACATTTCAAATTATGCAGAAGTTAAAGTTGATTTCTCATAAAATGTTTTAACCACAGTTCATACAGCCGACCAAGAGTTCTATAATTTGTCATCAAAGGAAACTCGAAGCCCTTTTGGTAAAGTCATCAGCAGTACATTAATGATATTTCATACGAATCGCACTGCTCCAAGTTATGGACTTTCTTGGGAGATTGGGATCTTAACAAGGCTACTTGACTATAAATTCAACCATGATATCATGCGCATTGAATATTCTGCCAATGTCTGGGTGAACACTAATTCTTTCTTTCCAACTCCCATCTGGATGGTTGGTAAATAAATGTTCTCTTCAACTTCATGACTAATTACCTTTTCATGCACCTTTCAACATTCAACTTGGCCACTGGCAGGTACTCTCAGGCCATGCAGACACAGTGTGTGCGTATGAATAAATTATGTGTGAATGTGAAAAAGGCAGAAATAATATCTTTCAAATACTCAGTTGGCAGGTTCCAATTTATTCACTATACACATGTCCAATTCCACTCATGCAGTAATGTATAATTATCGAGTTCCCTGCGATTTTATAATTACACTCAAGCAGATTTGACAGGCTTTTAAGATCTTACAGAAAGTACAACTTTTAACAGTTCCTTCTTCATCATGGCAAGTATGTTCATTTTTGCACTTAGAAAAAGCCTTTTATGTTTTATGTACATCAGATTACTGATTTTATCTTTTTTATGTGTCGTGTCACCACCAGCCTAATGTAATTTATCGTCTTTTTCACAGCAAAAGGAAAGCCAGCGTGCAATTCCACGCCTGAAACGCACCTCATCAGACTGCCGATGGACTGCGTTCAACCCGGGACTGACTCCATGCACTACAACGCTGGACGCTGCCCTTACAACAAATGCGCCGGCTCCCTAGACTTTGATATGCGCTGCAGAGACGATACCGGGTTCTGCTGCGGGGTCCAAAACACGGAGAGCCGAATCATCGACTGTGGGAGCTACAGCCTCCCTATCCGCGCTGTGACTCACTGCAGCTGTCAGAAGTGTCTGCAGCCCACCGTACTGGTTCGTGGCAGAGTGGTCACAGCTGACAACGATGAGCCTCTGCGTTTCGGGCACATCTACATTGGTAAAGAGAGGGCCGGCACCACTGGATACCAAGGAGGGTTCACGTTGCAAATTCCTCCTGATACACAGAGATTAGTGGTCAATTTTGTTGACCCCACTGAGAAGTTTCTCGACACTCCTAAGGTGTTCATCCTCGATAAGAAAGGGGGTTCCATCTACCACAATGTGAAGGTGATGAGAAAGAAGACACCAATTGACATCAATGCAGGAGAGACCAACTCCATTGACCTTGGAGAAATTGAAGGCGAAGACCCCATTGGTCAGTTGGTTATTCCTCCCAACTCCTTCCACAAGGACAACGGAGAAATCTATGAGGGAACTGTGAAAGCCAGCGTCACATTCATTGACCCAAGAAATATCACCACGGCGGCCGCAGCCCCTGGCGATCTCAACTTTGTGGACGGTGAGGGCGACATGCTCCCTCTGAGGACCTATGGCATGTTCTCGGTGGACTTCAGAGATGAGACCAACAAGGAGGTACTCGGAGCTGGAGCTGTTCAAGTTCTCCTCGACACGCAGCACGTCAAGATGCCCGAGCACATTCCCAAAATGAAACTGTGGTCTCTCAACCCGGACACGGGAGTCTGGGAAGAGGAGAGTGACTTCTCCTACACCAGGACGACTGCTGGCGGTCATGGGCGGAGCAAACGAGAGGAACGCACGTTCCTCATAGGCAACATGGAGATCAGAGAACGGAGGCTCTTCAATCTAGACGTGCCTGAAAACAGACGCTGCTACGTCAAAGTCCGTGCCTACATGAGCGACAAGTTCCTATCTAGTGAACAGCTGGAGGGCGTTGTGATCAGCTTGATAAATCTGGAACCTAAACCTGGATATTCCTCTAATCCGAGGGCATGGGGCCGCTTTGACAGCGTCATAACCGGATCCAACGGAGCTTGTTTACCAGCTTTCTGTGACGCCCAAAGGCCAGATGCTTACACAGCTTACGTCACTGCAATGATGGGTGGAGAAGAACTGGAGGCAGCTCCCTCCTCGCCCAAAATGAATCCAAACATCATAGGAGTGTCCCAGCCTTATCTGGATAAAATAGACTACCAGCGCTCAGACCACGATGATCCGGCTCTGAAGAAAACGGCCTTCAAAATCAACTTGGCAAAGCCTAACCAAAATAATTTTGATGAGACCAATGGGCCAATATATCCGTATCAGAATTTATTAAGTTGTGAAAATGCCCCCACTGATGCAAATCATTTCAGATTCTTCAGAGTGGAAAAGGACAAGTACGAATACAACGTTGTTCCCTTTGAGGAGAACGATTTGACGACCTGGATGGGAGACTACCTCTCCTGGTGGCCTAATCCCCAGGAGTTCAGAGCATGCTTCATTAAGGTCAAGATCATTGGGCAGAAGGAAGTGATGGTCAGGTCGAGGAATCTCGGGGGAACGCACCGAGAAACAAAAGGCAAACTTTACGGCATACGAGACATCCGCAGCACCCGGGACATGCGAGAAGCCAACACCTCAGCGGCCTGTCTAGAGTTCAAATGCAGCGGCATGTTGTTCGATCAAGCTGAGGTAGACAGATCTATCATATCTGTGCTTCCACAGGGGAACTGTCGCAGGACCAGCACCAACAGCCTCCTCCAAGAGTACCTGATCAAACATCCACCAGTGGCTCAAAACAACGAGTCCCATGGATTCACCATGCTGGCCCCCGTGGATCCTTTGGGACACAACTACGGCATCTACACAGTCACAGACCAGAACCCCAGGGTGGCCAAGGAGATCGCTATTGGCCGCTGCTTTGAAGGCACCTCGGATGGTTTCTCCAGGGAGATGAAGACGGACTCTGGAGTGGCGCTGACCTTCAGCTGTCCAGAGAGGAAAATTAACAGGGAGAGCCTTTTCCAACGCCTGCAGACCAACCCGGCTCAGACTCTGTCGCAGATGGCGAGGAGCATGAGGGAGTCGGACGGTATGGAGGTGCAGGGATTATCGACCCGGGTGGTGGCCTATCCTTCAGAGCAGCAGGGCAGGACCCAGAGTCGCAGAGTCACCTCCACAACCAGAAGAAGAGTGCCCATGCGCACGCAGCAACGGCAATAGATGTTTCAAGGTAGGAAGGTTTAATCAAGATAATTTGATGTCTCTTTACATTGACAGTTATGTTGTATTGATTTAAACGTCCCTTTCTTTTTCATTTCTAGCTCTTCCGTCAAGATCGGTATGACGACGTTGAATCAAGGAAGTAAAAGTTGCCCATCTGTTGATGAGTATGAACTCCCTCTTGACTATGGAAACCACCAAACGGAGGCGGACAGTAATTGAGCAAAATCAATGGGTGGTTGAAGATATTCATTAGACGTACTTGAAGGGTTTGATATATTCATTTCTTCCTTCCCTCTGAAAAGACATGCATCATTTGAGTGTGTGTAGCGTGGTGACTGGCATTTACTTAATTAGCTTTGGTCTAATTTTATGTATGAGCAGACTAAATTGACATTTTAGAATGTAACTTTTATAGTTTGAATTTGTGGCATTTTTTTTTATTTCATTTTTTTGTGGCAGACGTCTCAGAGTCTCAGAGTTGCAATTAAAACATTTCAAAACTTGAAATATTATGCCAGGCCCCAAACACTTCATAATTAGCCATTGCTTTCCACTGAACTTTTCTTCAAGATCAGAAAGAAAACAACTCGAGTCCCTTTTTTGTACAAACTGGGAAAGTCTGTACACCAAAAGAGACACATGCAGCGGGATGAGGCATGCCACCCAGGGAACAGAGGATGTTTTCAGTCATGCTTCTTAATGTTCTTTTCATTAGCATGCCACATTGCCAACCGTGATTCAGCCAAACGTCCTTTCACACCTGCTTAGAATGTGCAAGAAGACCAAGGCAAGCATGGATCTCACTAGTGGCAGCAAGTCCAACATGAGGATAGCTGATTGAGAGGTATGACATGATTTCCTTCTGTCCTCTCCACATACCGAATTAGCATCACCAAAGAAAAAGTTACTTTAAAGGTAAATATGTCCACATATCTCACTTTTCTCAGAAAAACATTTACAGAGACTCATTCAGGGTCTAACTTAAGTGTTCTTGTTGTTGGATAATGTGCTTGTGAGCTGCCTTTTGTATCTTTTGAAGTGCAATAACGATATCATTTAACTTAAGAATTCTTAAAGATCTGCATGTAACCAACTAATACAGTACATCAAAAGTGCTGCTGGTGAATGAAGCAACAACTCCTTAAGTTCTTGTCGTAGATAGTTTGGTTAAGTTTGGTTAAACCTTTCGCACAGGACTCATTGGAGCAAATAATTTAACTATGTAATCATTCTTCAACTCTCTGAACTGCCAAGAGTCTATTAACCTTTTCATACTTTGCTGCATGACTCAGTTGATTTTTTTGCAATTTGTACATCACAGTTATCTTTTTTTACTTCAGAGAGCAATCTATTAGAGGGAGTTAAAACTCTCAGCGGAGCCTTGTCTTCATTAAAAAAAATCCCCTGTGTGATTCTGACACATGAGAGTTATAATTAAAAAGTGACACACCTGTTAATTTACTGCCCACGTTTTCAGAAATTCTACTGTCACTGTAAGTAAATTTAAATGTACGTCTTGATACTAAAGATATTGAGACAGATTATTAGACTTAAATAACAAATATTAGGCTATTTTAATTAAGGCTGGTGATTGGAAGAAACTTCCCTCGTTGATAAAGGCGCCAAACTTGTTTATCTGCAAAATGGTAACTTGCAGACCCATGGGAAAAGCTCTTCAAGATGAACTAATCCAAAATCATGTACTGTAAAGTGGACCGTGGTCCATGGAGGAACCAGGAGAGGCTTACAAGTAAATACAAGCCGGCTGTTAATTAGAAAATAAATTACATATCCTCTTGAGAACTATTAAAACAGTTTGACCTTGATTTCCAGGATATACAGGATGAGGTGAACAATCTACTGGACCCAAGAGGATTGTGGCCAAACATATTTACAATTTACATTGGCACCCATACCACTGTAACTCCATTTAAGCCTGATAACAGTTTTATTCCCAAAGTGCAACAGGTTTATTGTTTAAATGTGTGCTAAGAAGTTGCCAATGTGAAGTTGTTTGTATAATTGAAAACCATATATAGAGAGACAAAGTCCCTCCCGTTGGTGTCCTTAATAGGACTTTATTTTAGAAAACATTTACGGTAATCAAAGGTAGACAAATATATATTTTTGAATGAATTATATGTTTGTCAGTTTGAAAATATATAATTTAGCAAATCACGAAACTCGCGGGTTGTTTTAGTGTCATTTAGTTGTGTTAAATCGCTCAGTGAACTACACCTCGTCTCTCAAAATATACGTCACCAACACTGTTTCATTAAGCATCACTTGGTCATTATATCAGCTGGGAAGCAAAAGAACAAGCAAGACACATTTTTGTGAGAACATCCCGGTACTAAACACACGGGCATCGTAGCTTCAGCGACCGAGGCGTCAGCTACGCGACTTTTAGGACTGTAGTATTATATTTATACAGTTGTTACAACAAAACTGCACAAACTGCTCATCTCTTGACTTGCAAAATTGTCTTTTAAATTGACAAACATAATTTGTGTAATTTACGGCACAATTCAAACAGGATCATTGAATTATTGTCTCTCGTTGTTGACGACCGTACGTATTTCTTTCCTGAAGTAAGGTCCCATGGTGGTTCACCGAAAGAGGATTGTAAACCAACAGTTGTACTTGGCTCCACATCGAAAAAACCACCCTTTTTTCCATTAATTATGTAGCACACTCCAGAAAAACACTCAAAAAAACGAGTAATAAAGGAGTGATAACATGTAATACCATCGCTATCATCACTGACCTCTAATCACAGGCCTGGGGGCTGCCCACCGACTCAACAGTTCAGATCTACAGATGAAAACAAACATCTCCCTGCAGCAGACGTATAGCATCCACCCTAAAAAGAAAAAGATGATGATTGAATCCAGGTGTTGGAAGAGATAAGTCCTGTACAAAAGCAGTGGTTGTGTGAGGTCAGCCGAGGAGGCCCAACAGCTGTAGAGCAACTGAAAGGAAATGTTGAGACCAAAGACATCAAGAGAAATAAGAGCGAGATTATCAACTGATGGTTTTAATAATTTTTGGGGAACTGTTTGGTGAAGTAGAAAAAAGGAAGGGGAAAATATTTGTGGTCTTTGGCCTCACAGTCCATCGCTTACCGAAATCTCGGGCTTCAAAAGTGGTTGCACATGGAAGAATGCAGGTTTCTTTTTGTGAGGAGAACACTTTGACAGGGGAATTGGCTTCTTCATGAGGCGAAGTTCTCAGGGGAGTTTGAAGGACAAGGTAACAATAATATCTTGAGTAAACCATTATGTAAGGCTTTGCATGGGAAAGGAAGCGAGGCTCTCCAGACAGTTACTCCGTCTTCTGGGGAAGTTCAAAGGAGATTAAAGAACCTCTGCAAAGTTTGGGTTTAATGACTTTAGAACAAGTCTCCAAAGTCTTTGGAATCAAATAAAGGGAGTTTAAGCCTGAATTCAGCAAATAAAACACGTTGCGTGGAAAGAAAATGTTTATCTTGTTGAACTAGCGGTAGAAGTAGCAACCGTTTCATCTTACAGGGGAATCAATCAATGTCAATATGATTTCATGCAGAGAGTCAGATGAGACGGTCAACAGCGCTCTCATTTCTGAGAGTGCTATGAGGTCACAGTCATACTTAACAGTATGGCTGTGACCTCATACTGTTAAGTATGAGGTCACAGCCAGCAGCACCTTAGCTTAGTTTAGCATAAAGCTAGCCAAGGTGTCCTGGAAACCTCGCTGGTAGCTTGGCAACTTCATGTTGACAACAGGACTACGGTCTCATTGCAGAAGCACAACTTGTTGCACATAATAAATAATCTCCATACATACAGAATCTGTTGGCAATGGGAGAAGATTTTGGCATTGGAACAATCTGGTTTCCGTTAATAGTCCAAGTTGTATTGACCAATCATTTTCGAGCAGTCTTTGGATGAACGGCGGTAAATAATTTGTGTTGAGAGCAAAGGAGGTAGAACGCGTCAAACTGCAATCTTTAGCTTTTTTTTTAATGGTTTAAAATAAGCTTGTTAGTTGTTAGTTGACATAATCTCTCAACTCCAGCATCTCAAAATGCTAATCGTAGTGTTAACAATGAGCAGCGAACAGAAAAGGCTACACCGGATCCGCAACTATAAAGCCCTTCTTCGTAAAAGTCGATTGGTTCTGAGATTGTAGATTGAGATGTTCATTACTAAGCTCTAAAGGTGCTGGCAGGTAAATGTTGTGACTTTGGACAAAGCCAGGCTCTTTTTTAGCTGTGTTCATGCTAAGCTAAGCTAACCGGCTGCTTGCTGTAGCTTCATATTTACCGTCTAGACAAGAAAAAAAAAAGAATAAGTGAATTTCCTATCATGTCAAACTGTTTGTTTAATGAATACAGTGTACTATTGTCAGTTATCAATTCAAGTAACGTTCAATTAAGGCTCACTTCAAGATGCAAAGAACATTGGCATCCATTGTAAACTTTTCCAAACTAATTTCAATGAGGGGTGTAGCCAAAATAATAAAATAACTTAATGATTAAGATAATTACTTTAGATTCTACGTAAAAAGTAAAGAAATATTACTTTTTAAAGGAGTGAAAAGTAATTTATTACAGTTTCTGAGTTACATTCCCAACACTGATCGTCTCAGCCAAACTGACAACTTGAGTGCTTGTTGATTGGTATTTTCATCCCCGTAGACTTACTGCCTAAACTTGGATTGTTTTTGTAAAGATGAGAATTTGAAACTAAAAACCTTTTTTGGAGTTAACTGCTTTTGAAAACTACTTCACAAGATTTTTGCCTCTTGGTCACAAAATTCCAGTTCGTGCATGCGATGCTCAACATCACTGTTTAACTTGAAACAGAAAAGACTCAATCCACCAGAAAACCACCAAGAACTTATCCGTAAGCATGATCAGATTCATCCATTTTTCTCTTCTGTACAGTCCAGAGAGATCATAATTTATTCAGGTCATCTTTGAACCTTTTCAACATTTCCTGGAGATTTCGAGGGGAGTTTTATATTCGCCACTGTTCTCCAGTAAAAATAATTACATAAACGTTCTCCTGATAATAACTCTGTAAACGCTCAACTATTGCATGGCGTTGCCAGTCTTGTTTCTCTCCGAGTTTTTATGTGTAAATTGTGTATTGTATTAAAACTACTTATTGTACGAACAAGAAACTGTAAATAAATGATTTTGTGTTAACTTCTGATTCATATCTATTTCTGAGTTGTGTTTTATGTATTAAAGACACACAAAATAATCATAAAAGTTAAACAAGTTCACATTTCTGAAGATAAGAATGTGTATTTTCTTTTAAACAAATATCAAAGCATTGCTCAGTTTTAATAATTAATTTGTGAATTAAATATTAGAGATAAAAAAACAATAAATATAGTTCAAGGCAAAAAAAAAAGTGATTGGTCATTGAAATGAACACAAAGGCCAGATAAATAATTGATACAAACAAATGCAAAATGCTTTAAACTTTTAAGGAAACATACATGAACGCTTTTTTTTCTCAGCAAGACTCACTAATGTCAAGAGGTAAAATGTGATAAACATCTTCTGACCTGTTCAGCATCCTGAACAATGTTTACTTTCACTTTTCCACCGACACAAAATAGCTTGATCCCCGTTGTGTCCGGCCGTTACCCTGCAGGTGATGAGTTATAACGCACACAGAGAAACCCCCTCTGCTGCACACAACAGACATTCTTAGCCAGTGAAATTATTATTGTAATAAAGTCGCACAGCAGGAATCACAGCAGGGAGGAAAAATGAGAGCGTCGAGCCACACCGTCACCGACACCTTCGTGACTGGACGCCGTGCCTCTGCCAGAAAAATATAGTGAGTAAGTGCCCTCACCGCTAAGATATAAAGAAAACACACACACACACACACACACACACACACACACACACACACACACACACGCAGAAAGCTAGAAAAACACATTTTTCTTGAGTCAATGGTGCATTTGAGGTCGTGAACGTCCCTCCGGCGCCTCACTAACCGTTCCTTTTGAGTCCCATTGCGTCAGTAACAGACAAACCTGTCAGTGCACAGGCCAGAGACGGAGGGAAACGCTGATGGAGACGTCTTGACTCCGGGACTGCCACCATCGTAATTGCAGTGCCCTTCATGTGTGTGTTCTCTACTGGCTGGAACTCTGTTTGTTTTTATTTTGTTCAGAAAAACAAATTCTGAAAGGGAGTTCTGTTGCTGGAATAAGTGTCTACATGTATCCAAAAGTCTCAACTCAGCAGGCGAGTTAAAGAGCTTGAAGCCTCGGGTAACACTTGTTGAAGACGTGGAAGAGAGTTATTGGTGGTAATGACCATGAGACTGTTTAGTTTAGGTTGGACATTAGCCGCTGAAAGAAACTCATTAAATTTCTGCTGTTACAGGATTTTACCAATTCTTCCACTGAAATGAGTGGGAGCTTTATTTATACTCATGAATGTTTTACTGTTTTACTTATTGAAATGCTCTGGCAGTCTGTTAGGAACTCAAAATTACAAACATAACTTATAATCAAAATCTTTTGATTATAAGTTATTTGTTAAAAAAAAAAAATCTGTTTTTCACTCATCTGTACTGTTCATTGTGTGCATGTTGTCCTATTGAACTGCAGTTACAAATCACTAGATTATCACTGCATTTTGCATTTATTATAAAGATTCCTTATATTACCTCTAACACGACACAAAGAATGATTTTCTGGCTGCATCCTCAATTCATCCCCTCATTGCAATCATGGTTAGATTTTGTCATCATTTTGTATTTGAAGTTACTGTGAGACACTTTAAACTTTTGATGAAACAGACTTATTACTGATGCCTCTATATGACCTACAGAAGTAAACGAGCTTCAGCAAGAAGAGAGAACCAGAACCAGAACCAGAACCAGGACTGTTTGGAGCAGACTTTTAGACCCTGCTTCAGTAAAATGAGAGGTTTTCTTAAGACAAGATAAGATAAGATAAGATAATCCTTTATTAGTCCTGCAGTGGGGAAATTTAAAAAAAGTGGTCAGGCCTCAGTGAGAATTGAACTCACGACCCCTGGTTTACTAGACCAGTGCTCTAACCACTGAGCTATGAGGCCTTGCCTCAGGACTCCTGGTGCTTGGAAACTATACTGCTTTTGTCCACAGGGACCGCCAAAGTCAACACAAATACAAAGTTCTGTGAAGCAGCTTTAAATTAAAGACAACATTTGGGAGCATTTTCTGTACACCAAAAAAACAGAATGATTTGCAATACAAGTGCAACAAGACTGGCAATTAATAGACTGTGATGTTTTCATCAGAAATAATATTATCTTATAACTATAACTCCTTAAAAATCTAGAATGATCAAGTGGCACATCCTTTTTTATCCTGTCAATAATAAAATACTGTATGCTGGTTGGTTCTACAACATTTGCTGAGAAAAGTAACATTTTGTGTTTTCATGTTGCATATTTTCTACCATCTGGTTCCCTCCATGTTCAGTGTCTGTGATAAAGAATCGACCTGGAATGGCAGCAATTTCATGATGTCATGTCCTCATCAGACAGTCCTCTTGATATCGTCCTGAGTTCACAGAAATCAATAGTAGAAGCTGTCTGTGAAAATGACGGATAAGGCTCAGGAATGTCTCAAGTCTGGAACAAGTCTTTAAAAATAGACACTGAGGTTGTTCAACTCTTCTTCACAGCAGGAAAAGGCTCCAAGGAGAGAGGACTGCTGTGTTTCACGTACACATTGCCGTCCTCCAGCTTGACTTCATAGACTTGTTGCTGTAAAAAAACGAAACACAAAAACAAAGGAAGACATAAGAGCAGAAAAAAATCACGAGTAACTGTGGAAGCAGTTAGAACTCACACCTTAACGTGCGAGTTTATTTAAAGTCACAGTTTATTTAAAGTCACTTCACACATGTTAAAAATGTAGCAAACCCTCAACCCTTTGATTTTTATGTTTCTTCTGCAGCTTGTTATGAAAACGGAAACAACAGTTTATGAAAATGATTAAAGGAAAATAGGACAAGATGTTTATGGAAAGTAAAGCTCTCGTTTGGACCGTTCACTGCATCCAAACAACACAAAGAAGGGGAAGAAAAGATGTTCGACAGAGCAAAAAGGGGAACATAATCTTAACTCTGACTCATGAGCTTTGATTTTCTTTCATGCCGTGTCAATCAGTGGAACTTCCTCTTTCTGATAGCAGTAGATGATTTGTCTACATGATTTGTCTACAAATGTTTACATAAACTCCCAAGTGCAGTTGAGGATACAATGATGTTGCATTTACAGATTTTGCACATATCTTAGCAGCTTTTTTTGAGGTCATCACATGTTTACACTGACCTGTAAGGACGTCCCTGACTTCCCTGTCCTGAGGTCAAAGTTGTAGTCGTGCCAGGGACAGAAGACCTGCAGGACGCCGTCGGCCTCCTCGATGTCGCCCTCACACAGAGGACCGCCTGGGAAACGCAGACGGGAAATTGTTAATCACAGCCTCTTGAAAAACAAAATGAATTTTGTTGTCGTCCTTGTTGAGATGATGTGATTGTGCTGTGAGGATTGCATAACAACGTTGTTGAGTAGGGAAATTATGATGCGCCCCAGTGAACGCTGGTTACTAATTATCAAGGACAAACACCTAGCGAGGGCTAGAATTTAATTTAGGGAGCTTTATTTATTATTTATTTATTATCTCCTGATCTTTTCTCTCTTATCTTTACTTATCTTTTATATTTAAAAATACATAACTTCTCGCTTGGCTTGCAGATGTACTCAGCTCGTCATTTGACATTGGACAACATCAACATACATATTACCAAGCAATCATTATTGTACATCTGTATTTTGATAAAATACCAAAAGATTGTATACATTTTACTAATTATTTATACAGTACCAGTCAAAAGTTTGGACACACCTTCTCATTCAATGGTTTTTCTTTAATTTTATTTTTTTCTACATTGTAGATTAATATTGAAGACACCCAAACTATGAAGGAACACATATGGAATTATGTGGTAAACAAAACAAATGCTCAACAAACCAGAATATGTTTTATATTTTAGATTCTTCAAAGTAGTTGACTGGTACTGTAGTTTGTATAGTTATGTAGAATAATTATATCATTTGTTATAGATTGCTACTGACTAAAAATGGAGACGGGTTTGCTTTTATGAGGGTAATATATAAAATTATTATAACTTTACTGTGAAGTCAATTCTTTTTCAACAGGCATATTGTCGAAGTAACCAAATATAACACATTATTAGGGCCCCCAGTACAACCACTGCCTCCACTTTCCATTGCTACGCCCCTGATGACATGGTGAAACTGAAAGGAGACACTTTCAGTCCCAGATGAGGGATCATTAAACCAGAACCTCATGATCTATGAGAGGAACTCACCCACTCATATATTGTCGGTGCATTTTCTATATTAATGTGAATAAACTCACAATTTTACAAATAAAATAAAAAAAAGTGCATTATTCTGTCTTGTATATATGATGCTTTTACCGGAATGTGCGCAACGAGCATCCATGGCGTAAAACTCCCCCTTCACATAGAACAGGCAGACGTCAGAGTTGAAGCCGAGCGAGGAGTACATCAGGCGGCAGCGTTTGGCGGAGAGCCCCGCTGTCGGGCCTATGAGCCTCCACGAAGCGCCCTCTTCCTCTCCGGAGCCAGAAGCCATAAAGAAACAGAGGAATTTTGTTTTGTTTTTCTAATTTGGGCTGCAAATCTGCTGCGAATGCATTTGGGAAAAATCCATTTTCATCCACCAAAGACCGAGCGATGCGACTTGTCAGTGCGGGAATGAGCTGCTTCCATCCGGGCTGCGAGCTGCTGCTGCTGCCGGCGAGCCGTGACGCCGTCATACCGAGGACCGGGCACGGCCGAGAATGAAGAGAGATCAGTTATATTCTCTTAGTTGTATCAGCTTCAAATACAGCTGCTCTAAAAAATAATCACAAAACTGAAGCAGCAGCTAGATCCAGCTTGCAAAAAAAAAAAAAAAAAAAAAAAAAAAAAAAAAAAGCTTTAGAGACACTTATGATAAATACACTGTTCAATTTTGACATTTTGTTCTACTTTGCTTCCAGAACGTGTCTTATTTCAGACTCGTGGAAAGAAAACATCCAAAATATACACTTTTAGAAGCTTATTTTACTACTTTGTCAGTTTATGTCTGTAGATTTCCCCCTAAAATAACCAAAGGCTCCATTAGATAATGCCTCATTTGATATGTAAACAATCCTTTTCAGAAAAAAGTTGTTGTCTTAATGTAAGTAATCAACTGGGGATTTTCATGATGATCTATCTATAAGTTCAGTGTTTCACCTGTAGAGTCTTCAACATGTATGTAATCTTATAATACATATCTTTAAAGGATGTTTCCAATAAATCTTTTTTTTCTCAGACTCTGATCCAGAAATCTCCCTTCAGTAACACATCCACCAAACTTTCCAGTTTCATTCCTTTCTATATTCTGATGGTTTTTAGAGGCGTTTGTATCATTCATAGCCGCATTTATACAACATTTTATTCCTAAAAATATGTCCAAAATGAATTTTTTACAGTATTTTCTGTTTTATGGAATGATACGAAGAGATATCCAATATCCCACTTTGTGAAAAACCTTTGACTCTGATATGTCAACAAAATGAAACAAGAATTTTGAACCTGGCTTCATGCAAAGCTCAGGTTTCCATTCTGAAAATGTATGTAAATAAGCACATTTTTCATAATGGTGAATTGAAGATAATGCATAATTTGCACTTGTAATGCAAAAAATAGTATTAATCAACTGGGAAAGTTTCATAGTGATATCTATAAGTAAAATGTTTTACCCTGTTCACCTGCGTGTCTCCCCTTACTGTGGGGACTTCTGTCCGTCATAATAAACAGGCCTACATGTTTTTATTAAGAATACACCCAGACACACATTTCCTGTTCTTTGATTAAAGTGAGTTTGTGACTCGTTTTATGTTCAAACAATGAAACTCTGCAAACATACCAGTCCTCTAGGCTTTTTCCTGGTGGCCCTGTTGACTTTATTGGGAGCACTTTAATACACAGAGAGTTGGACTTCTTCCCAAAGAGTGCGGTGAATGAGCATAATTACTTTTTTATGTACTGTGCAAATAGTTCAAACTCATTTCCTAATTATCAGCTATAAAGCCTTCTATTGTTCTTACATGGCAGACTCTTTGGGTGCTGCTGACGGGTGTTTGGATGATTTCTTCAGGTTTCCACAGTGCAGGTTCTAAACATTATTATAGGTTTTTCATGAGCCAGTGTTTTTAGTTGTTCAGCTTGCACTCACTGCAAAAGTAAAATCCATCTCTGTCAGAAGAACTTTATCAAATAAAAGTTGAGGGAAAAGATAAAATGTAACTTCAAAGAGATAAAACAGGACCTCCAACTTCTGTCAATCACTTCAACCTCAACCTTTTATATTTGTTCCATATGTCTACAACAAAGTAGATTTATGACTCATAATCAACGTCAGTGTTTAAAACTGACCTTTCCAGTAGCATTGAAGTTCAATATTTTTGGCACATTTATCCAGTTGGCAAATTGCTTTAAAAAAAAAGAAAGATCTGTATTTCTTCAACTTTTATTCGCTTTGTCTCCATCACTTTATCGTGCCAGTAATAATGCCGCTGGCGGTTAAGCCTAGAAGTAATGCGAGTTACTGTCTAGACCGGAGTGATGCAAAACAGAGTGCGCTTGTTCTGATTCCTGACTTTGAAAGAACTGACTCATGTAAGGCCGTCGCAGTGCGAGCTCAGAGGAGGAGGGATGAGAAAACGTGTCATGGGCAGGAAGAAAGAAAGTGGACTGCGTCTTGTCAGAAGTTGGATCTCACTGAGGAAAAAGGAGAGCCAATGTAAAGAAACCTGAGCAGAGTGACCGAATAAGTTGTATTCTAGGGCCTAACAGCCTTAACAGGTTGTCAGGTTATCATCATTATAACTCATTCTCCACACGTCTCCACCTGTGACCTTTAAGACCTGATGTAGTTCTATTAAGTGTAAATTCTGAAAAAAGACTTCGACATGCAAACAGTTTAGATTATGTTATATTATCTAAATATTATGGAATATCATGTCATGTAATAGTACAGTGAGAATCTGTGTTTGGTTCTGCCTTGATAGTTGCTCAGCATCACTTTGTACAGCTGAGATACGTTGGTTATTTTGTGCTGAGTCATGACTACCAGTGCAACTCTGTCTCCTACAAAATGAAGATCCGATTAAACTAAACTGCATTCTCAATAACTTTTCCTGGGAAACTGATCTTCTCTCAGATTACAATCACAGTTTATAACCGTTTAAACATGTGGTTGTTGTTATAAATTGAAGGGAATCAAAAGTGATACAAATGTACTTTTTTAGGTTTAGGCAACAAAAAATTCCCCCTTATTAAGTTTAGGCAATAAATGTACTTTGTTAGGGTTAGTAATAAAACATCATGGTTTAGCTTAGAAAATAAATGAAAATTGAAACCCAACTAAACAAAAATGCAACAAAAATACTTGGGTATGTTTAGGCAACAAATGTACTTCAGATGTTTAGGCAACAAATTAACTTTGTAAGGTTTAGACAACAAAAGTACTTCATAAGATTAAGGCGACACAGGTACTTTGTTAGGTTTAGTTACAAATATCATGGTTTAGCTTCAAATTAAAACAAAATTGAAACAAAACTAAACAACAAAGCAACAAAAGGACTTGGTAAAGCAACAAAAGGACTTGGTAAAGCAACAAAAGGACTTGGTAAAGCAACAAAAGGACTTGGTAAAGCAACAAAAGGCCTTGGTTCACACGTGACTCTGCAGACTTATTTGAAACCTATTTCTGATACATCAAAAGTAAACATAATCCACGCCGGAATACGTTTTAATCAAAATGTAAATTACAATGTAGTTTGCAGTTGTGGGAATGTGATTTTTAGTAGGCAAGGCTGGTCAGTGTGTAACACATCAAAAGCAATGCCCTGAGGAATTAAAAAAGTAAAACAATGCACGCTTTTTTCAATCACTCTTTGCTCATTGTTCAAACAGGGAGAGGACCATAATAGCTTTATTAAACTTAAATAACTCAAACTTCAATGAGTGTTTAACTGCATATCATCACAGCGTTTCACTGTGAATACCCAGAATAAAACCCAAATAACAAGCAGCAGTGAATCACAGCTGGGGATATTTTGGCGTGGTGATTAGCACAGGGAGACCTGAATCATGCCGCCTCCACTTACACAGCAGGGTTTGATTGGAAAATCACCAAAGGTGTTTACTTCCAACAATGCTGCCAAGTTTTACTAAATAGAGGGGTGGGTCCTGATGCTATGAAATGGGCTTCAGTGTATTTTTCAGCCAAACAGCTGTTGAGTGAAGTGGGCATGTCTGCAGGGTTTTAGGTGCCACGGACAAACTGACAGTCATTACCAACAGCTCCGCTCTGGCATGCTGAGAGGTGAGAAAACTGCAAGGCACACGCTGTGAATCAAATTAAATGAGCTCCAAATGATTTGAGTTTTTTTAGAGAGAGAGAGAGGGGGGGGAGTAATTACAGTACAAAATGATGTACTGTGGAAAATGTGAATCAGTGGGCTGGATGGGATTAGTAAACAAAGGTGCAGACATCCAGAGACGGGCCAAAATGAGGATAGCACTGTCCATGAATTTATTTCACTTCTCGTTGTGGCCCTTCGACTACTGGACGGCGCAGCTATTTGTATCAGGCAAAATTTGGTGCAGAGAAAAGTCTGGCTCAGATGAGATATTAGACTGCGAGCGGAGCCCAAACTCATCCATCATTAGCCTCATGTTGTCCACAACCCAGCAAACCAACCTCAAATGTCTCCTAACTCATCCGCCAAGGATGGATGGAAGACAAACTCTCCGGCCAACGTGCTTTTTTATTAGCTAAGCAAATGTTTCTGCCAAGCTCAGAGCGCCGCTACCTGCTCGCTTTGCTCCTCGTTCCAATCAATCTTGTCATTCAAGTGCTTCTCGTTTCACGTACCTATGTGAGCGGCAGCGTGATTTAAAGCTCCCACAAGGAACTCATATGGGGGATAAACTCTGTTATTGGCTCAGTGAACGAGAATAGCCATACTGCTGTTATGTCACTTCAAATGCAAAAAATCCAGACTAGTTTTGATGTTCAGTGGACAGGAAACTGAACCCACAACTGACTCCTGGACCCAGTCCCGATGTCTGCCCTCACACACCCGCATTCCCAATAAGAACCCAAGGCTCTGCGCTGTGAAAACGATAAGTGGTCAAGGGCCCTTTAATAAACGTTTGAGCTCTTTATGCACATTTAATACAAGTCTGCAATGCTGCTGACTTTGCTTAAGGAGATTACCCACAATTCATAGTGTTGCAATGTTAAAAATAGGCATAACAGGAGGTCAGAAATCATCAAGAACAAGTTTACACAAAAAGTCTCTACCCTGTTGATTTGTATTAATTTGCTCTGATCACACATCATAAAATATAGACTTATTAGAACTGGAAAGTGAGCAGCAGACTTAAATAAACTAGACCCCCCCCTTTGCCTGGACCTCATGTTCACAATGTAAATCAAGTGAGAAGTAGGGTCATTTTCTCATAGATAAACTGCTGATTTGCCCCCTGATGGCCATTTGAGAAAATGCAGGTTTAAGGCCCATCCACATTGGCCTCACCTTTCAAAACCAAAGGTTGCCGCCTGGTAACTCAAATGATTTATGAGTCTCGCACTCCTTTGCCACAGGTAACACCTGATTTCATCAAGCGCTGGCCCATTCCTCATGAACCATTTCAAGCCCTACGCCATCTTGCCTTCATACCGATCACACAGGTAACGGTAAATGCAAAAGTAAAACATTTTCTGTAAAGTGCAATAAATCGTTATAGTACTTTTCTATTCTTCTTCTAGTCTCTTTTGTTGTCAATGTCAAATGTTTAGTCAAATGTCTCTTATGTTGAGATGTTTTCATGTAGTTTTTGTGATGTTTTTTTATGTGAAGCTCTTTTTCCCTTGTTTTATTATATCATTCATGTTTTCTCACTTTTGATTTTCTGCCTCGTCCCCTGACCCTCGTTAGCCTCTGCAGTCACCAGTCCTCCTGCTCACCTGTTCTCACTTCCCCATTAGTCAGTCACTATTTAAACCTTCCAGGATCCTCGCTTCTTTGTCACTTTGTCATCGTTGTTATGTGATGTTCTGTTTCCCGTTGGCCTTCCGGACCGTCGGCCCTGTTTGGACACTGGCCACATGTAAATTGAATTAACAATAAATCACTTAAGTAATGCTGCTGCTTTCTCAGCTCTCTGCATTTGAGTCCAATCTCTGTCCAAGTACTGCCTGAACGAGGACTATAGCTGCACATAACAATTACTTTTTTTATTGATTTATTCTTAAGATTTTATTTCAAAATTGGAAATAAATTGAACAACTAATTTACCCAAAAGAAATTTCCAAAACTCGTCTGATTTAAAATTCCAATATGTTAGTTTGTAACTTTAGTGTAAGCTATTTTCTCGTTTATACATGACCATTAAAGGAAACAGAAAAATATAAAATGGACAAATAACGTTAGAAGACACGTGGTGTAAAATTGCGTTACCATAACAGCAGGTGTGCAGACATGACTTTAAATGTGGATGCGATAAAGAAACATTTAGAAAATAAATTCTAAGTGACTACAACTAAAATAAACACTTTGTGCATGTTGCTAATTATACTAATATTTCATGTTTTGAGGGAACAAAAAATGAACAGGGCACGTTGCTGTCTTGTTGCCATATTGAAAAAGCGCTCGTGTTGATCAATAGCAGTTGTTCTGCTGACATAAACCGTTATCAATATGCAGTTTACAGAGCATCACATTGTCTCTGTCTAAAATACTTCCCACACTTCAGAGGATCTTTGGCGAGGTTTCTTTTTGCCGCAGCCAGTTCTCCAGGCAGAATGCATGCTTGCACCGGGCGCAGCCATCCATGCAAATTATGTAAATGTTTTTATTTCTTAATCGAAGACGTTTAGGTATCGACATGTCTTGTGCCCAAGACATATTTCATTGGGCACAGTACTTAGGTAGCTTCATATTTAGCATACTGACCAACTTTAACTTTAACCAAAGTTTGATAAGTGTCCCGGCATTAAGACTTGGCCTCCTGTACTGCAGCAGGACTGCCCCCAAAGATATAATGTCAGATCCTAAGAGAGGACTGATGAGGGCTAACCGCAGTCCATACCGAGTCAGCAGTTGGACAATGCAATAAAAACACCAAACAATGACTAAACTGCCTAAAATCTCCTCGAGGGAAGCCACACAAATCCTGACATAAGTGTGAAGGATATTGGATCATTTGTCAAGAAGGAAACCCTCCAGTTCTGTGAGAAAGGAAACGGAACCAACACACTCTTATGCTCCTGATCTCATAAAGGTGTGCGTGACTCTGGTTTCTGTGGAGGCCATGGAAGGATCCTTAATAAGTGTTCATGAGACCACTCTTTGATTTGTTTAGCAGTGTTTATGGGCTCATCAGGATCTTGGAGAACCGGATCGTGGTTGGGTAACAGTGTTTGCCCCACCTCGACCCGTAAAATGGTCTCATTCTCCGGCTATTATACGACCATGCAGAGCAATAATCAGATCTAATGACGCGGCATGGCTGCTCGCACCATTACAGAACCGCAGCAATAAACTGTTGGCAGCCGTCGACCCAGACTGTAGGCATCCTCTGGCTTTTTCCAAACATAAAGCTGCCCGAGCAAAGGGAAAAAGGGTGAACGGCGAGATGACTCATCAGACCAGGTTTTGGTCTCAATTACAGAAAACAGGACGAGCAGACCTCTTGCTGCTTTCTGGCAATCAACTTAATATGTGACATCTGTGCAGCCTGACTTATTGTAATTCTGCATCTTCAGGGTCGGTCATTCTTTATGCGCTGTGGTTCTTTTTTCCTGCCTATTATTAGTGTGGATAAAAAAACAAAAATTCAAATAGAAATGACGAACATCGACTTTGAAATGATGATTAATGGCCTTGTTTGCCTCTCTTGGGATTGGCCTTTGTGGGATTGATGGTGCTGAAATGTAACACAGGCACTTCCTGCTCTCGACTGTTTTCACAGTCTACTTTCTCCAGGTGTCGACAAACTTACTTTGACATCCTTAATGTTCTTTACAATGCTACTCCTCGTGTTAAAAGGTTAGTGTTGACATTTAGCTTTTTTTTTTTTTTCCTGGAAATGTAATCTGACAGGAGAACTGTGATGCTTTACAGCAAGATTTCCTTTAGTGTAACATGAAGTAACAGTCTGAAGATGTGAGGGAAAAGAGAGCGAGATTCAGACTCATTTTTCCAAATGGCATCGCTCACTAAAGTGCACCTTGTTTAACCTGCAAGCATCTTAAACCTTAGAATGTTTTTCTCCAACCAATTTGTCAAGGAAAGACGTTTAATGGCACCCGTGAGACAGCAAGGGCATGACATCGAGCCACTGAGTCACTCTCTGTAACGTCTGCCCCCCCCTCCACTGCAAACATGTCTGCAGGAGAGATCAGACTATGCTGCATTCCTTCCTTCATGTCCTCAGTCCTGATTGTATCCAGATACAATACGTCTTGTTCCCAGCTAAGCAGACGGACTGTTAGGGGAGGTAGAGTCTGAATAGTGAGGAAGAGCAGGAGGAGGCGTGAGTTCACTATCTGAAAATGCAGACGTGTTGTTGTCCAGACGTGCCTCTGTGATGTTACTTCTAATGTGGTGACATATTGTGTTGATTGGAGGAAACAGGATCAGGTATATTTGTTGGTGACGCATTGTGCAGTTTTTCAGGAAACCCTGATGTTTATTGTATGTGGTTAAATGGGCATGAAACACAACTAAATTATATTTCATGATTTTAAAGCTACGAGGGACTTTGTTTTTTGTGTTGATTTTGGCGGTCCCTGTGGACAAAAGTGGTATTGTATCCAAGCACAATAGCCCTTTTAGAAAACCTCTCATTTTACTGCAGCAGGGTCTGAGGGTCCGTGCAGTCCTGGTTTTGGTTCTCCTGTGCTTCCTTTCTCTTCAGCGGGCCCAGCAATACGGCCTGGGCCTCCAGCAGCGTTGTGTCGTTTGCTCCAAATGAAGACTGACTTACTTAAGAATTAAGACTAGCTAACTATATTGGAATAGCCAATATTCTTGATTACTTATATAGTCAAAAGTTTAAAATTACATACAAACAATGTTGAACTGTTTGAAATGTAAGCGGCTAAAGCATATATGTTGTGTTTGGACAACATCTGAGAATGCATTAAACATTAACTTTGGCTACAGCCATGTCCTACTTAGCAGTAAACAGGAAATTTAAGGAAGGAACTGCTGAGGCGGATGACATAAATTTAGTAGGTATTTGGTCATAAATAAATCGGACAAAGTCAAGCTTTGACCAGTTGGTCATGGTGGATGAAAAGGCATCAGTTATTCGCATTCATTCTCTGTGCACCATGGTGATCTGTACCAAATTTAGAGGAAAATCCAGCAAATAATTTGAGTTAGATTTTTCACTCAAAAGCAGAAATGTCCAGCTCGATGTAGCGCTAGAGGAAAAGTCATGGGATCACCAAAGTCATTAGGATTCAGCTTTAGCGGATCATCATTTCCTGTGTAAAATTTCACGGCTTGTTAAGAGTTGTATGGATATTTAAGTCTGGATAAATGAGAAATGACCAGGTTGGTCTCAATGAGAGGCACAGAGATTTATTTTTTTTCCACACCATCTACTTTTTTATGTCCCGTTTATTTATTTTTTGTGTCCTGACTGAATTTACTTTGTGTAGCTCACGCTGTCAGACATTAACCTGATGCACCAGATGATTTGTTACACAGAACCATCTGGGAAGCAGTCAATGGAAACTGTTTGGAAAAGCGCAGGCGCTTTCAAAAAAATACTTGAGAGGTAATTGGTCAAACAATCTGACAATCAAACTCATGCTGAAGCGAATCTGGAGAAGAGTGAAACATATTTTCCATCAAGAAAAGCCTTCAGTGTCTCCAGTTGCTCTCCAGTTCTGGTATAAACTGATGCTATTGCAGCATCTACGCTAACTCCGTAGCGTAGATGCAAGTCCGTTTGTATATACGTCTATGGGAAAATGAGCCTACTTCTCACTTTTTATTTATTACCTCAGTAACCATTTTAATCATGAGTTTATGGTCTCAATCGTTAGTTTCACATCTTCTCCAATACAGTATGATGTTCATAAATAAAAAACGGTCTTTCACCCGGTAGACTGTTCACTGGAAAGTCACTGTTGATTGATTTGTCATGTAACTGCCGCACTTAAGCAACGCCACTTCCGTAGTTGTTGTAACCCAAACGATGATCTTTTCCTAAACCTTAAGAAGTATTTTTTTTGGCCTAAAGATAGAAGTTTATTTTGAAAAGATTTTATGCATGTTAAAAGCGGATATTAACTCATGATGCTGAACTATTGTAGGAAAACGCACAAAAAATGCAAGGAGCTTTTTCGTAATATATACAAACATTTGTATGAGTCGACTTCTCATATAGCACAGAAAAAAAGAAAATGGAAAGAAAAGAAAAAATACATATTTATTAAGAAATGAAGATGCCATGATATGCAGTTTCTCGCCTATAATAACTTTACTCTGCTCATTCTGCAAATGTCTACACACCGAACCTTCTGAAATACATCAAGCTCCTCCACACCAACATAATAATTCATATTCAGCCCTCAGGCACACAGAGACTTAAAAATACACTTTTGGCTCCAACAGGCCAACGACCCGCAATTTATTTCGCCTTGAGAACTACTTTATGAGGCAGAATGCCAGTTTGAATTTTTTAAAGAATGACCACAACATATGTCTTAATCTTCACAGAACTCATCTGACACAGTCAACGCAACTCTACTGTGATCTTACCTGATTTGGCAGATAATAAAGGAGTTGACATGATGCATGGATTCAGGTGCGTTAAAACATATTGGTAGCTGGGGCCCCATATGACAGAGAGAAAAAACGTTGTTGGAACACTGCATGTAGAAGTGGCCCATGGAGACACGTTAAGCTTGTTCCTGTCTGATGACCAACTGATTCAAACCCCGGCTCAAACTAAAGTCTTTCTTCTCGTGGAGGCTTCAAGCCTCACTGACCTGCATGTGTCCCATAACAGTGCTCCTAAATGGACACGCTGTACTCCCGGCCCCTCGACAACAGAGAGAACGCATTTTATGGAAGAATATAGAATACAGTCTGGAACAAGACAGATCAGAGGCAGGATAACGGGGACCAACGGCTTTCTCACAAAGTAAACAACGATTTTATTCAAGTGTGCGTGTTCCTGGTTTTATTGGAGACCTATTATAAAACAGCCCATTTTCTAAGTCATACCTCCCAGGCTGTAAGCTTGTCAGACGCGTACCTCTCAATAATTATTTTGCTCAAGAGATCAACAGCAGCCATCAGACTAAATTGAGCCTAAATAAAATTCAGGCATCAATTGATCCAACATGTTTCCGTCAGAGAGGATGCTGTAATGGCCAAAGGAGATGTAAAAGAATCACTAAAAATAATACCAGCCTAGACATGTCTATCAATCTTATGTTTAAGCAGGTCACACACTGAATGTAAGCATTTAAGAAAAGAAAGCTCAGCTCTTTAAAAGACCAATTTGATAGACCATGAAAGGAAAGATGAAAATCTGCGTTGGCCAACAGCTTCTAACCACATCACCGCATCAAGCGGCCTCCCAGGCCAGAGGATGAGAACATGCAGGACTCATGGAGGAGGGATCGATTTGTAAGGGGGGGGGGGGGACCTGTCCATCTGGGAAAGTGAACATTCAGAAACAAAGGTCTCATGGAGTGAAACTCAGCATGTTTTTAGTACCATCTTCAGGGTGACTCACGCAATGTTTGCACAAATGGGGATAGATTTGAACACAATATTTCCGTGATTCTAACCGCACAAGTGAGTGAGGGTCACAGTGACTACGTCCGTTTCTTATATACAGACTATAATTCCACTTAACCGGTCAGCAGTATAGTCAGCCAGATACGAAACCATATCTCACAGTAAACCTGATTCTGATCCAAAATGTTCCCCGGCTCAATTCACACTAAATACAACTGATTGTTTAAAATGTGACATCAAATAAGAATGTCTCACCTCTTTAATGTTTTTTACAAATGTCTCCTTTCATTGCACTGAAAAGCTGTTGAAACTGTGAGGATCAGCAGTAACATCTGGGTCAAAATCTTCCCCCAACCTCAGACACCTCTTGTCGTCCACATGTTCTTTCATTTCACTTCAGATCTGGCAAATATAATGAGGTGCACTTGCTAAAAAAACTAGGTCAGGGCAGTAGCTGACTGGTTGGAATAACCAGTGCATTGCCCAGAGATCCGTTCATGCCCTCCTGACTTTCCTTGGAGTGTGAGCTAGGAGCATTAGAGTCACAGTGGAACACTTAATGAGGTGATGAGTGTCTTTCCAGTCAAAGAACTGGAGGGCCAAAGGTCCAGCAATTGTCCAATTTAATACTTCCATAAGAACCTGAAGGGAATGGGCTCCAGAGATTCTAGCTGTTGAACTTAAATAATTGAAAAAAAGCCCTCAAAGAATGAGAGATATTGCCTGATATCAGACAGAATTGTCAACTCATTACACTTCGTTTCCATCTTCAGTCTTGAAATTGCCTCCACTCTGACCGTTTTATTTTCCAATCCCTAGAGACCAATGTATCCGGCTGAATCATTACAATATTTTAAGTCAACTATGATACATAGCCGTGCAAACAAAACAGTAAAAAGTGGAGCTGAGCTCAGTAAAAACCAAACTACGATGTTAGTTGCTTTTTAGAAGATATGACACACTGCTTGACAACGGCGTCAGTTGCACCTGTGGCGCTATTGGCACACAACAAAGAGATTGATTGATGATCATTGGATTGAGTGCTGCAGGAATTAAACTGTATTTTTGTAGGAAGTTAGCATCGCACAGGTTCACTGGACAAGTAGCCAAAGGCTTTTTGCCATTGGATTTTTGGATTATTGCAGAAATTAAGGTCTGTGGCAACGTTTATGATACTTACAAACTTTGTTCAGCAAGATAATCTTCACAAATGAACACCACTTTAATGATTTCTTACTATTATCTAGACAGATACCCTAACCCAAAACCCACTCAAAGAAACCCATTGAGATGTGGTAAAAAATACTCACTTATTTCTGGGTTTTAATTCTCATAGCTACAGCACCTTAGAGAGAGAACCATGCTGTGATATTCTACGGCTTCAGGATGCAGACAGGAAGTGGTTTGTGATCTTAATCTATACTTTCTGAGTAGATGCAAGAGCATTTGAGCAATTGAGGTCACCATATCAAATTCCTGTAAACTAATTTCTGTTGTTGCAGATCGAACTTAACTTGCAGCAGCTGCTCAGACACTTAACATGACTTCGTTACAAGTGCTGAAGGTTGGAAAAGAAGAGCTAATGAGCAAAACACTGAAATGACCTCAACAAATGGGGATGATATGAAATTTCCACTTCCTCCAACATTAAAAATTAATTATTACATGGGTTTGCTGGATCCATACTTATAACACATAGTTGTTTGAAAATGCAGTGATGAATATTTTCTTTAAAGAGGTGAATTCAAGCCGTCTCTTTGCTCCAAATACCATCCGTCTATCCTGACTGCTTACTCTTCTTTTCCACAGGTCATACTGCTTGTGCAGCTAAAACACTTCTGCTGAAGTAGTAGGAAGTTCACTTCTTCCATCAATATTTTGACCTTGATTCCTTTTCCATAATATGCAAGAACAGTGTGCGACCTTCATGATTCACAAACATCCTTCAGCGATTAAATACTCTCTGTGTTGCAATTGTGTGTGTGTGTTTTGAGCTGCTAGGACATCATTGGGACAAATGATCAGCACTAAAAGAAATTCAGAATGATGCATTTATGATTGTTTATGATTCTTGCATTACTGCTATTGCATTTGACCCGAGTGATATCCTTTTTTATTTCTTTTCCCAGCTCACGATGTGGCCTGCAAGATGAAATCTCTGAGACCTTGACAGCTATATCTTTCTGGGACTGCCGCTGAAGGCCAAGACGCTTGAGACATGAATCATTGTGGCTGAAAAAGGTGTGTTCATCATATAAAAAGTGGAGCTGAGCTCAGTAAAAACCAAACTACGATGTTAGTTGCTTTTTAGAAGATATGACACACTGCTTGACAACGGCGTCAGTTGCACCTGTGGCGCTATTGGCTAATCTTTAGTCACACAACAAAGAGATTGATTGATGATCATTGGATTGAGTGCTGCAGGAATTAAACTGTATTTTTGTAGGAAGTTAGCATCGCACAGGTTCACTGGACAAGTAGCCAAAGGCTTTTTGCCATTGGATTTTTGGATTATTGCAGAAATTAAGGTCTGTGGCAACGTTTATGATACTTACAAACTTTGTTCAGCAAGATAATCTTCACAAATGAACACCACTTTAATGATTTCTTACTATTATCTAGACAGATACCCTAACCCAAAACCCACTCAAAGAAACCCATTGAGATGTGGTAAAAAATACTCACTTATTTCTGGGTTTTAATTCTCGTAGCTACAGCACTTTAGAGAGAGAACCATGCTGTGATATTCTACGGCTTCAGGATGCAGACAGGAAGTGGTTTATGATCTTAATCTATACTTTCTGAGTAGATGCAAGAGCATTTGAGCAATTGAGGTCACCATATCAAATTCCTGTAAACTAATTTCTGTTGTTGCAGATCGAACTTAACTTGCAGCAGCTGCTCAGACACTTAACATGACTTCGTTACAAGTGCTGAAGGTTGGAAAAGAAGAGCTAATGAGCAAAACACTGAAATGACCTCAACAAATGGGGATGATATGAAATTTCCACTTCCTCCAACATTAAAAATTAATTATTACATGGGTTTGCTGGATCCATACTTATAACACATAGTTGTTTGAAAATGCAGTTATGAATATTTTCTTTAAAGAGGTGAATTCAAGCCGTCTCTTTGCTCCAAATACCATCCGTCTATCCTGACTGCTTACTCTTCTTTTCCACAGGTCATACTGCTTGTGCAGCTAAAACACTTCTGCTGAAGTAGTAGGAAGTTCACTTCTTCCATCAATATTTTGACCTTGATTCCTGTGCGACCTTCATGATTCACAAACATCCTTCAGCGATTAAATACTCTCTGTGTTGCAATTGTGTGTGTGTGTTTTGAGCTGCTAGGACATCATTGGGACAAATGATCAGCACTAAAAGAAATTCAGAATGATGCATTTATGATTGTTTATGATTCTTGCATTACTGCTATTGCATTTGACCCGAGTGATATCCTTTTTTATTTCTTTTCCCAGCTCACGATGTGGCCTGCAAGATGAAATCTCTGAGACCTTGACAGCTATATCTTTCTGGGACTGCCGCTGAAGGCCAAGACGCTTGAGACATGAATCATTGTGGCTGAAAAAGGTGTGTTCATCATATAAGCATGTGAAACTAAAGAAGTGAAAACAACTTTTACGTCCAGCTGTCATAGTTCTGTTATCCTTTGGATGAGGCTGTTCTGAATCGATATAGTCATTTGCACAAATATATATTGTGTAAGAATGAATGAATACTTTACGTCGAACAATAATGTGATTGTTTGTGTGGAGGCATGTGTATCTTTGTGTCTGTCCAGGCCTAATCTTGTAAACTTCGGCACCAAACGGCACAGCATTGTAGGTGTTCATTTATGGCTGCATCCTCGAGGATCTCTTGTGGTCCCAATGACTCTAACTTACTCAAACCACCTTTTATAGAATGCAGCAGGAGTGAGTCCTACAACCCAGAAGTGTGCTACCTTTTTTGTTCTTCCAGTTCCCCCGTCTCAAAGTTTATAGGTATTTTAAATGGGTTCTTGGAGCTGAGATGCACGCCTGCAGAGAACTGGTGCACACATTTGCACAAATTAAAATTAGAGTGTATCTGTGACGTGAGACGTGCAAGTGATAAACACGTCTTATACACTCAATCAAACATTACAGAAATGGTCATTGCAGACACACCAGGCAGAGATCTGCACTCTACTGAGTGCATTTTTCAGTTTCTTTTTGCTTTTGTTTGTTAAACTTACTAGAGGTCATGCACATGGTGTCATGGTGGCTGAATGGTTAAGTTACCATCTGAGTTAATCTTTGTTGGATGTCATACCCCTTTCTCTCTCCTCTTGTTTTTCTTTACGCTCAACTATCAGTTAATCAAAATATCACTAGTGACGAACTTCTAAAAGATAACACCCACACAACCCATAGTAAATGCTTTAATCTTCAGATTATCTTGAAAATCACCTTCTGCAGCAAAAAGTGATCTAGAGATCTTTTTTCTAGAGGCTGCAATTTTGCTCCAAAAAGAATGAAAGAGGTGATCTTAAATCATGCAATCACCAGTGTGTGTTTAAATGCAAAGCAATGAGGAAACACACACCAACAAAAAAAGCCTCCTCAGCTGGGTAATAATGGGAATGAGATACCTACTGGAACAGTCATCCCCAATACCTTAGGATGCCGTCCTAGCATCTGTATCTCCTTTAGCTCAAGTTTCTACTTCGCCATCTCCTCCAGTTCATTCCGTTCCCTTATTTCTTTTTGAACACTTGGTCCAGATTTACCCAGTCACATGAAATCAGAGCTAGGTCAGTAAACGGCAAGAGTGAGAGTGAAAAATAGCTGCTATTAAAGGAATACTTCACCCACAAAATGACCATTTGTATATTAAATACTTTTAGTTTTGAATAAAACATAGTTTTTTTGGCAAAAGTATTGAAGAATGGAAGTAAATGAGGGCTGTGTTAAAAAAACATAAAAACATCTTAATATAATCACAATATTCCAAATTCTCAGCTATCTAGTTGTATGCCCACTACTTTCCAAACACATGCATCTTTGCTACAACCTTAAGATTTAAAACACTTCTGCATAAACAGTCTCAGGCTTTCTATTCACCCAGACAAGTCCGAAGTGTTTTTAGAAGTAAAGTAGCGAAGATGCGTTTTTGATTCTCCGTTCACCTTGGACGCATGCGAGGAAAAACAACGTTTTCTTCAAGGTAACACGGAGTGAGTAATTAATATGCAAATGTTCAATTTATGATTATTGTATTATTTTAAGAGAGTGACTGAACTGTTCATGCTACTCAACAACTAAATTAATAAGAAAAAGGGCCCTTTGGTGTATAGCAGCAAAACCAACCGGAACAAAAACAAACTTGGGAATGTAGCCAGAAAACTTAATTAGTGCACAGCAATTAAATGACTCTGGTTGTTATAAGATTATAATTGTGTGTGTGTGTGTGTGTGTGTGTGTGTGTTTGTGTGTATTGTTGTGCCTTCAACCTGCAGTCAAACAGAGGAAAACGTTTGCACATTTGCAGTAGCGCGGGTGGTCTTTGAGAGAAAATGAGCCGTGTCGCACTCTCAGTAGAAAAACAGTGCATAAAAAAGAACACGCCAAGCATGTAGCCACACAGACTCATAGACACACACACAGTCTGATCACTGTCAGGAATCATTAGATAAGACTCGCTCGTCTGTTTTCTCCATTCAGAAATCTCCTTTAATGACAAACACAGACCGTCTGACTCTTCTTCCACCCTCGAGGCAGTGCACGCTAAAGAAACACACTCTATTGTTCTCGCTCTCATCCTCTTTATCCACCTTCCCGTCTGTCCACTATGTGTCCAAATACCTGCCTTTTTTTTATTCCCCCACTGAATGCCAAATACCCGGAATACCAGTGTCCCTTTCCATCTGGTGGGACCAATCTACTCAAGGTTTCCTGTGTGGAAGGGAAGAATGGGAATTGGATGCTTGGACCCAATAAACAAAGGCATCCACACTGCTCTGCAGATATTTGCACAAACAGATAACGGTAGATTTATTTTTGTCTGAAATATCTACAATCTCCACATTGCAACACGCAGAGAAGAAGTCGAGTTTGGCCTGATCTCCACTAAATAAATAAATGTAACATAATATAGTGGGAACGTTTCAAATCTCAGTGAAGTTTAACACACCCACTCAATTTACGAGTGTTACATTTATACACAGACAGAAAACAAACCAAATCCAGGAATTATTTAAAAACAGATGCAAAATGACGTCTTGTGAAATTCACTTAAGCCCCTCTGGAACAGAGCAGGCAGGAAGAGTTATGTCTTAGAGGGAGAAGCTGAGAATCAAAGAGGCTACCTGTCCTCCCTTTTTCCTCTGGGACCTGTCCTCCTTACAGTAATGATGACTTTTACAAATCTTCACTGTAGCTAGATACTTCCTTGAAGGCCTGTGTATTATAAACATATTTAAAATGCATTAAGATCTGCTTATAGTAAATAACCATAGTTATAAGCACTCATCAATATTCATAATGCTTTATAACAATAATAATAACACATTATAATGCTTTTTATAATAACTGAAAGTATCAGAATACTTCATAATGCTGATCACACATTTTTTTTGTACTTTTTTGTTCATAATTCCTTTAGAATCAATATTTTTATTCAAGTATAATGAATTATAATGTTTTTATAAGTGGTCATTTTTAGTTTTAAGTAAAAAATGTATTAAATCAATGCATTTTTTTATTTTATTTAATTCATTATTCAGATTTATGCAAGAACAACATGCTAAAATAAAGATTAACTATACTTCCTATACTATAAAGCAAACAATCAGCACTAAGAGTAACTTATTACCACATTCTAATACAATATAACAGTGAGTATAATGCATTATAAAAATATTATAATGTTTTACACAACTGATTATTGTTACAAAGCATTATGAGTATGTATTAGTGCTTATTACTATAATAATATAGTGCTATCAGTACATTATGAAGCATTATAAGTATATTTATAATGCATCATAGACATGGGCTTAAAAGAGAGTGTTACCAAAATGAATAACAATAATAGAAATGGATCTTGATCTGAACAGGCTCTATGTTGGATACATGACCCAATATGACACTGCAGACCGAACTAGTTCTAACTTCCACATCTGGAACTTTGATCATTTCCCTCAACAATACCGTTGCTAACGGGAACATCTAAATATCAGTTTACCGTTCCTATCTATTACATCGGACCCCTAGTTTGTTCTCCATGAAAAAGGGCTGATGCATTATTCTTCTGGTGCTACTTCCAGACCTCGTTTGCACCACAGCGAAAGCTTATCCAGCACCGTTTCAAAGGTCTGTTTTTGTTTCCACTGTGTGTGACCGACACGTTTCTCTCTGTGGTCACAACTCTGGATCTGTGTGCTCAGACAGACGGATGAGGAGACACTGCACACTGCAAAGGTATTCTGTGTTCTGTGTGCACATCTGTACATGTTGATTCCTGCAGGCCCTGAATGCCTCAGTCAGGCTTTCAAACAGACCCTTTATGTCGGTATCTTTTGTTGATGAAGAATCAGAGCCTCTGCAACTCTTTAAATTAAATCAAGTTGGAGTTTATCTGTAAGCTGAAAAGTTAAGCTGCCAATGTTAGCATGTGCAACTGACTTAAAAATAAAAATGGAGGAGAAGCGATATTGATCAGATAATCATGACACTGAAGGGAAAGGCCTTGATGAGACAGAGTTTGCTTTTTGCGTTGCTGAGTGCATCACGTTTTTACAGGACCACCCTGAATGCATCGAATAGAAAGAAAGTCAACTCAGAGCATAAAATGCTGAACTTCATTAGCATTTTTTCTTTGGAGGCAAAGTTATCACGGATCTGACAGTCACATCTGAGCTTACTGTATCTCAGATGTACGGGCGGCTCAGGGGTCACAGTGGGTCATCCTTTAACTTCAAAGTTTGCGGTTCGATCCCTGGCTCCTCCTTTGTTGAAGTGTCCTTGAGCGAGACATTGATCACCGGGCCGTTCACTGCAGTCCACTGCTCCTAATGATTAGTACGGGTTAAATATAGAGGTCGTATGTCATGTATATGTATTTACCCTTTAAATATACTTTTAGTTTAAGCTTTTTCGGCTGAATGAAAAAATATTCATGTATTGAATTTATTTGAGCTTGACATTTTGAAAAATGAACAGCCTTATAGACATAGCAACAGTAACTATCAGGGAGCAGGGAGTAGAAAAATATCAATAATCTTGTGGGGAAGGGAAATTCAATCTCTACAAAACTCTACATATTATTATATTTAGGATCAATTGACGACACATAAAAACACACTGTTCACTTTAGTAATTGCAAGAGTTTATACCGTTTCCTCATTTTTGACAGGTCCCTTTTTAAAAGGCCTGAGAATAGCAGGACGTCAGACATGAAAGCTTTTAGCTTCTAGTATCATTTTTCTTGTAAAAATGAAAAAAAAGGAGGCCCAACTGTTTTGATGGGAAAACTTCATTCCTCAACAGAATGAAAAGGGGGGTTAAAAGAAGAAAAATCCCCATTCTCTCATTATACCTGTTTAAATCTGATACATCTAAATATGAATCCCATGTCTGAAGCTCATGGACGACATATGTTTTTCGGATTGAGATGGTTCAAGCTGAACAGAAAAACACCCATAGGGTTGACATAATTGATCTCGTTCGAGGTTCAGTCAAAGTTTTTGCCTCTTTTCTCTCTCCTTTTTGCTGTTTATGTTACTTGAGGAGAGGTTAAGAAGTCACCTGGTTTTCTTAGGTAATTACATATTGTTATTAACTGTCTGCTTATTCATATTTTCATCGTTTAGGACGATGTGTTGTGGGTTCGGAGTGCTTACACAACCACACTGGCAGACTGCAGACAGGAAATTAAGGATGTGCCCCTCACGCAGACACAAGCAGCGTTTAAGACGAGAACAAACAGAGCTTCACGCTGGCAAAGCAGAAGGAGAAGGAGCTAATGTGCCGGAGATCCGACAAACAGCACATTCCTTACAGAAAGCTGTCAAACAAGCAAAAGCAACATGAGACGACACAAAGGATCAAATCACACCATCTAATCTCCTAAAACCTCGGTCAGGGCAACAGACCAAAGTTTATCTTCAAAAGTCTTTTTCAGAGAAATGTGAGTACAGGTTTGGAAAGTGAACTTCGTAAGTTTTCTTTTTTTTTATCTTGTGTGTGTGTGTGTGTGTGTGTGTGTGTGTGTGTGTGTGTGTGTGTGTGTGTGTATGTGTGTAGCACACGTACACATAAAAGTGTTTTCTTTGCCTTTGATGATATTTCATGATATTTCATAAGACAACAGCACTGTCACACATAAAACATGAATATTGATATTAATATATTTATTCTAATATCAATACAATCACTATGCCATTTAAGTCAAATACAATGCAGGGTTTTTATTGAAGATATCAGTCTCTTCATAGTTTCAGATGGGAAATTAGTTTCTAAAAATGTGACATCACAGAGTGAGGTCTAGTAAAAGCTACTCTACAGGTCTGCTACGGTCAGAACATATTATAAAATTATAAAGAGCGAAAAGGTCAGAGAAAGGAGTAGGTCGGGGTCAAAGAAACACATACTTTCACCCAGGAGACCGCTGTTTCTGTCCTTTGTGAAAGAAAGACTATGTTGACTCACCTTTGTTACATAACTCACGTGCCTGACTAATGCCACGTACGTAAGTTAAGTTACAAAAGTTCTTATTCTAACCCAAACTACAATATTTTTCCAAACTAAGTAAACCGACTTTTATTTTGAAAAGAAGCTGTGTGCATGTGAACTTCAATCACATTTGCAACCCAGAATGCTTTCTACTTTCTCTCTTCTTAGACTCTCTTCAGTCATCAGAACAGTTGCTGCAGCATTTCCTTTCTAGCCGTGAAAATATCTATAATGGATGCATGAATTATGATTTATGCATGTATAAAAATGTGACTAAAGCACTGACAAACCTTTAGGACATATCTGTTTGTCAGCCACTCTGTTACTGTTAGGGAGGCCTTGATTAGGCATAAAATATTGACTTATCATCTTAACATCTTCAAATGAAGTATGTGTGAATTCTTTCTTATGCATCAGCAAAACAGAAAACGAATTTGTCCGTTCAATATCTTCATCTTCCGAAAAGAGATTTGAATTCCTGATTGAATCACAATCTTTGTCACCACATGACTGCGTGCTCCATTTGCTCTGTTGTTTCCTGTTCAGTGGAGCGTAAATGACTGTCAACATCAAGATGGCAACAAAGATAGCAGCTCAACGTGGTCTAAAGTCACATCCATCATCCTGGCTACTGTGACACATTTTGGTTTGATTATTTAAAATGAATGTTCAAATTAAACCTCACTACTTTTTTAGTGCTGCCTGGTCTAGTAGTTGACAGATTATTTGGGGCTGTTTCAGTTCTTTAATGTGTTATTTCTTGATTTAAGTTTGAAATTATTCAGTGGAAAAATCATGTTCATTTAAGTTTTCAATCATTTGGATTTTTGATGCAGTGCACATACCTCTGCACAGTCATATGGATATGTTATTTAAATGACAGAAAAACATTTTCTTCTGAATCTAAATGCAGACGGAAAGAAAATGATTGAATGCGTGGACCAGATTTGGCCTTTTAAGTATAGTAACAACGTGGCTTATGGTGAAATAATGAGACTGAAAGAAGTACAAGAAAAGAACAAGAACTGTAAAATCTGGTTTTGTGGAAGATGGTACCGGGGCCAGATCGTTTGAGACAAAGCCCAACCTGTGATGATGATCAAAGTGTTGTAGAGTAATTTAGAAGTTAATATAATTCTCGATTAATTCATGACCCAAAACACCCTTGGTTGCTGCTGTTACTTATTATTATTATTCTACAATTTGAAGCCAGATAGAATAGTTTTCAAATGATATTTTAATTGTGCTTGGCTCTAGATACCACTATGTGGCGGTGTGCACGCTTACTGGAAAAACTCACACACAACTGAATGCTGCCAACACTGTTTTCTCGCAAGCTGTTTGAATTTGGAGGTAATATTGCTTGATTTTATTAAACTTTTTTGAAACAAAGCCTTGTCATTTTACGGCATGTAGTCGGTACTGAGTGAAATGTCAACACGTATGTGTGAATATGCTACACTCAGAGCGAGTGACGTTGTATAAAGTGTTCCAAAGACTACTTATGGTGGTTGGAAACCGGTGTTCATGTCCCAAAGAGTTATTTTGGTGAAGTTTGTGTGTTATCCGAACTTCTAATACTTTGTTTCATTTTTCTTAGTTTACTTTCTTATGTCAAGCAAGTGGTTTTGTTGCCATTTGACATTAACGACGTGGCGTAATATCACACTCTGAAAGCCTTTATACACCCTCGAAATGACATCATCGGACCACTTTTATTAAAAACATCAGGAGACATTTTTTACAAAAGAGAAGTGTGAGGTGATCATAAAGTTCAGTAACTCTTTGACTATATTTGTCCACAAAACGATTGTTTGTAATACACGAGTCAGCTAATACCAGAAACTCTTTTTATGGCTCTTAGGCCATAAAATTCAGTTACCATATGTGATTTCGTGGAACCCGCGATTTGATCTATCATCACTGCTCTAGGAATGTCCGTTTCTCTGTCTGTTGGCTTTTATTGTTGTCCCTTTTCCCTTTCTTCTTAATAAACATGTAATTTGCGCTGTGATTGATGGTTTTTCGTGGCTGTTATTACATTTCCCTCTTCACTTGTTTCTGTGGCCGATGGCGAAACCAGCCAGTCCTCTCAGCCCCCGTGGTCCCAATAAAAGTGACGGGCTAACCGTAAAGGCTTCGTTCTCTTCTGCATCCCCTCCTGTAATTCCCATTACTGCCCTGGACTCCAGGAGCTCGCATCCCCCCCCAAAAAAACCTGTTCACTCCTCCCCCACCTCCTCCTTTTTGCACCCTCCTCTCTGCAACACATGAAATCTCTATTGTCCATCATTCAAAACACTGACAATAAAGTTTGATGACGAAGATATAAGAGAGACATACTTGAGTCTAGACTGAGGAAGTGAGACATGTCTGTGGTCGACAAGCTGCATACTTTTCGGCTGGACTACAGTGATGGGGAATAGCCTCATATCTTTTCTGCTCATTCGTTGTCCTGAGCTAATATCCAGCTTTCCCTTTCTTCTCACTGGTTTCAGCAGTCAGTATCTCACAAGTGTATTTTCCTTTATTTTTTGCCAAACTGAAACAAATCTCTCTGTAGAGCCCACGAGCTATGAACACACATTATGAATGGTGTTTGATCTATGTTTCGCATAGATTTTTCTAACAAAGAAATCATAATAGTGGCTCCTTGCTCGAAAGAAAAAAAGCCTGACTGAAGTATTCGTTTACTTTAATGCTGGTTTTTTAGAATCTGCCGACTGATCTGGTTTCCCCTCCAACAGAACCCTAATGACTTCTTCATTCCTCTGGTAGCTCTGTGGTCACATTTCACTTTCCACGAATCGCACTTTCATACAAATGCTATTTTTACACACTGTCTTATGACGTGATAACATCAGAATAATGTTACCTTCAGGGGGCTGCGTGACAGACATAGAGGCTCCACATCTTTGAACATCCAATGGAGATGGTCGAGGCTGTGGACGACACCGCAAACGCATCAGTGGATAAATTATGACCAACAATATCACAGTTCACTCCAGTGGTCTGAATTCAGCTCAAGCCTGCACCATTTGACTCAATTAGAAGTCAACCTGCGGTCACGGACATAATTAAGAGGTGGCTTTTCATTTGATGTCAAATTATGGAAACGTGAATTGATATACTAGATGGATATTTGAGTCGTCGGTGAAAAGCATCACTTACATTATAACCTCAGTCTTGAGTTGAAAAATTTGTTAAGTGTTTGAACTCATTTTTCTCACAAATTCTTACCACGTTCATATTTTTTCATGCCAGCTCAAATATCACATTACATGTTGTGTGTGTAACACACATACACCATTATCTACTTAACCTCTGAATGTCTACAACAGGGGTGTCAAACATGCGGCCCGAGGGCCTGAAACGGACCGGCCCACTGGATGACTTTGAAAACGATTTATCTGTTTGTTCACGGGTGGTTTTTACTGGTCGTAGCGAAGCCGGCGCAGTTGTGCGTGCATCAGTAAATGACGTCATCGCGGCATTGAGCGTCTTTCGCAAAGACTCCACGAATTGGTGCGCAATTGGTTGTGCTACTCTGAATTTTTGTAACAAGGTGGTCACAATTAGAGCTCTGCAGACGGGACTGTACGATCGTTCACTGATTTGTTTTTAAAAATGCTTTAGAAACCAGAGGTCTCATTGCAACCAAATCAAATTGTTTACAGTATATTCAACCTATTTGTTATTATAAAAACGTTTATTATTTGTTTAAAGGGCTTGTATATAGGCAAATAATGATGGCAATGAATGTGATTAATGACTTTGTAGTTAATTACGTTTTTCCGGTTGCACTCTTTGTTTTCTTGCTTCTTCGCTGTACAATATGTTTGTAATCCCACATATTTACGTAAAGGCTAGATGACACAACTCAAGGTCAAGTGTAGGCCACTATTCTTGCAGGACTACACTGACGCTGCATTCCAAATCTTATACATTTTTTGTTTTTATTTTAGTGCCTAAAACAGTATGTACTGTTGCATGCAGTATGCATTCAATTCATCAAAACATGGCACCTTGAACTTTGACCCTCTTGCTAACATATTGGCAGTGCAAAGGATTGTGGGTCAGAATATCCAGAAAAGCATGCTGGCTTGCATACTGCAAAAATACAACATACTGCATTTGACACACTTTAAATTGGGAATATTAAATAGTATAGTAGTATGGGTATTTGAACGTCTGAGGCTCAGAGGAAGAGTGATGCGTCCAAAAAAGAGTTTTATATTTCTTCACAGAAGTAAATAGGAAGCCATTGTGTTTGGTGTGTTCACAGCACTTTTCCAGTGCTCAAGGATAAGAATGAATGACTATCAGGTTCATCATGGCAAAAAAAAACAAGAGCTTGCAAGGGAAACTGAGAACAGAGAAGACAAATGAATTGCTGGAAGGTTTGAGAAACAGAAGTCTGTTTTCAGTCATAGCTGAGAGATCAGCGACACATCTCAGGCTGTTCATCATCTGTTTTGTAAATGGTTTGTTTATTAATTGTGAATGTACAGAATGTACTTTTACATCTTCACACTTAAAGAAAGGGAAATATTTGGAGGTATTGTTATTTATTATATTGTTTTACTGGTCACTTGAGATCATATTGGGCTGTATGTGGCCCATGAACTAAAATGTGAAAGAAAATCGAACTGTTCTGGAGGTGACAGTGACAGTGACTCCCTCCTCGTGATTGTGGTAAAAAACCACATCGTCTGCATATGCAACGCAGACAAACACGCCTTTCTCTTCCTGATAAAGGGAAGCACTTAAAGACCGAAGTTGTCAGTGATGTGAGCCGCTTCTCTTCAGTAGCTCAGCCGGACTCTGATCTCACCATGTTCATCCACTGTGACCTGCTAATACTGATACTTGTGCTGACTCTTGATGGCCGAGGTAAGTTTAGCAGTGTTTTTACAGCTGTGCGTGTGTCATCATTGCTTCACAAGAGCTCCGTCATGAATTCTACATTTACATAGCTCACAATGTTCATTTGTAGAAATATGTAAATCCAATTATATGTCTGTATTACTGAGGTCAAAGGTGGTGTTGCACTGGACTACATTATAAAGAGATGTATTTATAATATTTTAAGCTCCATATTTACATCATCAATATTAGAAAAAACTCTCAATACAGCAGTGGAGCAGACTTAGCCATCATAAAAGCAGACTTTATAAGATAAGATAAGATAAGATAATCCTTTATTAGTCCCGCAGCGGGGAAATTTGCAAACAATTGGCAGAACAATTGTATTGAATTGCATTAGTTTGTACAGGTGTACCTAATGAAGTGCCCACTGAGTATGATATATATAATATGTAAAAAATGTGTAAAAGTTCATGCAGGTAAAATCATTGGAGGTTCTGAGGCTGTGCCGCACAGCAGGCCGTACATGGTGCTTGTGGAGCGAAACTGGAATAATGGTTCAAAAGCATTCTGTGGTGGTTTCCTTCTGAATGAGGATTTTGTGATGACTGCAGCCCACTGCCAAGCCAGGTCAGTTCAACACCCTTCATCTTTCACCTACCTACTCATTCTGGGGCCCCTGATGAGATGCAATTATATTATTTGGCAAATACTTTTCATAATGTCTTCAATAATTGTAACATAAATTTAAGTCTTAGTATTGATATTTTGAGAAAATAAATAATTCATTTTTCTTTCCATTTAACTTTGTTGTTTCAGTTCCTACAAAATCTCTCTAGGAGCTCACGATGTCTCAAAAAAGAATGAAATACAGATCATATCTGTGGACCAAGCATTTCCAAGGAGAGACTACAATCCAGCTAATTTCAGAAATGACATAATGGTTCTCAAGGTAAGACAATTCTGCAATTAAAAGCATAAATAATCGTAATAGTTAAAACCAAATCCTCTGTTGAACACATTAACCAAATACAGTATGCATGTCGCTGAACCACAACTAATCAGGGAATGTATTATACAACAGGTAAATGTGAGCAGTGGAAGTGATCTTTCAGCTTCATATGTGATGTTTTTATTTTTATCCCTCCCTGTTTCTCAAGTTGAGCTCCAAGGCACGTTTCAGCGAAAACGTGAAACCCATTGCTCTCGCAGGCAAAGGTGATGCCAATCTGCCAAAATCATGTTCCACCTCGGGCTGGGGAGCAACAGAAAAGATCAAGATGTACATGTCTTCGGTACTCAGGGAGATCAATGTCACACTTGTTGACAACGAGGACTGTGCTAGGGCGAACTTGTACTGCGCTGAGGGAGAGGCTGGAGTGGGTCATGTACGTATTTCTACTAACCTAACAAACAAACGTTGGTCAATAATGATAATCAATTCAGTCACTGCATACTGTGTGTGTGTGTGTGTGTGTGTGTGTGTGTGTGTGTGTGTGTGTGTGTGTGTGTGTGTGTGTGTGTGTGTGTGTGTGTGTGTGTGTGTGTGTGTGTGTTTCAGGGAGACTCTGGTGGTCCACTGGTCTGTGAAGATAAAAAGGCGTACGGTGTGGTGTCCACAAGGTTCATACCAAAATCACTCAGCTCGGTGATCCAACGGTTTACTCAGATTCCTGACCAAAGAAGCTGGATCGACTCGACCATGATGAAAGCGTTAAAAAATTATAATAATTGAGAATGCTAATATCACAACTGAGAAGTCTAGACTTCCTCGCTTTACACCAAAAAAATGTGCTTCAATTTGAAGTTTGATACAATTGAAGTTTTTTTCTTTAGTCGAGACAAAACACTTCCAAATATCTAGATGTGAATTGGTTCCCTTAAGTAACGTGGTTTGGCTTTTTATGGTACAGAGAAAAATAACTTGACAATTTCATTTTTTGCGAATAAACTTCAGGTCATTCAAAGCAAATTGAAACACATTTTTTTAAGGCCTTTAACAAGCCGATCATGGCACAGAAATATATAACTGCTTGAAAAATAGGTGTAAACTCAATGCTGTTTAGTAGATGCAACATCTATTGATATACGACACTGTATCCTGCTCTTAAATACAACATTCTATTCATTAAATGCTTTTCTGCTTTGTGCATCTTCAAATGAGAACACAGTTTGTTTTGTACCATCTTTTTAAAACAATAAACTGTTTCTTTCTCACCATGTTCTCTCTCTACCTCCGTGCACTTGTCTGTTTGAGCGTGAATTAAATCAACACAAAGACAACACTGCCTCCTTGTGAACAAAGTGTATGGATGCAGCAGGAAGAGTTTCACTTACTGAGGTCACAGCTGTGATGACAAAGTGATGACAAGGGAGCTAAAGAGTTGGGATGAGAACGTGTTGTTTGTTTGGCGTGGGGGGGCATCTTCCCCTTTAAATGACACACATGTATGAATGCTTAATGTCAGCATCCTTAAAAACGTCATTTGGTTTTTAAAGCTCCACTCCTACTTAAAAATGATGGTTATTCGTTATTTCACTTTAATTGTGCAGCAGTATTGCTGGTCGTGTCCCTTGACCCAAGCTGCAAAAGATGCTGCTACGAAACCATGGTTAAGATGAGAAAAATATAGAACATGTCACGTTACCATGACAACGTCATAACATGTTATGTACAATTGTGGGTATTTATTTTTTACAGTTTTCTCCAGGATTTGAACGTCTTCCAGGCTCTTTCCTCACAATATGAGAGGTCATTTCAAATAATCTATTTACTTGTTTTTGTCAAAACAGTTTCACTGACAAAATGAAATGTTTGATGTCTATGATCTATGTATTATATTCCTGCCTCTAATACTTTGACTTCATGTGTGTTTTATGTTCCATCTTTAATCCTTAATGTTTAAGTAGACGAAATAAGCCAGGATAAACAATCATATACTGTCCTCTTTATTTACCTTTTTTAAAGTCTCCATACATCCACTGGTAAACCCGTGTTTAACGTCACATTGCTATGAATTTTGGGTAATTCCATTGGGGAAACTGCAGGAATCAGGACTTACGTAAAGGTCCTAAAGGGCTCAACATGTCTGCTAGAGAGAGTCTTGTGTGACAGAAACAATGGCTGGTCCATCAGATGCACATCCATATATCATAAACAAACGCACCACCGTCTAAATTCACTGTGATTATTATTTTTCTTTTCTCACTGTGACACCAGATGAAAGGTCACAGGGACTGGTTTGTTCAAAAGGGGACATTTTAATTGCATAAAAAGCAGTTTTTTTGCGTTTTATCACTCTTCACTGACAAAATCTGGCCCAACTTAAGTCTTCCGTGTTCATACATTTAACTTCAGATCTGGCATTTACAATAACTTGCCCTTTGCTGGTCAAGGCAGGAGCTACCTGGTTGAAATGACCTGTGCATTGGCCCATGTCTTCCTGACTGTCCTTGTCCTTGTGAGCCAGAAGCATTGGAGCCACAATGTACCACTTAACAAGTCTTTTAACATGTCTTTTCCAGCTTAAGATCTCGAGGGGCCAAAGGTCAAGTGATTGTCAAAATCAATGCGATGCAGCAATTCTGGCCCCTAAACATGTACCATACATAAACTCACCTAGAAATTTAAAGACATAAGCAACGGTTGATATGTAACTGTGTCTTTTAATCTGTGACTCAGGCGGAGGATGTGGTTAATGATAATCATCGGTTGAAGCTGGGCCAATGCCAAAAAACATGCAGATAGTGTAGAGGGAGGAAAGCCCCAAACACCCCCTTCCAGAGACGAGATGATTAAAACAAGTTAGAATCTTTCAACAGCAAAGATGAAGAAAAGAACACAAAAAAAGTGTATGACCCCCAGAAGACCTTAACTGCCACTTTATTTGTCTAGTCATGTTTCTCAGCATCACGATTTCAAAGGAAAAAAATGAAGGACCATCTGAGGTCAGCCAGGCAGCATTGAGTGCATCACGACAGCTACTCAGCACCGTCTGAATGGACCCTAAGGAGACACACTTATCCGGGGTTAATCAGGTGCCGGTCATTACGTCCTGAGTCCTGAGGACACAGATTACCGGTCACACACGTACAAAGGGCCTTTCATTTCACAAAACCAAGCAATACCCAGATACGTGTCCCTCTGATGGCCCTCCAGCCTTTCCCATTGCAAACCCTTTGGTCAACAGCTCTCTTTTCTCTCTAACCACTCCTTACACTCCTTCAGCCCGTCCATCTTAAAGAACCACAAGTCCCGGAGAGCTCCTAACATGCACAAGTAAAATTGCTTTTGCCTTTACCGACATCAAAAACACGTTTCTCCTGGCGTTCTTCATCTTCCTCAGATTCTCCAAATTCACAGTGTTCAACCTACAACCTGTCTCAGCATGTCTGGCAGACATTTCTAATTCTGATTCCCTCATATTCAATCTCTGCTTGGCATCTCTTGCCCTGTATTTGTTTTTTACGCCTAAATTCATATCTGAGTCCTTTCGAACCAATCACAAATGATGTAAACTCCACACAAAACCACTGTGCTTCGTTCGGTTTTTTTTTCTCTCCCAGAATCAACAAAAGTCCATGACAAGCTTTTGCTTTGTTTCATCAACATTTTTGTCAGGTTCTCTCTACTTCAGGAAAGACACCAGGACTCTGTTGTAGTCAGTCTTTCCACATATCTAGTGCATACTATTATAACGGGCCCTTCATTCACTCACCTGCCACTCCAATAAACTAATCTGCATGCTTAAAAGGCGATGTCTTTGTTAGATAAGACAGTTAAGGCCACGGGATCCATTTGGGCCTCTGAACATATATATATGAGAGATAAACGCTCTTTCATAACTCACAACAGAGGAAATGGTTCTTAATATTCACATAAACTTCCTGTTGATTATAAATTAAGATAAACAGTTAAAGAGCATTTCACACAGATGTGACTAAATTAGACACAAGACCCAGAGTAAACGTGAATTAGACCATGCTGGACCTAGAAATAAAGATTTTATTTCCAATGAATTGAAATGGAAGAGACTTTGATTGAACAGTACCAATAATGTAAAGGCTCACGGCTAATTCAGGCCAAAGAAATGTGATGCATTAAAGAAAAAAGTACAATAAATAAATAAATGAATCGATTACAAAAAAGTAAACACTAGACCCTTTAGGGTAGTTCTGACGGCGTCGGTTGGGACTGGACAACATATGTTTATTATTTTAGACTCCTGTCATAAGCTAAAACCCCATCATTTATTCTAGAATGGGAGCAACTGTAATTTAACTTAATTTCCGCCAGGTGATCAATTAAGTCTTTCTGATTCTGATTTACAGGGACTGTTGCAAAAAAAACAAGCAGCTCCTGAAACATCACATTTAAAAACAGGAAGATGTTTAGAAAAAAAAAAGAAATTCCACCAAAGAAGCTTGGGAGTGTCTTCTTTTCCACAGGCTGAGGTTTCCTCTTGCAAAAGATGCTGCTGCGAAACCGTGGTTAAGATGAGAAAAAGCACTTTGCTGCAACATGTCACGTTACCATGGCAACGTCATAACATGTTACGTTCATGTGTTTTTATATATGTTATGTTCCGTCTTTAATCCTTAATGTTTAAGTAGACGAAATAAGCCAGGATGAACAACCATGTGCTGTCCTCTTTGTTTACCTTTTTTTTTAAGTGTCCATACATTCACTGGTAACCCCGTGTTTAATGTCACATTGCTATGAATTTTGGGTAATTCCATTGGGGAAACTCTGCAGGAATCAGGACTTACATAAAGGGTTCATAAAGGGGCTCAAAATGTCTGCGACACTCAATGATTTGACAGTGGGACAGCCCTAAACCTTTACGGACTTTGCGGTTGCGCGCCTCAAAGTCTGGGAGTCTGTGAGTGAGGAGATTTGGATTTGGCCCAAGTGAATGAAGAGGCTCGTTCTAGAAGAGGCACTTTTCCTGGCCTCACCAGGAAAGTGGATGTGAGTGGGCAGCAGCAGCAGGGGTCATTGAAAAAAAAACTGCAGTCAAGTCTGATTTTTTTTTCAGCTGCATTCAAAGAATACACAGGAAGTCACAGAAATACTTACATCCTGTTACATCAAACCTGAGTTCCCTTTATTTTGGATTATTCATATGTGTTTGTAAATATATATTTATGTGGAAATGTGCTTGTATCTGTATTGTGTGCTATCCTTTGTTCTTTCAATGTCTGCCTGTGAAACACTTTGCTGCTCATTTTGATATGTGTTGTATAAATTGTAAGCTTTATTATTATCAATTACAGATATGTGTCTTTAGATTAAACCTTCGTTGCACAACATGAGACTATTAGCCAACAATCTAGCGTTAAGTATTACAATTACACAGAATCCTGCTCTGGCTGGTAGTGTTTGGTGTTAAAGGTTAAGTGATCAGGTAACACATACGTTTTTATACTGCATACTTCACTCACTGCCTTCTGTTTCAGCTTTATTCTGACGTGCTCGCTCTACACGTTGTGTGTGGTGAGCAGTTACATCATTGTAATATTCAGCGTGCAGCACGGTGAGCCTGGTTAATTCCGGATTTTTCTCTTTTGTCACTTCACTTTTCTGCTTTGCTTTTCTTGAGTCATAACTTTACCTGCATTTTCAAACCATTTCTGACACATTTTGTATTTGTTTCCTTTCTTTCAGTGAAGTGGCGTTATGTTGAGCGGATAGGCACCTGTGGGGAGGGCTCTACGCCTCTTATGCATGCAGGAAAAAGCACCGTGACATGAATGTAGATTGAGCCATTTTTGCGTTGACGATTTCAGTGTTGCATCTGAAGCGAGTGAGTTGTAGCACCCCTGGGTCATGAGCAGTTTCTCCACCAAACAACCCTTAGCCATTTTCTGCCCACATGGCTTCCTGTTAGTTTCCTCAGTGGGGAAATAAGACAATCTCACACCATCTTTGTCACTTTATGTTGGTGCTGCAAAAATGCTTATCTGCTTTCGGCCATCTAAGAAGTTTCATGTGTTATCAACTTCACCTAGATGCTCGTCAGATCTAGATTCAGGTTGGGTTCTGTTTATCATTAAGAGGGGGGGGCCTTGCAGAACTAAATACCTGCTGAGCTTTATCAGTTTTTACTTTGCTTGCATCAAGAAGGAACTTTTGCTCAAGGGTTAAAGCAGGTCGTCCTTAAACTAAAAGTGTGGAGGTTTGCATGTTAGGGGCGTCCTTGAGCAAGACACTGAGCTTAAAGTTGCTTCAACAAGCACTTCAAAGCTGCCGACTTCTCCTAAAATGTTTAGGATGGGTTTAATGCAAAAGTTAGATTTCATGTATGACTATTAAAAATCGAATTAATTTGGTTGATATAGTATATAATTGGCTCAGCGCTCACAAACACACCTGTTCGTATGTGCTGTATTTTATGACATGACTAAAATAAGAATATTGATTCCTTTCGAGCTGTGTGGCCTCTTATGAATATAATACTACAGTGGAGGAAGAAGTAGTCTGATCTTAAAGCAGCAATGCTACTGTGTAAAAGTCTGGTACAAAAGTATTTGTCTGAATATACTTGCATTATAAAAATTACAAGTACTGCTTATGGAGAATGGCCCACTTCAGAATATGAATGGATTAGAAATGATGCATTTTTGTATTAATGTTGCTGCTGGTAAAAGTGGGCTTTATTTTAATAACGTTGTATACTGCTGGATAGTTTAATATATAATAGACTGATGAGCTGATATTTTTAATATTGCTTTTATGCTGTAGTATTAACCATAATCTGTAAAGCTACTAAAAGATGTCAAAATAAATGAAGCTGAGTTAAAGCAAGTATAAATGAACATAAATTGCAAATAGTTCATTTCCACCACTGATGCCGCATATGTTTGTGAACCACATGCACCATAATCTATCTACTTCATTTCACATAATCAAAAGAATTAAGACTTTATAACAAAACTCTGGAGGTGACAGAGACGCCGTCTTCATTGTGGTTTACAGCCACAGCATTTGAATATTCAAGCTCAAGACCGCGTATTTCTCTTCCTGATAGGGACGCATATAAAGACTAGATGTCAGTGATGCATGCCACTACTTTTCAGTAGCTCAGCCGGACTCTGATCTCACCATGTTCATCCACTGTGACCTGCTAATACTGATGCTTGTGCTGACTCTTGATGGCCGAGGTAATTTCATTATTTTTATGGCATTACATACAATATAGCTGTATTGTAGCATGCTGTTTAATCTCTTACATGAGGAACTGCGTTCCACCGTCGGCACTGAGACGTACAGTGCGTGAGGATGGATGGTTACTTTGGTCAGTTTAGTTTTGGTCACACATGCAATTTTTTTTGGTTCAGTGCACACAGGGGAAATCATTGGAGGTCATGAGGCTGTGCCGCACAGCAGGCCATACATGGTGCTTGTGGAGGGATACCACGAGGATGGTTCAACAATATACTGTGGTGGCTTCCTTCTGAATGAGGAGTTTGTGGTGACTGCAGCCCACTGCCGTGCCAGGTCAGTTCAACCCAATTTCAATTCTGGCCCCCAACAACAACCCAGTCTCACGCATTGAGTCTGTCAAATATGCTTCATGTTGGATATGTGACTGATGACATTAATTACTTCATGAATACAGGGTTCTGAAGAAGAGAAAAAAAAAAACATACCCCCTCATAACTTCTCTGCACTTCTGTTATTTCAGGTTCTACAACATCTTACTAGGACTTCACGATCACCGAAAAAAAGAGGGAATACAGCGTTTATGTGTGAAGCAAGAATATCAACATAAAGACTTCAATACCAATGATTTTAATAATGACATCATGCTTCTTAAGGTAAAAGAAAAAATAATTTAAAAACAATTAAAATATATTGTACTTAAGAGTACAATTTTTGTTTCTCAATTAACTAGCAAATGCTCTGTAATATCCATCAATCCAGAGGTGCATTCAATTATGCCACAGATTGATGTTTTATTAAAAAAATGTTTTTTTTTATCTTTCTCTGTTTCTCAAGTTGAGCTCCAAGGCACATTTCAACAACAACGTGAAACCCATTGCTCTCGCAGGCAAAGATGATGTCAATCTGCCAAAAGCATGTTTCACCTCGGGCTGGGGAGCAACAGGAAAGATCAACACGTACATGTCTCCGGTACTCAGGGAGATCAATGTCACACTTGTTGACAACGAGGACTGTGCTAGGGCGAACTTGTACTGCGCTGAGGGAGAGGATGGACCGAGTATTGTACGTATTTTTGTAACGTGACAAACAAACGTTGGTCGACAATGATAATCAATTCAGTCACTGCATACTGTGTGTGTGTGTGTGTGTGTGTGTGTGTGTGTGTGTGTGTGTGTGTGTGTGTGTTGTGTGTGTGTGTGTGTGTGTGTGTGCTTTCAGGGAGACTCTGGTGGTCCACTGGTCTGTGAAGATGAAACTGCGTATGGTGTGGTGTGCGCCGCTTTTGGACACGGATCAAATGAAAATAAATCATATACTAAGATTCCTGAGTTCAGAGACTGGATCGATTCGATCATGAATAAGCTGTGATACACGTGTCGATTGATTGCTCAAATCCCGGCATTTTAATTCACTGTTTGCATTGATGCACTGTATCCTGCTCTTGTATACAACATTATATGCATTGCATATATTACTGCTTTGTGCATCTTCTTGTGGCCTTGATCAAATGAGAACAGTTTGTTTGTACCATCTATTAAAACAATAAACGGTTGCTTTCTCATTACTTCCGTGCACTTGTCTGTTTGAGTGTGAATTAAACCAACACAAAGACAACACTGCCTCCTTGTGAACAAAGTGTACGGATGCAGCAGGAAGAGTTTTGATTACTGAAGTCACAGCTGAAACTCTCTTCTCATGTATAAACTCTAAACTTACTCAAGTCTCTGTCTGTTTAACGGATCTTGTAATTGCATTTTTAGCAATATCTGACAAAGAGGCCAATATTCAGGATGGACACTTTCCAATAAATCAAGCACATTGTGTTTCTAATTTTGAGATTGTTTGGGCTTTAAATTAATTTAGGCTTTCAATAAGGCCACACTATTTGATTACTACTTTACATGTATCTAAAGCATACTTAAACCGTACAAATCTACAATAAAAAAGCAGAAAAATAATTCAAATTAGACCTGTTATAACAGACACTATGTCTTAATTAAATGTTGACTCTGTTGATGAGGCTGCTATTCTCTTATTGTTCTACTTACTGCACATATGTACGCTATTATGACTACTGGAGGGTTTTTCTGGAGGCAGTGTGCATCAGGGATGTGCAGTCAGTCTCACCAAAGCTAAACATTAATGTTGAGATTACATGATATCTGTATTTATTAATAATTTCATCATATTCATACTTCATAATGTTACAGGTCTCAGTTTTAGAGAGCCTGAATACAGATTATGTGTGCCTGAGAAAACAGGAATAAATGATGAAGCAGGCAGATCTGTGGCGTCTTCATTAAAAGTTTTCCCGGGCTATGTTGATTACATATTTGTTTCAAGTGCATTGTCTTTCACAAAATCACATTATAAATGTACAACAACTTAAATTAGCAAAATTCACCACACTCTATATTCACTATCCCACTTAATCACTCCATCCAATCAATATAACTGGGACAACTGGGCATAAAACCCTCTCTAATCGTTCCACAACAGCAAAAATGGACCCACAGCTACTTAAAATATCCTTGTACGTGAGACAAGGATATTTAAAAATGGCGGCGCCGCTCTAACAATACGACGAACGAGCGCTCTTACACAGGCTAACAAACAGGCACAACACTAATATATACATCTTTTGGTCACATTTAACCAACATACTTAGTGTGTCACAACTCATTGAAGATACAGATTTAAATCACTTCGTTATTTACAAATATTATGATGTGCAGGAGCCAGAAAACCCATGGGAATGTACTGCTATTCTATCATTTCAGTTAAGCTAACGTTAGCATCCGACAGTCAGCCGTAATACCAAACTCACGTAGCTACTAAACAAATACATGAAACATAAAATCTAACTAATCTTACACTGCACTGTGTCTGTTATTCTTATTTCAGTCAGTATTTTATACAAGATGAAATAAGGTATCTGGGTAAAACAAGCTTAAGAGATATTAAAGTTTTGTTTAAGTACATCAAAATACATTTTTAAAGCTTCGTATTATTTTGAGATGTTAAGTCAGTACTTTGAGAAACTAAATCATTATTTTGAGATATTTACTCATAATTCTGAGTAACTAACTGATTATTTTGAGGAACTAAGTCATTATTTAAAATTACTAACATTTTCATTATTTTGATACTTAGTCATTATTTTGCGATACTAAGTCATTATTTTGAGTTAGGAAGTCATTATTTTGAGAAAGCTTCCTATTCGTTTGAGTTACTGAGTTATTTCTTGAGATACTAAGTCATTATTTATATTTCAAGTTATGGCCACCTATTGGCCATAACTTGAAATATACTTCTGAGGATGTTAGTATAATAGATTATTCTATTTCATGGATATTTTAACTAACACAGTACATTTGACAGCTCTTGAAATTTCCCAAATAACATAAAATATGTCATTAAATACGCACTGTCGTGAATTTGAAGCTTTTATAAATCCCATTGGCTGTTCGTCGTGGGAACCAGTGCGATGCTAACTTCCGGGTTGGCCTACAAAACTATGTCATCCCTGCAGCTCTCTGCGATTATTATTATCATTATTATTATTAATAGCATACAGAAAATTGTGTGCAAGCATTGAGCCTACACCTTCCTCCTTCTCTGTCACTCCTCCTCGCTGTAATTGTCTCTGCCCAAAAGTCAAGTTTTTATCCAACAAAAAATCCCGCTTCAATCCATATTTGTTGTCATTTAACCTTTCAAGATTTCCTGCGATTGTCCAAAACTAATCGCTCTTCGGCCTGCCACAGACAGATGTGTTGTCCCATTTGTTTCGGATGATGACATCTTTATATATGATAGATTTTCAATAGAAGCTTTCACTGTAAAAAAATGACATTTGGTACAGCCCTAATATATAAAAGCCTAATTGATTTACTTACCTTTTTAACCTTTTTTTTTTACCCATTTATTGCCTTTGTGTATATTGTCTGCTGTCTGCTGATTTTCTCTTTTTATTTTTCTCTTCCTGGTGCGCCTTCACCAGACGTTCATTGTGTGTTTGTCTCTTTTGCACACTTTGTAAAAGTGAATAAAGGAAAAAAATATTTTTTAAAGGTTTGCTGACACCAAGTTTTCTCTCTCTTTGTTTTCTTGATGCTGGTGTGCCGTCGCCAGACACTCATTGTGTGAATAGCTGCGCTTTTGGACATTTTGAACGAGTGAATTAGCTGTTTGCTGCTGGTACGCTGTCACCAAATATTCTAAACTCTTTTTTTCCTCCATCTGGTTGGGCCGTAGCCAGACGGCCATTATTTGTGGTGTCAGTCCGCAAATTGTAGGAGTGAATTATCAGATTTCTATCGGTGTGCTGACATCAAGATTTCTCTCTTTTTTTCTTTGACGCTCTCTGTGTTTGGGTGTGCTTTTGCACATTTTGTAGGAGTGAATAAGCTGTTTTGTTGTACGTTTGTCCAACTACTTTAGATAATATTTGAGACTGACAGATTGACAGGTATTGCATCTTTCCGAAAATAAGGGTTTTTACATATCTACACCTGCAGTATGAGATTTATTTACACCTATTGTAAGGTGATGACCCTCTCATGTGCTTTACATTCCTGAAACTGGACCTAATTTTTAATTATCTGAAACCACAGTTAACTCTGCGGCACATCTGTATTTGTCCCTTGGACACATTGATGCTCACAAGTGGAAGAAATCTTTTTGAATTTTGGGACTGCATCAGCTTGCCTTTAGCAACACCATCAGGCAGTTTTCATTTTTTCACATAACCATATTGGTGACTGCTTTATTAAAACCTACATAAAGGAAGCAAGTACATGCACAATATATGCACATACATAACTTGTGCTTAAAAACCCATTTGGCCAAGTTTTACTACTCAAAAATATCTCCTTTACATTCAGATGAGAAAGCAACCTCTATGACCCAATGTTGAAGCCAATTTACGATCTTCTTGAGATGTAGTTCTTCTAATGGCTACTAGATCCTGGTTTTACTGAATAATTCAGAGGCTCAGGGCCAGGATAAAGGGATGATATATATTCATTTATCGTCTCAGAGCTCTTGTTGTGTCTTCTGTGTAGCAGTCCATTATGTTGACCTGAGTGCGGATGTCCTAACCTGATGCGGGATGTACTTTAACTGTAGCAGGATATACTTTAAGTATCAGTGGCTTTGACGTAACCTTGGAGTCTCTAGGGAGAGTCCTCCTCATGTAAGCCTTAGTTTTGACACAAATGCACAAGAACGGAACAATTATATCTAAATGTTTGATACGCCTTATTGAATAACCAGAAAAAACATATTGGTTGCAAAAAAAAAGAGGATAGTGCTTCAATAATGGCGTGGTGGTCCATGGTTAAACTTAATATACTTATATACTTATATACTTATATACTTGATACTTAGGTATAAATAGTCAGTTAAGCTTGAAGCTGAAGGTTTCATAACACAGCTTTATTAAATCTTTCTCCATATCGGAGCAGTAGAGCGTTTCGTTGAAGGACAATATAAGCTCGCTTCTGAATCTATTAAGAGTGATTTTAGTGATCTTGTACCACTAAATTAAAATGAACCCAGGCTAAATCCTAATCCTACTTTATTCTGTAATGGGGTAGATGGACTTATTTAAGAGGCTGTTGAACATTTATCATACTAAATGAGGTTTAGGGCTTTTAGAGTTTTCAGAACAACGGAGCAGGGCAACATGAGGACTTTTCATATTTCAGCATCGCTGCACATTAACAGCGGAAACACCACATAACAACCTACTTTAGTTACATCACCGTGATACTCACCATAGCTGCTCTGCTGGCTCTGTAGTGGATCTGCATTTCATCCCTTATTCCTGAAACGAAGGAGAAACGAGGAACAAAAGCCAGCAGTGGGGGAAAGTAACTAAGTACATTTACTCAAGTGCTGTACAATTTTGAGGTAATAACTTGTGCTTTACTTATTTAAATGTTATGTTACTTTGTGCCCTACAACCCTACCCTACAACATTTATCTGAGAGCCACAGTTATTTGATAATTTACTAGTACATTAAATTAAATTAAATAAAACAAATGATGAGCTTATAAAATTGATTGCATTTCTATCATTTTTGGGTTTAAATTAAACAATTGTTCAAGGCCCAAATAGCTTTTCAGAGAGAGAAATTCAATATTTTGCACAAAAAAATAAATCCGTAAAAATTACTGCTAATAATGATATCAAAATGTTTGCTTCCTAAAATTAGCTTCACCTTGAGCAGCCAACTACAGCAGTAAAATGCTGCTCACACATTGTTTCATCAGTACCAACCATCTAATAATGTCTCATAATATATAAGCAGTCACAGGGGACATTTTACTGCAGAACCAGTACTTTACTTTACTTGTGATACTTTTTAGTAAGGGCTGCCCCTCTTAGACGAGTAGTTAACTTGTCGGTTGTGGTTCATATGATGTGGATTTGCGGGGCCTGTGATAGCGGGGCCCAATGTGATATCTTTTCATGGGGCCCAAAGTCCCTGACGGCGCCATCGTGTTACTTTTCTTGAGTATTTACATTTCATGCCACTTTGTACTAAGCTTCAGTGGGAAATATTGTACTTTTTACTTTACAACATTTACTTCACAGCTGGTAACTACTTACATTTCAGATAAAGTTACATGTAAGACACATTATCGGTTAATAAAATATAAAAAGATGCAGTTTAGCAGAGATGCAGAGTTGTGGATATGAGCTCAACTTTGACATCATTAAAATGGTGTTTACTTCGAAATGTACCAGTAATAATACTTCAATAATATATACAGTTTATGATAAATATAACACTCTGAATTGGGTCATGTTTTCTGCTAATTGTTATGTGTATGTATACTTAAGTAAAAGGTCTTCATACTTCTTCCAGCACTGGGCGTGATACATTTACCTGGTTGGTTGTGCATCATGTCATTTATCGGTTCCTTAAACATTTTACTTCGGTGTTCCCTCACAGAGAGTTCACATTTTTGTTTCAGTCGTTTGAACAAAAGCAAATACTTTAAGTTTGGTTGCAGCATGAGAATGCAGCTCAAATGACCTCTGCCAAATATCTGTATATTCAAGGCCATGGTGAAAAGGGTGACCGTATGTTAACGAGACTGATGCTATTCTACATTAGCACACTAGGTGGCAGCACTGCATCTTGAAAAAATAACTCAAAGGGCCCTTTGCTGTTATTCAATTTGCTGCATAGTTCAGTTAAAGTTTAGGGTTGAGGAACAGCTGACACTTCACCTGTTTAGTGATCTATAGGCCAGGTGCAACAGATATTTAAATAGCAATGGCTTTCAGCATTGAATAAAGCAGGAAAATGTGTAAATGAATAGGATGAGTTAAAATGACAAACAAGTTAAAATCACGTCTCAAAGGCAGACTGTAAAGAGGTCAGAGCTACTAAACAGAAAAATGTAAAGAAAAGCATGATGGAGATTAACAATTATAACCTATTATATTATAACTGAGTAGAAATATAATCAAATACACTTGCAATAAGCTGCTTTGATCCTGGACTGTCTCTAAACTAAATGTGCTTGGTGTAGGCAATTGAGATTAGAGAGTTAAGACCACATTCAGGGTTAAAAATAGAAGTAGCTGCTGCTGTAGTAAGCACCCTGACTTCTGAACTACCCTTTTTCTACCTCAGCAGCACCTCCTACACACACACAAGTGCACCTCATGACTTCCTGTGCAGCACCACATTTTCCATTGTGGTAGATTTGAGCCAATGAAGCTTCACTGACAGCTTTAGTCAGGTGAGAACTTTGAAAAATACGCCTGTCGAGATATTTCAAGATAAATATATATATATATGTGTGTGTGTGTGTGTATGTATTTATATGTATACATTTGTATTTATGTGTATATATGCACATATTTGTTTATATATGTATGTGTGTATCATACAGTACCAGTCAAAAGTGTTGACACACCTTCTCATTCAACTACTTTGAAGAATCTAAAATATAAAACATATTCTGGTTTGTTGAGCATTTGTTTGTTTACCACATAATTCCATATGTGTTCCTTCATAGTTTGGATGTCTTCAATATTAATCTACAATGTAGAAAAAAAAAAAGAAAGAAAGAAAGAAAAACCATTGAATGAGAAGGTGTGTCCAAACTTTTGACTGGTACTGTATATATATGTGTATGTGTGTATATATATTTGTGTATTTATATGTTTATATATACATATGTATACGTATATATGTGTGCTGTTTTATATATATTTATATATATATATATATAAATACACACACACACATAGATATAGATACATGTATATATCTATTTGTATATAATATTTTTGCATTGTCATTCATGTAATTGATATGACAGAAGGGGGCACTCTAAGCAAACCTATTGCAGGATTCTTCATGCAGGCTGGAGTCTGGACCAGTACTTCCTCTGAGAGGTTCATTGACTGCAGCCTACAAGTGCTGTGTATCCTGCACTTGACTCTCTGTTTGATGTTGATTGCTATTCTGGAGCCGCGGCTTTGCAGAGGCTTCGAGTTTTGATGCTTCAGTGGTCGAATTTGACTGTGATGCTTTTTTTTTTAAAAATTACTATATCAGATGAATATTTAATTTATGAATATTTATTTTTACTGCACAAACACAAATCAATGCACATTTAAATACCAACAGATATATTCCAGATATAACAATTCAATCCACATGAGATGAATATGTGTGTGTGTGGGTTTATTATTCCTTCTACCCAGCATCATGAGGCTCACATAAATGTAGCAAAACCGTCCTGACCTGAAAGATAATGATGCGAAAAAGCTGCACCGTGTGCCTTTAAGAGGCAAGATCACATTGTTATTCTGGGTTTGTCCACAGGCCGACTGTGGAGGTGGACAGATAGTGGTTCTGAGGGTGGTGTGTGTGTGTGTGTGTGTGGAGGAGAGAGAGAGAGAAAGGTGTGGGTGGGGGCGTGTGTAGGAGTCTCATAATATGAGTCTCCAGGGGCCGGTATGGATTAGAGAGAGAGGACAGAGAGAGAGAGAGAGGAGAGGAGAGGAGAGGAGAGAGAGAGAGAGAGAGAGAGACACCGCAACGTGGATTAGATGTCCTTTGGATGCATCCCTCGTTTTATCGCACGTCCAAGGAGGCAGAGATTGATCCCCGTGTCTCCCCCGTTCTCCAGGACGGTGATGCCGGGGCTGAACACTCAAGGCTAAGCTGCCCATTAACGAGCCAATAATTTGTGTCATTATGTGAAGTCTGCAGCTGGTGCCGCTGATGCGCTGCTCCTCACATGTCAGGTCTGAAGACCGAATAGGAGTCTTAGCGCTGCTCATTATAAAAGCCGGCCTCTCATCCCGACTCCTTTGTCTAGGAAAGCATGCGTGGCAGAGAAGGCTTGGCCTGGATACCTTATTTATTCCCTCCTTTTTTTGAGACACAGCATGCTCAATACAACAAACAAAAAACAAAAAAAAAAAAAAAAATCAATATATTAAGTGTTCTCGAGTATGCAGAGTGACGTGCTGCCATTCCCACTCTATGCCTTTGGCTGTGATTACAGCTAATTTGAATGATTGAAATGCTTCCATAGTGGAGCTGGAGTGAGTGAAGTGAAGGGCTCACACAGATGAAGGGGGAGGAGGCGAGAAAAGGCTTGGCTCTACTCCAGGTGGAGGAGGTGAGTCATTCCCCACACAGATAGACAGTCTATCAGTGTGTGTGTGTGTGTGTGTGTGTGTGTGTGTGTGTGTGTGTGCATGTTGCCCAAATCGTTGTCGGGAGAATAGAATAGTGCTGTGAGCAATCGGCGTGATAAAGAATGAATACCACTGTGTACATTGTGCATCTGCGTGTGTTTGTTTTTGTGATTTTTTTTTCTTTTCTGTGCAGATTACAGTGGGTGTCTCTGGGTAATCTGTGCGTTCTGCAGATGAATAGTGACTATGTTCTTTAGGCCAGCTGACTCCAATACACAAAGTAGGTTACATTCATATGGCTCATGGTTGTCCCGATACCAGTAAGGAAATGCCCCTGATACATGGCAAAATTGCTGGATCGGTCTATGCATTGATCTCATATCACGTTATGTCATTTATCAGCTCAGAGCGAGATGGCGAACTAGTTAGCTACTTCCATCATCATCTCCGGAAGAAACGATGGCTGCGTCTAAAAACAATAAGAGTTAGCCATCTCGCTTCTAGGGGGATGTTACGTTAGCCAAAGCTAGCAACTTGCAATATTTTACACCTGAAAATCTGCCAAACTAGATAATTAAAGACTTTAAAGAGTTCTTTGGCATTTATTTTCTCTATTTGTTCATGTTTTACGAGGAGTTTAACCTGAGCCAGGTCGTACAACTGTGATAGTCACCATATCACATCAATACAGGGTTAGTAGAATACAGCTGTTAAACAGAAAAAGAATATATAGATGTTAGTTTTTGGACGGAGTATCGGCCTAAAACGCCAGTTTAGTTATCTGGATCGGTACCTGCAAGGAAATAATGGAACAGAATACCTGCAAATAGGAGCTGCAGTAGATTCAAATAATGATTTGATGTCTCTGTTAAGTTATCCTGTTTCATCTGTATTTTTATTTGACCTTTATTTACTCTCTTTACTGAAAGAGGCCAAAATAGCAACACGTTTGTTTAATCTTGTGTAGTTGCACACGTTTCATTTATTGTGTGCATCTGTGTACACTTGTTTGCAAACTCCTGTGCATGTGGCCAATTTGTTTGATGTTGCAGATGCATGCTGACTGTATTTTTGGCCTCAGGTGGGCGTCAGATTCATGTGGTCACGGCATCAAACTAGATGAGGGCAGCTAGAAGTTTCACTCGCGTCTTGTAAACGTAAATCTGGAAACGAGATCACTCGTCTCAGTTTCCATGTGCGTGTGTTTTCTTGTTTTATGTCTGTTTCATCAACAGGAGAGTCTCCTGATTCCTTACTCGTGAGTAAGTCATGGACAAAGCTGCAGATCCTTTAGCTCCGATGCATTAAAAACATAAACGCACACAAACACCCACCCACGTTCAAATGTTTAGGCGCACACGAGTTTCATCATTGTTCCATTTTGCTTCTGAGATTCATGCTCGCTTCTTATCAGAAGGTGCAGACACACATCTCGCCATATTCATAAGGTATTGGCTGCTAGCAAGTTGCCTACTTGTCATCCATCAAGGGAGGGGGGTATACAAGGAGGACATTCTGTTCCAGACAAAGCAAGCAAGCAATCATACAACTCTGCTGCCTTCTTCCACCCCCGCCTGCCCAAGCACCCCAGCCCACTAGCCTGTCTCTTAATAACTCTGCCAGACTGTCTCTGTTTTTACATCTTTGTATCCATCTATCTGTTTCTTCCACCAACGCCATTGAGGAAGAGCAAATAAAAAGTTGTTGTCATGGAAACCTGCCGTGCCTTTCCTCCTTTTCCCCCCCTCATCAACCCCCACTCCTCAGCACACATGCACGCACACGCACACACAAAGCTTTCTTGCATGAATTCAATAAACACTTAAGAGAACAACTTCTAGAGGTGATGCATAGGAAAAAAAGACTGACGCAGAGAAACACTAGGAGGTACAAGCAATTGTAGAAAGTTCAAACCACAACGCTTCAGCCTGTACACATGATATATAGGACACAACTTAAAGTAAGGATTCTGAGTTGACATTTTCAAAGGACCATCTGATCAGTGTCACCATCCTGAGTGACCATTAAACAACAAAAAAATAAATCTTTCTGTATGTTGATGTGCAGGAGAGGAAATCAGTGGAACTTTTCCAAATGAGTGAACGGAACATTTCCAGCTTGAATGAAGACCGAGGAATCTGTTTGTTGTTGTTGTTGCTGTCAAGCCAGAAACATGATTGATGTCATTGCAAAACCACAAAGCTAGTAACACTGCACAGAAAAAAGGCAATTGATATACTGAGACTCTTAAGCAGCCAGAAACTGGCTTTTTTTCATAGCTTTTTCCAATTTGAAATGGTTATATACATTTCTGTCACATCACAGATTAGCAGCATAGGGCAGCCATTTGTTCATGATGAACATCTCCCGATACAAATCTCTCAAACTTGGTGTAAACGGTTACCAGCTACTAATTTAAAGAAACTCAGTGGTGATACTGAAGGTGAGGATATCTCTTGATTCTAAGATGCATTGCGAGAAAATGTTTTATTTACCTTTATGTGCTCAGTGTGATAGTCTTTGAGAGTCTGTGGGGAGATGCAGTGACGTCAGCTAGCCGCGTGGCTAATTCACACAGTGTAACATGTCATAGGGATTAAAGGCAGTGCCCTGTCTTAGAGCTGCTATGTGAAAACGTAATGCAGATGAATGCACACTTGTAGGGGTTTATGTTTGTGTTTGAGACACATTGAGACGCATGGAGAATCATTGACAGGTGAATCGTAGTCAGATTGTGAAGCCTCTAGGTGGTACCTTCAAGGCCAAAGCTTGTGATTACGTTTAACCAAACACTGAAATTGCTCCTTGACGGGAGGACAAACCGGAACGTCCCTTTCTTGGCAGGCCGCCGAAGGAAAAGTGTAGTTTTCAGACGAAATAGCAGCTGGTGGACTGATGTTGCTGCTGCTGCTGCTGCTGCTGCTGTTGTTGTTGTCGTCGTCGTCCCTGCGGTAACTACGTTTGGTCCTGAGGAAGCCGGCTTCTCTTCTCATCTCCAAGGAAGGCTGACACATAAGCACATGCACACGCACACGCACACAAACAATAACGCAGGTTGTCGTGGGTGTGTCCCCTCCCCAGCTGCTCGTAGCGCTGACGCACATTCACGCCGCCCCCCCCCCCCTCCGTGTACGCCCCTAGGAAGAGGGCACACATCCCGCAGGTCTCCATTCATTCAAGGTGAGACGCTGATGACATGACAAGTTGCTACCATGACAACGGTTGGTTGGGTAAAGCCGTGCGGCATGAGCCTACATGTCGGCTGATAATGAAATCATCCCTCCTTTCTTCTCTCTCTGGAACAGAGAAGAAAGAAAAAAAAGAAAAGCTGACTGTCACGGTGTTCCAGTGCTTCGTATCCTCTACCACTACACCGTGTTGGGTTTTTTGGAGTGCGTTGTTGCTCTCAGGATCAGACACGGTGTGATTTGAATGTGAGCGTGCCAAAGGATTGATGAGCCTGCACTTCCCAGCTCTGTCCTAATGTGAGGCATTGAGCGTGATTGGCATGCGGAGAGAGAAAATAAGCCAAAAGAAAACAGGAGAACAAAGTGTTTGTCAAATTAGTCGATCATCCCCTCCCCACACCCCCCAGACACAGCGAACGTATTTGATATGATAATTATGTTTATTTATCTTCCAGCTACTTGTTACACTAATTAGACTTTAACAAGCATATTAGGTAGAGGTCTGCATGGGAGAGACGCTTTGCTTGTCATGTTGTAGACGTTTGGGTTTTTTTCTCATTGAAATGCAATCACCAATGATGAAATGTGCCTATAAACAATCTATAGTCGATATTTAAATCAGCGGGTCTGAGAGGTTCTAAAAGAGAATCTGTTTCCTTGTGTGGCGATGAAGTGCCCGTGCCCCTTAATTTGCTTATAAAGATATTTATTTTCTCCAACCGTTCCAGTTCGCTCACCCGGCTCTAAATATCGGATTCAGACGGACTGCCGCCGCCGCCGCAGCCTGTAGATAAGAAGATACATAGCTGGTGACATTTAAAAGAAGTCACTACCCCCTCATCTGCCTGTTCATTGTCAGCGTCCTCCATGGCCTATAATGAGAACGGGCACGCCCAGGCCATTATAAATAGTCTGTGTCCTGGTTAAATGCAACACCTCTCTTTGGGTGCTATGATTCACCGTGATTCATGCCAGTGTGTGTTCTCTCTGTTCTCACTGATGAGCCGGGTGACCGAGGGGAGGAGATAAGGGCTGCAATGGGAACATGGATCATGGGCGTGTGTGTGCACGTGCATGTGTGTGTGTGTAGGCCGTGCCACGCGTGTAAGTGGTAAATTGAACACAGAGGGGAAGAGATGGAGGGATTGGAAGTGCACAGCTGAGGTGCTAAATTTGTCAGCCCACTTCTGGGCCCGCTTTTAGAAGGAAAAAAAAAAGGGCTACTCGAAGGAGGCAGCGAACTGAAATGAACAATCATTTCCTCCACAATCAAACTGCAATGATACATCGGGAAAGTGTGTGGCTGCGAGTGTATGTGTGTGTTTGTTTGTGTGTAGGTGCAGCTACTTAAAGCTGTTACAAGGAACTTTAATTTTGTGTTGATTTTGGCGGTCCCTGTGGACAAAAGCGGAAGTGTTTTCCGAGCACCAGAGTCCCTTTAAAAAACCTCTGATTTTAACGCTGCAGGGTCTGACAGTGTGCCCCGTGCAGACCTGGTTCTGTCTCTCCTTCTTGCTATCGATGAATTGATGTGAAAGCCAACCAGGCTCGTTTAGCTTCTAATTATTTACAGATATCATTTGCAATGCAGAGACGGTGTGCATGTTTGTGTCCGTGCACACTGAATTCTATTGCACACCAGCTCCCAGTGGCCATGTGGGTGTGTGGTGGGCAGCTCAGAGTTACATTAATAGCCAAAGGGCAGGCAGGCAGGCAGGGAGGGAGGACATAGACAGGAAGGGGAAATACAGTTTGCTGGTCGCCCACCACTTCCTGTGTGTCTCCTACACTCGCAGCCCACGGACCGGAGCCAACCTCCAAAACCAGTCTGTTTGCTTGCAGCGCGACGGAGATAACACAGAGCCCAAAGGTAAACACCACGACAAAAAGGGCGAGGAATGCCTATGAAGAAAAATGGCAATGGGTTCGTCACTGTGGGTTATGCAAGTTATGCAAAATGACTTGCCCACGCTGCCCTGCCTTTTTTCATTTTCTACTTGAGGTGAGGTAATTAGGTGTAACAATAACAAAATCACAGCAGGTGACAGGTATTTATCTAAAATGATGAGCCGTCTCTCAACGTCGTCCTGTCACCACACGATCCAAGTCCAATCACAGTGAACACAGTGGAACAAAACTTTAACCTAGTTTGCAGTGCAGTCAACAAAGCTGACACTAATTCCCCCTTTTAGAGAAAACAAGGAGCATTGCAGTATCGAGACTCATCCAGCAGAGGTCCTTCTCTCATTGAGTGTTGTTAGTGTCTCCCTGTCTTGAGGTGGGGAACAGCAGTGCATAGGTGATGAAGGTGAACCATAACAACAATATAGGGATTCCAGTATTTCAGCTTTAACAATGTAAGCAAATGAGCAAATGTTTTTGCGAGATCACAATGTACTAAATTTCATCTTTTCTTTTTTTAGAATCTTATTTATTTTAAATATGACAACTCTGCACACATTTTAGTACCTTTCACCCCTCTTAAGGGACTCAAAACCACCCGCCACTGCTGCCAGATCAGCCGATAAGAAACCCCCGGTTTGCACACATACTGTGCTCTGGTAAGAGGCAACCCCCCCCCCCCCCCCCCCACCCCACCCTGCCCTTCTGGGATCCCACATCCCCATTGAACTTTCCACCCACTCACCAAGGAATGCAGGGAAAGGGAGGGGAAAGAGGGGGCTGCAAGAGGGGGAGACCAGAGCGGGGGGGGGATAGAAATGTGGAAGGGAGGGACGAATGACGAAAGAGAGATGCATTTTGAAATTCGGCCATGATAAACGGCCCTCGTGATCAGACTGTTTGTGTGGTAGTTGGTTAATGTGAGAACAGCGACAGGAATGCAACGATGAAGCCGGCGATGACACATCGTGTAGGTCCGCGATGCAGAAGCGGCCGTTTGAAAGTCCCCCCCCCCCCCCCCTCTCTCTCTCTCTCTCTCTCCGTTACTGAACAGGTGAGGAATGACATGGACAGGAAAGGGCGTGGGAAGAAAACTAGGACAGACACACGCATGCACACACACACACGCACACACACGTCCGCACAAACTGCACATGCACACACACATGAAAACATATATAATTGTCTCGTGACATCGTGATGCGTCAGAGTCTTTTTTCAGCACTTTGAAATTGATTGTTTATCCGTGTGTGATAGGAGTTGTTATTGTCCCCCCGCGGTAAAACACCTGTTTGTGCCACATGACACCAAAAAAAAATATCCCTCAGGTGCTTGTTTCATTTTGTTTTTTCACCACCGGAGTCTTGTCAACAAGTTGCCGATGCCTCTCGCTGTCCCTTTTCTTTCTCTCTCTCTCTCTCTCTCTCTCTTTCTATCTGCAGACTTTCTCAAAGGGCCTCGGCGCCGGATGAAAGCAGGTGCCTCGGTACGCCTTGCATTGAATTAGGAATTCCACAGCGTAAAGTGGCGGCATTGTTGATGAAAGGTTAGAGCTGTTTCAAATTCTCCCCTCCTAAATGAAAAGGCCCCTCTCTCCAGCGGTTGAACAAAAAAAAAAGAAAGGATGACATTTTGGTTGCATCAGCTGTGTATCTAAAGTGTCTGCCGCAAAATGCCAAAACGATCAAAGCCAAACGGGGAGGATAATACGCACAGAGAGCACCTAGGCGCTCTTTGTTGGGTTATCTGCCCACAAAACCTTAGTCAGACCTCATAAAAAGTCATTACGCCCCTCGTGATAATTCTGTGAATGCTCCCCCCCCCCCCCCCCCCTCCCATTTAATGATAAACATTTACATGGTGGCAGTGAAAAGGAATTTATCAGGTCTTTGCATTAGGGATTAGATTCGGTGGCTGAATTAGTGTCTGTTCAAGGGCAGAATGGAGGATTGGAAGCTCAGTGGGTGGGACATGAAGAGATTTCATAAGAGGAGGCAGGTGGTGGTGACACAAGACATTAAAGCTCTCTCTCTCTCTCTCTCTCTCTCTCTCTCTGAACACACCTTTGTGACATATTGCAGATGTGAATGGACAACTTTGCTCTGAGCTCTAGGCTGGAGGATAAAGGAGGAGAATGTTGCTTTTTTTTTTTTTTTTTAAGGCGTCACAAAGGCGCAGGATGTCGGGGGCTGGATCATTGACCTTTATTGTCATTGCCCTCTGTTCAGGTCAGCCACGCGCACACACACACACACACACACACACACACACACACACACACACACACACACACACACCCGTCTACCTCTCTCTATTGTTCATTGTCATAAAAAAGCAGACACACTATCTGGCTACCTGCCGGCGACTCCGTGTATCCACAGTGACTCACACCGTGAGGGCTCCAGCACTCCGTGTTTGCTCCTCTTGCACCCCCGTCAAAAGCAGGTAATCAGGCCAGAGGTCCGGTCGTATGTGAGGATTATCAAAGGAACACGATGTCGAAAAGGTAAACTTCAACCTCTGCGCAAACAGAAGAGGATGTATTTGCTTTTTCATGTGAAAATCAATGGGCCCAGACAGATGGCGGTTTGTTTTCCTCACTATTTACTCCCCGGCTCCCTGACAAAATGCCCTCTGCCCGCCCCTTCCTGGGCTGACGGTGCACAGGTAAGAAGAAAGCCAACCCCCAAATGGTTGACAGATGTGCGAGCTACCGCCCTATTTCTTCCACCTCCTCTATAAAACCCCCATCCCTGCTGTTTGACCTAGAGACGGCAAACAACCTTTAAAAAAAAAAAAAGCTTTTTCCGCCTTATAAGCTACTCCACCAGATGAACATCTTTATCTTTATCTTTATCAGAAACATTGGCCACCTAACACTTTTAGAAAAGCCAACTGGAAACATTCCGCCATCAAGAAACACAAGGCTTTTATTCATACAGTATGGTTTGGTGAGTCATATTGTGGAACAGCTACGACCAAAGATAGATAGTGACAGATCCGTTGATGAGTACTTCATGCCAGCCGCGCCTGGCGTGTCTCAGCTCAGAGGAGACGGTTTAACTGGCCCTGGCTCATGTGAGAGGTTGAGGTGCTAAAAGGAGCAGACACACGAAAGATCACTCTTTCCTGAACCGTATATAGGATATCTCCTGTGTGACTCACATACATCACAAACAAAAAAGGAAAAAGAATGGCATTCATGTAAGAGCCTTAACATCTCTAGTTCATTTGAGACAAAAAAAAAAGTCAGATTTCGTTAGATCAGCTCGCCCACTCTTAAAGCCATTTTCCCTGGACAGAATTTTACACAAATTGCTTTTACTTGAACCTGCTTCAACTGGGATTGTGAGTGAATATTTTCCCTGTTTATGATCAGGATGAGGAAACGATCCTCACTGGAATCAGACAGAGGTCTGCGTCGCCGAATCTGTGGGTTTTAATAGAGCCTCCTGTGGAATCAAGACTTTCCTTCTGCTGCTGTGAGACATATTTTTAGTCAAACAGTGGCACTACAGCTCACCAAGACGGCACAGAAGGTACATTTCTCTGATTCAGAAGTTTTTTTTCTGTAATCTTCCTTTGAACACAAGCATGATTCACGTTCACTGCTGGCCACACAAAGCAGCAGCTTGTAACAGAGGATGCTGCTTACCCTTTTATTTCTCCCAATTTTGCAAGAGAAGGAGGGGTGAAAAATGTTGAGAGGCTGGTTGGGTGAGTGGGTGGGTGGGTGGGTGGATGGATAGGGGTGGGGTGAAAGTCAGCATTCCAGCCGGGGCCAGAGCGGAGCAGAGGTCGCGCGGGTTTGAGAACACGGGCGGAGGTGGAGGTGTGGGCGTTTGCGGTGGCGGCAGCGGAGGCGGCAGTGCAGGGGTGTAGCAAGAGTCGAGCCCAAGGAGCAGTTCCTGATTCCACAGCCCTGAGCTCACCACCTTTTGTGCCTGACGCCAGCCACTCCTGTTTCACCATCTCCCCCCCCACACACCCCCTTCACCATGTCTCTCCAACTGAGGTGTTAACTCCTTGCTGGGCGGTTCCAGTGCCACTGGCATCGGCGGCGGTTTTCGAGGAAGCCCACTGGAGGAGGCGGGCGCTTGCTGCTATGGATCCTTACTGGAAGTGAAGGCGTATGTGCCAGTAAAGTCGAAGTGATTCACTCTGCAAATGTTATTTAGTTTTTTTGATCCATTTCAAACACCACATAATCCGTCTGGCAATTAGCTGTGACCCGGCATCACGGACGTGTCAGCGCATACACACAGATGCAACGCGGGATCAAATCGGGCGAAGGGGAAGGAGCAACACGAGATGAAAACAGGGTAGACTGAGGAGGAGACCCGGATCGGTCACGCCTGTGTTTAACCCGCAAACACTGGGGTTTAGTCAAGCTACACTAAATCACAAATATTGGCTACATGAGCATTAAAAACAATAGCAGATTAGTGGGGGGGGGAAAGCCAGCTGTTACTGTCATCACCCCATTGAATATCTAAGGCTTGTCCACAATGGAGCATTATTGCAGCAAATAATAAGACTCATAAGCCGGATTGACAGGTGAATAGCAGAGGACAGGAAACGATGACACACACACACACAAACACATAAACACATAAACAGTACAGTATGTCATAGAGGAGAAATAACATCCTAATAAGGGTGAAGGAGAGCAGGAGGATGGCGTTGGAGGGCCTTGCACAACACGGTACTTAGAAGAGAATGGGACAGGGCTCAGGAAGGCATGCTTCTGTTTTTACACAACACACGTGAGTGTGTGTGTGTGTGCGTGTGTGTGCGTGTGGTTGCGCGAGTGTGGCATTACACAATACGAGCCGCGGAGCGTGACCTTTTGAATGTGCTGACTGTCCCTTGGTAGGCGACGCACAGGTGACAATGCGGTGGAAAAAGATGACCTTATGAAAGATCAACTGTTAATCCTCCCTCCAGACTCGCCCTCTTTTACTTCTCCTCAGCTGCTCGCTACCTTGTTCGCTCTCTTTCTCTGCTCAATAAAGTAGACATGGCTCACATTGTGGCTGCATATTGTCCCCTGGATGCAGGAGTTATATTAAAAAGGAGACACTCGTCTGCATTTTTTTATTATCAATGAATGTGTGCCCTCCCCTGCTTTCACTTTGCCGGATCAGGTGGTATATGATTAAGGGCGCCATTACCGTTTGGCAGCTCTTGACTTTGCTCCGTAACCTCTGCCGGCATAATGTACTCTAATGTGTTTGAGTTCCATTTGAACTTCCAACCGTCCCTAGCATGTTGATGAGAAATGTCCACCTTTTAGAGAGCACCCTGCCGCGTGAGAGTGTAATTAGCAGAGGAAAAAAAAATCAAGGGGCCCTCGAATATATAGAAACGTACAGACATAATTCATGGCACATTTTAGTTGTGTGGTAGTTACAGTGAAACATTTAACTTACTTTCTACTTTATTTTGTTATTCACTCTTACTTTCTTTCATTTCCTTATGAGAGAGAGTGAGAGAGGATGGTTAATGAACTTGATTCGTGTGTGCTTCTGTGTTGTTGGGTTTGCGGCGCTGCGGTCCGCACACAGAAATGGAGGATGTCAATGTAAACACAGACAGTCAGCGCAAAGGAATGTGTGAGGCACGCAAAAAACCCCTGGGGACAAAGTCCAAACGAGGGAAGGGAGGGGGTGAAGAAAGAAAGGAAGGAAGGAAGGGGGGGAGGAAAAGGGAACGAGAGAGGGGGTACGGAGAAGATTAGGCGAAGAAGAGTAAGAAGAGGAAATGCAAGAAGATGTGAGAAGTCGAGAAGAAGAGTGAGAGAGGAAACAGATTTTTGCTGAAGGAGGAGAAGAAAGAAGAGTGGAGGATTGAAAGATGGAGAGGGGCCTTTCGGGGTGGAGAGATAAAAAAAAAAAAAAAAGAGGGACAGAAGTGGGAGAAGGATAGAGGCCATAAGGAGTGGGAGGAAGTCGATGGAGGGAGCAAAACAGGAGGGGGACCTCACCCTGGAGGCAGAGAGAGGAGGAGGAGGAGGAGGAGGAGGAGAAGAGGGTGAGAGTGAGCGAGGGTCGGTAAAGGGCAGAGGTGGGGGTGGATCGTTCATTGGGAGTAGGATGGCGTGAGGAAGGAAAAGCCATGAGCGACTTCAAAGGCCACGGGAGGCCTTGACAGAGAGGAGGGTTAGAGTCATGTAATCCTAAGAGAGGTTAGAGGCCTCCGACTTCGGTTCCTGGTGCTGCTGAAACTAATTTAGCCAGCGAGGCCCCAGAGGCCCCAGAGAAGGGGGCCAGGTCGTAACCGGAGGAGCTGTGAGTGACAAAGTGCAGGGCGGAATATTTGAAGTGGTCTTCACTGGCCTACAGAACATGTACGCACATGTTTGTCATACACAACATGCTTTGTTAACAGATGAAAATGTAGAGGAGCGTATGTATTAACATAAACAGATGTTCTCTCTCTTAAAGAAAATGGCGTCTCTTGTTTAATGTGTATGTTTATCATCATTGATCTGGGCTGGACATTAACGCTTGCCAAGGGTAAACAAACTCTATGTGGAATGCATCATGCAGTTGTCCAATTGGCAAAGTGAAGAATAAATCTAAAAAATAGATCTTTATAAGGGGCCAACATTTAGTAAAAATATACGAAGAAAATGCTACATTGCGAGCAACAAATCTGTTTGCAAGAGCAGAGCTAGTAGCTGATAGCATTCGGTTTGCAGCACTATTAAATAAATATTAAATAACGGATTTCAAAGCATAGCAAGATTTGTAACAACTAACTAAATCAGACATGAAGGCCTATTCTATTGTATTTCCATGCATGCTGCTCAGAGTAACTGCACAGATCGACTACATGGAGTCTCTCAGTAGCACAGTCCTGCTAGTGACGGAGCTAACGGCTAATGTACGGAGGTTCCATTCAGTTACATAATGGTGCGTTCATGCTCCAAAAGTAGGTAAATTGACTTTGTTATGATGTGTTTCAATGTATTTCTTGTAAAATGTCGTTTTTGGTGAGATACTTGAATAAATACAGTTAGGAGTTAGAGGAAGTTAAAGAGGAACAATTTGAATTGTGTGATTGGTAGTGAAAAAAGTTTGTCTGGAGCCTTTTAGCTTATAGTGAAGTATGAAACTTAAATACACTAAATAAGTTTAGTTTTGACAGATACAGATACAGATTGTATGCAATTTTAGCAATAATAGTTAATTTAGTTAGATCTTCTGTCTCGTTTTTTTCTTTTTGTGTATTTACTATTGTTCCTTAAAGCAAAATAATTTTTTCAAGCATTACTCGATTTATTGATGGAATAACCGGTACAATATTCGATAACTATAATAATCGATAGCTGCAGCCCTTAATGGAAATGGCACATGTCAACATGCACGCAGCACCAACCTCAGGTAACCAGCAGTAAGCAGACGGGTTGCTACGAGGTAAATATAGAGATATAAATCCCATAGTTTAAAAAAAGAATTGTTTCCATACGCTGTCATGTATGAAAAGACCAAAAATGAACAGCATTAGTAAAGTAATGACTCTGTCCATAGCTCTTTGATCCATATAAGCGGTGGATCACTGTAACCGCGCGTTTCCACTGTATTTCATTTGTGACTCAGAAAAAAGACGTGTCTGGGTGTGTTTGACACCGTCGCTTGGCTCCCGCTTGGAGACCGAAACGATCAAAACAGATGCCTCTCCATCCAAAACTGAGTCTAATTGACGTTTCAGCTCGTACGGTAACACACTGGTCACATTCAGGAAAAAGTTGAGGCTTCATGTTCAAGTAATTATGTTTTACAATCACCCACACTAAATTCCTTCTTTGCTGACACATATGGAATTCACCGCATCTGGCTCCGGAATGACAGAAAAGCGTTAAATACGGGTAGGCTGCGTGAAAGGAGACACTCTTGTGACAAAGCTGCGGCGCCCATGCGTTGCTAGCCTTTGAATGGACTGAATGTCGACCGCGGAGTCCAAGTGTAGTCACATTGAATAAGAACATCGACAGCCGCAGCCTACATATTAAATGCACACAAAGCATTTGACATCTGGCAAGAACTCGACGAGCACTGAAATGTGTGTGGGCGCGTAGAATGAACACACACACACATATATATATATTTATATATATATATATATTCCTTTTGTGCATTTAAATGCCGTGCGTGTACATGTGCCATGCCAAATCAAATAGAAATGTTCACATCTCTGACTGACCGACCATGTGAAACTGACCATACTGTGTGTGTGTGTAAACAGGCCGGAGATTAGGCTCTCCCGTGTTTGAGATAATAAACCAATGCAAAAAGGGAGAATGTAATGAGTTGACTCACAGGCGTAGTCATGGGAAAAAGCGGCTGCACGGTGTCTTAGAGAATGAAAAAAAGGGATTATCAACAAGGTAGGCAGTGTAGAGGCTGTGGGTGTCTGGAGTTCTGCTGAATAAGAACACAGGAAGTACAATTAAAAGCTGCAGGTAGAGTGCTCGGAGCCATGTGAGATCGTAGGCGTGCCTGTATGAGCAAGAGAGAAAGTGTTTATAGGAGTTTTTCCTGTAGATGTATGCAGTCACGTGTGTGTGTGTGTGTGTGTGTGTGTGTGTGTGTGTGTGTGTGTGTGTGTGTGTGTGTGTGTGTGTGTGTGTGTGTGTGTGTGTGTGTGGGCTGCTGGCCCCTTCTGCTCTGTGTGGGCTTTGGGTGTTGGTTTGATTATAGTGTCTTTGAGCCAAGAACTTTGAGCACCTCTGTCTGTCGCAGCCGCTAAAGCACAGCAGATGTGTACACAAAGATATGGAACATATAACTAATAATGATCACACACACACACACACACACACACACACACACACACACACACACACACACACACACACATGCTTTCTTTCCTACACAGATGTGACTGTGATTGCATTCTCACGGGTACAACAGGTAACCACAAACATGTTCAAACACGTTCATGTAGTAACGTTAATAACACTGACGCTGTTACCATGGGTGTTAGGGTCCAGGCATAAGGGGAAAAATCTGTATGATTTTTTTATTCTGCGTTTCGAGTCGAAATGGGGAGAGTAAACTCGAAATTTCAGTAGATGCACTAACGATAGTAGTTTTATTCTCAAAATGGTATTTTGATCATGGTTCCAAACTTCTAAAAGTTGAAACAAATACATATGTATTTACTAAATATAAAATCTTCTTGTAACAAATATTAAATGATCAAATGGATCTTGCGTTGAGAAGATGTAGAAGTTTTCTATTGGAATCATTTGGGACATTTACATCTCCTGTAAATACGTTTTCCTGCCCTGCTGGGAACCATTTTACCAGTCAGTGGCACATTTTGTAAAATATCTGTTTAAGGTCCAGGACAAGGTACTATATGCAGAACTGGAATACAACATTTATAACTATGTTTTATTTATGTATTACCTGAAACTAAGAATCATGTTGACGTTATCTTAGAATGAGCCGTTCATATCTACATAGGGAGCTGGTCCTCCTCACTGTGTCCGCCATGTTGCACCGCCATGTTTCTACAGTAGCCCAGAACGGACAAACCAGTTATTGGCTCTAGAAAAGGGTCGTTTGCATTGCCGACTGTTTGGAAAAGAAGGAGTGAGCTGTGGAGGAGTAAAGTTGGTTGCAACCTCAGCTTTTTAAGGTTTGCGGCAGAATGTAGAAAGTAAAAGTGGTAAACAATAAAAGATCACCATAGCAACATATCGTCATGTCATTTATGTTTAGTTGTTGTCCATCTGCCGTCAACCGTCTGTCTAATTCCATATGAATTTAACTTATTCCTACGCACTGGTCCTTTAAATATGAGTGTGCTGCATTGTTGCATGAGTAGGTATTCTAAATGAGTGATGTCTTAATGCATATTTTCACTGATAAAGGTTACTTCAGCTTCAACACGCGCCTTGAAGGCGAAAAGATCTAGTGCATTTTACAGACAAGCACTCCTTTGAAAGGAATCAATAGAGATACCTCGACCTCATTTCAGTGATGCACACGCAGCACAAAAGACCGACCCGAGGCAAAAAATAAGTGTTTACCTAGGGAAATGGGATTGTTAAACTTTTTTTTATCATGGTGCTAGATGGGGGCATAATGAGCATTCCCCCGGTGGAGATTAAGCTGGACATGATAGATCCCACACTCCTCTGTTCTACCTTAATGGAGAGAAGCTGGCCTCTCTGAATATTGCAGCGCTCACCCAGACACCCAAAGGTCCTGCGTGACCTAGTTAGTAAGACCCTGTGGTGGGGTTTCAGCAGTTCTTCTGACAGGCCCGCCTCGCATGTGAGCTCTGTTTTTAGCTACTTCACTTCCTATCTGACTCTCTCACTGCTGCGCACTCTCGCTGTGCATCTCTGGCCTCTACCTCCTACTCCTGCATTATCTGTCCTGTTTTCATGTGCAGGTGACAGGGGTGGGGGGGGGGGGGGGTAGCATATGCAACCATCAGTCTGGTTCACCTTTCAGCTGCAGACTTTTTTGCATGTGTGTAGGTACATGTGGTGTCTTTTTTTCTCTTTTCGCACTTATGTGTGGGCTCCTCATGCATACGGGGTTTCTGCTTAAGGTTAGAGTGATTCTAAGAACGGTCTGTTCAGGAAGAGCATCGAGGTCAGTACTGAGCAGGTGAGCGAGTGAGTGAGTGAGTGAGTGGGTGTGTGTGTGTGTGTGTGTGTTGGTGCATGTGTCACCAATGAGATCATCGGATGACGGCTGTGGGGGTCTGAATGTCACCGCGGGGAGAACTGTCAGTGAGAAGGAACGCCACCTCTCGCAATAACTCCTGACAAGTTTGACATCCATCTCTTCCCTCTGCTCTGTCCGAGACACACACAACTGTCTCACAGAAGTCACCAAATAATGTATATCTTTCCAGCAAGACAGGAGCTATGGAATCTTTCTGCTTCTTTTATTTTCTTTCTTTCTTTACAGACAGAAAACGTGTGCTGTGCTATCTCAGCCCTCCTGTTGGTGCAATTAACAAAAGTGAGGTTGCAAAATGAAGGGCTGTACTTTGAAAAATGATGAGGGTCTGTTTCTCTCTACTACCTTCTCACACTCACACACTTGTATATACACAGGCAACCCGTTCTCTCTACCAACTAGTGAAATCCCACCACCCTTTATTGTCGCCATCAGCTTTATTATTAAAGGGTCAGATGTGTCCGTTTAGGGAGGAGGTCGGAGTCAATAGTTGGGTCAAATTAACTCAGACTTTCACCCAGGAGACCTTTGTTTGTGTCCCAAGACAATTCTGACTTATTTTACCCTACTTTCTGTTATGCAACTTGGGTACTTAACTAACGCTGTGTGCATCAGTAACAAGAAATATGAAACAAGCACACTTATATTCCGGAACAAACATACTTATTTTAGCCAAAAAAAAAACTAGTAGTCTAGTTGCCTAAAACTAAGTAGGTAAACCTAAAAAGTATGTAAACTTACATCCTAAACTTATTTTGAAAATACATTTAAAGCACATAAACAGCGAAAACTGTACATTTCCTGTGACCACAACTAGACTACTTGTATATTATTTTGAAAGGATACTATGAATGCAACGAGCCTCTTAGCTTGAGCGTAGTGTCACTGACCAAGCTGCGACAGTTGCCAAGTTTTTTTTCTTCTTCATCCAGCTATAAAGTTGTGTTGGGCCAAACTTATTGGACTATTTTAAAAGCGCCTATCAAATAAATCAAAGACAGTCTGACAAAGGGTTTGTCCAAATCGAAAAGGAAGGTACAATGCATGCCTGGCCTGAGTGAGAGATGCAACTACCTGCCTTTCTAGAACGCATAGGCGCTCAGTCTTAGGAGTATAAATCAGGCATAATGAGAGAGAATGTGTTGCGTTACCAAGGAGATCAACTAACACCATAACGTTTAAAAGTACTTCAATGCAAATTCACATACGATAAATGAAACGTGCAAACATAAATACATTGTACTCTATTTATTTCACCTAATCAGCTCCTCACACCTAACGGTTGAGATGCATTTTGTTTAACATACCGACTTAACGATGAATCACATGCTGCGTAGTATCACCGAGGAACCGGCCGTCCTATACAGGGCCGAACGTTGTTCATGCACAACACACACACACACAATAGCGAGGAGTCATTTAGATCATCTCTAACGAACGGGCGCACCGATGTATCACTGCTGCGTGCAACACATTGTCTTCCATGAGAAAATGCAGAGGTGAAAGTGTGAGTGGGTAGAGGCAGCTGTCATTTGTGGGATGTGATGAATGACAGATAGCGGGGTGGGGGGTTCATCCTCCCAGAGCCTGTCGTGACTCCCATCCTGACCCGTTGCGTTGACCGGGAGAGTGGGAGGAAGAGAGAGAAAGGGAGATAAACAGAGAAGATGGCCCTATGTGGAGGAAGTAAAAAAAAGAAAAAGGACCAGAGAAAAAGGAAGAAAAAAAACAAAACAAAACGTGGGTCGACCTGTTTTAATTTTTTCTCGGCAGTGAAACGAAGGACACAGCAGGAGGGGTAGGTGGGTGTCAGAGTGGGAATGGAGCATCATCTATTTGTCATCTATCTCTCTCACTCTCATCCCCTGCTATCTCTCTCTCTCTCTCTTTGCCTCCATTTCCCTCTTTTTCCACGCCTCTGTCCTGCTGTTTCTGGCTCCTCGTGGGAGTGAAGCAAAGGCAAACAAACAGAGGAGATTGTTTATTTGTGCCAGTGGGGAATAACAGTGCATTATTAACCTTGTATTACCTTGCCTTGGGTTACCTCAACCCACTAATTTTTTACGGAGAACACGGCGTAATGATTTCTTCTTCTCTGGATATGTCTGCGTGACACAGTGGCTGTGTCAGAGGAGCAGAACCTCCTCCATCTCTCGCAACACGGCAAACACACACTTGGAACGGATGCACACACACATACACACACTCACATATGCATGAACAAACTTTTGTGCATGCGTAGGAACATTCACACATACATCAGAGAGTACATAGACACAAATGCACACACAAACACATACACACTTCGATGCACAGAAGTTGATGCGTGTCCCCAAGGGCACAGGAAAAAAAGACACACACATACATATACACACACACACACACACATACACACAAACAGATTATTTGCTTCCAGTGCCAGATGTGCCACCCACACACAAACACACAAGGCCTCGTCGTTTGTCCTCAACAATCACAGGAAGTTAGTCTGTGTTGCTTCTTATCTCCCGATGGAGGATGTGTTCCACCGAATAGGAACACTCACCAGCATATTGAGCATATAGATGATAAAAAACAACCATCACTATATTTGCTTGGAGCATCAAACACCTTTCTTCATCACTGCTTTTCATTTAAATAAATGTTCATTGGAATAGCGGTGGGGGCAGCCAGTGGTTCTGGAGGAGTTTCCCGCCATTCCACAAACCCATTTTTTGGTGAGTAATATCGTAAATGTTACTTTGCAGAGAATCAAAGACAACTGTACCAATCATAAAGGTTTATGTTCAAAACATCAAGGCTTATCCGTTTATATGACAATACCCATGATCCTCGGCTGGCGTTTGCTATGGAGAAGAAACCGAATCATGGGCTCAAATCAGATTGGTAGCAATTTCAAAATGCTTCGTAGCCTACAGCCTAGGGTCAAATATTTGTATGTGGGAACACTCCATTTGATTAGGGTACATTGTTAACTATAAATATCACAAATACAATTGCCCAGTTGATTACTTTCATTAAGACTATTGTTTTTTTGTATAAGAACTTTTCTGAAATTGTAAATATGCAAATGAGGCATACACTTATTAAATATGTGCTATGTTTCATGTATTTCGATAAAAGACATCTTGGATAGAGATCGTATGAAGCCAGGTTAAAAAACTCAAGTCACCGAAATGTAGAAGTTTTTAACTGGGTGAATTTTTTGGTATTTATCTTCATCACTCTATAAAACTGAAAATGATTTCAACCAGCCATAAAATAAATGTTTGCCATGTTTTTAGGAATAAAATGTATAAATCTGGCTATGAATAATATATGAACAAACCCCTCAGTGTAAACCTTCAGAAAATAGATATGAATGAAACTGGAAAGTTTGGTTTATGTAAGTGATTCTGAAGAGGAGATTTCTGGCTCAGAGTCTGAGAAAAAACTATTTTTGAGAAAACTGCCTTTAAAGATATGTTTTGTAAAGTTCCATACATTTTGAATTCACTGCAAGTGAATAGGGTGAAAAACATCAAAAAGATATCAACCTGAAATTAACTTACTTACTTACATAAAGGCAATGTTTTACAAGTTTTCTAGATTTGCATATTTAAAAATGCAAATGAAGCCTTTTAAATGCTACACTGCTTGTTAGACAACAGTCACATGATAACATAGGAGGCAATTTGGCCTTGTGAGCTTTGATTAATATGGCATGCAGTTAACACATCAGTCATAATCTTGTTTTAATGAAAAATCAATTCCTTGCATTTGCTCCTGGTGATCTTACGCCACTGTTTCTGAAGAGGGAAACAGCGTGAGCAACAGAGAACCAGCTTTAAAAGTGACTTATTACTTTAAATGTTGATTTATTCCAATGTGAAGAGTGCTTTGTGCTGCTTTCAAAAATTAACTGATAAATATTTGATGAAACTTTGACGAAACTGTATAATGTGGTGTTTTGTTACCGTGTAGGGCTATGGACAAAAAAGGGGAAATTAGTTTGGTTGTTAAGAACCTACATGTAATGGAAACATGATAAGATTGTGTATCGTGATCCAGCCTGAAAAAAATGATTATATATATACAGTATATATATATATATATTTATATCAAAAGAAAAAATGTATTTTGGAAGCTGTTAAACAAACCCACCCTCCTCCAATCTGTGCCACTGATTTACATTTCCTCTCTCTCCATCACATCAGAGCCAGAAATGTCCCAACCAACGAACCTTTCAAGTCAAGTGTTCCTAAAAACATTGGCGAACTAACCCGCCTACACACGGTCTTGCTGCCATCTCCCCTCCAACTTCAAATGACCATTGAGGAAAATATGAAAAGCCCTCCTCAAGACCACTGAGCGAAGATGAAGAGAGAGATGAAAGATACGAGTAATTTCTTATATTTGGGTCTCTGAAGGTGAAGTGGGAGAGGCAACGCAGTCAGGAAGATTGGTCTTCAGAGATATATATATATATTATATATTTGAAGACAACACCAGGTAGAGACACAGTGGTGCGTCTGACATTCTGACACATACACACACACACACACACACACACACACACACACACACACATGCATGTACTGGGTGTGTACCTGCTCCTCTCCAGACAGCCTCATACAGAGGTGATAATTAGCTCACGCTGGATTCTGCCCCGACCCGACACATCGATGTTCAAAAGCATGAGCAGCCTGTTTGTCTCACAGCTAGAGCTTTTGTTCAGTGTGTGTGTGTGTGTGTGTGTGTGTGTGTGTGTGTGTGTGTGTGTGTGTGTGTGTGTGTGTGTGTGTGTGTGTGCTCAGATGGACGTACGCTGACACGTGGGGGCCCCTCATCCCCACCCAGAAAGCCCTGCTGGGATTTGCACCTCCTTCCGAGTGGCGTCTCCTCTTCTGACCCAGTCTGGAGGTTGCGAGGGCCGATGCAGCGGCGCTCCTGCCTCAGGGGGTGGGGGGGGGGTGGGGATTCAACTGAGTAACAGCACAGGCTGCCGGGCACGAAAGCTGATGTCCCACTCCGGCTAGAACGCAGACAGAAACACACCAACAGAAGCTCCCACACATGGAGCGCAGACAAAGAGGCACGCAGCCACGTACGCTGATCCTCTCCACCCCCTCTTCCTTTCTCCTCCACGCATGCATGAAGACATGGGGAGTGAAAAAAAAAGGGAGTGAGGAGAGGAAAGGCATGCAGGCATTGATTTTTTTTTTTTTTTTTTTTTTTTATCGTTTCAGAAAAACCTGTTTTCTTGGAGAAATCTGTCGCTGAATTATTAATGTCCTCATTCAATTTTGATGCCTTTCTCTTGTTGGAGGTTCTTGAGTGAGGAGGTCCTGCGTAGCCATGCTGGTTACTGCTGCAGCTCCACCACCTCCGCCCGCATCCACACACACATATACACACACACACACACACACACACATACACACACGTCTGTCTGTCTGTCTTGTACCTCCTGGCACTCCCTACATCCTCTCTGGCCTGTGTGGGAGTGTGTGTGTGTGTGCTAGAGAAATAGGAGGGGGAGAAAAGATGGAGAGGGAGAATTAGATCATGTAATGAGAGCTGCTGGCAGTGTGACTAAATTGGCTAACTATAGCTAACAACATTACACACTGTCCATCTGGGGCCTAGCCTGTCCTCCCTCTGCTCTCCTTTGTGGTCTAGTAAAAATCGGCCATGTAAAGGACTTCCTTTTTGCCTCCTGACCAGCATCCTCCTCTCCAGAATAAAAATGTAGAGCAAGAAGAAAATAGTAGAGAAGTTTTGTGCGTTTGATGGCCAGCTGAGAGGAATACTAAACACTGTGGAGATTTGCAGGTCCAGTGCCCCCCCCCCCCCCAATCAATACTTACACGGTAGCTAAAATGTCAGATTTAAATTTTAATGTTAATTGATTGATTCCAATCCGGCAATCCGATACTCATTTTGGCAATTACCATCCATGTATAGATTAACATCAGGCGATTCATCTCCGCCTTTTGCTTATGATCAGTAATAGAAGAATTAGAGAGCTGTGTAATCCCCCCCCCCCCAGCGGGCGCCTCCCTGCTGTCTCGGTGTCCACGATTGGCAGCTCGCCTGGGTAGGAGGGCCAGCGCCAGGCAATCTGTGCTCCAGCACCTACGCTGACCCGGCAGCTGCCCGGACACCATGTGTGTGTCCAAGAATGTGGGCACTGGGCAGATGCTGCGAAGTAGAAGAGGATGGAGGGATGTTGCAGGAGAAGAAAGAAAGACAGAAGAAGAAGAAGAAGAAGAAGAAGAAGAAGAAGTTGTCGTGGCTGTCTGGCTGAGATTCTGTCATGGCCGCGTTCGCCCCAAAAGTTGCTCAGAAGTTTGACGCATGCGTTCGATTGGAAGCTTTTTTTTTTTTTTGCAAGTCATGTTTACGTCTCCTATGGTTGTAATGAATGTTCTATCATCTGCTGCAAGCCATCCTGTCTGCTTAGAACAGGACAAAGCCATAGTTAAAGCATCATCACTCCTTTTTCTATTAGCACACAGTATCAGCAGTGATCAGTTGTTTGGCATATTATAACTTTAAACTGGTTATTGCAATGCATTAGGAAAAAACACACAATGAAAGTAAATAACTGTATTTTGCCCCTAAAAATGGATATAGACTAAAGTTAATTATTATGCATGCATTATTCAGAGTGAGAGGGCCATATGAAATGTTTTTTTTATTATGTTGTATTTTTTCTAAATTCCTTCTTTTACGATTAATGCAAATTGTTTCTTCAGGAAAAAGTGTCCAATCATCAGGGATGGCTAAAATTTCAACAAATCATTTGAAGATAATTAAAGAATATTAATGAATTTGATGTAACACAACATTACACTATTTTATTTATCAAAGAAATTGATTCAATACAGTCAGAAAATAGAACATTATATCACCTTATGGAAAATAAAGTGCTCTAAATTCTGCTGTTAATGTAAAATTCCTCCGTTGTTTGTATTACCGACCCCTGATGTTCAAAAAATGTGTCCACATTTTGGCAAATTCCTCGAAAAATGACAGCTGATTCCGTTTTTATCATCAGTTTCCGTGATTCTGTCTATGCATCATGGAAATCATAGGACGCAACAATGATGACTGTAACCTGTATTGCAACAACAGTTGGAGTACAAACGTATTGATTAATCACACTAATTACAGCTTATAGTTTACTGTAACTTAACACAGTAAAGTCTCTCAAACCCAGAGATGCTCCCAAGTCATTTTTTGCAAGTCCAAGTCGAATTTCACCTCGCTGTGTGCACGACGTCAGTGCGACTTGAGTCCCAGTCTCCATCTCTGAGTCTTTCTTTGGTAGTGAAGTTATTTCCGACTGTGCAGAGGGAGCAGTGAATGTCTGTGTTGTTGTGGGAGGATGTTTTTCTTGTCAGATGGCTGATTTGGAATAAACCAAATGATAGATGGAGGTACGTAGGGTCAACGTTAGCGTGTGTGGAAAGCGGAGGTGGGTATGTTTGAGAGCCGAGACGAGAGGAAAAAAGGATATAAAGAAGAGAAAGAATGAAAGAGAGGGGATAATGGCCGAGAAGTAATAGCGCGAGGCTCCCAGGCAAAGATGAAATATTTGCAATTCCACCGGGTCCCTGGGCTGCAGGCCCTCACTCCATTTGTATGGAAATGAGTTTGTCTTTCTTTCTTTTTTTCCTGAGCACAGAGGAGACCAAAGGGAGAGCGAGAGAGGGATGGAGACGGAGGGAAGGTTCTGCAAAAACCGACCGACTGTCAAGGATATTGTGATTCCTGCCAATGCGGTCGGACGGCTGGGGGCCCTGGCTGTTTCTCCGCGGCACATATGGATAAAATAAATCTATGTGTTTATGACAGACTGATCCATACGCCCGGCGCTCTGGGAGCCAGTGTGCTTGTTGTAAAAGCCCCTTTTGTCTGTTATTGACAATTTTTTTCCTCACCTCTCTTTCTCTCCCTTTCTCTTTCTCTCGCTCACCTCGCTCTCTGTTTTTTTCTATCGTTGCCATCTTCCAGTCCAGGGCCCCACAGCTGGGACTGCTCTGATCCTGGGCCCAGGCCTGCTTTCTGCCAGATAATTGGCAGATGTTGTTGGAAGGCCTCTGTTTTGCTATTTTCAGCTGCTCCTGTGTGTCCGCATGCGTCTGTGTGCGTTGAGTGATGCCGCCACACATGTATTCATGGCCAGCTGCTCCTCTCTGCAACCCTGGGCGAGCGGGGAGAAGACATCCCATCTCTGACGCCCTCCACTTCTCCCTCTTTTTGCTCCCCCTACCCTCTCCCCTCTCCTTCAGCCCCCCTCCCCCCTCCTCTCTGAGTCACAGCCTGCCAGCCACAAGTCTGCGTCGGTCTGAGTCATGCCTCGGCTCTCGTGAGATGGGCCCTGCTGTCTGTGAAACCACAGACATGAGATATGAGAAAATGGGAAATGAGAGAACAAACAGACACAAACACTCACGCACACACCCACACGTATACACACACACACACACACACACACACACACACACACACACACACACACACACACACACACACACACACACACACACACACACACACATACAGAGGGTTATATTCTTGTATCAGGAACATTCTGGGATGAATAAGCTTAGAGCCAGACTGGAGCACCTGTCTCTCACAATGGATGTTGGCTGCTGAAGTGTCTGAGGATTTGTGGGACACGAGTTTGAAGTTAACTTCACCATTCCACAACTTGAAATGATTTTTGACTGTGTTTAGATGGCCAAGCATGGTTAGCATCTTCTGATTCTGAAGACGAGCATGAAGTAAAGAATCACCTGTGTTTGTTTTCCGTAAAGTGAGCCTGTGTTACTTTTCCTGAACAGCGAGCGACACTTAGGGGATGATGATAAATAAAAGATAGTGTGAGAGTAGCTCAGTGCACGCTCCACACATCACAAGAAAAGAAAACACATGCAAATAGACAAAGCCTAAGCAAACAAAGAAAATATATACCATGTTCACACATAAAACACAAACAAACAAACACATGCTGATACAGAAACACTTGCAATGAAATCTACATTTTTGTTGGGAAAATAAAAAACAGATAAAATGCTACGTTTGTTTTTAATAAACATTTTCATTGCTTCAGAATACTGGACATCTTGGCCACATATAACGTAATCCTTTTACTATTTACAACCATGTTTATCCTCCCTACTCGTCCGAATCCAACCATCCCAGGCCCCACTGAGAGAATGTTTGTGCAGCAGGCTTTCGACTTCACCCAATGTTAACCCATTAGTGTCATTATTACCGTGCAGAGCTACTGACGTAGTATAAAGAGGGAAAAAGTCCTCTTATGGAGGAGGTCGGGGTGGATAGATGGGTCAAACAAACACAGATTTTCTCCCACGAGGCTGTTCCGCTTAAAACCAAGTCAATGTTGACCTACTTTACTGTAGTTTAGTTAAGTAACTTCCGTACTTAACTAACGGCAAAAGTTAATTAACAAATGTAAATTATGGATTTATTTTAATCCAAACCACAACCTTTTCATAAACCTTACCAAGTCCTTTTGTTGCCTTAACCTAAAGAGTAAGTAAACCTACATTGGAAGTTTATTTTGAAAGGACACTATGCATGTAACGAGCAGAAATTGTACATTTCCTGTGAACGCAGAAGTATAATTTGAAAATATACTATGTATGTAATGAGCTGAAACCGACACGTCCAATACTGAAGCTAGAGGGTTACGTAGAGCGTAATAGTTTAGTACGCCAGTAGCTGACTGTTTAATAATGATGCGTATGGGTTTACATTGTAGTTAGTTAAATGTCCAGTGCTTCTCGGACACTAAAGGATGCCTTGGTGCTCCAGATGAGACCACCATTTAAATGATTTTTGAAGTATGAATGCAATCAGCAGAGGTAGAAATCTAAAGTTAGGCCAAAAAACAAAACACAACACGTTTGCATGAACACGGGTAAACACACAATGAGAACCTAAAGGAAGCCTATTTGCTGTGTTGTGTAGACTTATTTAGCCACTTGTTAGCAACGGCCCTTTTTAAGAAACGCAAAAGGTTCAAAATTCACAAATTAGGTATTTACTCACGTATTTTATAATGTAGAACTAAACTTAATAATAATAATAAGCAAGCACACAATTAAAATACCATTTAAAATACATTTACAGATGAACCATTTAGAACCATAAGGTAGGACAGGACAAACTGCTTAATAAACTTAAAATCAAGTGGTTACACAACAGAGAAATATCAAATATCAGAATTAATTGTCAGGCAAAAAGGCAAGTCGGTAAAAATGTGTCTTAAGAACGAATGTGAACTGACCTCAATTATGTTTTTATTTCTCGTCTAGCACACTTTTCACGAGGACAATGTATTCAGACTGCATTCAGTGTTCTGTTGTGTTCTGCTGCCGACGATGACTCACCGCTGTTATAACACCCCTCAACATATCTCTCTGACTCCCACTGAGACACACTATGTATTTACTAGTGTGTGCGGTTTATGTTCAAATCCAGAGGTTGAAGCCAAACGTTAGAGCGAGGCATATGGGAATACGGATTGAAACGGCTGTTTTTGTAAGTAGCCTAATACCTAAAGTGTAGCAACAGCAAAGCAAACGCTGGAAGGGTTTTAGACCCACAAAGCCGCAGCCGTGCACACTATCGTCTCCAAAGCTGAAACCGAGGAAGCTTTTTTCCGACTCGAGTTCAAAGAACTTTACCTTGCTGATTAGCAGGGCAGCTCAACTTTCCGAAGCGGCGCTGCTCCGCCGTTCTAGCATAAGAGGATTAGTGATCTGACTTGTTAAACTACACAACAAACCCACAATAACTAAGGATCAAAATGTGTGAACCTTAGTTTGAAGTGTGGAGCAAAAGGCATCCATGTATGACATAAATAGATTCGGGGAGCTTGAACAGATTTTCTCTCATTCTCTTGAGTTTTAGTTGGTGGAGGGGTTTTGAAGTTTTGTAGTCAAAATTTCAATGTTAAGTTTTAGGAAAGGATTAAATTGCTGCTTTGTTGGATTCTAAATTCACATACCAATATATGTTCCAGTGCTCTTCTCCTTTCATCAGAGCCAATTTCAGTATGAATGTCCCACATCATCATCATCGGTCAGCGGCCCTGCCCGTTGAGGTCAGCCCCCCACCTTCCACCGTCCTGTGGAGTCGCCTCCATCGCCCTCTGCGCTCTGGGCAAAGGGCCCGAGGCGATGGTCAAGAGCTATTGATCCCCGGGAGGTGAGGGTTCACACAGGGGCAGCATTGTCCGGGGTCAAAGGTCAAAGCTGAGTGGGTCAAGTGAGATTGAATGTGCCCGCCTTGTTGCCGGGAGCCATGAAGGTCAGCTGGGCCCAGTTCATTCTGTGACCCCGGCTGGTCAATAGCGCCTCACGTCCATCAATGGAACTCTTGATTCGTCATTACATTATTTTAATTCAAAAGCCTGCGTAGATTACTCCGTGGAGATGGAGGAATGGCCGTACAGATGCACAAGTTAGTCCCTGGGATTGATTTTGGATGGCAATCATCTTGACCTGCTGGCAGGGGGCCAACAAGGGATTGGTCCCTGTCAACAGGGGACAATGGTTGCTGATTTTTCTGCTGTTTTCAGGGTTTGCTCCTTCCAATTAAACTACACAGCTCATCAGCCGGGTCAGGAGGCCGATGGCAGATTTGCATGGATAGACACTTTTCATCAAACCCTTCGCCTTTTTGAACCTGCGTCAAGGCGGAGCTTAATAAAATGCTTCTTACACTATCAGACATTTTCTCTTATCATTATGAAAGAAATAATGTTAGAGAGTCTGATTCCAGTATTTAGTTTTTGTTGCAGACTTAAAGTCATTTCTCACCAGTGTAAATGCGGTAACCTGCATGCATTTTTGCCAACTATGTGCAACTAAGCACAAAATGTTCCCACATGACCAACATACAATGTAAGCAAATGATTATCAGCTACATACCATCTTCATCATATCCCAGTCCTATATTTGGTTGTTGAAGTAGTTGTGGCAGTGTTTGTTTTAAATAATTTTGTGTTGAGAAGGAGACTGCCCATTGTCCGGAAGGCACATTATTTCGAAACACCAAATTCTGAAAAATGTCCCATTGGACCCCCATTGTCCATCAGTCTGTTACCCCCAAAATAAATGCCTATTGTTCCAATGTTGCCGTCATAATGCAGAATGACAGCACCAATTTTATGAAATTTGCTGTAATCAAGGTCCATCCGAATATTTTTATCCTTGCATGAATGTTCTGTTATATATTGGCTTCCAATCTCCAGTCCAAACTAGAGATGCACCTTTATCGATATTGGATATCAGACCGATACTAATTCAAATAGCTGTATTGGTTATCAATGACAATGGGCCAATTTGCTATTGGATACCATTATTTTAATAAATAACAATTCAGTTCATTCATATATCACATATATTTCACTATTCATGTGTTACAATTAGTTTTACAAAGTCAGCAAAGCATTGCATAAGACAAGCCTGGTGTTGTCTAAAAGAATGATCCCAGTTTCTTCCACACAGTGAGACGTACAGCTCATTAATCAAACACTGATATCGCAGCGGTACTTTGTATCAACCGTTGGAAAAGTCCTTCAAATTCCATGGGAATTCTCTGGCTTTCCTGCAGACACAGCATGCGTAAACACACACACCCAAACACACACCTACAGATACAACAGAGACTCACACATACACGCAACAGTTAGGGATGCTCACAGGAGGCTGTTAGCTTTGGCACAGAACAGGGAAGGGAAGATAGACCGCAAAGCCAAGGCAGGGAATGTGGGTGGCAGCGAATAGAAATATAAAGACAGATATACAGAAAAAAAAAAGGTTACAACAGTTTGTATACGTGGATATTCAAAAACAACACACGGGAGAAAAGGAAAGTGGTGTGCCGCTGATTTGGAGAGAGATTAGTTTTCACCACTGAGTCACTGGAGACACCTCTGCAGAGAGAAAACAAGCTTACAGCACATATTTGTCTTCCGTTGTTATTAATAATAAAAGCTACATAACATGTTGTACTTTCTTCTTGTGCCTTCAGTCGCCCGTCCTCCTTTCCTTTTCCACTTTTCTTTCTTTAGTGTTTTTTTTTCTTTTTTTTTTTTAAATCATCGTACATTTATGCTCGTGGCCCTCCCTCGTTTCTCTCTCTCCCGCTCTGCCTGTCACTGCGCGGTGTGTGTAGGCAGCATTGTGATAGGAATAGATGTTCCCCCTAAGCGAGACCTGCAAGAGCCATTTGAGAAAAAATCAGCTTAATGGAGAACAGTAGGTAAGGAGTGGGCAGCTCGTACTTTTTTTTTTTCCCCCCCCCAGCCTTTTTTCTTCTCTCCCTGCTGCTCTCACTGTCTGTCATTTGCTCCAGATCTCTGTGTCGTCTCTCTTTTATCACCGTTTTGTCTCCCTCTCCGTGCCCTCCTTTTCAGCCCCCGTCTCCGACTTGAGCTTGCCTTCCTCCCCTCCAAATGTTTCTCTCTCAGGTGGCACGTCTCCCCCCTCCCCCCCCCGTCTCCCCCTCCTGTCTCCCCCCCCGTCTTCCCACCACCTCTTCCTCACCTGCCACACTCTCCCTGCCTGCCTGCCCTCTCTCTCTCTCTGTCTATATCTGTGTCTATCTCTCGCACTCTCCACCCCCTCTCTCTGCTATATTTTTCTTTCACTTTTCTTTCTTTTTATCTGGGCGCACATTCCTCTCCTCCCACACTCGAAATTCTCACTAAATGATTCCAAGTGTCTGGGCCCCGTGCCTCTCTGAGCAGGCAGCGCAGCCACCACACACACACACACACACACAAACAGCTACACCCACAGAAAGATACGTAAGCACACACGAGTATCATTCTGGGTGCTGCTGAAGGGGGATAACAAAGTTAACAAAAGACAGAGAGAGAGAGAGAGAGAGTGTGAGAGAGAGCGAGAGATGGGAGGTTTCTTTGTTCCATTCTGTAATCAAAATGTCTGGTTTTGAGTAGATCACAGTCCTTTATTCCATCCATTCATTCATCAATTCATCCATCCATCCAAAAATCCACGATCCATCTATCCAAACACTCATCCATCTATACTTCCGATCATCCACCCATCCATTGGTTGGTAAATAACTATATTTCTGAGCGTGCTTTTGATTGACACTATTGTCCCACAATTCACAAATTGAGAATCTTCAAAGTATCAACGAACATAGACAAAGAAAACAACAAAAAGTATAAACTATTACACTATTACAACTATTATAAATGATTTCCTTGTTCAGTTTACATACCAGCAGCAAAGTCCCACGTTTTACTAATATCCATAGGTGAACTAACTGCTCTGTGAGGCTGCACAGCAGTGCCTTGAGCTAAAATGCTAATGTCAGAATGCTAACATACTCACAATGCTAACTAGTTGACTATTGAGAAGATACGTTTACTATCTTAGTTTAGCATGTTAGCTTTTGCACACAATGCAATACATAGCTTAGGCTGAGCGGGATGTCAATCAATACCTTTGCCGGTATTTGGTCATAATTCAAAAGTCAAAATTAGAATTAAATGGAAGATGAAAGGTGGAGGGATCCCCCAACGTTATTACAGTTCATCCTGAGGGATGACACATAACCGATGTCCATGCCAAAGTGTGTAAAAATGCATGACTATTTGGAATAACAATATTAGTTTAAATGCACAGTATAAACAAATGCAGTAGTAAAGCAGAGTATTGGAGAGTTTAACTATAAAACTGAGAAACAGCTTGTGTCTGCTGTACGAGAGCAAACATATCATTCCGCTTTCTCACGCACACAATCGTCTCCAGTGTGAGCCACAAATTTGTGTTTTTATTGTCTAAAATGTTTTGTAAATAAGAGCCGGCTAATAAAACAATATTGAAACCAAAATGTTTTATTTCCTTTGCAGTAGTCGAATTGAAAGTCACATTTTTCATGTTGGACTGAAACTGTAAACAATGATGAAATCATAATCCTTGTCTCCGCCTTGCATCATGCTCCCTCCTTCCAGTTTTCTGCTGCCTGCCTCTGTATTCTTTAAGACATCAATAATTCACGCACCAAGTTGAGGTTGAATTATTCACACGCTGATGTCAGACATAAATGCACCGTGCATGTGTTATCTGGGCCTGTACCTCGCTTTTAAAAACAGAGAAAAGGGTACCAACCTGGGTACCAAAAAATAAAAACAACCACACTCCCACCCTCGCTCCTTCCCGACTCCATCTCCTCTCACCTCGCTGCATCCTCCCTTCTGTCAGCCGTCCCATTTTCACTCCCTTCATACGCATTCAATTCTCCTTTCATTCCGTCTTGTCACCTAGATTACATGCATGTAGAGCGAGGCGGCTTCTGTTTGAAAGAGACAACACAGGGACAAGGATAAGTAGTGGTGGCTGAAAAAGGGATTTCGCTGCCTATCCACTCAGCGCACAATGCAAGCCAACAATCCTACAAACTAATCCCATCGCTGCTTAAAAAACTCGAGGTGTAAAAAACATTGCGAGGAGCCGAGCGGGAAGGAAGGAAGGAAGACAACAGCAGCGACACAAAACACTGTATTTTTCCCTTTTCCCCCTTATTTCCTTACTTTCTCTGTTTCCCTGTCATTCTCCCTTTCTTTTTCTCTCCCAGTCTGTTTCTGTCTATTTCTCATTAAAACAGTGCGAGTGTGAGTCATAGTCTATTAGCGTATTATCTAGCCTCTGGGTCTATTTAGACACACACTGCCTCCTTAACAACTGTTCACATTAATCATTTGATTCAGCATGACGCTAATTAGGATTTGTCAATAGTATTAATCTGCTCATCCAGCCCTCATGTGGATTTGAATATCTCAGTGATTATGGAGACCGTCGGTTGATAAAGTATTACCTGTTTCCTGGCCAACGCAAGGAAATGATGAGCAACGAGGAGGGAATCCGCCGCTCAGACAGAACATCCTGTTCAGGCCCTGGCGCTGGCGAGCATCGAGGCATTGAATGTGTTTACATTCGTGATGAGAGATACTGGAACCAGAGTAGACTCTGATTATTGGAAGTGAAATGGACAACACCTTGACATTAAGGAATGTTATTAAATATATATTACTCCCTCTTGCGTTATGTTATGTTTATACTGGTTGCCAAATCTCTATCAAAACATGCAGGCTGCGTTTGGACGGTTAGCTATGCTAGCATCTGTAGCTCGGCAGTGGTTGTTACAAGCACAGAACCTCATGGGTGGAGAAAACTCGGCCTTTTAGTCCCGTAAACATCATATTACTATTGTTTTTATTGTAACAGTGGCGGTTGAGTGCGTAGTGGTTGCTCATGTCCTTTGTTAGCTGTTAGCAGCCGGTTGGCAGCACAGTCACGCTTGGCTAACTGTAAGTGACGAAGCTAACGGCTAACAACGGAGGTTGCGTTATAAATGATAGCACATGTGTACATGGAAAAGTTGCAGACAGTATATTGTGTGTATTAAAAAGGAACTTAATTAAGACTCTCTCCACTTTGTCGTACATTGTTTCATCTCAGTAGTCAAATTCTGTGAAACTGACTCGTATCCTATCGTAGCAAAGTACTGCGTTAGTATCCCAAATGACTCTGAAGAACCGACCACAGGATCTTATGATAGCAGATGTGTGACTTTTGCATGATTTCAAAAGCTAATCTACTAATAAATCCAACTGCTGATCCTGAATCTGTTCTGTAAGCGATCTTATTGATCTGTATAAGGCCATGTATAAAACCTTTGCAGATCAACACGTATGTGCGTCAGTGCAGGTATTTTCTCTGATTGATGGGTCAAAAGCTCTTAATACTGCCGTGCTTGTATCCAACTCCACAGTCCCAACCTAACCCAACAGTCGTGCCTCTACCTGTGAGGATTATTAGACTGCATATTGGCAGCATGTTTTGATGAATAATAACTAATTATGCCTATAATTAGTTATTTCTTTTGAAACTTTGCAACCTGATTTAAATGGATTTTCATTTCCCAACCTAAGTCCTCATGATGCAAGATGACTGCCGCCTAAACCGGCCAATCAACGAGTTACCTGTCAGTCGGTATAACTTCATGTTTACTCCCTTTCTCACCATCACACACTACTACAAACGACTCCCACTCTCTGTGGTAGTGGATAAAAGAACATAAATATAGTGACCGTGAACAGGACTGTATCCAGCAATGAAACAATGTGAATCATCTCACTACTGGAAATATAAACTTATCATTCAGTTAATGTCAATTAGAAAGAGTATTGTGATGGACGACGCTAGAGGTTGATGGATGACTAAATGAAAACAGTGAAAACAAAGAATAAGCTCAAGAGCAACCAGAGAAACCTGAGCTAAAGATGGAGTTGAACAGAAGCTGATCAAGAGATGAAACACCCAAAAAAGAAATCCACTCTGAAGGCTTCTCCAGTGTGTTTCTCCTTTTAGAGAACTAGTTTGAAATGTACTTTACTCCACAGACGTGCAGATCTCTAGGGAGTGGGCCGAGGTGTGACAGAGCCAGACATTAAACAGAAGCTAGGCCAGGTTAGAGGGGCCAGGCGTGGGAGACAGGAGAGAGCCTGTGGGATAGAGGCCTGTGTAGGCACCAACTTAACCTCCCCCTCCCCCTCATCTCCAGTCCTATCTGCTCACCCACGCACTCTCCTCCATCCCCACTCCCCCTCGCTCCTCTCCTCTTTTTTTTTTTCCTCTCTCCATTGTGTTCATCACCCTCTGCCCACACTGCAAAAACTCCATGAGGAGACAGAAAATAAGAGCTCCGCTTGTGTGTTTTTGCTCAAAAAAAAAAAAAAAAAAATGACACGTAAGAATGCGCCGCAGCACACTCCCCCCCCACCCTGATTGCCGGCGTTTCCATTTCACGCTGAGGACAATTTGAAGTGGGCTCCACCGCTCTAAACAACATCAGCAGACGTATACAGAGACAGCCGGAGAGAGGAGGGAGGGGGGGTAATCAGTCCCAGGCCGCCGTTTAGTAAACGCACACAGTCGGTGGTGAGAAGACGCCGCCTCGTCAAAGTCAGCGGTGTGTTAACGCTGAAGTGGCTGGAAAAGACCAGACAGACTGATATATTCTGATGTGAACTAGAACATTGAGATTTTTATGTATGTTTTTTTTATGTAGGGCTGTTGTTAATCGCAACATTGAAAAGCCAAATGCAGGGGATGAAAAGCAACCGTTGCAACCGCACATCATTTTTCATTCTTGAATTCTTTGAACCACGTTTTTACACAATGCTACAAATTCCAGCAGAGTGAAGAGGAGCTGAGCACTCCAATCTTTTTGGTCACTTTTTTACTCTGCTGTCCAATAACAATGGAGGAGGGCTGGGACAAATACCACAAAGACAAACCGTCACATGTTACTTGTTGGATACAAGTGCTGAACAACAAGAACAACAACAAAGGAGGAGAAAACTAAAAGACCAGTAGGTCCGTCCTCTCTCCCTACGTGTTTCGGAATTCCCTTCATCCAGAACAAGTTCTACCTTGTGCCTACATTTTTTTACTTTGGCGGATATTCCGTGTCCTAGCAACCAGATGCAACCAAAGATTCCCCACAAAAAACCAACAACGCTGCGCCTCTTTGACCTTTTATGTTCCGCATTTAACAATATACAATTATTTAATTAGTTCAATCATCATCTTTGTCATTCAAAGAGCAGCAATTTACCTTTATAACAGCCTAAAGGGCCGGTCAAATGACGCATTTTTTGCGCCCTAAAATGCATTGTTGGCACTGTAGACGCATGGTAGGCGAGCTTAAAAAAAAACGAGAGTGACGCCGTAGGGCATAGCATTTCATGTGATGAGGAAGAATGAATCACAGCCAACAGGTTTTCTTTCTTCCTTAAATAAAAAGTTAATTGTTTTAGTGCAGGTCTACCCATACCTTTTGAATGTGAATGTATTTGAATGTATAATAAAGGTTATTCTCATAACACTAAAATGAATATAAAGAAAGTAGTAAGCAAAAATAAAGAAAGGAAAAAATGCTATAATACTGTGTTGTTGAGCGAATCATTATCACCGCAGAGAAATTCCTTTGCCAGTGGGAAGCCAGTGCAGGATAATATCATTAATGCAGCGCTAGCTTCCTGTTCTAGTTGGTCTGTCTACTGTTATTTGGAGAAAAGGGCAAAAACAAGTTGGACTCAATTTCCTCAACTTCTCTTGAATTCACTTAAAGGTATTTCTTGAGGTACATAACAGTTATTTTCAAAGAACAAATGGAGGAAGTAGAGGTAAAGGTAATTGTACTTTAATAGGGTGCTGCCCCAGTGTCAGGCTTTTGTACTCCTGAAGCTACAAATCTAGTCTACCTTTTTCTTTTCCTTTTAAAAGAAAAACCTGAACTCTAGACATCCGTTTAAAGGCACTCTAATGTGAAGGTCATGCAGAAAGTGCTTGCGCCGTGAGTAAAAGGCCTGTGGTTGATGTGGTCAGCAGTTACCCCTCCTCCTCTAAACCCAACACAAAGGCCAGTGAGCACTCTTTAACCAAACGGGGACAGCACCTCTCTCCTCTTTCTGCTCCGCCGCTTTCACAACACAACCGTCACCTCGAGAGAAAAAAAGTGCATTGCTCACGGCCGCTCTCTCTTCTTTCTGTGGCCGTTTCTACTCTGCATTCACTCATGTGCACTCGTCGTTCAGTGATTAATAAAGTCCCGTTCTCTCTGTCCCTTTGATTTCTCCAGGTATGTGTGTCAGCATGCGGTCCGAACACTGTAGGTGATTATATCTGTTAGACAGAGAGAGAGAGAGAGAGAGAGAGAGAGAGAGAGAGAGAGAGAGAGAGAGAGAAAAGGTCAACGGCAATAGGAGATGGCTCTGAGCCACAGGTTGTTCAGGTTGGGTGAGACTCCACAAGGCTGTCACCGAGTCCTAAAATTAGAGCAAGGCGTTCGGGAAATAACCTGAAGAGTAAATATTTATCTTTATTTTCCCGGAACGGCTCCTCTTGTCGTGTGTCATTTAGCCCACCCACTGGATCCTGACCAGTATGTCAGACCTGCTCCCAGTGCCCTTTGCCTCGCCAGGCAGCCGCTCATGTGTGACCTAATCCCCCTTGTCTACTGGCCCAAGGCTGTCCAGGTTGTCAGCAGGTTGTCTGTACTTTTCCTAACATGATTGTGTGTGTGTGTGTGTGTGTGTGTGTGTGTGTGTGTGTGTGTGTGTGTGTGTGTGTGTGTGTGTGTGTGTGTGTGTGTGTGTGTGTTTGTGACCAGTGTCCAGAATATCCCTGTATAGCCAATGGCACAACACATGGCCAACTCAGTCACAGACAGCCGTCCCAGGAGGGAACACATGATTCACTTTTATTACCAGGCAAATTTTCTCCACTATGTGTGTGTGTGTGTGTGTGTGTGTGTGTGTGTGTGTGTGTGTGTGTGTGTGTGTGTGTGTGTGTGTGTGTGTGTGTGTGTGTGTGTGTGTGTTTGTGTGTGTGTGTGTGACCCCGTGTGAGTGCTGTTCAGCCACTCTGATCCCTGTCAGGGCCCTAAGCCAAGCCTGCGGCAGGTCCGGCAGCAAAAACCTCATGAAACTCTAGAAGTATTTTCCTAGCACTCAGACATGGGCTGACACGGAGAGAAAGAGAGTGTTGGCTAGCGCTCCTGCTTCGCTGGTATATTGGTGTTTTCCTACAGCAGCAGGTTGGCTGTCAGCACACGACTCCCCACCCACCCAACTCCACCCTCTCTCCTTTACAATCCGTGTCCATAAAGATGTTGGCAGAACAAATGCAGCGTGATGCAGCTCGTATAAGATGCAAACTCGCAGACCTGCATCAGCAGAGATATGTCACGGACGTCATGCAACGAGTTCACACCTCTACTGACATAGTTTCTGAAACATGCCCTGTGTCAGAACCACACACACATACACACACACACACACACACACACACACACACACACACACACACACACACACACACACACACACATAGACTCTCTCATACACACACACACACAATGCAGAATAGCAGGCCTCGTCCTAGCCCTGCTCCATCCGAAGGGGTAGACAAATGATGGAGTGGAAACATAAACAGTAAAAAGAACCATGAGGAGAGAATGTATGAGGAAAACTTTATCGGGAGGACGGAATATAACTTAGTTTGTTATGACACAAAACAACAGGCGGGGTGAAGAGAAAACACACAAAACTGAGGAATGAGAGACAGGAAAATGTTCAAATGAAAAGTAAACAAAGCCTGACAGCTAGAATAACATCCACACACAGCAGTTCCTTGACCGTCCGTACGCTCCTCCGGCAAGAGCCTGAAATATCAATTTATGTTAGCAATCAAGAGCTCATGAGGTGGAGAAGGAACTGCTGCTTCCTGAAAACCAAAGAAAGGATTAAAGGAATAGTTTACCAATTTAGGAGATATGCTTACTAGCTATCTTGGCTTAAAGTTCATCTGTTTGTTAAAGCGAGGGTTGGAAATCTTGAGAAGTTGAGAGTAAACTAGATAAAAAAAAATGTATCCAACTTAAAAACCCAGCTCAGTGTTACCAGCTCTTTTCCAATGAAGGTAGCTAGCAGCATTAGCTCCAAAAGTTGCTAAGTCTAGCAAGAAAGTCTGTCCCTTCAGGCCTTCCTCCAAAGCCACTCCCCCAAAAGCATCATATAATAATAATAAAAGTAAGCAACGAACTTTCTATTGTTATTACTCCCCACTGTTAAGCCAGCAGCTTGTGGACGTCCACGGTGATGAGGAATGAGTTTTTGTCAGAGCATTTGATTCATTGATTGCAGGTTGTAATCACACCACTCCTAAATGTCACCATTTGGCCAAGCTAGCCAATCAAATTGAGCAAGAGACGACCTTTACTACTCTACCACTGACTTCCTCTTTTGATACCGGTAGATGTGGTAAGGCCATGCTAGCGCTATGGTGTTTGTGAAAGGGAAAGGGGAATTCATATCTCATGTTGTGATAGTTTCATTTAGCAATATAGCGAGCTAGCAAGAGAGCTAGCATTATCCATTTTCCTTTGTGCAGTGATTTGCTAGTAGACTGCATTGGGACCCGGGTCCCATTATTTAGCGTCAACAAATATAGTTGAAAAGAAGATGAAAGCCGGAATGAAAATGTTAACCATTATCACCTAAATTAAGTAAGAGTTAAAGTTGTTTTAATGTCATACTTAATAACTGTTGAATGGATTGTTTGGAATAATGTTGAAGGCCCTTTTTTGTTGGACAGGGATCCAGTTTGTCCAGTCTGAGTTGAGATACGGGTGACAGCTGGGACTCCCACTGAGCTCCAGCACATTGATGTTTTCCCGCCGTCGTAACACTCACGGGACCAAGCGGCCATTTGGCCCCGGCCTAGTCTGCCCAGCAACACTTAATGCTGAACCGTACGCTACGGCGCACGGGCGGTGCCATTTACCATGCGTTGCAATCTCCCCGGATTGATCTGGAACAAAATCAATGTTGTCCAGGGACCGACTGCCAGCGTTTATAGAGTCGACAGCGCGGCCTTCCTGCGGCGAAGGGGGAGCGGCGTGGTGTACAATGGCTGTGAGCACGGGGAGGAGGGGTTTGTTTAAGGCTGGAGGCCCAGTGGGTGTTGACACAGCTGCCAAAGGAGCGGAGATGAGATGAGGGAGACAGGCAAATTTGGGTAAAAGCTACTTTGAGAGCCGCGGGGTCACAGGTAATGATGGCGCGATGGAATGATGATGAGCGGCGAAGGGGAAGCGAACATGTGGGTCTAAGTTTCAAACAACACGTTCGACTCTCAGAACATGGTTTTGGTTCCTTAAAAACACAAAAGCCACAACTTTTGTCGCTATGCAGACGAAAAGTGGGTTTATTTGTGTGTGTTTATCTAGAGTCGTGTTGAGGAAGGACTGTTTTCATCATTATCAGCATTTATCCTTCAGGATGACCCGCCTGAGTCTCTCATCAGCAAACTCTTTGTTTGTGTGTGTGTGTGTGTGTGTGTGTGTGTGTGTGTGTGTGTGTGTGTGTGTGAATGTGTGTGTCGGGGAGTTGTTTGTCCTCAATCCCGACTTAACCCGTGTTGCCTTAACCCTGCAGCCAATGACCTTTGTCTGTTCTCCAATCCTTGTACTTCCTGTTTCACACAAGGCAACTTTTCTCAGAAAATATGACAACGTACTTGAAAATTGATTTGATAATGACCTTACTGTGAAAACACACTGCGGCCATTTTAAAAAAAATAAATAAATGAGAAACACATTGAGTCTTGCACAAACGGAGAGTATTCCAGTAGCGTCTTGTTTTGACTGAGAGGCTGCAGGAAAAAGAGAGGAGTCTTTCTTTTTCTTAGATGATGTAACTGCTCTCTATTATGCAGTTAGATCAACCCCCTCCACACACACGCACACACACACACACACACACAATAAAGAGAATGCAGTCTTGTGTAGTCACAGGATTCAGACGTCGGCTTCTCCAAATACCAGGGGGCAGAAACTCCAGCAGTGGAAAGACCAGTCAGGCACAACACGCTTACATAACGTCACTGGCAGACAGTCTTCCACCGTAAACACACAAACCCATCTCGGCAAACTGCAGCCAAACTGTCTCATCGTACTGCAGCCTGCTAACATGCAAAAGGTCAGAGTGTTCGTCTGCGTTAAAAAACACACCATTATACAGCATGTTGATACTGTGTTATTTCTGTAATTGCAGTGTCATTAAACAGCCATAAAAGATCTCACAAAGTCATAAATTACAATGTTATTGTAGCTCCATGGGAAACGGGTCCTAAGGAGTAAACAGTGACTATTAAAGGCCCTAAATATGCCATTAAACAGGCATAAAAGCTGTATAGGCCTCATACCTTGCACTGTTTCGCAGACAGATCAGGATGAATGAATCTATTAGAAGTCTGTTAGAGTTAGATAAGACTTCACACATCATTGACTTTACTTTTAGTGCTTGTAATGTGTGTTTTTATCGTTATGTTGAAATCCTTATGGCTTCATGTATTGATTTATGCTGGTTTTTTTTTACATGTTGTATTTGAAGAGTTTCCTATTTATTTGGACCTGGGGCATTACAATTCAACTCTGTCTCCTACAAAATTACTGCAACTAAACTGCATTCTGAATGATGTTTCGAGAAAAACTCTCCGCACAGTTTTTTAACATATTTTCAAAAGTTGGAAATTGAAGCAAAACCAAACGAAATCCCCAAAACTTAATTTAGTAAATGTTGAGCTTCAATTTCACACGGGACATGAACAGCAACCTCCTGGGTGAAAGTCATTCACCCATCCCCCACCACATATATGAATTGCGATTTATCTTATAAAGTATAAATAATATACAATGTTTATATAATAAGATAAAGTTTTTACTTCGATCATCTCGCTCATATTAATTGCAGAAAAATGGGTTTGTCAGTCAAGCAAACAGACCAACACTCCATCTTTGTTTTAAACAACTTCCTGCCAAACTCGCTCACTTAACCTGTGACTGTAACAGAAAAACATCAGCACAAGTTAGTGGACCGAAAAGGCACCAAAAGGTAAAAAATTGTAATTACATTATTATTAATAGTTTACAAAAAATTATCAATACTTATCATCCATGTATCATTAATATATTGCCATGCAAAATATTGCAATACTATGCTTTAAAGATGCATTCTACCACTCCTACTTCCGCACTTTGCAGACATTCACGGACCATGATAAGAAACGTATTTGTGATATGTATGAACAATTCACAGCAAAAACATAATTCACAATGCTTTTTATGGGAACGCAAATTCTAGCAGGCAAGGCTGACCATTTTGAACTACATATCCCATGTGTACTTGCAGGTCAGAGCACATGTGTACTCTATTTGGTGTCATCGTGAGCACATTTGCTCTGATGAATGTCGACTAATTAACACTTGGTTCAATTATCTAGTTTTTTTTTCTCACTGTTTACCGGCAACAGTGTTAAAGGACTTTCTGATTATTCATCAATACGGTTGCTATGGCAGTTCTTACAGTGGAATACCAAGGTACCGAGATAATTACTCTGTCCTAATTTCTGCTGAAGACAGACATCACCCATGACTACATCACAGTCCAACGTTTTGGATTATCACCCCTCAACATATACAGCAGGATACAGCGCTGCTAACCTTTAATTCATTTTCATTTACCGATGCTGATATTTGATATACGTAAACAACGATGGTCGTATGGGACCAGAATTATTGCTCTCAGTCAAATTAGCCTCTGGAAACTAATGTAATTATTTAGCACTTCAGTGGGTTGTAGAGGTGGTGGTGGTGGGGAGGCGACATGCTCGAGCTGACATGATTTCATGCAGAAAATTTATTCAACTGTCAATATCATTTAGATCTGTCCGGGTGAGCACCGGAGGCTGCAGGGAGGGGGTCGCAGATTGCAGCTCAATCATAGGGACTCTGTCTTCAATCTTCATTTCCACATCTGTATGCGTGTATGTGTTTGTACAGTATGTATGTGTGAGCCAGGGTATCTGTACTTGATACATTTAAGGTATCAGCCGAAAAAACTAAGTAGCAAGTAGTATTGAAACCTCTGCAGTAAAACAATACCTGCATGTGTTCCTTTTTGTGGCAAAATCTAGAAATATATTACTATTTGTGTGGTTTTGCTTGCAACCAATCATCGCAAGAGCCCTTCGATTTAGCGAGACATGTGATGTGTGAAGCAGCGACTAGAAGCTAACGGTGCTAACAGCGTGAACAGCGGCAATAACATTTTTTACCCGGGGGGAAACCTGAGGACGGGCGTTAAGCTTAGTTTATATATTTGCAGTAGTGAAGCTGGCGCTAGGTTCACTCACGATCAGAGCCTTTCAGACATGACTGTCACAAAGACTTCACTGGTAAAAGCATGTCTGAGGATTTAAAAAGGACGGCCTGTTTGTTTTTAATTTCTTTAAAGACTGGAGGTCTTAAAAATCAACATTTGAGTCAATATTTTGCAGCCAAATCAGATTGTTTACATGATATTCAACCATCATGTCATTATTAATGCATTAAAAACTTCTTTCTTTACATAGCTTGTACAGAGGCCTTAAAGTAGTCCATGAATATGACATATTTGCTTACACATTTAATTACAATTCCTCCTCTTAAAGGGTACTGGTATTGGTACTGACAGACAGAAAACAATAGAGAATTAAATAGTCTTGAATTTAGCATGAAAATATTGCTTGATGATTTTTACACGGTTAAGAAGTATTGTGACAAACTGGAATGAATCTATTGTTTCTTCTCCGGTTCTCTGAAAGCACCTGTCATCACTCCAGATGACTAAGAGATGATCAAACCTATCTTTAACCTTCCCCGTCTCACCATTTCATCTCAAGAGTGGTCAGTGCCACCCAAGATCACATCTCTCCAGATCTTTTCAAATTCCAACCGTGAACTCTGTGTGAACCGAGGCCTTGGCAAACGCAGAAAGATATGACATCAGAGAGAAAAGAACATAAAAGAGTACTTTCATTCAGAGCGATCAGCCACCAGGACGGCAATAACACTTATCTCCCAGGTCTGTGAGTTCACTGCTGATCAGAGTGAACAGAGAGAGAGAGGTAAGGATCATGAGAAGATAGATGGAGGGACCCAGCATGTGATACCAGACTCTCACAAACACTGTAGTGCTGAATGATGTGCACGGGAGACATTTAAGAGAGAGAGAGAGAGAGAGAGAGAGAGAGAGGGAGAGGGAGATAGAGTCAGTGTGCAGACAGCGCACACTGACTCTATCTCAGTCAACAAAGCAACCCCTCTGCGGGAGAATGGATTCTATCTATCATTTGCATGTTTAAGCTTGGAGCGTTAAAACCCACAAAGAGATATTTGCATTCTCTTTACAGTCATTTGCAAAAGGCAATTCAGGAATGACAAGAGCGTCTGCTGCGACAGAAGGATGCCTCCCCCCGTCTATTGTCAAAATAAAGTTCTGGGGTTTTTCTCTCATGGGACGCCTCGACGATTAACTGATGTCGTGTTAGGGGGCCAGTTTGCCCCCTTTGTCTTAACTAAAAGTACATGTTAGGGTGTTACGTAAGTCGGTCATGGATGTGTCTAGGATTGTGTTCGTCTTTGTTTCCTCAATTATATCCAATTATCGGTGCGTCCGTCAGAGTGCAGGAAGTGATGGAAGGGAGGACCCGATGAACAGAGAGGATTAGATATCGTTCAAACAGTCAACGGTAGCCTTTAGGCCCCGGGGCCGCCCTGCAAAGAGACAGGACTCTGCACGTTATAGGACTACGAGCACTTTTGTTGTACTGCACTAGAAAACACACAACCGGTTAAAACGTATATCTGCCATTTAGGTTCCTCCCACATGTGAGAGGGAGACAGATAATGACACACATTTATGTGTTGACATTTTAAAAGCTGCGGTTTCCACCCTGGAGTCTGGGTCCAAAAGACTCATGTGAGAAGTAACAATGTTAGCACAACAGAAGGTAAAAATCATGTTTCAATATTTGCAGTGGAGCTGTAAAGGTGATGATTCCATGTCTGAAGAGGTAACCTATTAGTGGCAATTTGTTTTAGGGAGAATAATAATGGACATGGCACCCTGTCTGCGTATGTGCTGAGTTCATAGCTACACACACCCATGTAACCAGCAAGTGTGTTTATGTGCAACACATTTCTCACAGGAGAAGCTCACAAACAGAAAATACTCAAAGTGTTTTGCTGTCACGGCTGAAACGATGTCTTCCATTAATAACCTCTAAAAATGGTCTTTGTAAAATGTGTAAATCATCTCTTTTGATTATAAGTTTTGTGTGGTTAGTGATGATTATTGAAGTTATAAAGGCCATAGTGCGGGTTGCCATTGACAACCATTTTGAGACATTTGGTACATAAAAAGTAGGGAAAGAAAACAGCAAAACGTGCACCACAAAATGAATACATTCCTGGTATTTGTTACATTACTGATATTTAAATATTGCAGTTACAGTCAGAGCCAGAACCAGACAACTCTGCGCCTGCGTTTACTTGCATGTGCTCAGGAGTTGTTGTTTTTTAAAACACAAAGGTGAAGCAAATGAGGTTGTTTGAATGTGGAGTGAAAAGTTTGACTAAACCTTCGACATCACAAACAAATGTGCAAATGAATTCAACTGACCGGATGAACCTGAACGACAAACAGAGTCTTAAGTTTGGCGTAAAAATATACTACAAAGCATCAAACACATGACACGTATTCATGTCACACGTTTTCTTTAAGAATTCAAGGTAACACAGGGTGAGTCATTTATATTATAATGGGTTTTTTGGGCGAAGTATTCCTTTAAGCTGACATATTACTGCATAGTATTTGAATACTATGCAGTAATCTTGCAGAACAAATATAAAAATGACTAAAAATGACAACCAAAAGCTTATGTCTGCTTGTTAGTCTGGCAGCCACCTCGTAAAGTTAAGGCCCTGATAGCATTAAAGAGAAGTTACAGCACTAAAAATATCAATATTATATCATTATACATATTCAGGCCTATCCTGCAGTCAAGTACTCCAAATAGACAAATCCAGGTTGTAGGCGGAAGTAGACAAGCCATTACTGTGGTGGAGCTTCACTAGTAAAACCCACATTAAATGGATTTTCACTTTTTAAAGAGCCAATAGCGTCAGTTACATCAGAGCTGGAGAGTATTTATTCATTGTAAGGAGAACAAAGGACGGTACTGAATACTTTTATCGGAAAGAAAAGATGTTTGCGATCTTCCATTCACTGGTTTGGGGCGAGCGTTTGATTGACAGATGGTTCATCCAATCATCTGCCAAGTATTTTGTTTTGAAAGTGTCAAACAGTTTCAAATGAGGGCTTCTAAGATGGTGTCCTTGTACCAAAACATCTGCCACTTCAGTTTTCCTAAACATTTTTTTCACTTTCCTTGTCATCACGATATCATGAACAATATTCTTTCTTTAGTTTCTGTCATTATAAAGAGTGCTCATTCAAAAGTTAAAACACTTTAAAATGTAAAAAAAAAAACAATGATACAGAACATTTAACATTATAGGAAATTCATCACAATAAGAAATCTATATCAACACTTTCAAACAAACAGTTGCTCCAAACAAAAGGCCCAATCCACACATCGGTAGTTGTTGATGATAGTTGCTAGTTATCTTCATTTACATTCCTTCAACCAGTGAGTTTGACCTGCAAGACATGCAGAACTGTAACTGCACTTAGAAAAGTGAAACACTTCTTTTTTTTTGGTGATGTCAGATAAGACGATCAACGAGCCAAAAACTCCTGAAAAGTTGCCGTATTCTGTTTGTAAGTGTTACTTGACATCGTTAAGTGAATTCATTTAAAAACCCAAGTGCATACTTTGGCATGGAAGAGTGGAGAAAAATTGTAAATTCCTTGCACTTTCAATTTCCCACTTTTTTTTTTTTTTTTTTTTAACTATTTTTCTACTCTGCTCCCTCTCCTCTTCCTCTCCTTCATCTCCTTCCGCTCCTCTCCTCCGCACTGCTCCGTTGCCTTATTCTTCCACCCACACTAATCCTGTTTTATTCAAGACATACTGTACAATACAACACAATATGCAGGACCTTGGCTTGGCTTTCTTTTTCTTTTTCTTTTTCCCTGTTTGCGTCCAATCTCGTCTGCTCCATCCAGCGTCTGTCTCGTCCACCTGAGGCCGTCGTGGGTGCCGACAGCGGCGGCGGCCGAGTCTTGCGTCATGGAGGACTGAGAGAGCGGCGTAAATGTCAGAGGAATTAGCTGCCTCGCCGGCGCCCACGGAGCCCGGCGTGACAACGGGTGGGAGAGGACAGCGGGTACAGTAGCTGTAGAGCATCCGTACGAATCCACACTCCTCACCTCTCCTCCCTCCCTCCCACCCTTGTTTTTTTTCCTTTCTTTCTGTTATTCTTCTCTCTCGCCAACTCATTTCATCCTTGCTTGTCCCCCCCCCCTCCCTCCCTTACTCTCCCTCTCTCTGTATCACTGTCTCGCCCACCTCGCCTCTGCCCGCAAGCAGTTTGGAGCAGATTATAGCCCTGCCACCCCCACTCGCCCATATACACAAAAATTCACTCTGGCACTGACGCACACACACACACACACACAAACACACACAGATGCCACGCAAACACACTTTTGAGACTTTGTGTATCTCCGCCACCTACAGTGCCGCTACATCATCCTCTCCCAGCGGCGTCCAGAGCGTGAACTTTGTTTAGGACATCCTGTCTGGTCCAGAAATGTGGTCGGACGTGTGACAAAACGCCCCTCCGAGTCCCCCCCAAAAAAACCAAACATGCCCATTATGGAAGTCAAAGCGACACCTCCTCTGACAGTTAATGTTAGGGAAAGTGACATCATGGCGAAAACCGCAATGCAACCAGCAATTAGACGTCCAACAGAAACAAGCCGTTTTTGTAATCACATGTTTACCGTGTGTAGTGGTAAAGGAAACCCACAATTAAGACCCACGGACTCTCATGCAATTGTGGCTGGACATTCGGAGAAAAATGAAAGTTTTTCTTCAGGGCAACAAAACGGACTTTAAACACCACTCATCATACTGTCCACAGATACAGCTCTCTGTTGTTGTTTTTTACTCCAAGCACAAATTATAACCGTTGTAAGTCTTTTGGGGAGCGCTGCAGTGAAAGTAAAACCTTTTCCTTTGAAACCTAATGCCTGTAAATGATCATGTTGTCGTTTATCATTGACTTTAATCAGGCTAACATAGACCCTTTTTTACAGTTTGTTGATGAAGCAATAATCATGTCTTTTGCTGAAAGGGGGCAGCAATGCATAGGCAGAGAGGGCAACAGGGGTGTGTTGTGTGTGTGTGTGTGTGTGTGTGTGTGTGTGTGTGTGTGTGTGTGTGTGTGTGTAAATATGTGTGTGTTTTTTTTTTGCATCAATACATGCATGAGCTCTTTTTTTTGTTCCGTCTGCCATTCTGGCCTCTGTGCAGCCCATGTGTGCTGCAAACTGTACGGCTGAATGGGGACTGCGTGGGCCTGACCTGCGATCTCACCGCCCACCACTCGCATAGACACGCAGCGCGGGCAACTGCCTCTGTTTTAGCCTGCAAGAAAAAGTGTGTGTGTGTGTGTGTGTGTGTGTGTGTGTGTGTGTGTGTGTGTGTGTGTGTGTGTGTGTGTGTGTGTGTGTGTGTGTGTGTGTGTGTGTGTGTGTCTTAGTGCATTGGCAGGGTAAATACAAATCATCCCTTCCTTTTCCTCAATCTCTCTCTCTCTTTCCTTCTCTCTCTGTGTGTGTGTGTGTGTGTGTGTCTTTCCCTTATTATAAGTGTTTCCTCACATCTTCCTCGGGGGACAGCCAGGACTGCAGCTGTCCCTATGACAACCTCTGTGCTGCTGTCAATCACCCAGGGCCGCCTCATCCTCCTCGGCCTCCTCGGCTTTGACAGGTGTGCAGATGGCTCGTCACGCAAACTGTATCGCCCGACGTCAACAAACGCACGCCACATTATTGCCGCTCTGATATCCCTCCATTCACGTAGTGGCGTTCTTGTCATCCGCTTGCCATTTTTGATCTCATTTTTGTCGCCATTAGTGTTCTGTATGTGTTTGTACGCCGCAGCATTAAACGGATAATGATACACGGTTCAATTCACTTGGATGAACGGATGTATGAAGCAAAATAAGGACAATAACTTTGTCAGATGTAACTCTGAGACTAACGCTTGTTGTTGATGCATCGGATCCGGAGATGTGGAGATGCACATCATTTGTGTGTTTGTGTGAGTAAATGTGTGTGTGTGTGTGTGTGTGCGCATCCCGAACTCCACAGTCTGTTGGTAATGAGTGCCCTGAGCGCTCCCTACTACACCTAACTGATCCAGTAATTGCTTTTCCTCCTCTGCATTTATCATCATCTGCCCGGCCTGTCATGTTAGCTGAGCTGAGCTGAGCTGAGGTGGACAGAGAGGGGAGTAGGACCGCGAGGTGGAGGTGGATGTGGATGTGGTGGGGGTGGTGGTGGAGGTGGTGTGTCTGTCTGGAAGTAGCTGAGGTATCGGTCCATTGCCTAGGGCTTTGGGACGAGGAGGTGTGAGGAGGAGGAGAAGGAGGGGGAGAGGTAGAGAGGGCGGAGGAACGGGGCAGGGAGGGCAGTGATGTAGCGGTTAATATAAACTATGACCTCCAGCCGGTCATCATCATGAGGCAAATAACAAACAATCACATTTATTGCATGAAAGCATCATGTTTTTTTTGTAATTATTTTCTTTATTAAAGCCTGTATCCTCTGATTAAAAAACAAGTTTTTCTTTATACAATCACCAAAACTACACCGTTTATTGTAGCCAGAAGCTGGAAAAAACGCCCATTATCGTCAGATTTTCATCTTCCAGACGATCCTAAAAAGCAGCCAAAACAAAGCTTAAAATTGCGATATTCCATCAAACACATGTTATTTAAAAACTCGGCCAAAATAAACCGTTTGTTCTAACCAGATCCCGTAAAAAAGGTTTGATTCTGTGGAACCTTCAACTGAACTTCAGGCTGCAGAGTTTTGTGTATTGAGAGGTTGTAAAAATGTTAATAGTTCAATGTATATATATATATATATATATATATATATATATATATACATGGAGCCTCCATTTTGTTTTCCAACATTGGTCACACTTTTGGACACTTGGAAATATGTTGCAGATTAAGATCCCATTGCTTTCAAATTTTTGTAAAATAATTTATCAAAGAAATTCAACATGTGCGTTTTTTGAGGGGGTTACTTTCTGATTTATGGCATGGTAACTGTGTTATACTGCACAAAAGACATTTTGGGGTTCCCCCCTACTTCTGGCTATGACTGTTGTTTCCAAAGGTCCTTATGTATATCAGTGAAAATCAAGGCCACAGAGATTAAAATCTGACTGTAGCAAACTACGCACCATAATGTATGCTATAAATGTACATAATAAAGTTAATCTCAAGTTTAAAAAGTAGGTTGTTTCTGGAGAATGAAGTCTTTTTGTCAGCTCAGATTGTTGCATTAATCTTCTACATGATAACCACCATGAAAACTGATGTGACAATCTGGAAGGCTGCTGTTATTTGTAGGTCAGAGTCAGGGACAAAATATGCACGCTACACTCAGAGGGACTTGCCTGCAAGATTTAAACAAATAGCCTCCTTCTTTTTTTTTTTTTTTGCAAGGCCTGCAAATGAGGTGTGTGTGTGTTCGTTTGCGCGTCCGTGAGAACGAGGCGGCGCACTGTTTGTGGGGGAGGGCGTGCTGCTGCTGCTCGTGGGGATTTGATGCTGATGAGGTCTGTAATGGGAGTGAACAGGGAGCGTGAGGGGAATAGATTGGGACTTCATTGGCAGGCAGACTCTCCCTGAGCACTGCAGTATGCTTGCCTATTTATTCCCCCATTTCAATGCGCCTTTGCTTTGACCTTTCTGCAGCCAATGACGGTGAAAACACATCGCCACAGTGGAGCTACACACTAGCTTTGACTATATGCAAATTCAGGGGCGGAGAGAGAATGACACATAGGCCGAAGAGGAGGATGATTAAGAAAAAGGAATCAATTCATATTCAGGGTTGAAGATCATCCGTGTATATGCTGATGCTTTATGAACAACAGACACAAGTCGTTGGTGTCCCATAAAAACCTTCCCCCATCTCAAATTTAGATTGTAATGTTTTGTGTAATTGAAGAATCACATGATCTTCACTGGATTAAGACTGCAGTCAAGATAAAAAAACATTGATATTCTTATTTCTTGTTGGCAATATATTCCATGAAAAGACCAAAACCAATAATACTGTGTATCCAACATCCCGTTTTATTTTCTCTGCCTCAGACTGAAATTTGTATCCAAAAATTAATAAAATCACACCAATTAGCCACACTGTTGCACTGGGTGACTTGTTTTCTTCATCATAATGAGCATGAGCACTGTAGTTTATTTTAAACCGATCTTACATAAAACATCCTGCTGCCTTAAATAATTACTAACACATTAAATCCACTGCTTCAAAATCGTCTCCCCAAAGGCTAGGTCGCAACTCTGCACTGCGCTCATATTACATTACATTACATTACAGTCATTTAGCAGACGCTTTTATCCAAAGCGACTTACAATAAGTGTATTCAACATAGGTATTCAAGAGAACTACTAGTCACCAGAAGTCATAAGTGCATCTCCTTTCTTAAACAAGCATCTAAAAGCATAAACCAGAGCAAAAGTATAGTGCAGAAGCAGATTACTACGAAAACAATAAGTGCAATAAACGAATACGAATACAACAAGTGCAACAACTAATACGAATGCAATAAGTGCTACGAGGAAGGCTCAGGGTAGTACTTCTTGAAGAGGTGAGTTTTCAGCCTGCGCCTAAAGATGGGCAGCGACTCTGCTGTCCTGACGTCAGTGGGGAGTTCATTCCACCACTGAGGGGCCAGGACAGAAAAAAGCTGTGACCGGGTGGATCGGCCGCAGGGACCTCTGAGCGACGGGGCAACCAATCGCCCCGAGGCAGCAGAGCGAAGTGGTCGGGCGGGGGTGTAGGGCTTGACCATGGCAGTCATATGGCAGTTAACGCTGACAACGCCGACCCGACTCTGGCCGGCGTCACAGAGACATAGCGCCCCACCTCCAGTTCCCATCCAGGACGACACTGTTAGCTCTATCAGCACTGTTGTCGTTGTTTGAACTGTTTTTGCTGTTAGTTCCGTTAGCTTCTAGCCGGAAGCTACGCCGTCACCATGTTGAGATCTGTGTGGAGTCAATCCACTCATTTATCACCTCTGAGTTTATATTAGTGGCCTGTTTCTAAAGGTTATGTGAACGGAGTACTACTGATATGTGAAAAAGTTGTACAAAGCCTTCATTAGCCGCTACTAGCATACAACGGACTGTCCGACCAAAATATCTTTGGTTAAGTTGCATTGTGGGAAATGTAGCGCCAGGTTTTGACAGGAAAGAAGAAAGCATGGCATAAAAAAAAGATGATATATCTGGTTCAATTTTGACACTTATTAAAAAGTGTCAAAGCGACAATGTCATCGGAGTGCATTGCTAAATCTGTGGAGTTCTCTTTTAAAGACGTTTTAATTAGGCAGTAAAAAAATGTGTTGGAGTACCACATGTGAGTCGGAAAGTTTTTAGAGACGGAATAATGCATTGTTGGTTTTGGTCTTTTCATGGACAATGTGATGTTGACAAAAATATGGAATATCGCCATTTTCTTTTTTTGTTGCAGCAAGGTAACGTTTATCCATGTTTACACTCAAGCCCAGTCTGTGTTTCTGCAGCAGTGCCATGAACTCCAGAGGACTACACATACAATAGTGTTGTTAAGTCTGAAATGAGTTTGTGCACTCAGCGAGCACAAATGTAGTGTAAGCAAGGACAAAGACTGTGTTCTGTCATAGGTACAAGTCCAGATGGTGAAACAGCCATATTCACAAACAAACATGTTGCCCAGCATGACGGCCTCAAACAAAAAGAATACATTCAGCCAAAAAGCAGATGGAAAACACTCCCTCTGTCCCTCCTCCTCTCTTCCTGAGCCCTCTCACACACACACACACACACACACACACACACACACACACACACACACACACACACACACACACACACACACACACACACACACACACACACACACACACTAAACCATCCTCCCTTTCCCCTTTTCCCCACAAATCCATCCTCCCATGTGGTTCCACGCAACAGATGCAGGCAGCACAGCAGAAATAGAAAAAAAGGGTGAAGCGGCGTTCACAAACAGGCAGGCAGAAAGAAAAAGGCAGGAAACATGAGCTGAGCCTAAAAATACATGAATCCTTGGGCGAGAGAGAGAGAAATACTCAAAGATCCTAAAATAGCTGGTCAAACAAAGGCGTCAAGCAGCGCTTTGGTAGCTGAGTGGTTACAGCGCAGGCCATGTGACCCGGGTTCGATTTGGACCTTTGTTGCATGTCGAACCCTTCTGTCGCTCATCCCCGTGATTTCTACACCGTCATCTGACAAATTAAAGCAAAAACACAACAAAAAAAAACGAATCTAGAACCCAAACAAAGGCATGAATAAACTACAATGAGTGTTAAAGGTTTTCTGAGAGGAAGCCCCTCTTCTTCTTCTTCTTCTTCTTTCTCTATGCTTTCTCACACAGCGACTCCCTGGTTGCTAGGTTACGACACTTGTGGCCGCCATCCACAGTCTGAAGGTGCTTCTCTCTTTTTTTTTCTTTGCGTCGGCAGAAGGCAGCCTTCTATTTCATCCATCATTTGAAATGTAAAACAGCAAAAAAATGGAAACACATGCATTGTCAATTAGGGGAACACCAGGCTCAGTGTGAGGGACATCCTACGGATCAATTTGTACAAAGGCGGCTTGTATTTCAGATGTACCATGGAAACAGAGACGACTCTTAATTACCTCGACTAACAGCCGCAGCAGGAGGATTTGAAGGGAAGTGGAAAATCTCAAATCCTGCTTGTTTGTTCGTGTGCATCTGTTATTCATAACGAATATCAATGTCAATTTGAGCTCGTTGCCCATCGTGAGGCAACACCAAATATGCTGTTACATGGAGTCATTTTTAACGCCTTATTGCCAGGTGGGTATTTGCTTTTCTTTTTAGGTGCGAAAACATAATTTACTGTATCTCAGAAAGAGTACAGTAATACCACAGATACCAACGTATCCTCATTCAGCCGTTTGTCATCTACACAAAGTTACTTTTTTACTCATTTGTTTTGCGTTTTTTGAGAAATGAAACGTCTATCTTCACAGGAAACTTAGTCAGGTTTATCAATAGATTGGGAAATACCTAGGTGTATTAATAGATCATGAAATACTTAATTAGGTCTAGGCTACAAAAATACTTTAAAGATCACTGTTTGTTGGACCCATCCTCCTCCACCTCCCACCTCCTGCCCTGTCTGTGCTTTTGCAGTCTTTATACTACCTCATTTTGTGGATAACATACCAAATAAATTTGTATCGTCGCTTTTGCTACGAATGCAGGATGAGAGCAGCCTGCAGAAATAGATTAAATGAGGTGAAATAAGGACTGAATTATCCGCGTGACTTTTGCCGGGGCAGAATAGCCCTTAAATCCTCACCAAATGTCACAAAGTTCACCTCCATATACAGCCGTTTCAGAGGGGAATGAATCCTCCCTTATCGGAAACACCGAGTGAGAAGCTGCTCGCCGGCGTGGTAAAGGTCATTGTGCTTTGCTGATGGATCATGTGCCAAGTATGATATCGAATATGAATGAACAGAGCAACCTGTATTACACATAGGTCATTTCCCTGCACATCTATCAAAGCATCAGCTCGGCCTCATATTGCAAAAACACAAATCCAGAATATCTTGCATATGAAGCACGACAACTAATAAAACAGTAATGCTCTCCTCCTGGATTCATAATCGCATAGAAAGAACAATTAAAGTTACATTAGTTCTCTGAAACACAATTAGATTCCTTTGGTTTCCAATTCTTTACAATTGGAAGTACAATTTCTCAAGTTTGCCTCCTAAACTAAAATCAACATGTCTATTTTTTGAGTTATTCACAATCATATAACAGTATTCCATTATACGCAAAAGCACAACGTATAAAAATAAGCTCCAACACAAAGGCCACCAGGAAAAACACACACACACCCTCTTGCCCATTAGGGATTTGAGTTCAAACAAGTCTACACCACAGGGCAGGGCCCATATTTCATCAGGGAGGAGGGGTCAAAGTTGAAGCCCCAAGGACACGCCGTTTCCTCTCCCTCCCAGGGTTCCAGAGGGCGAGGCGGACATTGTATTAACGGACACGGAGTCTCAATGGTCTCCCCACTGGAGGGGAGGAAGTTGGCTTGCCTTTAGTGCTCGGACCAGTCAAGGTGATTTAAACCACCAAAAAAAGCCCCGGCATTACGGACCAGGCCTGGCTCCCCGCAGTAAAAAGATCACAGTCCTTGTGTTTCAGTGTTTTCAGGAGGTTATTATTGTGTCCCTGGGAGCTGATTTACAGAGTAACCTCGTGGGCTGGTGACCACTTTCATAGGCCTGTTCTTCTGTCTTTAATTGCAGGCTGTAGTACGGCGGCCCTGAGGAGAAAAACATGTCAGAAAATACATAAACATTACACACAAAAAATCCTCTTAATTCTAAATTTATTTTCATGATGATTAGAGCAGATGGCTAGAGCAATCAGCCAGTTATCCATTTGGGATCACATCTATATAAATATATCTCGTTTCACACAACTTTTTTATTAAAGTTTGTTGCCAAAAACAACATCTTACAGGAATACATTTGAACAAAACATGATTAAATTGAAGGAATCCTCGTCGATTATTTTTATTAATCGAGTTACTTGAGGATTCTCATGGAATCATTTCACCCTTGATTGCAGCAAAAAGTCTTTTTTATTTATAGCCAAACATTATTATTCTGTTGTAAAATGATCATAACCAATGTAAATGTTAAAAACTGTAAATATGTGACTGTTTTCTGAAATATTGTGTGTCTGAAATATCAACCAATTTTGTGCAAAGTGATCATTTCTTCTGTGAAATGTGGCCGGGTTTGGCACCTCAAGCCCACCATAGACCAGAGCACACAAACACACACACACACACACACACACACACACACACACACACACACACACACACACACACACACACACACACACACACACACACACAAACATAAACACATGATACAGTGTTTTGTGGAGAGCTTTTGCCGCAGGAGATGAAATGTCTTATTAGGGAGCGAACGAGAACCAGGCGGGCCTGAGCAGAGCCAGGTCCTCTATTAACCTGTCCTTCCAGGGGAGAGGCTCGTAAACAAGGCTGTGATGGCAGGAAGGGCTGGGGGAGACGGGGGAGGTAAAAAGGAGGCCTTCATGAGGGTAGGAGGGGGTGGGGGGAGTTGTGAGGGAGGGAGTGGGGGGGGGGGGGGCCTTGGGGACAGCACTTGTCCCTTCAAAGGGAAGAGGGGAGAGCATTGATCTGTGTGATCCCTCTGATGTCGCGCACACGAAAACACACAAAAAAATAGGGCCCTAACGCATAGAGACGCTCTGGATGACGAGCTGTCATATTCCTTTAAGCCTCCACGTCTGGAGATGAATTGTTTGTGGGAGTGAAGATGAATCCCTCCCATTAGCCCCGCGGCGAGGACTTTTGGGGGCCAATAGGACCGGTGATTGATTTCCAGCGAGTGGAAGTGGCAGCGTGGTAGTTTCTGCCCGTCGATCGCTCAATGCGACGCTTCCATCTCCCATTTCTTCCCCTCTAATATGCCGGCACACACACACACACACACACACACACACACACACACACACACACACACTAACTCTAAAATGCAGTGTAGCCTCGAGGGAGTGGTTTAACCGGGGCACAGGCGGGGGGGGGGGGTTTAGCGTTTTAGTCTTCATGGTTTGAGGTGACTGACAGTGGAGAACACAAGCGCACACTAAACAAACAGACGAGTAAATATTGTCGAGACTTCTGTTTCTTTTGTGGGACTTTTGAGGATAAATAGAACAAATATGTCAGAGCTCAGACATTTGGGTGGAGGAGAAATGAAGACATTGATGGAGATGAAGAGCAAAATTGAAAACAAAGGTCCACCCTCATGCTCTTTCTCTTCTTTCCTCTTCTTTCTTTTCCTTTCCTGTCATATCCTCTCATCTCGTCTCCTTTCTTTGTCTTCTCTTCTCTTGTCTTCCTCATCTTGTCCTCTTCCTCTCCTCTATTCCTCTCCTTCTCCTGTCCTCTTCCTCTCCTCTTCCTCTTCACTCGTCTCCTTGTACTATACCTCTTCTCTTCCTCTCCTGTCCTCGTCCTCACTCTCTCCTCTCCTTGTCATCTTTCTGTCCTCTCCTTTTCTTCTAATCTTCTCTCCTCTTCTTTCCTCTCCTTGTACTCTTCCTCTCTCTTCCTCTCCTCTCTTCCTCTCCTTCCTTGTCCTCCTCTCCACTCCTCCTTGTCTCCTACCTTCTCTTCCTCCCCTCTCCTCTCCTCTCCCCTCCTCTTGTTGTCTTCTCTGCTGTCCCTCTTCTTGTCCTCTTTCTCCTCTCCTCTCCTTGTCTGCTACCTCTCCTCCTCTCCTCGTCCTCTTCCCCTCTCTCTCTCTCTCTCTCTCTCTCTCTCGCCCCCGCAGCCTCCTGAGCACAGCTGTCTACATGGCTGGACTGTTTTCACTGACAGGCTGTGAGAGCCATGAAACAGGAGGGCACCAGGGACCTGGGCCACCTCGACAACATGCGCCCCCACAATCTGCTGTTCACAGCGTACCCCAACCCTCCCTCTCTAACTCCCTCCCTCCCTCTCTAACTCCCTCCCTCCCTCTCCACACTAACAATCTCCTTCACTATTTCAAATATTTCATCCCTCAGGCTCTCTCTCTCTCTCTCTCCCTCCTGCACAGTATTTTTTATTTCCTCACCATGTCTCGTCTCGGTTTCTATCAGATTTTCTGTTTGTGCCTGTCATTTTCTCCCCCTAATACTCCCTCCTTCTCTCTGCCCTCCAGTGGCCCTCTCATACTGTCACATCTGCATGTGTTTTTGCCGCTTGGCTGTCATGTCCCGTGTTTTTTGCCTCAGCCACACGCCATTTCTCACAAACAGGGAGATGAAAGTAGGGGGGGGAGAACGAAAAAAACCAGAAAACACAGAGTCCGGGTCTGATTCGGAGGAGATTAAGAAAGCATGTGGAATGAGAGGGGAGGCAGCGCGAAACAAAACCAACAACAAACTATTTCTTAATTTGACTGGCTGCTGGGCGCAATTGCAAAGCTGTCTGGGATTTAATAAGCACCTCTTTGGCATTAGGAGTCTGCTTGTTTTCCTCGGTGCGGAGGCGCCGCGTGGTTACCCCCGTTTTCAGCTGCAGACGGGGGGAAGGAGGTAAAGCGACCAAGGGCTATAGAAGAGGGAGGAGAGAATCCTGGGCGGAGCTTAACTGGAGGAGGGGGTTTAGCCGGAGGGAAGGTGCTGGAGCCGAGGTAGTGATGGGGACCAGCTCTGGAGGGAGACGGCGTCTTTGCAGTAAATACAACAGCCCACTCTCTCTCTGCATGGTGCATCTCCAACCCTCAAGGACAGCTTCACATCTCCCCCATCCTCCTCCCCCATACAGTTCTTGCTTTCACTGTCCCTTTCTCACTTTTTTTTTTTCCGTCCCCCCACTCTCTGTCATGACACACTCATGCAAACATCTTCACCACACCCCCACACACACACAAACACACAACAACTCATCGAAAAACCCTCTCTTAACACATCACATCAAAGAGGATGACTATGTGATCTTTGTAATGCCATCCCCCCCCCGTCCCCGTCCTGGCCCACATCATCGGGAAGGTTTTTTCTTTTTTCTGCCTTTCTTTTCAAGAAGAGACAAACAACAATGAACAATGTGGGATCTGTCGCATTCTTCCCATGGGAGAAGACTTCTGACGGCATCTCGTGTTAGGGATGGAGAGGAAAGAGGAGAAGAAAGGAGGAACACCCCCACTGTGCAAACAGAATCAAAGGGAGAACCATAAAACACAACTTAACGGCGTTGTCGTATCAGATTTGTTTAGTATTTGTTCAAACTCGCTCTGAATCTTTAAAGAAAACAACTTTGTAAAAGAGTGAATCAGCGTCGGCTGTGACATTAGCCTATTAGCGATCTTAAAATATCTCCTTCGCTCTGCCTCAAACCCTCGACTCGTCCTTCAACAACGTGTCTAAATCAGACCGTGCAACGGGGCGTCAAGCGCGGGCGCCGTGAGAGTGAGATTCAAGGTCAAACACGAGATTTCTCACATATTCGGCGAGCAGCCCTCGCTTTCACCCCATACAAATAACACATCTGATGAGCTGGCCGCCCCGGTCCGCCCACGTGGGCGGCGCGTGGAGTGTGTTACCGTGCACACGCCGCACGCTTCGAGCGGATGCTTTGACTGCTACATGCGACGCCGCCTCTGATTCACGGGGGGGGCGGGCCTTTGCTCCTCCTCCTCCTCCCTCTCTAAGCCTCTCATAGACCTGTCACCGCTTGACTCTCACCGCTCGGCGCTGTGGGACTGACCCACTTCTTACACCGGTGGACCCAAGTGAAGGCCCCCAGGAGAGACAGAGCACACACACACACACACACACACACACACAAACACAAACACATTACATTATACATGACTGCGTGCATACATTTACATATCCTGATGAAAAAAACATATAATTATTGATACCTAATGATTCCATTGATGAAGAGCAGCATCTGCAGCTCCTCTGGAGCTGAAGACGATGCACTTGACAGTGATTTTAACCAAATAAACATATAAACACAATATATACGACTATTCTATTTTTGTAGTTCGTTGGGCAGGTATTCGGTTTTCAATTTTGGTATTTGGATTAGCTCATGCATAAAACACAGCTGGAAAATGCTTCTTATTCAAATAGAAATGTAGAACAAGAATAAGGTCAAACAACATAATCCTTAAAAATGTGTGCCTTTTAATTAAAACAATTGCAGCCAATCGTCGGGTAATGCTTCGAAGCAGCGGCCTCAAAACGCCGGCGTTTAGGGGGAGAGGGCTTGAATACATGACTTATAAGTTACATTTACAATTGCACACAAAACAGGGTAAGGAGAGATGATGCTGAACGCAGACAGAAGCGTGTGTTCACCGTCCACACGAGGCGTTAAAAACAGCACTCAAGGACTCATCATGACACATTTTGTTAGAAATAACGTGTGGTGGAAGCCTCTGAGTGTGTATAAGAGGAAATGTGCTTTATGACCCAAGTCTGTGCTGCGTACCAACTTAGCGGTTAAAGAGCTCGTTGTGGTCATGACCTGAGCTCGAAATTCATCAACTTCCAAGCAAAGAAGCAGTCAGCAGTCAGGTTTAAGGTGATTAGATCTTGAAAAAAGTTAGCTAGTGAGTTGGTGAGAAAACCCCCACCTCTGTGTGGCTGAATGTGATAGGGTTAAAGTTATATGTCAAAAACGGGAAGTTGAGGCCAGCCCTAATGGTCTTTTTGACTCTAAATGTGACCATCATTTCCAAAACGAACTTCTTACAGTATTAAAGAAGACTTGAAACTAGTGATTGAGACCAAAAGCGTATGTCTGCAATGTTTACTGAGATACAAAATCATGTGAGAAGCGGAGTCATTTTCTCAAAGAATGCTAAACAATTATTTTTGCAACCAGTCTCCCCCTGATGGCCATTAGACAGAATGCAAGTTCCGCACTTCCAGGTTTCCACCAGGTTCAAAGTACAATTACTTCCTCCTGCACCACCCTTTTTCCAACCAACTTTTGTGTTTGAATTACTCCACTCATCCATTAGCTTAATGAGACAAAGGTCTGGCTGCAGGAGATTAAGACAGGACAGGAGACAAACTATTTCCTGTCCAGCATTAGACTGCGGTGTTCATCTGCTCTATCACATGATCTCCTACTCCTATGCAAAGACCAAAGGGATGTGGGCACACGCACAAACACACGTGTATCCTGGCCTGCAGGCATGCATAGGAAGCTCCAAGGTTACCTCCAGCTATGATCCATGTGAGGAGACTGATATCTGGACAGCGTCTTTGATGTGAGAATGATGAGAGCATAGAGGAACACAAAGGCGGCGGTGCAGGGTCAGATCTACACAGGAGGATATCTGAGCCATGCAGTCCCCTCTGGTTTAACTTATTCATGCCTGCACCAGGAATTCACAAAGCCATGGACAGTGATTCAAAAGAGGAATGGTGTTGTGAGGGGGTGTGTTGCAGCGCACTGCAGATTTTTGGAATCAAAAGAAATATACATATGGCATACACATGGTAGTGTCTCACACAAGTTGTTCTGTTTCAGTGGCAGGCAGCATTACATCTCTCTCGGTTTCTGGTTCAAACTAGTCTAGTTATGATGTAAGTGTTCACCAAGTAAATTAAAGAGGTCCGGCCACATAGCATGTGAGTGTTAGCATGTGAGTGTTAGCCACTCATAGGACTGTTAAAGCAGATAACGCCTTCCCAACTGACGGCATTATCACAACCCTCGGGTTCCCCCGCAGGTAAACACTGTCAGCACTGTTGCTGTTGTTGGCACTGCTAGCCTTGTTGGCACTGTTAGCGCTGTTAGCACTGTTGACTGCAAGCTGCTGGATCAGCAGTGGCCATGTTGAGAGCCATGTGGAAGCAGAATATACTCTCAATTTCGAATTTAGCACCCGGGAGCTGCTAGGTATGACTGTCGCAGAGCTGACTGATCTAACTGGTTAGCTTGCTAACATATGAACTATTTAAAGATAATTGAATATTCTCGACAGATCTGACCTGACACCGTATCAAAATGATGTTTAATAATGATGTTAAGTGGAAAGATTTTACATTACATGAATAAAAATGACAAATTTATTTAAAATGACAAAACATTATGCTAATATCATCAGGCTGTTAGCTTAGCTTTATACACTTTTCTCCCACTCATCCTAAACTGCAAGAAAACACTAATCTGAAATACACATTTCTCTATTGAACAGTTAATTAAAACAAAGAAATACATTGGTAACTAGATTAATATATCATTAGGCCCCCTTAACTGTTGTTTTTGGAAGTTTTGCTACAGCTTGTAATGTTCCAGTCACTAGCAAGTCTTCATATGCAAAGTTATGGTTTTATGAATAGCTGGTGAAACCCAGTCCTATAAGCGAGAGCACTCAGATGAGGCATGGAAGGGTAAATAAGGGTTAAGCCCTGAAACAAGTGTATTTAAGATGCAACTGTCTATTTATGACAGATTAAAAAAAAACTTTTATCTGAGAGCACTCTTTTCTCGGTTCAGTTTCAGGGTCACAAGCTGCGGTCGCTGATGTGTCACTTTTCAGTATTTACCGTTATCTCAAAATTAACCGCTAAAAATGCCATATCACAAGCACCTTGTCATCTTGAAAGCTGCAGAGATGAAATGATAAGAACAATACAATCCATAGTGCTATGGGAGGAAACGTGGTGTGCTGCGTGGCGTGTGTTTGCAGAATGGCAGGCTGGTGCAGAGAGAAGAGGGGTTGCTGAGGGAGAGGTCAGGATGAAGAAACACACTGGCTGGTTTTTTTTTCCGGCAGCACTCCACGTCTGTCAAAATAGAAATCCCTGCAGTTTTGCTCAGCCTGACATCATTAGTTTGTGGAAGTGAAAAAAGCTCACTGCTGTTCTTGAGACTTGTGAGTGAAGGATACTTCTTCAGCTCAGCATGCCGACCCTAGCAGAGGGTTCACCTCAGACATGAGCACTGCTAACTCCATCCTCCATGACTGCTGTATGAGCTCTGCAATGCAGACAAGTAGCAAGGAAAAATAACATACATATATGGTACATTTACTGCAAGTACTACAATTGAGAAAAATGTATTTCTGTAAAACTTGAGTCTTTCTTTTTTATGCTTCTTCATTCTTCTATGCCATTTCTGAGGGAAATGTTACAAATATTGTACTTTTTACTAATTGCTACTACTGTCAAACACTTATAGTTACTAGTTACTTTTTCCATAAAAAATCATATGATATTCATACATGATATGATTCAGTTATATGCTACTAATCCACTTAGAACTATACAACATATCTAAAATTGGCTTGTCTTTTGTGGTAAAAACACTGGAGCACTGGAGCCATTCTTCATTATTAATACTTTTACTTTTCATACTTTGGAATTTTACTTAAAGTTACCGTGAGGAACTTTTAACTGGTTTTGAAACACTCTCAATGTAATACTGATGCCTCTATATGACCTACATAAGTAAACAAGAACATCAGCAAGAAGATCGGATATTTCCTTATTCTTATCATTGGGAACCGATTCTCCGCGGAATCAGAAAGATCAGCTTCTTGAGAGGTCTGCTTCTTCTCGCTGCTTGGCCGGTCCCTGCTGGGAGTCGACAGGACTCCACGATGCTGGAGAGACCCAGGCCGTATCGCTGGGCTCGCTGGAGGGAAGGGATGGAACCAGGCTGCTTGGGGAATACTGTCATTCCCTGTTGCATTATTGGTTTTCAAAAGGGTCTCGAAAACACTACTGTTTTTGTCCAAAGGGACCGCCAAAAACAAAACAAAATGAAAGTTCCTCACAGTATCTTAAAGTATTCCTTTAATGCAGTACTTTTTTACATAATTGAGTATTTGAGGCTGTTGTATTTCTACTTTCACTTACGTCAACTATCTGAGTACTTCTCCCACCACCGGAGAAGGAGGAGCTGAGGAGTGGGAGGAAAGGAGGACACAGGAAATGGAGTGAGAAACACAGGGCATTGCTAAAACAATAATGACTTCCACTAATTGTGTTTCCTATGGCCAATGTGAGTGTGGTGACATTTCAGCTCTGTGTTTGTCGGTCAAAGGATGAGCTAATTAATATGGTAATTTAGCCCCAACGCCTCCAGTGACAGCCACACCCCCTCGTTAGCAGCCACGAGGACAAGGGTCAGGTGGACCGGGAGCGAGACAGACGGAGACAGAGCCACAGAGTTTTGTTTTTTTTCTTTTTCTGGCTTCGCCTTCTCAGCAGCCCCGGAGTCACACGACTCTGTCTCTGTAACGGGAACAAGTGATTATTTCTGAAAAATGGGGAACTTTGTCAAAATGTATCCCTCCCACACACCATCTCACTCTCTTTCTGGCTCTCTCTTTCTCACACAGACACACATTTGGACTTTCATGTTGAGCAAGCGTGGGCACACACATACATTGGTGTACATAAACATACACAGCTGTACAAATATGCAAAAACACACACTTGTGTAAGGAAAATGTGTCAGTGCTTGCACACACACAGACATGCACGAACTTGAAACTCCGAGGCATGTTGTTTGATTGATCCCATCGAATGAAGGGCATCTCTGCCTGTGAGGAGTCATGTGGCATTCTGCCTCGTTCTGCCAGCAGATCAAGCGTCAGTGATGAGGGATAAGAGGGCACAAACTCAAACTGAGGTCTGATCACATCTTTAAGACTTTATAACCCAATGCAAAATCTATGACATAGCTGCAATGTTCCTGCTGCAGAATATGATGCAGCAGTTTTTGGAATACTTCAATAAAAGTACTACTACTAAAATGTAAAAGTACTCCATTACGAGTAACATCCCTTCATTCAAAATCCTGCATGACTACAGAAGTATTAAAAGCAAAAATGTTTCTAAAGTATTCAAAAATGTCCCTTGTGAATCTTATTTTATTATTACATTTTATTATCAAAAATTATTAAAAAAATATTATTTCAGGAGATTATGTACAGTATTTGGTTGTGTGTTTACATGAATGTGCACCTCTTTGTCTGTCCATGTCTAATCTTGCATACTGCTGGACCCATCGGCCTGATATTTTTTGTGATTGTTTATCACTGTATGGTCAAGAGACCTCTTGTGGTTGCAGTAATTCACGCTTTGTGAAAAACATATTTTATTGAGGGTTTTAGAACACCAGTGATGAAAGTGATGCTTTAGTTCTTAATAATCACAAATTATGAATTATGAACAGTTTCTCTCTTGATTTACACGCCTGGTAAGACAATTGTATGTATGTTTGTATGTATGTATGCGTTGTATGTATGTATGTATGTATGTATGTATGTATGTATGTATGTATGTATGTATGTATGTATGTATGTATGTATGTATGTATGTATGTATGTATGTATGTATGTATGTATGTATGTATGTATGTATGTATGTATGTATGTATGTATGTATGTATGTATGTATGTATGTATGTATGTATGTATGTATGTATGTTTGTATGTATGTATGCGTTGTATGTATGTATGTATGTATGTATGTATGTATGTATGTATGTATGTATGTATGTATGTATGTATGTTATGTATGTATGTATGTATGTATGTATGTATGTATGTATGTTTGTATGTATGTATGTATGTATGTATGTATGTATGTATGTATGTATGTATGTATGTATGTATGTATGTATGTATGTATGTATGTATGTATGTATGTATGTATGTATGTATGTATGTTTGTATGTATGTATGTATTGTATGTATGTATGTATGTGCGTTGTATGTTGTCGCTAGGAGGTGAGCTAGTTTGCTGTTAGCTGGTGGGCAGCAGAGTCCTGTTGTGAGTTTGGCTAACAGAGCTAAAAGCAAACGGGGCTAATGCATATTTCCTGAGATGATGGAGCTCTACTCAATCTGAATTTCTTGACATGCAGTTTCCCCTTTGACGGGGTCCCTTTCTGTAAGCTTAAAAAAAGGAGACAGAAATTTGAGGAAGCACATAAATGTTTGCATGTGTACATTTCCAACAAACCTAATTGTGATGCGGTTTGTCAATTTAGAAATGTTATGCAAGTGTCATGTGGGGGGGAAGAGTTTGGTTTGGAAACTTTCCAAACAAATGCAGTCCAAGATCAACATTTCACTTTCAGATAGTTTTTTCCACTTTGACATTTTTTCACGCAGACGTGTTTTTGTTTCTGACTCATTCCATATTAGATTCTCTCTTGTGTCCCAATCTCTCCAGAGAGAGTTTTATTGTTTCTGTGACTGCAGTTGGAACTATTATATAACTATTTCCTTAACATTATCAGAGGCTTGCTATGACCAATTATTTTACAACAGAAATAGATCACATGACAACACGTATAAGTGTTTCCATTATGAATCCTCTCTGCAGCTCCCCTCAGCTTTACAGAGCAACTTAGAGCTCATTATTTAGTTTTTTACAGACCACAGCTTTACTGCTTTGACTGAGTATCAAAGCTCAGTGACATCAGGGACATTTTTGTAAGTAATAATCATGTAAATAATTGTTAAATTCATGTACTTTGTGTCAACGTTTGCGTCTAATTGAAGTTCCGATCCAATCCACCCTGAAATAATTGTATTATTCCTATAAAATAACTGCAGACAGAAAAGCAGAATTTGTTATGGAATGTTTTTAACCAACCTTGAGACCCTCGCTGACAAAAATAGCACAAAATGTTTCCCCAGATTGTGAACTTTTTGATTGATTCTGAATCACAAGCTGAAGAGTGAAGTCGAACACGTAGAAAGAAACTGTCTGTGCCTCAGCGGCCATTTTAATGAGCAAACTCCTTCTTCTACCACCCACCACATCATTCCTCTCTACCTCCCCCCTGTACTCTCACCTCCCCACCACCCCCATCCTAACTCACACGTACACAAACATTTGCCCGGCTCATTAATTAAAAGCACAAACAATTTACGGGGCCCCGGCTCCTCCAGCTTCCAGAAGCAGGGGGGGGCCCTTTTTTCTTTTCTTTCTTTTCCTTTTCCTTTCCTCCATTTGGCGGAGGAATGTTTGGTTGAGCTGAGCCTTCTTCTTAATGTAAATAATTTACCTTTACCTTTATCCTGATGGAATCTTAATTGTGCTTCTCCGGCTCGCCTCGCAGCAATTCATCAACGTCCTCCTTGACCAGAAAAAGATGCGTTGCCTGTCGTGGAGAGGGGGGAAGAAGGAAAATCTATCTAGCACTTTGAGACAAAGTAAGAGGGTGCGCAGACAAAGAGAGGCGCACACACACACACACACACACGGGTCTAGATTAATGACGACTCTCCACCAATTAAACGAGTTGCTGGTTGTTTTCAACTGATGCTGCTGGTCATCTATAGTCTCTGGATATTGATCTTTATTTCAATGGAGCAAATACAACGGAGAACAATAAGAGTGTTACGGGGCCGGGCGCCGTGTTAGCTGGAGAACATTTGGAGCGTTATCGGAGAGGCATTCATTACGCCGTGAGACTGATAAATGCAAAGATGAGCTGCGTGCACATATGGGCCTGGAAGCCATTCAGAGGGCAAGAGACCGACTGTGCAGCGCATATGTGTGTGTGTGTGTGTGTGTGTGTGTGTGTGTGTGTGTGTGTGTGTGTTTATCTTTGTGTGTGCAAGGGGTGGATCAGAGCGGGTGAGGGGGTTTGATGGGGAAGGGGGTGGACTATTTATTTTTCATTCTTGACATATCAGCCTTGGAGGGCCTCGGTGGTGCAGTAAAAAAAAAACGCCACGCCGTCTCGGTCACGTGACCCGCAGAGTGTAATTGCTAGCCTCTCGGCTCCGAAATGAAAGCAGCGTTCGGCCATTTCTCAACACGGGCTAAAAAACGAGACCACAAAAAAAAGAAAACCCACCACTTCCCTTAGCGAGAAATGTCCCTGCACTCCCACAGCCTGCGCTCTTTACCAGAAGCAGCAGCAGCAGCTGACAAGGCAACAGTGGCTGTGCATGTATGTGTGTGTATGTGTGTGTGTGTGTGTGTGTGTGTGTGTGTGTGTGTGTGTGTGTGTGTGTGTGTGTGTGTGTGTGTGTGTGTGTGTGTGTGTGTGCTAGGGCCTACGCTGGTCTCTGCTGATTTATCTGTGCTTAATTATGTTGCGCTGCGGAGTCACAAGCCAATTATTTGCCCTTTTCAAAGCTTGCACACTCAGAAAGAGAAGTACAAGATGGGGGCATATTTTTAGCAGCGCTATAAAGTACATAGATGAGCTGTGACAGTGTACACAGATGTACCACAAGTGTACTTTTTCAATAATAGTTTACATTTTTAGAAGTATGACAGGTGCAAAAAGTCATTTTTTGCCACAGATTGCATCTTAAACACCAACTCACCCTGACTAATCGTACTATTTTGGATATGGAAAATAAGTGTAAAGGCATGCGATTCTCTTTTTTTTCTCTTCGGCTGCACACACATCAGTGCAATATGCCTTACTGACAGAAAGAAATATGAAAAAGAAAAGAGTTGGTGTGATGATAAAGCGAAGGGGTGAGAGGTCAATTGAGTGAGTGTGCATGTGCATTTGGGAGGTTGAGAGAGGAATGAGTGTGTGTCGGTGTGACAGAGTGTGTGTGTGTGTGTGTGTTGTGTGTGTCCTGATGATGAAGGGTCAGCTGAGGGTCACAGCGATCCGGTTACACTCACCTTTTCTCTCCATTGATCCCCCCCCCCCCCCCCGATTCCTCCGATGCGCTGCTGTTTCTATATTGACGTCTAACCGTACAGACGAATGCTGGAAGGCGTTCAGTCTTCAGCGTCTGAGTTCTCTTTTTATTATTGAGCTGTACGAGAGACGCTAATGACCGGGATGGCTCTCGGCGAAGCCCTGCGTGCCGTTTCTCCTCCACCCTTTTTGACCCTTTGTTCTCATCTTGGGCGTACGATCGCCCGCGGCCCGCGATGTCATCAAGACCTCACATCTTTTTTTTTTTTTTTTTTTTTTTTTTAAATCTATCAATACTCACCTCTGTCTTTTTTTTCCAATTTGTCTTTTCTCACCCTTCTAACTCCTACTTTAGTTTCCGTCTCCCTGGCTGTCTCCCCCCCCCTCCTCCCCCTTCCTTCCCTCCCTCCCTGCCCCTGCACACCTGCTCAGGGACCCGGCCCTACGCCTCCCAGCCCGGCCCGGTGGAGAACAGACGGCCCCTGTGTTCTCTGATAATCATCACATAGCTTGCATGCCTGCTCCTCTTCTCTCTCTTCTCTCTCTTCTCTCTCTCTCTGTGTGTTCTTTCTCCTCCACGCCCAGCCTGCCAGCTTACCTCAGCCAAGCCTATAACCCCCCACCCACCCACCCCCACTCAACACCACCCCCTCGCTGCATCTGCCCTGCTATACATCAGCCATGTCTGACAGGCTCACTCAGCTCCCACAATGCCTCGGTCTCATTCTTTTCACCTTTCGTCATCGGTTTCATCAATTGCAGCTGTCAATGGTAAAAAACAGACGTCTAGTATGAGTGTTCTTTCCAGGAAGTGATAGTTTAAAGGAATAGTTTGACATTTTTGGGGGAATCCAACAGCAAGCCGGACTGAAGCTCAAATACAATAAATATTAGAATAAACAAAATATAACTGATTAATAAGTAAATGGCAATTTAACTTTTATAGCGCTTTTCTAGTCTTCCGACCACTAAAAGCACTTTAACGCCATCAGGACTAACTAACATTCATACCCACACACACACCCATGGTACAGCCTTTGGGGTCATTTGGGGTCGAGTGTCTTGCCTGAAAACTCATGGACATGGGGATCGAACTCCCGATTGAAGGTTAACCTGCTCTAACACTGAGCCCAAAAGTGTTAGTCAGATTTTGTGACCACTAGGCACGGCCATGCTAGCTGTTTCCCAGCTGTTTCCAGTCTTTATGCTAAGCTAAGCTAAGCTAACCAGCTGCAGCCTTTATAATTTAGGAGTCCTTCTGCTCACCTTAGTCTTCCCACCTCTTAACCCTGACACCGTTTTACCCCTCCGCCCCTCCCACAGCGCGCCCGCATCTCTGTGCAGGTGTTCCCATTGCCGTGGGGGGTGAAAAGCAAAGAAGCACTGAGGAGGCAGAGCTTCGCTTCATTCAAGCTATTGAGCTAATGGTTCCTCATTCACCACCCACACTGCTTATTAGGCCCGCTCTAAATAACCACACAAAAAAAGAAGAACCAGAGAAGCGGCGGTGGGCTATTCACGGATCCCACACTGCTTAATACTCCGAAGGCTACACGGGCGAGGATATCAGCTCCCTGTGTCATTATTTGATCAAGTGGTTCTCAGTCATGCAGTGGTCTGTGTAGTTAGCACTTGAGGGAATGAACACCCCTGCGGGCCCCTCTAAGCACCTATTGTGTCCGTGTAAAGAAACCCCCTATGGAACAGGGGGCCCCCATTGCAGGAGAAATTGTTCATTTATTAATTCATGCTATCAGGTTGCATGGGTTTCCGTGTTTTTACAAAAAAAAAGGAGCCAGCAACGGGCAGATGGGTTATCAACACCAGCTGCCCAGACTAGACCGGCTAGACTCTCTCGATCCATCCATCCCCCCCCACACACACTCCCACGCGACCCACAGCTCCCGGTGTACCAATCCTATCTTTGTTCTTATCTGTTTATCGTTCCGATCCTCCTCGTCCTGCGTACTCTGAGTCATTTTAAGGTCCGGATCAGACAGATGGACAGAGCCTCAGATCAATCGGAGAGATCAATACTTCCAGACCGGCTGGCTTGAGACGACCTGTGGAGACGGACGGATATATCTGACGGCTCTGATCCGGTCCGGTCTGGGTCTAGTTTTTTTACTCTGGTTGCAGATCAGCTTAGTTTAGCTTGGTTTGGTTTTTAAGTCCTGTCTGGTCTTGTTCAGGTCTGACATGTTAGGATTACAGTGTGAGATGTTACACAGTTTGTGAACAAATTCCAGTTTCCAATTCATAAATCCATATTTGAGAAGTACTGACTTTTAAAGGCACACAGACACATCATTTCTTATAAATTAACATAATAATAGGTAATAGATTTTCTATTCTTTTTGGACAAAACCCATTCATTTATTCTACATGTCTCTGTTCCAAACATAGACATCAGCACCACATGAAAGACGGCTGCAAAGATCAGATGAATGCACGTTACCTTTTCTCTTCTCTTCGTTCACAAGTCATTAAGTCAAAAGGCAGCTCTGCTAAATGTCAAAAAGCTGCAGGGGGGGGGAAACCACAGAGAAAACCTGGTTTCATTGTAATGCTCTTTGATTATACGCAGGTCAAGTGGAAAGTCTCCATCCTCTGAAAATAACCTTTTTTTTTCGTGTTTTGTAATTGCCCCGCACCAAGAAAAAACGAGGATACAGTTGCCACTTGACATCAACTCTGATATTCTCATTTTCTCCCCTCCCACCCTAAACTTAAAGTTCAGACGAGGCTGAGCAGAAGAACACGCTGAGAAAAAGCAGACTTGATGTTGACTCACTTCCCTCCCCACCTGTCTCCCCCCCCCCCCCCTACCTATGCAGAGCTACTCCGTTCTAGGTCAGCCTTCTGATGGCAGACAGTGACAGGGCCGAGCAGAGCTTCACGGTTCCTGCCTGTCTTCCGGCTGCTGAAGCGTCTGGTGTGTGTTTGATGTAGTCCAGGCCCCCCCCACGTCTCTGACTGTTGGCCCATGACACCAAAACTCAGACAGAAATCTGGAGGGCAGGAAGGAAGGAAGCACACTTCCAAGACAGTGGACTCTGAAAAGAAAAACAACAGTCAGTCATCACTCAGTCGGAGCTTACACCTCGTGGCACAGTTCAAGGGTTTTTTTGCAGAGTTGTTTTGAGTTGAAAGAGGAAAAGCAGAATAAAGATGAAATAGAAATAGATTTGTTGCCATAGCTGTTTCCAAAAATAAAAATGAATCCTCCTGTTCAAGTGTTTTCTAAAGACTAGTGTGGGAATGGCGATCTGATCCAGAACAGAACATCTTAATAAGTGTCAGATGGATTGACATTCCATATGGTGGAGATATTCAATGAAGCCTTCTGACTTGAGTGATCTCTATACTATTTCTTTCCTGCCACTATCGGGTCAATTTTTTTTTACCTATACTGTTAGAAATCTAAAAATGTTGATACATCCATTCATGGTGCCCAGAAGATGAATCCCAACAACTTTGAGGATCCCCTGACTTTTCCTTCAGCGCCACCATGAGGTTGATGTTTGTGTTTTTTAGCGAAATGCCTGAACATCTATTGTCTGGGTGCAAAGAAAAAAAGGTACAGGCATTCATGGTCCCCTGAGGATACCTAGTAACAAAGGTGGTGATGCCCTGATTTTGTGTTGTATATCATCAGGTACCATTTATTGCAAAACTAATTCCCATCAATTTCAATACTTTTTGTTAATTGCAAATTAGTTTGACGGTGAACATGGTAAACATTTGCTTAGCATCAGCATATTAGCATTGCCATTGTGAGCATGTTAGCATTTTGAGTGAACTTAGTGCCATTTTGTTGCTAGTTTATCAGTGCTGGATTACATTACATTACATTACAGTCATTTAGCAGACGCTTTTATCCAAAGCGACTTACAGGAAGTGTATTCAACATAGCTGGTGCATCTCCTTTCTTAAACAAGCATCTTAAAGCATAAACCAGATAGTGCTGGAATGGTACCTTCAGGGATTGCAAAAAACAGGTTGGCCAATTGATCTGGGGCAATATGGAAAAGTAATATTATAAGAAGTGTAACAAAACAACTGATGATGACATAGTAGAAGCGTAGCACCCACCCTCTGCTTCCCCCCTTAAGTTAACAGTGTTAGCTCTGCCACCACTGTTGCCATTGTTTGCACTGTTAGAAATGTTAGCACTGTTAGCTTAACCGTTATCGTATTTAGAGCTGTGTGGAGGCAATAGATATGCTCTGAATTTGGAATTTAGCACAATTTAAGTATTTACATTATATGCTACTACATGATTGTTTTCCACTGCATGTATTGCCACTAGTAACTATACATTTGTAAAAGTTGTTTTTTCTTAAAATAATGGTATCCAATACCAGATTGCCATATTATCACTGATACCTGATCCAGGTATTTAAGTCTGTATTGGGCTGATATCCGACAACAGTATTGGTGCATCTTTAAACTCAAAGTAAAATATCTTAATACTTCTTTCACCACTCAGTAACAGAATTATGTGTTATGAGTGAAGTAATTATGTGTACTGAGCTGTTGATCCGACACTGAGGAATTTGGATTGTTATGTTGTCAACATGTTCAAAGCTCTGTATCAACAAACATCTAAATCTAACCCTAAAGTATTGTGTCATTGTGAAAGGGCCTCGGCCAAAGACACACTCCTCGCTAACGTATAAATACACCGTCAGCATGCACGTTTGTATTCTTGGAGCATTTTTTTTATTTCCCCTCGGGTGCCTCTAAAGCTGTCATGAAAAGAGGGTTTTGGCTGAAGGTCACGATGTGAGTCACAAAGCAGAGCGGGCTCGTGTTTCCTGCCAGGGGAGTCGGAGACTGGTTCATGCTTCCTTGCTGGGACAGGAAGTGGAGGGGTAAACAGAGGGAATCCCACACGCTGACGAGGAAACTCCACAGTGCCGTCCTACACTCAACCCCACAGGGACTCTCTCACTCTGACACACACAAGCACACCGAGACGTACGCATGGATGCATTGCTACCCACTTAAGTCCACATGTGCATGCACAGGGTCCCTCATGTCCTCAGTTCGAGACAATGGATTTCCAAGCAGCGTCTGGCAGAGATAAGAATTTTGTTCTTTAAAGCTTTTATTAGCTTTTTTTCCCGTTCAGTAACTTCCACGGATATCCACTTTTTTCGAGCTTTGTTTTAGAATGCGCAGCATGAAGCGTGGTCATTTATGTGTGCTCTCTCATTGTGATGGCTTATGTCTCTCGGACAGGGAGCGTTACCGGGCGTAGCGAGGACAAAAAAAAAAAGAAGAGCTGCAAGGAGGGAGAAGCTTTGAACATGATCGCCACCGTGATGCAATAATGTGCAACGTGCCCTTTTCTGAAAAATTTCAGAGGAATTAGCCTAGTTTGTGAAATGTCACAGCCATTGCTCACCTTAGCGTGGCGCTTTCTCCCCTGTTAGCGAGTGACCTTATTTCTCTTATCTGTGGCAGCCATGCAGGACCTCCGCTCATCTGTTTGTGTGTCAGTCATTTGTGCCGCACCGAAATATGTTAGAATCTGGGTCTGAGGCTTTGCAATGCTGATGTGTGTGTGGGTCTGTGGGTCTGTGTGTGTGTGTGTGTGTGTTTAGGCTCCGGCCTGAACGTGTGGTTGCTGCTTTGTTTTGACAACAGTGTAATTCCGCGATCCGCCTAATGGGAAAGTGATCCGGGGCCTCCTGAATATTTGATGTTAATGTAATAGGAAAGTCATAAAAGGCCTTTCAGATCTCAATTTATCCAGTCAAAGTCATTGATTTAACCCGCAAATTTATAGACGGCCCCCTTCCTGTTCGCCCCCCGGCTCACCACAGCGACCGGTATGCCCGTAAATCGCACGTCCAAATCACAATGAATTTTTTTTTTTATTTCACAATTTATATTCCAAGGGGCTTAACTATCTCATTTGAATTATTTACTCGTGGGTTTGATGGAGAGACTGGGGAGCAACTATTGATCTGAAAAGATTTAGAGCCTGTTGGCGAAGCTAAATGGCAGCGCAAGATGGTTAACGGAAGCGTTGGGGGCGGGGTGGGGTGTGGGGGAGTCTGGTTATCTCTTCTTTATAAATATATGCAGAGCAGAGTTATATAAATAGGAAGAACGTAGGATAAAACCATCTGTTTCTCCGTTTGAGTCAGTTCTCAAAATATACTTCAACCAAAGGCCGAGATGACTGGACTAATTCAAGCAAACATTTCACGCTGACAAACGTTCGTAAAGGAGGCCTCTTGAGCATTCAGAGAGCTGTCATAACACATTTTATGATGCGTTCTTTCAACCCGAGCGGCACCTTCTTCTTTCCGAAGCGTGAGGTGTTGTGTAGAAGTAACAGAGGGTCGCCGCTGAAAAAGGCCTCAGGCCACCGACCCTGATACTGGCTCGGACCGCCACACTTCTGTGATGATGATGATCCAAGGAATCGTGCATTTGGGTCAATGAGTGCCTGCCAGGGCTGCACAGAGGGAGGGGAGGGGAGGGAGAGGTTGGAGGGTCCAGGGGGGGGGGATCAATACATAATATCTTACAAATTGAATTCGACCTGGATCGACCCAGAGGGCGTGCGCGACCGGCTGAGAACTGTGGACGGGTGCACAGTAAATCCTACTGATCAGTGTGTTGGGGGGGGGGCGGAGGAGGAGGGGGTTGGACGGAGGGAGGCGGGGTGGGGTGGGGCGTCCTCTCTCCTAGTGGGTGCCCGCTCAGGAAGGGGGAGGAGGAGGCGTGAAGAGGTGGGTTTAGTATGGCTGATGGAGGGGAGTGAATATTGGAGCGGGAGGGGGTGATGGAGTAAGGGGGGGGGTTTATCACCAGCGGTCAGGGGGTCGCTCACTTCTCGCTGTCATTATCATCAAGAGGCTTCACCCCCAATCTGTCTCTATAATGGCCGGCTTGTTTGGAACCAGTCAATTTTATAGTCTCATCTGTTTCCCAGGCATGTGTTCTGATACAACGGAGCAATAATCAAGCTTTGAAGAAAATAAGTATGAGTATAATATTCCGTCCAGCTCAAATGTTGGATTGTAGGATTGTATCGCAATATTTCCTCTTTTTCCGCTTTTCGTTCAGTTTCATCTGTTTCTTTGTCAGTTGAATCAATTTGCAAATTTGTTTGTGATGATGACGGGTTAGCCGAACATTAGTCAACAGTCAAACAACTTCATAAGCTTCACTATTGCCTCGTAAGCAGATACCTCGCATATCCGAGTAGACTCACCAATGCATGTGCAGCTTTGACTGGTTCAATTTCAATATCACTCATGAAAACAAATATTAAAATTGTATCTTTTTTGGGGACTATTTTGCTGTTTGCTGTCCCTATTTTTTTTATATCTCTTACAATTTAAACCTTTCACATCTTGACACTTTAATCATATAATATACCTGTTTTAACATACTCTTATTTGTTTACCAAATTCCTTGTACTTGGCAATAAACAGCTTCTGATTCTGGTAGTTGCCACTGATGGCAACAAAAGGTCAAGTAATGGTTTGCCAGTTTCTCAAAATGGTTGCATATGGCAACCTGGCAACCCTTACTGTCGAGCCCCTTTATATATGTTTATATTTTTCTACATATTTAAACTCTTCTACGTGTTTATGTTAATGAACATCAACTAATGGTTAAAAATATTCTCTTCTGCAGCAGCAACACCTCAGTGTACTATAAACAGAGACATTATCACGACAAATCTAGGTTTGTACATATTGTTCAGCAAATTATCCTTTTTTTTGCAAAACAAAAAACAAGCTCGGGGCCCACTGTTTCGCTTTCATTTTTTGTGAACGGTGTCTGTATTTCTAGAGAAACCAAAAAGAAAGTCAGCGCCATAAAAGGTAATTCAACTACATGATGTCTGCAGTGTCCCCCCCCCCCACACACACACACACACACACACACACACACACACACATTGTCTGTCTGCTTGCAAGCATAGGCCAGGGTCAAAGTGAAAAACAATCTGTGCGGCGGGAAAAAAAGCTCTCGGTCAATTCTAACCCAGAAGGCCCTTTTGGTATCGGCTTGGCTCCGGTGACACGGGGGCCGATGTGTGGGTGTCGTTTACACGGGAGGCTCCGCGTACCGCCGGCCCCGCTGAGGCTGAGGGCACATTTATTTGAATCCGTCTAATTGACATGTTGGGATCGATGGGGGGAACAGAGAGCCTCTCTGCAGAGTCCGGTCCGCCAATACAGAGCCGGTCCCCCGGGGCCCCCCCCCCACCACACGCTGGGGCCCGCCACCCTATCAGTCACAACCATAGCACTGAACTAAAAGATCCCCCCCCTCTTAAAACACACACACACACACACACACAGACATAGACTGAGAAACAGACACCAAGCGGTCCGCGGTAGACACACATATACACACAAACAATCAAACACACAAAATCCCTATTGATCATGGCACCCCCTCTGTTGTACCAGAGGCCCCACACTGTTTGGGGGGAGGGCGGGAGGGAGGGCCGCCTAGCAGGGGGGTCCCGGATGATCCACTGATCCCACCATGGACAATTGGATCACACTCAGTGGTATCTACTGGAGGGCTGGTGATGTGTCACTCACAGCTCCTTTGTTACTGGGCGACCCGTTAATGGAGGAATAGAAATGTCAATGATGATATCTTACTTTTTTTTTTTTTTTTTTTTTGTGTGTGTTTAGGGTTTGTGTGTGTTTTTATGGCTATATTTAGGCAACTTCAAGCTTTGGTTGAGGTAAGGGAAAGATCATGGTCATGGTTAGATAATAAAGAAGTACATGGTTTGGAAAGCGGAGACTTGGTTTTGGGTCCTGTGTAAACATGTTGCTAGGCTACAGCTGCAAAAACGTTTGTTTAATGGTAGGAAAAGATGGTAATACTTGCTAAATATAAAGAAAAAAAAAGATTTGTAAGCCGAATTATCCACACCACACAGTGTAAGACAAGTTTCCTGGATGGGGAAAAGAAAACATTAAATGTAATCTAGACCGGAGTTCCCCCTAAGCATAATTAGTCAAAGCAAATGAGCAGTGCATAATCATATTTTGTAGGAGATATGGTTTCTGATACACTGAATTAGGCTGTTAAATTATCGGCAACATGACTTGTATTTGAATTTGTCGTTGTGTTTAGCTCTTCAGTGTGCTTCTAAGCCCTCAGTGTAAATATCCAAACTCCAGTCTCTTAAGAAATATTTGCGAATTTGATCTTTTCTTGTTAGATTTATTTATGTAACTGTTCAGTTATAGACATTTTCAAGGAATTAATCACAGTTCCAGGAGTTTAAACTCTGGTGGAGAAATTAATCCATTCATTATACTTTTAGTTAAAATGTTCTGCCATCAAACAGTCACATTTATATGTTCTCTATATGATATTTAGAGCATTAATATAGCAGCCAACAACTAGCACTATGTAAAGATATTCCCCTTCAGAAAACACTGTTAGCTCCCTCAGCACTGTTCTCAGTCTCAGTTCTCAGTCGTGAGCCTTGTAGAGGCTCAAGAAATGCTCTCAGTTATGTTTTGAGACCCCAGTTAGACTTCAATAAACACCACGTTATTTGTATGTGATTGTTAAACAAGAACTTCTAGGTTGTTAAAATCCCTCAAATTCATAGAAACCATACTGAGGCTGATGACCTCATTGTGGCTCTCGCTTCTGTTTGGTTTCCTGACCTTAAACATTAAAGCATATATACATACACATACATATACAACTGTACACTGTCTTTTGTCTCCCACTAATGTAAGACATTGAGATAAAATGCTTCCAACAAAAGCACGATCTGGCAACGCAACTGCTGACGCCCCAGAATCCTTCTCTCTGACACAGACACAGATGTTTCATCGTATGGCCCTTCTGAGAGATTCACGATCGTAAATCATAACCACGGACAGACACGGAATAACAGTCTTGAGTTCCCATCAGTGTGTGTGTTTGTGTGTGTGTTTGTGTGTGTGTGTGTTTGTGAGGGGGCTAATGAGTGGAAGACCATTTCTGAGGAGCTTAAAAACCCACGAGGCACCAGCACCTGTCCCTCGGCTTTCAGAGTATTGTCGGAAGAGAGGGATGATGGAGTGGGGGGGAGGGTTGAGAAGAGGTTGGGGGAGGACAAATCTGCCTGGATCATTATAGGGCCAAAAAAATCAGATGTTTGTCCGTGTGTGTGGTGTGTGTGTGTGTGTGTGTGTGTGTGTGTGTGTGTGTGTGTGTGTGTGTGTGTGTTACTGGAGCCAGGAATCCCATTGCACAAACAGGGGTCAGAGTGGGTGGTGGTGGTGGTGGGGGCTTCCTCCGCCTCCCCCATCTGCATGCATACACACCTCCTCTTAAGCCCCCTGTCCTCTTGCACGTGCCTCATTCACTACAAGCACCCCCCCTTACCAGCACCCTCCGTGTACACTTGTACCCCCCTCCTCCCCTCCCCCGTTTCAAAGAGGTTTGTTGTCTATGGATTTTAGCCCTGAGGGGCCAAAAACGAAATCTGACCCGCTTTCTTACAAAAAAAAAAACCTCAATTCTAGTTTGCAGCAACGACGGCTAATTGCAAAGGATGAGGCTAATGAGTGAGGGACTGTGGAGGAGACGGAGCTGGATAAATCTGTGTGGATGGATGCAGAGTTGTTTTTTATTTTTAATTAGGCGGCGAGGGGGTGGGAAGGCGAGGGAGAGGCCACGGGGGAGTCGTTCTCTCGGCCCAGGACACTTTGCTCTTTGACTGAGGAACAAATCACCGGCTCAGGCAGTCGGCGAAATGTCCCCAATTCATACTCTTCACTCAATTCTGTGACGTTTTATAATTGTTAACAAACTAAATGGGTCAGCGTTGACTTATAGAAGCTAAACATGTTTAGTGGAGGGAAGAAAAAGCTACTTTCTAAAACTTGCTGTAAATTATTTTGGGAAAGCTTTCCTGCAGAGTTAGTTAAAGGTGTAAGTTAGCTGCTTCAGCCCTGAAGGCATCAGGGGCTACGACATGAGCCATGACCTAAAATAATTGACAGCATGAGATGCACGCTTCTGGCATTTTTATATTGCTCCATCCCTAATGCATGCACGCCCGCAGTCCTCCTCCATTTCCCAGTTTGCACCATCTTCAGCACCCTTCCAGCTGGTGGTGATAATTGCTTTGTTCCGTCGCATTTCGTCCTTCGAAGCCAAACACACACAACAACATCATTTAACAAAAAAATGATCTGATTGCTCCCATAATTCCCTCCCAAAAATCCTGCGCTGGCATCATACTGGTTTGCATTCTCAGCCAGAACTGAGAAGCACAGCTTTTTCTAAACCAGTGGTTTGTGTCAACAATGAAACTCCACGCGTTTCACACACCGCCGAGCTGTAAAAGAGACACTGCTGGAGTTTTTGAAAAATGTGTTGCGACCATATTGCTAACTTGGCATTAGCACAGAGGACATTTGCATATTCATCAGTCACACTTTTGTTAATATGCTATTGTTATTGTTAATGCTGTCAGTGCTGCTTTTTATATCACTGTCCTTGATAGTGGTGAACATATGGGGATTTTCCAGTGCAATCATTTCCTTTAAAAAAACATTGGCAAAATACTTATCGCTCATCATTCTTTTTTTTTGTTGTTGCAAGCACTCGAAACTTCCCTGTATCTTTGTTTGCTCTGCAGCTGCTGCCTTTTTAGCCCCGGCGTACTAGAAATGACGTCAAGGCAGTGAAAAAGGCGAGTCTCTCTTCTCTCTCTCTCTCTCTCTTTCTCACTGCTTCAGGTTTCAGTTTGTTACCATGGCAGCAGCTGCCACTTCCTGCCAGAGTGGGTCTTCCTGTGTTCATTCATTTTTTTTGTGTGTGCACGCTCCGGAGGAGTTACGAAGCGCTGTGTGTTTACATTACCATATATGGGGTTTTATGAACAACGGGGCACAGGGCTTCCCCCAAAGTCAAACAAACACCATTAACAGTATTCACACACAGTCGGTACACATGTACATGCACAAGCTTCTGCACACACACGCACATGCACACACACACACACACACACACACACAGCCTTGTACTTTGCTCCTATCAGGCATTTGTAACTTCACCCATTTGCACACAATTATCTCCACTTACAGTTAAATGGAATGTAAATGTGGATGCTACTTGACATGGGATTTCAAGGGAGTGTGGAACAAAAGGATAAAGCACAAAGCAGGTTATGTTGGAGTCTGTTATTTGATCTTAATGTTAATTATGCCGGGTGCTTTTGCACGACGCTCTGCAGCATGAGAGCAAGCTACTTTTCTGTCGCTAACAAGCCAGCGTTCAACAAACAACCATTAGCAGAGCTGTTCTTTTTTATTTTTTTTGTCCTTCTTGCAGTCGAGTTTGTCTCTCTCTTGGGGGAGGTTTTCAAATTAACCTTTTTCTCAGTGGAAACTATGTCGAGCCCACGCATTCAACGGGTGTTTCCTGGTTACGTGCTCAACAAGAATAGAGGGGGAAAGACTGAGAGAGCCCCGAGACTGACAAGAGAGAGACATGGCTGTCAAAATGTTTAGTCTTTCATGTTTAGGAGCTAACAGTTTGGCTCCTTCAAAAGGATCCCTCTCCTTTTCTAAAAAAACACTGACTAATGTCCCACATACTTTGGGCGAATTAGCAGGATTCCCCGTCCTGCCTGGTGTCTCGGAGGGAAGCGTGAAGGCAAGACTTGGGCTCAGCTCCTGGCTGGAGAAAGGCCAACTCATTTACATTCAGTGCCGCTGGTGCGCTCCGCCTGTATCCATGACCTCAGCTGTTTCGGCGCACTGTTAAGCCATTCCATAACTCACAGAGCCACATTCACTTATGGGGAGGGTGGAGGGAAGGATGGTAGGGTCGCTGAATAAGTGGGGCCTGGAGGGAGGATGCAAAAAAAAAAAGAAGAAGTGCATTAATCTGCCTTGCAGCCGTCCTTTATCTCCCTCCCTCCTGCCCTCACGCCCTTCTTACTCCGGCTCCATACCTGTTGGAGGGCGTCCAAAACCGCTGGTCTGCCCTTTTCATTGAGCGCTTAGCGAGAGGAAATCCCATCGTTTGTACAAGTAGCACGGTCAGCACGGTGCGGAAACGCTACGCCTCTCGCAATTAACACAGACGGCGGCCCTAATTAGGCCAATAAGCCTGAGCATCTACTGTAGGTGCGTCTGTGGAGACTTCCAACTGTGCCTTGTTAATGTATAGATGAGACCAGGTTTAGCTAATGTTGGACTGTCCAGGCCAGTTGGGGCGTTAACAGCCCAGCATGGTTACTGTGTGCTGCCACAGCAGGCTGTACTTTATAATTATATATCAGACAGGGTTGATCCCTGTACTGTCAGGGCTCGTTTGTGCCAGGTGTCATGTGCTACAGAGGGCTGTCCAGGGCAGATTAACAGATAATAGCATAGCATGGATGTTAGTATACTTCTTTCCTTAAGTGTCATTCAGGCAACAGTTACTTTCATGCAAAGCTACAAGGTTGTAAAACACACAAAGATTGTGAATTTTTTGCGAGATGGCAGCTCTGTAAATCAGGCGGGCGGAGTGGGAGGTGGGTGTTCGTTTGTGAGACGGGGAGAGAGATGCAGCGAAGTGTGAGAGAACTAGGATGAGGTGAAGTAAGCTCAGCAAATTTCACCCCCACAGCTGCTAAAGGTCACAGGAGCAACTGTTGAAAGGTACCTGATCTTCTTCTCAGAGGAAGGAGAGAGAGAGAGAGAGAGAGAGAGAGAGAGAGAGAGAGATTTGGAGGTGGAGAACACCAACAAAAAGAGCGTTTGACATATGACAGTTGACAAAAACCTCCCAAGTGCTAAAACTGTGAGTAACAGCAACACATAAAGTGCAGAGGTCAGCACAAAGGGACAGTACAGTGTTACAATAGTGGTCCAGAATTATAATAACTAATGTTATATATTATTTTCTATTATCACAAATTATTTACAGACCGAATTCAATTTCTATTTTATAAAAAAAAACACTCAGAATAGCTTAAAATTCAAAGAAAATATATCTCAAGGTCTGTTAAGTAGCTGTTCTGGAGCTTTTGATCATATTGCATGCTCTTCCTCAACAAATGGAGTTTCCCAGTGACATTTCCTTAAATACTTTAATCAACGATACCATAAAAGCTGGACCATTTCCTCCTGCTGGTCTAGTTCATGTCATGTGATCAAAAAGCTACCAAAGCCGTGTATATTTAATCAAAAGTAAGGGATAGTACCTGATACCTGGTACTTTTTTAAGTTTCACCTTGGTCGAGGTTCCAAACGAGCCGAGCAGATACTAAAAGTTGGAGTTAAAACACTTCAGACCACTGATTGGTCAGAGAGATCGTCACTAGTATGACACGGGACATCCTGCACAAACACGCACAATTTTTAAATAGTCAGGCTCATCAATTTTCAAAATAATTTGACCCAGATATTTAAAAAGTCTCAGCCCACAAATCTACACCGTACACTACGGCATACAACTGCAAACTTTCCTTTTTTTGGTTGGGATAGAAGGATTCAGGGAGCGTCATGTTGAAGATGATGTCAAGGCAGTCTCACGTGGCGTTGCTACGACGATCAGCTGAGCATTCCGTCCAAACTAAGGGAGTATTATCTGTCGTAGAAAAGGAATAGAGAAAATGACCTGTTACCAAAAAAAATTGTCCAGTTGAGTGGAGCAGAGCTGCACCTGGCAGTGGCATTGTTTGGTCACCTGTTGTTTCCAAAGTCAAGAATGAACTTTGAAGCTCAAACTTAATACTGTTTGAAATAATGAAGTTAGAATAACGGTGACAGAAATGGAGAAGTGTGGATGAGATAGAAGCAGCTTGATGGTTTTCTCTTTTTTTAAATCATTGTATGAAAGGTTAACTGCTCCTAGCAACCACTGCCACAGTTTTCATGTCAACTGTCAAGGACGCCGGCAGGAAGGATACCTCCCCTCTTCTGATTGATTAGAAAACAAAATACATTTGTTCCCAACAATAAATCATCTAACATGAGCACAATGTTGGCAGGCATGAATGAAGTGAACAAAAATGACAATTCAGTCTGATTATCAAACCTTACTCACTTTACAAGATAAACATAATTGCTAAATTAATAGTAATATATCAAATATACAAACATACTAGCGATCCCGACATGAACAAAGGCAGTAATAGGAGGCACAATATACTGTATGTTTTCTGTGATTGGTGACAGAGAACGCTACTCCCTGTTTGTACTTTGTCATTTACAAATCCTTCTCAAAATAAATACATTTGATGAGAAAAACACTCTCTCAACTCCAAAAGCTCTTTTTTTGTTGCTAAGCAGCTTGATTCATTTATATGTTACAGTACTAATACTGTGATTTCCATTTCCTTTCTTCTCCCAGATCAGTGGTGTTTGATTAGTGAACGCCATATGTCCGGGTGGGTTTACACATCCTGTTTACCCGGCTTCTAGGGTTTATTTTAACCATGACCTCCGAGCCATTTTCCCCGGGGTCACGGGGTCAAGCTCCGAGGTCGGCCCCGCTGTGATGGGGACGGACAGCTGAGCATCTTCGAGAGTGTAGTGTGCGCATGTGTGTGTTCACTTGTCCTGCAGTGGCCCACTGACGACTTGTTCAGGGTTTCACAGAGGACTTGTGTGTGTGTGTGTGTGTGTGTGTGTGGAGCCTGAATAAGATATCAAAGGTCCTCTTCACAGCCTCACAGCTGCATAAATATCCATCAGGTAATGTTTCAAACAGAGAGCCATTCTTCTCTTTCAACTGTGCAGGGAATAAACAAAAATAGACAAAAGACAACAAGGTCCCTGCTGACCGTGCAAACAGCCCCGGGTCCAGCAGAGGAAGAGGCCGCGAGGCCGAGCTCTGATGTTCATGCCCTGACCTGAAGAAAATGCATCTTCAATGTGTGTGTGCTTGATTACTCCCTAGTACAGATGGGGCTTTCATCAGGTTGTTGTCCTCATGTAAAAGTGATAAAAAGCATGTGCTTAAACAAAAGGGCAAAATGCATGAAAACAGATGTAGAAAGAGGGTTTTGATTTTTTTGCCTACAAATGGTTTCATTTAATGGCTGCGTCTCCTGTTAGTCTCTTGGTGATTTTTTCAGTCTAAATCCGTCTTACACACATGTTTAGAGGCAAAGAGCAGCTAAAGCCCCAAACAGTGTGTCTCCATAGATGATTGTACGATGCAGAGAAGTTAACAGATAGACATTTCTTAAAAAGAACAGTAACAATTTGGAAAAAAGATTGACAAGAAAAATGATTAGCCTTATTATACTTGAGCCTTCTTGGAAAAGGACAAATTAGATATAATGAGTTAATTGGTGAGCTTTACGGCTACCAGAAGTAGGCATTAGTCATTATTATCATTCCCCAAAATAATTGTGATTCACAATATTATCCAGATAATCATCAAAATATACTCAAGATTCCTCAAATGGCACTAAAATATACTGGAATCACATTTTTTTATGACAAACACATTTTTTTTTTTGCTTCCTAGATAAGACACGCATCTTTTCATTTTGTGGAAAAAAACAATGAAACAATCTTAAATAAGGTTATCATAAATGATAAGATCCTCCTGCATAAATCAAAGATAAAAAAAATTGCAGCATTGTGTGAGACTGTTCATGATCATTTCTTTATTTTTTTCTTTCACTTCTCTACCATGATTGCGAGCTGTACAGCTATTTTCAAGACACTCGTGACGATTCTCACAATAATCCCGATAACGAAAATTCACCTCAATCAATTAATGATGAGTGGTTTTTTTTTTTATTTCGAACTGCAATACAATCCTATATCTTCTCATCCCTGGAGGCTGATTTTCTTACTTTGGACAGAGCCAGGCTAGCTGTTTCCCACTGTTACCAGTGTTTTATGCTAAGCTACGCTAACCACCTCCTGGCTGTAGCTCTACATTTAGCACACATGTATGCGAGTGTAATCCATCTTCTCATCTAACGCTCCGCAAGAAAGCGTTAAAAAGCATTTCCTAGAAACTATTTCTTTATCACCCTCAAGTGTTAATATCACAGATCTGTCCCTGTGATCCATAGTGAGATTCATATCTTTACATTCTCTTCCACTTCTTTCAGAAAATACCTTTTTTATTTATCAGTGGTGTTGAAACAAGGCATGAAAGTACAAGCACGGCTCCTACACACACACACACACACACACACAGACGCAGATAAGAACACATATATGCTGTGAACTTTCATAATTACAACAAGGCATACGATACTCGCTTTCGTGCAGCGAGACATCCTGGATTATTTTTCCGTTAAGCTTGCTTGCTTGCGTTTTGTGTGTGTGTGTGTGTGTGTGCGTGTGAGTATTTTTAAGTGAAGGAAGGATACAGCTGAGTGTGTCTTATCTTAGATCACACAACGACGTGTGAAACCCCAACTCTGCGGAACTCCTCTCGATCCTAGAGCCACAGGGTTTCAGTTTGCGGTGGCAGCTGAGCCTCTCTCTCTCTCTCTCTCTCTCTCTCTCTCTCTCTCTGTTTCTGTTCTTTTCTGGCTCTAAAGGCAGTTACATCCACAGACGGCAAGCTTGCAGAGAAGCAGCGTATAAGTGTGGAGGCTGAGACTGCTGCAGTCAGAAATAGGCAGCGACTTCTCAGAAGAGGCTCTCGATGGTTGCAGAATGACTGGAAGGCCGTGACAACATTTATCAGCTGCACTTCTTGCTCATGTTGTATCCAGTAACATGTGAAGCTGTTCCAGCAAACAGAATCAGTAAAAGAGCGGTCTGTCTGGGTGCACCTGCATTATTCACTGTAGATATATGTCAACAATCTCACTTGCGGTTTGTTTTGTTTGAGTCTCGCCTAACTGACAATTCAAGGAGAAACCTCCCCAAACAAGGATACGTAAATTAGTTCGTTCTCATTTCCCGACTTCTTTGTTTTTGGTTTTCAATTTTCAAACGTTAAGAGAGAAATTGAACATTCATACCCCTAAATTAAATAAAATTAAATAATTTTCGTATCATCCACGAATTCAATGAAAATATTAATACCAACACTGACTTTATCCGATTAATGAGTTTAATAGGTCACACTGTTGCACAGGTTCCTCCGTTACATTGAACATGGGCAACTTAGTTTATGCAAGGAATAAAAACACTAAACTCAAAGCTCTATTTATCCTTTTCCTCGTTGGTTACAAAAATAACCTTAAAGCCAAGCTATGTGGCTAAGTCTCACAAGTTGTCCTTACTAGAGATGTTCCAATACAATTTATTCCTTCCCGATATCAATTTCAATTCCTAAACTTGTGTATCGGCCGATGCCGAGTACCGATCCTATACCAGTGTGCAAAAAAACAAAAGGTTCATCCCTTTGTTAAAAACATGAACAAATATATACAGACTTTGAATGCCATGGAACTTTCTTTTATCATCTAGTTTGACAGATTTTCCAAAGTAAAATATTGACGAGTTACTGAAATGTTGCTTGCTCTGGCTAACGCTAAACTAGCACAGCGAGCACCTTCCCCATCGGTAGCTAGTTCAGAGCTGCATCTCAAGATGTGTTCAAGTTTCCACCAAGCGATCAAAACACATCTCTGTGGAGGAATTAATGGAGCACAGTTCTCTTCGTATTCTACAAATATTTTAAGTCTGGTTCCTTCTAGATCCCAATCTGTGTTTGACTCTTCAGAATATTAACGTTTAACCTTCACATTTCATCCATATCTGTGTTGAGATTCCACTCCAGAGCTCAATGCCAAAAAAGCTCTCAGTGTTCAAAGTAATGGTGGTGGCTTTTAACAGAAGCTGAGTCCCAACTTTACACCGGGTTCAATGACAAAAAGTGACATATTTTAACTTCAAAGAGTTTGGTTTTGACTCACTGGGATGTAAATCTGATAAAACAGCGTACTTTAACCCATATTTAGCAGGTTCCTCTATCGACCCGTGTGGTTTCTGGTAAAAGCATGACCATCGGCTATTGGTGAGCCAATCAATGACATCTCATCGATAATACCACCTTTCATCTTGCCTCCCTTATCAAACCTCGCTGGCCCTGAGTTCACCACAGGCTCCCGCCAGAGAGGAGGCGTGTTTGCTTATGTGCAGAAGGCCACTGTGTAGGAGGCTTTCATTACCAGAACCATGTCTGCAGAAAGAGGAAGGCCAGGCATGAGAATTCAAAAGGGCCAAGGGACACGCTTCCAGTCCTTGGCCGTTATCAGAGTGGAACACGTTGCTTTTCAATGTGGTATCACCAGAAATATGAACATATCCTTTCTTTTTTTTGTTGCAACGATTAGATATGAAATATGTCCATGTAGACTATGAAGTGCAGCCTGAGCCGTGCTTTGACGTACAGTAGCCGCGCTCTTTCATGTTCAGATACTATTTTTTCTCGATGCTCCGAGTCGAGCCCCGTTCTCAGCTTCGCCGGTTACAGAAGCCGGGAGCTACGAGTGCCGCTTCAGAAAAAAAAAAGAAGAAGAAGAAGAAAAAAAAGCACCTTTTGCTGTAAGTACATGTGTCAGGAAGCAGAGGGCTACGCATGAGGCACGGCTCTTTCTCCTTCTACAATCTGTCACTCCACTTCCATATTCCGTCTCATCTTGAGCTGCCCTCAATGAACTGCCCCCACCCCCTCCGTTCACCCTCTTCTCTCACACAGAAACCCACGGTCTCTGGGTCTTTTCAGTCACATTTTGCAGGTTAAACAAATGTCTAAACGGATGTAGTTGGTTGGAAATTGCACCTGAACCTTCAGTGCAGATGTATTATGGAGGAAAATATATATTTGATTGGAGCTCTTTGGCTTTTTCCTTTGTCTTTTGTTTCTGGCTTAGCGGCCCCCAGACCCCTTGGTCCCCCTTGGGCCTCTACCCAGTAGGCTCATAATAATCCATTTGTAGGCCCTGAGCCAGCCCGAGATGGTTCAGTCCAATCATCAATTACATTAGCTTTTGATATAGAGAAAGGCAATATTTCACCAATGCAATTCCGTGCTTCTCTAGTTTTTCATATGCCACTCATATCATGTTACCTCATGCAATAGATTCTCACATGAAATATTATCCTGAATAGCAGCTTTCACTCAATGTTATTGAACGGGCGAGTAATGAACACTCATGGAGACGACCTGACGTACTCATTTTGTTTTTTATTTATTTATTACCTAAAAAAAGAAAATGTTCTATCACAAGTCACACTGAAATGTATTGCTTAAGAAAAAAAATATATTCATATATTTTTTTCATTTTTTAACATTTTTTTCATTTTTTGTCATTTTTTTTTAATCATTTTTATCGGAAACATGTTTTGTTCCCGTTATATTCCACCAAAAAAAAAAAAGTTTTTAACAGACACGAGCATCAGCAGCTGCTGCTATGTCCCGACAAACTTCTCCCCCGCTTTAAAAAAAAAAAAGAAAATGCACAAAGAAATACATAATTCACAGTTACCATTTTGGTTTCATAAATTAATACAGTCACACATGTGCTACACCGGTCTAGAGCTAGAACATTGTAAATTGTATTCTTGAATCCTGTTATTTTCAATAGTTGGCTACAAGAAAGAACAGGCAACTTAAATGACGTGATCAGAATTCCACCAACATACTGTTTTTTTTTTTATAATCCTCTCTGTAATGCTTTTGTCATCTTTTTTGTTTTGTTTCATCTTTTTCGAGTTTCACACAGAAGTGAGGCACACACAGAGTATAGTTCATACATATACAAAACAAAATTAAATAAAATTTGGGAGGGGCAGGGGTATAAATCGTCCGTTAATAATGTTGTATCCAAGGAAACAGGAAGTGCATGTAGTCTGGAGTCCTCAGAGGACTTTTTCTTATTCAGGGCTGATTTCTTGCCGTCTAAGTACTGTGGTGTAAACTTTCCCAGTTAGCATACGGTACACAGATTTGTAACCCTTTGCAGCTTGTTGGTGGGAGGACTGAGTTGAGAGGGACGTGAGGGTTTCGGACAAACGGAGACCAACAAGCATGGCGACACAATGAAGAACTGGGACGAAGGCAGCATTTGAGGAACAACACCAACTTTTTTTTTTTGAATGGTATTCGATTCGCTCAAACAAGCTTCACCCCTAAAAATCTACGACTCCCGCGGCTGCCAATACTGCAGCCCTGTGTATCGACCAATGAAAAAAAAAAACAAGCTTAAATCTGACACTGACACAGCAAGGGCAACATTTTTTTAAGGCACAGAAGCCTTGACATAATAGAGACTCCACCAGCTAAAAAGCACTAAACGACAGATTCCCAGTGTCCTCAGTGACGAAAAATGGCGCCTTGATGACAACAAGTCGGACGACGATGCACACAGAAAGTTTTTTAACAACCAAAATAAAACAACAACAACAAAAAAAAACAATTCCCGCCCCCATTGTCCCCAAGTGTCTCATTTTTTTAGTGAAAGGTAAGGCCACTTAAAAAAAAGATGAGGTTCACCAAAAAAAGGTAATCTCTCACTGCAATCTCTGGGAGTGCAATAGTGGTAGGGTGGTCGATCGATCAGACAGACGGACAGACGGGATGAAGAGACGGACCGGATGCTTCTCCCAAGTTCGACGGACAGATGTGTAAATCCACCGGTCGGTTAGTTCCCCGCCAGAGTACTACGTCCACGCAAGCCCCGGTTGGCGTTTAGGCCAGGAGGAGGAGGAGGAGGAGGAGGAGGAGGAGGAGGAGGGAGGGTGGCTTAACAGTTCGAAGGGCTGTCTGGGTCCTTGAGAGTCACGGGGAGGGGGGGAGGAGTGGAGGGGAGAGTCTTTGCTCATCATCATCATCATCATCATCTTCATTGTCACACAACAGGAATGTTCAGTGCTGAGCAAGACGCGAGTCCACACTTAACTTCATCTGTTTTGGTTGTTTGTTTGTTTTTTGCGTCGTAATACTTTAGCGGGACACTGTTGTTCTAACATTGAGGAAAAATTTTAAAAAAATAAAAAAATTACGAAAACCTATCCAACGAAAAAGCAGCATTGTTTATTTTTTTCTTCACAAATTCATGCATGTTGTTAACCTTCATTCCCACAGCACCTGTTTCTTTTTTTTGTTTTTGTCTTCCAATAATAGAAAAAAGATCAGTGTAATTATCACTTCTGCATGCAAAGAAAAGTCACTTTTTCCCCTTTCGCGTATTTTTTTTTTCTTCTCTTTCTTTTCTCCAAGTCCCCATGTGTAGCAGCATTAAACTGTGAGAAGGCCTAACCTGATATGTCGACGGATGCACGGGTGGAGGCACTAGATAATGATGCTGGATACAGACCCCACTTCTTCTCCCCCTTTTGCCAATAAAAAAATAGTCATTACTTTGAGGACTCGTGGTGAAGGAACCTAAAATTTGATGTTTTATCCTGTTGGGATATTAACTAGTGACTCATGCTTTCACTGCAGCTGATCTTTGTGATTTCTGGGCGACTATGGGGTTATTTGGGAGAAGACAGCTCAGACAAAAACATGGGGGTTTTCTAAATCAATTTACACTTAATTCAAACATACACACACCCTCATAAACCTTTGCCAATTTTCACATTTATGTACACAAACTAATACAAACCCTCAAGTCCATTCAGGTCTGAAAGACATGAGGTGGGCTGGATGAATTTTATCTTTCTGCTTCGTTTGTTGTGGCTGGACGACTACAGTGTAATTCAATGAAGGAGCTAATGAATGAATGATTGAATGGATGTATTTGTTGGTAGTCAATGACTTGACTAAAGCCACCGAGGGCTGCTGTTTTTTGAAAACAGCAGATAGGAAGAGAAATAAAAAATAGATTTTTTTTTCATATACATTTTAAAGATTTTAAAATCCTCTAAAGCACTTTCTGTTAATATTAATTCATTTTGTTTACTCATTAATCATTCCTATCGATACCCTATGTCACTGAGGTTGATATCAATACTCCCATATTCATTTTTCTTTTTTTTATTCGATTTACAGGCCCCGCCTCCTCGTCCTTGCACACTCTGACCAGCTGTTATAAATCAAGAAAATGTGCAAATCAACAACTACTTTGAACTGTTATATGAAAACCTGAATGCTTTGTGAACAATGCTACATATTTTTTTGTTTGTTTATAAAATATAATAATATGTTTAAAAATGAAAAAAAAAAAAAAAAAAAAAAAAAAAAAAAAAAAGTTTAACCACCCCGTAACAGGTTAAAAACTAGACTCCGGTCGGTGAGTTTTGATATCGATAAGAATGCCCGTTGGAATAATCCATTGTTCGGCAGTTCTGCCATTCATGTGAGTAGGAAAACACTGAGGCCTCTGGTGCTCCTGTCCGCTTAATAAGTCCAGTGTGGATCTCTTCATTGGCTGTCCAGAGTGCGCTTTAAAAAAAACATATCTTAGAAAAAAGAAAATACCACCACCACCACCATCACCATCACCACCACCCACTGAATTCTGCAATGCTCAAGTTCAGGTATCGTCTCTGTAATCACACCGTAAAAAGTCTTGTACACTGTTAAGTCCGGTTGCTTCCCGTCCAAATCCAAGCGTCAAAAGAAAGTTTCTCTGTTGCTGTTTTTCACAAGGTCAACTGTGAAAAGGACCGGATGGGAGTAAAGTCTTCCAGGAGGGTGAGCCACAAGGACAACTTCCTCTTTGCCCAGTTCTGTATCACCTCCTGCCGATCCACTCCCTCCAAATATATCTCTAAGTAAATCCCGAGCGATGCTTTGCCCATGCTTCCAATCCGTCCCCCCTCGGCGTGCTGGATCATCGGACCCTTCGCTTCAGGCCATGACGAACTCGGACTTCAAGTCGGCCTTGACGTCGGGCTTCCACACCGAGTCGTCAAAGTCCAGGTCCATGGAGCCCTCGCTGGACATGCTGCTGTTGCTGTTGCTGCGTCCGGCCTTGCGGTTGGGCAGCCAATGGTACGGGCCGCGCTGGTCCCGCCGGGCCTTCCTGCGCAGACGCTTCTGCTGCATCAGCAGCTGCAGGCGCTCCACCTTGCAGCGGGTCGCGCGGTTCTCCGTCTGGCGAACGCGGTCGCCTGGAGATAAGGAAAGAAAAAGCAGAGGGGAGGGACGGTCAGTTGGGTTTTTCTATCTCAGACAAAAAAAACCTAGCATTGAGAAGGATGTCAATACATGTCTTTGTTTTAGTGTGTGTGTTTAGCATGCAGCAGATAAAGCAACACGGCCTTGACATTCCCTTTGCTCTGACACACACACACACACACACACACACACACACACACACACACACACACACACACACACACACACACATCACGTGCACAATGTGGAATTTGCTGCTTAACCTCCCCCACTGAGCCTCATTAGCCCCCATCGGTGCCATTTCATCCCCTTATCGCTGAGTGGGGAGACCTTCGTAGAGCCCTGAATCTCCTTGAGAACCAATAGCGAGGCCAGAAACGGACAAACAAGCCAAAAGACGACAGTGATTCGGAGAGCTGCCTATGATTTCTGCGCACGTAATTGCAGACGACATGCCTCAGTGGCTGGATGTGCTGCTAAGTGCGTTCCTAGCTGTTGATGTGCCTATAGGAGCATCCGGTCTCGAGGGAGAGGCCTCGGTGAATGCTCTCCTACAGTGGCCGAGTCGAGCCCCTAATTCCATTTATGCGTATATTCGGGGACTCGGAAGGAAGGAGAAAGGCAACCGCAATCTATTAGCCGGCTCCATTAGTATCTGTCTGGGAATTAAATAATTAAATAATGGGCTAGAATGTCAATAAACCTGAAGCACAGCGGCCATCTCTGCCTCTGCTGCACAACCAGGACACACACACACCAACACACAAAAACACACACTCAAATCCGCATTCGAGTACATCATGTATTCACACACACACACACACACACACACACACACACACACACACACAAAAACACGTACACAGCAAAGGCAGCAACAGCCGCAGTAGCTTTTAACGTGGATCGATGGCAAATTAAAAAGACCTATTGATTAAACCTTAGCTCTAGTGCAGCCATCCATCTCGGCTCGGGACAACGCTATTGGCTTTCAATAGAAAATGCAAGCGAATGGAAATTGTAAGCGGAGAGAGGGGGAGAGAGAGGGTGAGAGAGAGGGAGATTGGGTATTTTTTTTCCTTCTTTATTACGGCTGTAGCTTCCCACTCTCAGCTCATTGACCCAACAACCCCCCTCCACCCTAACTCCCCTTCTCTCTCTCTCTCTAATCCCCCCCCCATGCTCTTGCCCCATGTCTCCCCAGAGACAGCTAGGTGGGGCAGCGTGAAGAAGCAGGAGGCGAGAGAGGGGAGAGAGGAAGGGGGTGGGGTGGTTGTTTGGGCGTTATGGGTTAAGGAATTCCTCCCCCAGGGGCGAGGCGGGGTGGAGGGGGGGGGGGGGACAGAGGAAGGACAGAGGAAGAGGGGGTGGAGGGTAAAGGATCAGCCGTAGGTGGCAGTTTCCCCGAATCGATTGTGCCCTCCTCTGCTCCATCGGAATGAATTCCGGACTCTGTGTGGGCTTAATTTACCTCTTTCCCTCATTTGCTTATCGGATCGAGCAGTGCAGACCCTTTCTTTTCCCTCCTCGGCTATAAATATTCACCGCTGCCTGGCGGTGCATACTAAAGAACCAAACTGCCATCCAGCAGCCTTGATGCTGCGCTTTGGAGAGCAGAAAGGAAGCGAGTAGTGACACCGAGCTAACAGAAAAGGAACACTTCTTCACATTCAGCCACACAGACAGAATCAGGTTTTTTTTGTTATCCACTTCCTGCCAATGTGTTCTTCCCTCGGTTCAAACATGTGTGTGTGTGCATACAGATGTGGTGTGCGTGAGGGCAGCGTGTCATCTCTGGAGAACAGGGGGTATACCAAAAAAGGAGGGGTGGGGGGGGTTCTCCTACATATTAGAGCCATTGTTCCCCCGCCTCGGCTCCATGTGACATCCACATACGCTGCCGCAAGGCTTTGTTCCCTCTCCGGTCCTCCCTCTTCCCCTTATTCCTCAGCTCTCGCTAGCTACAAGCTTAAAAAACGCCCCTCGGCTGCATCTAAGTATGGCTGCTCACAATGAAGCGGCACCGAGCCAACACATGCCTACATGCACAATCTGTTTAATTTCCCTCTTTATTTCACCAGGGTAGTCCACTCAATACTCTCCTAACAGTTAAATCTACTTGGACAACTCAAAAGCATTTAAGAGCACGCACACACACACACACACACACACACACACACACACACACACACACACACACACACACACACACACACACACACACACAGACACACAGGCAATTTGGTGGGGATGTAGGTCTTGGCCTTTGGCTTGGCAAGATCTCAGAGAATGTGGAGCTACACCAAACTTGCTGTGTGTGTGTGTGTGTGTGTGTGTGTGTGTGTGTGTGTGTGTGTGTGTGTGTGTGTGTGTGTGTGTGTGTGTGTGTGTGTGTGTGTGTGTGGCTATTCATCAGCGTCACTACCGGAGCCCTGGGCAACTGGGCCGGACACAGCTGGCCGCAAGGATCTCCAGACTATGTTTATGACAGAAGGGCTATTATTAGGGCTGGCTAAGAAGGACAGACTACACACACACACACACACACACACACACACACACACACACACACACACACACACACACACACACACACACACACACACACACACACACACACACACACATATGGATAAACACACAGGCTGGCCCAAAGCCTGGATGCAGAGACTAAGGTTTGATGTGAGCACAATAACCTTGGAGGACCCAGAGGGAGGTGGGTAAGAGACGTAGGGAATGAATGAGAGAGAGAGAGAGGGTAGCCATGTTCATATGCAACCCTGACATCAGATCTTTTTCCTGGAAACGACCACTGGAAAGGATATCAAACAGGAGACTGGTCAAGGACACAGTGAGGAAGGAAGGAAGGAAATGCCTTCACCTCCTCTTATCTTCTTTCCCCACTAATCACACAAAAAAAGTCAATCCCTGGCAGCACAATCTCCCAATCCCCAAACTCTCCTCTGTGAAGACTTTGACACTGAACCTGTAAATACACACAGCGCTGCAGAGGAAGCCAGCAAAAAAAGAAACAGACAGAGAGAGAGAGAGAGAGAGAGAGAGAGAGAGAAGGGGGTGATCTATGAATAATCGATGCGTCAGTCAGTTTTCCTTGCCTTTGAGCCCAGCCCAGCAACACAGCAAGGACTGAGATAGGGAGCACACGGGAGGAGGAGGAGGAGGAGGAGGATGGAGGTAGAGGGGGGAAAAAAAAAGGAGGGGAGGAGGGCTGCAGTGTTCAGGACGCACGAGGAGATTAAAGGAGCTTCTCCTCTTATTGATTGTACAAAGATTGGCCTTCATTTGCAGTTGTCTTAGCGCTGTTGTTTGTTTGTTTGCCTTGATAAGTCTTGTGATCTTGCAGAGAGAACATTGTGTTTGCTCAGCATCGAGGGAACCGGGGGGGAGTGATAGAAAATCACATTGCAGCAAAGTCGCCCTTTTAATCTCCTCCGGTTTTCCCCTCTTGGTTAATGATACAGGGGTCAAAAACACCATAATTATCGCAGTATTATCTTGATATTGGCATTCAAAAATCTTGGATCAAATCTCAATGTTGTGGCAATAACCAGTAGTTCAATGTCAACAGGTAAAACTGGGAAACCTGACTATTCTGGGTGGAAAAAAAACAAAAACGGTAATCAAGTTCAACCCCATTAAAGAATTAAACCAACTAATCAGACACAAACTGAAACAGCCAATCAAATCGGAGCTAATATGAGCACGCCGACAGTCAGTGAAAGGGCACTGACGGCCCTGCAGGGACGCAAGCTCTTCAATGACTTTTAGACTTCATTTACATTCTCTCTCTCTCTCTCTCTCTCTCTCTCGTTCTCCTTGTCGACAATGAAAAGGGCACCTGATGTGCTTGGCTGGCTTCGCTAGATAGCTCTGCGTGGCGTTCGCTCAGTTTTTTCCCGGTGCACGTGTGTCGCGCCGAAACCCCCCCCGCCCGTGTGACGACAGCAGAGTAAAGCCTACCAGGGGATAATGCGCGGTGCCTCGGACAAACGGCTTAAATACTGGACTCAATGACGTTAAGGCTGTCGGAGCTTTCCCCCCCTGTCTCTCTCGCTCTCTCTCTCTCTCGTTCTACCATCTCCCTCCCTCCCTCCCTCCCTCCCTCCCTCCCTCCTCCCAGTCCCAAGCCAGCACGAAGCTAACGCGACCTGACAAATCGAAAGGGGTCGTGGAAGCGGGTGAAGGGACGTGGAAGGGACGCAATAGAGGAAAGGGAGGGCAGGGGGTGCTTGGGGGGGCTAACTTCGCCCCTCTCCGTGGGCTCCGGTGTTGAACTAAGGCAGCTGCGGTGGGAGTGGGAGACTAAAAGGCAGCCCGATAATCCCATCGCCCTCCCCTGCTCTGCCCCACAATGGCTCAGCCTGGTGCCCTGTATGCAGCCCCTGTCTCTGGCCCCAGCACAATGGGTTTGGCTGGGCAGGGGGTTGGAGGAGGCTTGGGGGGTTGGCCGGGGAGGTCCACCCTACTCAGTGAAGGAATTTAGCTAACAATCAGCCTGCCAGGCCACGCCAAAGCCTCCTCCTGTTGAAACCCAACGTCCCGGGCGGACAAAATCCCCACACTCAGCAATACTTTGCATCGAAAAGCCATGAAACCAAGCTCGTCAAAGATGGCCGAGTGTGTGTGTGTGTGTGTGTGTGTGTGTGTGTGTGTGTGTGTGTGTGTGTGTGTGTGTGTGTGTGTGTGTGTGAGTATGTTCAAACTCCTTATTTATGCTCGTCTTCTACCCCCTTTCCTCGCACATGAACTTGCGGCGGAAAAGGGTAAAGGCTCTCAGGAGACGGCCAAGCTATGTGACATTTCCAAGAGGCTGTTTCAACCCCTGAGTTTGACTGTAAACACACAAACACACACACACACACACACACACACACACACACACACACACACACACACACACACACGTTCAGGCAGATGAGATGTGCGGGGGTTATTCCTGTAAGTGAATGAAGGCAGGTTTCTGTGAAGCAGAGTTAAGCCGCGGTGTTAAGTCCAGTAAGTCTCCCATCAGGTGTCGGGGGCTGATAAGGCGGCCTGAGAGTGCTTAGTCATCAGCTTCCTTGGGACGCCGCGTTGAACGGGATACATAGTCGGCACGCGGAGTCAAACTGCGGACGTAGAAGTCGGACGGAGGCAGGGAAGTCGGAAAAAGGACATTAGAAAGTCTTTTCCTTCAGCCATTCTTTTCAGTTTTCCTTGGCCGTCAGTTAATCAGTGGGCAGCTGGTAGACTGATGGACAGGATATAAACACCCATATGATGAACTAACCTCCCACTTCCTCCTCCTCCTCCTCCTCCTCCTCCTCCTCACTGCCCTCTGCCTCACAAAGCAAATTCTTTTCAGAGCAGCATTTTTCGGAATAAATCTATTAAAAGGCCAAACGAACACAGACGATGTATTGATGCACAACACAGACATGGAAAGAGAGGGAGATGGATTTTACAGACGGGGCTTTTTTTGGACAGGCAAATGGCAGGGGGGTGGTGGGGGGGAGAAACAGCAGCGAGTGTGGGCGAAGAGAGAGAGAGAGGACAAGAGCCGGGGAAAAGGGGGAGGGATGGGGGGGGGGGTTACTCAGGTCTTCCCTGAATTAAGAAAATAAGCCGGTGTTGTTGCAACTGTTCACCGGACACTTGTAAGGGCACCCAGGGTGACGCAAAGGAATACTGGACACCCCAGTCTGTACACAGTTGCTGAAACTATAAAGAAAACACTCCATTCTGTTTGCCACCGAAGGTCATTAAACAAAAGAGACGAAAGCCAGAGCATGTCCCTCAAACAAAGGGCGACATTAAAACATAAATCCTCCCAACCGAACTATTCTACAAACATTCACCAGCCGCTCGCCGCGAAGGGCGAGCTCGATATCCCCGACGGGAGATAAGGAGGCAGCGGAGGACAATGCTGTTTCTCTCAGCACGGCCGGTCTAACCTTACAACACTGACTGAATGTTATCGCTTCTGGACATCTGTCTGACACTCCACATCCTGTGTCTCTGCGAGGAAAGGGAGGTTTTCTTTTGGTTTTGTTTTTTTAAAACACCCAAAAACCACAGACTCTAAATGGTATCATCTGAACTCGAGCACCTGCCCTTTGGGCATCAGGGGGTATGTCGAGGTTTTTAGTTTTTTTTTCTTTGGTCCAGCCCGTACATGCCCAAGCTGCAGCCCGTCTTTAAGAGTCAGTTTAAATCACCCAAAGCCTAATCTAATCTAAACATAGCCCGGCCCAGGCTTGGAGGGGTAAACCTATCTCCTTGGTACACGAAAAACAAAGTCATCTCTGCTGCCTGACGAGTGAAGCCTGACTGAACAGGTTTGGAGAAGCTTGTATTGCAGTAATAAGGAGACAACCCCCCCCCCCCCCCCCCCTCCTCTTCCATCTCTACTTCTTCTCCTCTGCCTCAAAACCCAGGAGACATCTACGTATGACTGTTTTTGTTCTTTGATCTGAGTTTTGCTTTGTCAGAAAGATGGTGCAAAATAATCCCAACAGAACCGATATCTAACCGTGACAGTAGACACAGAGATGACAATTAATTCTCTCAGTAGAATGACAGGCTGTAGATTGCAGTCATTTTACACACACACACACACACACACACACACACACACACACACACACACACACGCTCCTCCAAAGCTGTAGCAACTGCGGAAACATCTGCCTCGAGGGATGCACAATGACTTGCTGGGTGTGTTTGTGTGTGTGTGTGTGTGTGTGTGTGTGTCTGTGTGTGTGTGTGTCGTTTCTGTTTGTGTTCCCTCACATGCTCCCATGAGCGGGAGGGAGGGAGTGCGGTGCGGAGTCACTCACCGGGGGGTTTGCACATGCGGATCTGACTCTGGCACTGCACCAGCGGATGGAGGGTCGGCGGAGGGCTGATGGGGCTGCTGGCGGGCACGGAGGTAGCTTTGGCAGAGAGGCCCGTCATGCCAGCAACTTGGGGCGAGGGAGGCGGCGAGGGGGACGGGGAGGCGGGCGAGCCGCACTGGGTCTGGTAGCGGAGCTGGGTGAGGGACGGGGGCATGCCCTGGTAGTGGCGCGTGGCGCTCAGGAGGTCGTTGAGGATCTGCAGGATGGTACCGATGTCGCGTCGGGGACGTCCGCTGCTGTCCTGGCAGTTTGGGTGCAAAGTGCCTGAGAGAGGGAGCGGGAAAAAGGGTTACACGAGATGAACCAAAAAAAGTCAAAGCTTTTAAGGTCATTCCTACAAGCCAACAACAGACCAGACAGAGGAGAATGTGTTGAATGTTCTCGGGGTTTTTGGTGAGGCATGCCGGTTCTCATTAAAGAGGCTTTCATAGATAGATGTCGAAGCATCTCGAAGGCAGCTCAGTGTCCTCTCACCTGAAAAGGTCCCTGAGAAGACTCCGGGAGCGTGGTTGACGAAGCTCTCAATGATGGCGCCAGGTTTGCGGGAGCGTGTTGAGGGACTGCTGCCACCGGTTGCTGGGGCTGCTGGGGCTGCTGGGGCTGCTGGGGCTGCTGGGGCTGCTGGGGCTGCAGTTAGCCTGGAGGAAAAACGTAAAATAGCGTAACATGAGTATTCGAGGTCATGGTAAATGCGGTGTGAACATATCACAACACAACATTGCAGCCCTACCCCTATAGATATATAAATACACACTGTATGTTGTAAGCTCGGTCTTGAGCATTCCTTCATGAGTTCTGTAAGTGACCTTTACGTCAGGGTGACGTAAATACTTTGAGAGCCAGAGCAGGAAAACTGAGCTTTCTGCCATCCTATAGCACCCCCAATCAGTCAGGACATCCTGTTACCTCGAGAGAACAAGCTTAGCAACCCCGTTCCTTTAGCTCAGCTTAACTTGGATCCCTCAACTGACACCTAAAAGTGATATTGAAACCCCAACTAGAGGCCTCCGTGTTTGTGTGCGTTACGCATGTGAAAGCCTAAGAGGAATAGACATTTCCGTTTTCTCACAGCGCTAAACTGACCCGTCTTTTTGTTATTCTTGTTGTTAACCCCTACTGACATCTGGTTCTCATTCGCTTTCCATAGGCTGCAGCTCGGGGAGGTGGAGAAAGTATAAACAGCTAAAACGTAGGTTGCTGGAGACGAGTGAGTGTGTTAGTGCGTGCAGCTGTTCTTTATAGTGATCTGAAGTTAAGTAAACGGTTGTAAAAAGGTTAATGGTAAATGGCGGACAACCCTGAGGTTAATGATCAGTCTTCACATTTAAAAAACCCCCCAAAAAACTGATTCATAAAACCGGCCTCTTTTTGAACGCCCTCCCCTTTCTTTCCCCCCTATGTGTCTCATGGAGCAGGATGATGTCATAGGGATGCCTTTACCGCCCTGGCTCATGTGTGTGTGTTGGCTTGTTTTGTACGTATTTGGGAAGCACACTGCACTCCAGCGATGACTAAGTGCGCTGTGGTTTGGAAGCAAACACACACACACACACACACACACACACACACACACACACACACACACACACACACACACACAAAACTTGTTCAGACCTGAGTAAACCACGGGTTCGCCCTCACGCTGCTGGGATATCCCACTAATCAATTTAATGGAGGATGATTTAGTTGTGTGCATGGCAACTCGGGTCAAACGGCCGAAACCTCATCCCCTCCAGTGTTCAGGGCTAAGTGCCTATGACACCATCAGCTGTTTAAAAGTTATAGTACCACATTATTCCTAGTACCTCACATGATGAAGTGGTACAAATACATAAACAATGTGGACTTACTTCAGGGCAGAGGACCGGGGCTACGGGGCTGGCCTGGCCGATGTCTTGGCTGGGTTGGCTTGAGGAAGGCTGGTGGTAGTGATGGTGTTGATGGTGCTGACTGGCCGGAGCGCGGAAATGACCTCCGGGGACGTTGGCCGGGTGAGGGGAGTGGGGCTGGGGAGGGGGAGTCGGGGGCTACAGTGAGCGGAGGAGGGCGACTGGTGGTACGCGGGAGGGAGCGGCTGGTGGTGCGTGGCGGGCAGCGGGAAGGAAGGGGAGGAGGGGGAGGGAGGGGAGGGGGGGCCAGGTGAGGCTGGGGCAAGTGGGGGCCGGGCTGGCCGTGCGGTTGATGGTGGTGGGAGTGCGGGTGAGGCTGAGGGTGGGGGTGGGGGTGGGGGTGTGGGACGCGGGGCTGCCCCGTGGGTTGTCCCACTGCGGTCTCCGCGTTGCCCCGGGTGATGACGTGTCTGTGCTGGAGCTGGGGGCCGCCGGACTGCTGCGCCGCCAGCTGGAGCTGGACGAACATCATGTGATCGCCGACGCGCAGCGCCAGGGTGAGGGGGGAGCGGCCGGACAGGAAGTCACTGACCTGAAGGAAGACAAAAAGGAGAATTTTAGTAAATAAGTTCCAAAAATAATCCCCAACACAGCTTTGCCAAATGATGAATGTGGAAAAGCATGAAGAACAGCAGCACACAGATGATTTATTGGTGCAGAGGTGTTAGAAACTCTGCATCCGCGTTGTGTACAGAAGGCCAGAGCCTTTCACAGAGAGAAAAACTCCCCCACGCGTATTGACTTCCTTCTTTTGTAAATGAACAGTCTGCACCATGGACGGCAGTTGAAACGCACACAACAGTGCTTTGAGCTCCCCGTCTCACGGAGACACAGACGCACCACATTAGCCCATCATGCAATCAATCACCATTCTGTAACACTGGCCTATTTACATCTGCTGGGGAGCAGCGGATGAGGAGACCTATTGGAGAAAACACACACACACACACACACACACACACACACACACACACAACAAGCGCCCATTCTCGCCTCGCCTCCCACTGCCCCCTTTGGTCCGCTCTTAGTCAGCAGTGTCATTCAGCTCAGAGACAGAGGCCACCCTTCTGTCTGGCCTCGGGCCTGAAAAATCAGTCCCACGTCCAGGAAATACACCCCGCCTGCCCTCTCAAACACAGAATGGACGATTGTCCGCGGCGGATCTGGAAGGGCTGCCCTTTTTTGGGAGCTCTGGCAACGGCTAATAGGGAGCCGAGTGTGGAGGCCCCCTTTGGAAGTCCCACCCGCGGCCCGGATGGACACACACACACACAACACACACACACACACACAGGATAGCGGAGTTGTCACGACTTGGCTGGAGGATTCACACTAAACAACAAAAGTCCTCTTGTCGTGTCCCCCCCCCCGTCCTGCATGCCTGCGGCTCCGTTGCTGCGTGATTTGCCACTCGATGCTGAAGTCAGAGCATGTTTAGAAGGTGTGCATGTGCGTTTTTTTTTTTTTTTTATAGAAAGACTCATTCGCCGGTCAGAAAAAAAGCTTCGGGTCTTGAAGACTCATCTACGGTTCTCTCTCTCTCCCCAAATAGAAACAAACAGAAACAAACACTGGCGAACAGAAAATGACACCTCAACAAACCCTCTAATGCCTGTGTGCTTTTAATCCCCAGAGAGAGGGGGAGGGGGAGGGGGGGGGTAAACAGGAAGACAGAAGCGGCACCGAAAAGCTAGAGAAGGGGAGGAGAGAGCACAAAGAGGACGGGAGACGGAGTGAAAGAATAATGACAGAGCAGAGAAAACAAGTAATAGAGGCATACAAACAAAGACGCCAAAAGAGAGCAGAGGTCTCACTCCCCCCCCCACCACCACCACCCCCCCCAATCCAAAGACCCTGCAGCCTTTTGGAGTGTGCTCATGAGACGGGGGCCTGTAGTTAACCCTGCGAATCACCCGGCTCTGCCCTCCATCACTTCTCTCTCTCTCCCTTTTTTTCCTTCTGCTTATTTATTTCTCTATCGACCGCCGCCTCTCTGTTGCCAGGGTGACCTTTGCACATCGGTATTGACATGGTGTGGAAAAAAAAAAAAAAAAAAAAAAAAAAGAGGACGGACGGACGGAGAGGAGGGGCAGGTGAAAGGACGAGGAGGGGCTGGGGGGGGGGGAGGATCTGATGGCTGCATTTCAACGTGTAAATAATCAACAGCTAAAGCAGCAGAAATCAGCAGAAAGGATGCTGCAGGATAAACAGAAACTCAGAGTGTAAACTCAGCAACTAATGGCCTGTTGATAGTCGGGTCCACACCCATGATTACACTGTCGCACTCAGACAATAAACCCAGCAGGGTGCGGTGTGAAGTGAGGAGGAGAACAGGGCAGGGTGCTACCTGAGATCACTGAAGGAAACTCCCCGTGTACAAAAGGTCACCTGCTAGTTAAGATGTGTTTGTGTGTGTGTGTGTGTGTGTGTGTTTGAGACCTCGGGGTGTGGGGTGAGGGGGAGGTGGAATCCTAAAAGTGGGTGGGGGAGTGAAAGAAAGAGAATAAGGGGGGGGGAGGTGGAGACGCTGACTGTGACAGACAGCTGTCAAGAGAATGAGTCGACAGTTTGCCAACCCACAACACACACACACACACACACACACACAGACACACACACATGAACGAACACGCATACAAAGCCGGAGGCCCTGAGGGAGACTATCAACCCAGTGTTTAGTTAAAGGGAGGAAGGAAGATGTCGGGGGAAAAACACCCCTGGGAAGTGAGGGCCTGTTCGGAGACGGGTTCGGACAAATATTTACAGATGATATTCCGGTCGGGTTTGGACTACTTGACATCGTGCTTCAGGTTCTTCTCGGAGTAAAGACAGTGGCATATGAAAGAAAAGTGATAGACCTACTGTCTGTTTTGGGCTACATTCTTCTAAAAATGACAATGACGGTACCTATAGAGTACGTCATTTGGTGCCTATCATGTGAATGGAAGATGTGTTTGTGTCAAACTGGTTAGCTAATCAAAATAGCTTGCTATGATTGCTGCGAGCAAAACAACAACAATAATAATAGTATTATTAATAGTCATTTATTTCTCGATCTTTGTACAAAAAAAGATTGAATGAAGGTATCGTCACACTCGGGTTGGGTATCGAAACTCTGGTTATTTGGCCGATTCGTTAAAAAGGTATCGAGTGCAGATATATGGCCCTAACTACTTCTTGTCCAGTGCTTTGGTTTGTTATGCACGTGAACTGTAAATAACAAGTGTAACCGTGGTAACCAAAATGCATGACAGGGTATACCACAAGGTCAGGGCTTCTGCATTTTGTCAGAGTTGTGTTGAGGATCGTTTTCGTGCTAAATAACGGTCACTGTAGTACACATGTTGAATCCCAAAGGAGGTTAGGATTCTTCTTCTTTTCCATCCAAGATGCCAATCTAATGTCGAGTCTGAACAGGGCCTTTGCTTAACCACTTTCTCACTGTTTGTGAGAAAGTGAGAGATAAAAAAAAAAAGTGAGTGACAGCAGGAGCAACAGAGAGGAGGCTTGATTACCCCTTTGTGGAATTATTCAAAACCACCGAGATGAAATTGGTGTACTCCCACTGAGCCCCCAACACCACATGGCGGGCTACAAATTAGCACGGCCAGAGAAGCAAGCTGTCTTAGGGGCCGTCTGTGGCGGTTTGTTATGGGAGTCGGGGAGAGCGGAGGGCCCCGCTTTTGTTGTGTTAAGGCTGACGGAGAGAAACCAAACTCATTGTTCCCTTTCTGATGCAGCAGCAGTGGTATGCAAAGAGAAGAGCAGCTCATGCCTGAAGAACAAGGTGTGCTGAAAAACAACTCGCATGGGGTGATTCTACTCATCAGAAATGTGGCGGGCTTGATAAAGATACCGTTCCACTTAATTGCTCCTCTTTAACGACTGACCCCACCGGCCGGCGCCACCAACCATTTTGTTTTTCGGTTCCGGCGGTCTTAGGAGGTGGTGTTTTGTTTGTGTGTTAGCAGGAGGCTTTGGTTGCTATGCAGTGATGGGGGAGAATATGATAAGGGTGCAGGAGAAAAGATGGAGGAAAAAAAGAGGGGAGGAGGGGTGGGTGGCATGAGGGAGGAAGGGAGAAAGGATGGCGAATGAAGGGGGGAGATGGGGGATGCGGGCGATGGGGGTAGGGTGTCAGAGTGGTGGTGGGTGATGAAATATTCAGTGAGAGCGTGCCTCTGGCTCCTTCCCCTCTTTTTTTTTTTTTTCTTCCCTTTTCGACATCTCTGGCTGACAGTTTTATTTATTGGGGTCCCCGTGGTTCAAGGAACTCATTTGCAGCCGCTCTTCCTTTGCACACTAAGCGAACTAAGGGAGGGAGATAAGGAGTGAGGCAGGAAGAGAGGAGGCTGAAGGAAGGGTGAGCCGGGGGGAGGGGGAGAGAGGGGAGGGGAAGATAGAGAGCGCTGGCAGCACTGAGCTGACATTCATGAACAACTGAGCAGCTTTGTGCCGGAGCAAAGAGGATAGAGGATTGGAGGGGCGGAGAGACGAAGGGATGAAGGAAGAAGCCAGTCTGTTTTTTTTTTTTCCAACCAAAAGCTCACCTGTCGAACCGTCAGGTGAAGAGCACGGTTCTTAAAAAAAAAAAAAAAAAAAAAAACCTGCTCATTAAACCGCCTATCGAACTCCATGGTTTGATCGCAGCAGGACACTATTGATAATCCCTGTGCAGACAAACACCGGCTAAAGATGCAATAACAGCCTCTCAAAAGAGAAAGAAAAAAAATCAATGACTTGCATCATGCCCCAAAAAATCCTGAAAGCAGTCGGGGGTGCTTCTTCAAAGGCTCCATTAGAAAGATACGGCGTCTGTAATACCGCCTGATATAGAAAGAAACAGAGGGGGCAAGAGAGAACCAGCTGGGCCGACGCTGGATTTGATCGGCTGAGTGAAAAGAGAAAGATCAGAAAGGCAAAGTTCAGGATGATCAAGTTGCCAAGATAAACACCAACAGTGCCAACAAACTGACCAGCTACTCCGAGGCAGAGTCACATGCTCACGTGGGTCTCTCGGGCCTCAAGCATTAGCTCCAAATTCAGGGCGAGCAACAGCAAAGAAATCCTCACTCTACCCCGATCGCCTGCAGCTCACGCTCCTCTAGCTCCACCTTTAATACCCGCAGCAATTTAATGGGAATCTTGTGTTGGTGGAGAAGAGCCGTCTCTGTACCCAGCTAGATAAATTTGTGGATACTTGTAAAAAACAGCATCATCAACACGGACAAAGGACGAGGGGGGGAAGCATCTCATGTTTGGGATAGAGCGGGTGCAGCAAAATGGAGGGGAGGCAGAAGAGGAGGGAGGAAACTTCCCGTTCCTTCAGCGTGTTTTTTTTCCCGACCTGGCTACTTTGACCCCCCCCTACCTTCCCCGTTTCACCGGTAGCATAACGCCTAAATTGACTTCATTAGACTCGGCGGTGGCTATCAGACGTGACATTCCCGGGCCCTCCGTCCTCCCACGCGGTCGGCCCCCCGCTAGTCACGACGCCTGCTACTTAAATCACAAAAGCTCAGTGTCGCCGGGGGGAAATGGAAAAGGAAAAAAACGACGGTCACGACTCAAATATGGAGAAATGAGACTCTCCTGGCCGCCGAGCGAGGGGAACACACACAAAGACACAGGCATTAAAAATGGATTTTGCCACACACACACACACACACACGTGTACACGGACAGATGCATACACACAATAGGACAATGAAATCCCCCTTGCAAAAACCCTTCTATCCCTTGTATGCCCCACAACACACCTTGATCCCCCCCCTCCCTTTCTACTGTGCTTTTAAGCATCACAATGGGGGATTACACAGGTGCAAAAAAAAAAAATACTGCGTGATTAGCTTATTAATGCAATTTTCGAGGCCAGGATTTACATGAGCGTGGACTAAACAGGCCTTTAGATCAGCATTGTCTTCTGTTCCATACACGACTTTCGGTTTACACGTCCTGCGACAAAATGAATTTGTGTAGCGTTCATTTAGGAGGCAACAAAACAAATTAGCATTCTAAAGAGCAGAGGCTCCCTCTCTTATACCGCATGCATATAAAAAGCCTTCATTTCAATGGCAGTGGGAAGGACAGAGGGAGCTATAAAAAAAAGAAAGAGTAAGGGGGGGGGAGGATCCTCTCATATTGACTAACAAACCGACCCAAGTCATTTTTCAATTCCTTGCACTCCCAAATCCTCAATACAATTACTCTCCAATGATTTCCAGTAGTGTCAATCCTGCTGATTAACTAGCAGCTAGATGAGGTGGTCTACAGGACGGGGGGGGGGGGGGAAGAAAAAAGAAACATATTGACCAACTGCATCGAGCTGTTTTTACACACAGTCATGTGCAGAGCTGATTGTCCATATACACACACCACCACCACTCTCCATAATCTGCAGTTTGTAGTACTAGAAAGCCAAACAGCTTCTGTCCTCTTTTGTCTTCACTTCCTTCCTTCCGTTAGATCCTCGCCTCTATTTCTTCATCTGAGAGTTACCCAAGCGTATGAGCTCATCCTCCCCCATTACCGACCGAGCTACAGAACTTGCACATCCACTTGAATTGTTACAAAATGTCTCTTGCGACGCTCTCCTCTTTCTTTGTTTTCCCTCCACCTGTCTGGCCCAGTGTGTACACCCCTCCTAAAGGGAGGCAGAGTGGAGGACATGAGGGTGAGGGCGACCGACGAGTTCTAGAAACAATGACAGAACGGTGCCATATCATAGCTAGAGGAAGAGGAGGAGGATGAGGACTGGAGGTCAGTGGGAGCAAGACAAAGTGGAGCAGATACGCAACTACGTAATTCCACGGGGACACATCGGAATGGCAACACCCAGCCTCCACCCGAAGCAATCGGTGTTGGCGCTCAAGGCCGAAATTTGTCAATCTGCAGCCCGCTGAGCCTCGCTCCAGCTGGAGATTGATTTTGAAGAAAGAAAGAAAAAAAGAAAACAGTATGCACCGCTGTAGCCGAGCTCAACTGGGCATGGCTGACTCTTATGGATGTGTGGAGGATGAAAGGGACAGAGAGAGAGAGAGAGAGAGGGGGGAGAGACGAACTTAAAGAGTGACCCTCAATCATTGTTGTGTGTTTGAGGGCTCGTCAGCTCGGCAGGTTTGGTGCTCATGCTTCAAGACAGGAACAAAGAGGTGGCTGCTTGGGGGAAGGGCCATGGCTGGGGGGGGGGGTAGTGGTGGTGGTGGTAAGGGTGATGCCTGGTTGGCTTTTATTCTAACATCAATGTGCATCAATGAGCAAATAGTCCCTGTGTGCTGAGAGGGACACATAATCCTTCTCTTTCTGACAAACACGGGGATCAATAGATGGAGAGCTGATGTCACTGTCTGCACACGCTCAGAAATCCTGAATATTGCTTTTCATTTCACCTTCCACTGCTTGTCTTGCGAGCGTACGTTCATTTCTACCACTAGGATCAGACATTTTCTCATTCTCTGAACTCAATCCTCAATCCTCTTAAATATATCCTTTCAATTCTGCTGTGTGTGCGCGCGCGTGTGTGAGTGTGTGTGTGTGTGTGTGTGTGTGTGTGTGTGTGTGTGTGTGTGAGTGTCCGCGCATGACTGCATATGTAAGCTGAACACACAACCTCTATTTAGCAGACAGAAGGAGAAGAGAGTAGAGCACAGGCAACTGTATTTTGATGGGCCGTCGCGAGGCAGTGGCTTAATGCAGCTTAGATGTCATGCAAAGAAAAAAAAAAAGAAAAGTCTAGGGAGATGCCAGAGGAGGAATTAAGTCAGCCCAGGGTTTGTCCTCTCTAAAGAAGCCAGCCATCACGGTCAAACCGAGGCAGCTAGCCGGACGTGCAAACCGCAGCACATTTCAAATTATAGGGGCCCTGGGAGAGCTGTTAAGCAGAAACAAGAGGGGAAGAAGAAGAAGAAAAAAGAGGGAGATGGAGCAAAGGCAAGAGGAAGAGAAAAAAAAAAAAATCCCATTCCGATAATTGCCGGGGCCCCATTTCCATAAAACATTTTTTATCTAACTCGCTCCACAAAAGTCTGGAACAGCCCTGGAAGCTGTCATGTTCCTGCTCGGTCGGTCGGTTGCCTAGCTAGCTGCTAGCTGCTAGCTACGGAGAACTCCCCGGACTCCTGATAGAAGGAGAAGCCATAAGGTGATCCGCTCAGCCCCGCTCTTCCATTAATACACGCACACTTCCTGGCAAAACACCCGATTCCGGAAAATGAGACCCCACATGACCGAAAAACACGGGTGGGTGGAGGGCGGAGGGTGGAGGGGTTATTAGAGAGCCAGGGGTTGACACCCGCTTCTTCTAGCAACCGCCCCACATCTCCCCGAGGCTATTTTTGGGTGTATGGGCATATCAGTTATCATGTCAGACACTTTTAAGGGCTAAGTGCATTGATTGATTTTTGATAGCCCCAGAGTTAGGAGGTGGTGGTGGAGGAGGAGGAGGAGGAGGAAGAGAGAGGAAATGAGGAAAAGCTTTTGTGTTCCTATTTTTCTAATCTTACTCGGATCCTTAATCTCTCCGCAAATCTATATCATTCCATCCTGCTTCATGAATTATAAAGAGGAATCAATTCCTCGGGACAAAAACACACCAAAGCAGCTTTATGCCCCCTTTTTTTTTTTTTGTTTTTAACCTTTTACCCTGCTATCCGCCTCACGGTGCCCTTCTCTCTCTACGGCCGCTGCAGGATTACAATTAATATCACATAAATATGAACGCGACAGTAATGTACGATAAGCAATCATGAAGGAAAAAGCAAGCATCTGGCTGGGGCCCAGTAGCTTGAAGCTTCATTCATAACGCTGACATTACAATTAATATTATTAATAACTAAGAGAAACACTGCATGCAGTAGAAACCTACACCGTCCACCTTCTCTAACTCGCTGTAAATGTCCTCAGTAAGACGTAGAAATACATTTAATGTGATATAGCCTTTCAAAAACATTTTCACTGCAGCAGTACACCTGACTCATAGTGAATCAAAGCTTATTAGGAACAGAGGAAGCATAAAGCAAGGTGAGAAATCAACCCTTCAGTCTTAATTCTGGTGAAAAACGTCTTCCACTCATTGGCTGATCCAGTAAAAGGCGAACCACATGATGGGCGAGGGCAACACACACACACACTACACACACACCTACACACATGCAAGTCATCTGCTGTCGGCGCTACGAGACGCATGCTGAGTTCACACACACACACACACACACACACACACAAACATAACATTTCTACCAGAAAATGATCAGCAGGGAATGAAGCAACGCCGAACCAACAAACTCTCCTCTATCTCCCCTCAGACCACATCCTCTGATTCAAACATATCTGACCTAATGCACGCCATCTTTCTTCGGACAAATGCATCACTGCCTTCGCCATCTTGTCCTGTTTTGACATCAGTCTGCGACGCGTCGTCTATGTACTTACGCACATCTCAGTGTTGCCCAACACCACAAAAGGAAGTGGGTCTGAGTCAGTCAGTCAGCTGCAGAGTGTTTCATACGTCACACCGTCGCCTGTGTGTGCATTCAGCCTTATCGCCTTACGCTCGCGCTCTCTCGCTCTCTCTCTCTCTCTCTCTCTCTGCAGCCAGCGCTGAGAACTGCTTTACTCTCACTATTGATCACTTTTGGTTGAGTCACTTCACACACTGACTCAAACGCATACTGTATTTCAGCAGGCCTACCTACGGAGCCGTTTCACTGTAAGTAAGAGGAGCCGGCCTACTGCAGGCACGCTGAAGGCTTCCAGGAACCCTATGCTAATATCGAGCGAGACGGCTGCCATCTGATGATCCAGCACTCTGTGGATGAGTGAGTGAGACTACACTGCAGTCACAGCACACTTCCTGGAAACTTGCCTGTGCATGTGTGTGTGTGTGTGTGTGTGTGTGTGTGTGTGTGTGTGTGTGTGTGTGTGTGTGTGTGTGTGTGTGTGTGTGTGTGTGTGAATGTGTGTGTGTGTGTGTGTGTGTGTGTGTGTTAGAGCATGAAAAAAAACCCGGAGGAGTGGAGAGATTACCGATAGAGGTGGTACAGAAAGGTGGTGGTGAGTGTTATGTGCTGCTGGTCCTCTCTCAGTTCGCAAATAAGCCTTTGTTGTTAGGCGTTCGCCCTGGTTTCCTGCAGTGCTCACACACACACAACACACACACACACACACACACGCTATCACAGATGTTACTAGGATACAAGGGGTGTTGCTGCTTATTATATCCCAACAGCTCTTGCTGCATGTCTAGCTCGGCTCGGCTTGTTTAAGAGGCTGAGATTAGACGAGCAAAGAGGCTTGTGCAGCCGGCTCATCTCAGCTCCTTCTCTCCGTTTGTGTCATATATGGGTGTCGCTGTGCACCTAACCGAAGACACAACCTCCCGTATACCCATGCATAAACACACACACGCACGCACGCACACACACGCAAAAGGCTTAAAGCTCAGTTTATAATGCAACCATGTTGCAGTGTTGCGTAAACAGTCTCTTACCTGAGTTTCTGTGAGACTCTCCAAGGCTTGCATCACGGACTGCTCGGGTCTTGATGCTTGAGACTGCAAAGAGAGGGAAAGAATATATATAAAAATGGTAATAAAACTTAAAAATGGTCATATCTAAAGTCATAAATGTGCAAGAAATGCTCCTTTTTGTTATCCAAACTGAAATCTAACTGAAATCCCGGCCAGGTGAGCCTTACCATTAATCCTGCTTCGACTGTTGGTACAAGTGTTAACTTGCTCCCATCGGAGATGCCGAGATCCTGGAGTTTGCCTGAACTTAGTCGCCTGCAGGGTTAGAAGAGAACAAGATAATTAGACTGTGCTGACAATATCTTCTCTCTTCAGACACACAAACAGCCTTCAGCCAAGGGGGGGAGGAGGAGGTGTGAAGTAGGGGGGGGTTAGACAGAATCTTAAACTAGTTTGGAAAAGAGCCGTGGGTGAAAAGCTCCATGAAAGAGAAGTATTGATTGGGCTGTCATATTTCAATTTCGAGTGGAGTGGAGCTTGACAACCGCTCGCAGAGGATATCTGGCACCGCTGCCACTCGGCTAAGTGGAGGTAAGTATTTTTCTTTTGCTGTGTTGGAGTTGCACAAACGAGGAGCAGAAACTCCAAAAACCAAAAACCACAGTCCTTTTAATAGTTACGAGAAAGGATAAACAGCCTGACATGACTCTTTTACTGCCATCGCACGTCTATTGTTCATAACAGAGCGGTGTTACGAGGGTGATTCTGGAGTTCTGCTTTGCTGTTAAATGTTTGGTGCAGAGTGTCTGCCCTCCATACGATGAGGAAGTGGTCTTTTCTTTCCCTGGTCTCTATTGCGCCGAGTCCGGCTCTCTGTGACGGATGTTTTAGGACAGCCTGCTGTAACGGCATGACCCACATCTCACCCCATGCAGCCGAAACAAAGGCCCCTCAGCGCCGACTTGCTGCAGGTCTCCTTGTTTGAGGAGCAGGAGGGGATTAAAAAAAAAAAGGGGGGGGGTTTCAGGTTTTAAAGGATGATGTGATTTATTGGGTGATTACAATGGGTGGGAGGGGACGGGGATGTGGGGATGCTGAGAAAAACAATGCTGACTGTTTGCATGCGCTTGAACCGCCCTTCTTTATTTTATTCTATTTCATTTTGCATAACACCACCTGCACTTTTGTAAGAAGGAGTTATTCTGCCTCCAAAGCTCCTGGCTATTACCATGTAACAGTTGCATTTGCACCCGAACACATGCAGGACACCTCCACCCTCCATTATCCAGGAATAAGTTAGAGATAAACAATATATATGCCTGTGCAGCAGCAGCAGCAGCACGGTAAATAAATGACAGGCTGCCAAGTCCCCGTCACTTCACTCATTAATGTTTAACAGGTTTGATTCCCACAGCATCAGTAATGCATCCAGGCTTCGGTATTCATAACGGAGGAGGAGGCAGGAATCAATGATCAATGCGGGGCTGCGTTCCCGATGCGTCCTGGCGGTCTGGTGCTTTCCTTGGATGTATTTGACGACCGAGGAGAGCCGAGGTTTGGCCTCACATCAATCCAAGATAACAGATGAAAGAATATTGCTGAATGCATCCTTTTTACTCGAATGAATGCGCATTTTTTTCTTCCCTACTGCGGAGTATTCTAAACATTACGGTAAACGTATTGCACAGACACAGGCTTTAAAAACAGTGCTTATGCGATTCTTTACTCTATATATATACATATATATATATATATATATATATAATATATATATACATATATATATATATATATATATATATATATATATATATATATACATATATATATATATATATATATATATACATACATATATATATACATATACATACATATATATACATACATATACATATATACATATATATATATATATATACATATACATATATACATATATATATATATAAAGACTACAACACGTAAAGTAGGGTTCACTCACGTTTCTTTGTGCAGCAGAGCGAGTCTCTCTCTCGGTACTTTGAGTCTCTGCGACAGCCTCCTCTTCAGTCCGTCCACGGTCTCCTCCTGGGGCAGGGAGAGCTCGAAGCGTGTGCCGGTGGTGGAGTGGATGTACAGATTCATGGAGGGCTCCGTCGGGACGGCCTCACAGGACGAAGCCCCGCGACTGGTGCAGCTCCGGGCGCTGGGGTGCTGGTCCATCCGATAACCTGTGGTTTATTGGGGAAAGGTGGTGGGGACGAGAGAACCGGAGATGAAGCTGAGGGGTTGTGGAGGGATGGGGAGGAGGAGGATGGAGAAGGCTACCGGCTCTGGTTCAGAGGCAGCATTCGGGGAGCTTGAACGCAACCCGGTCCGTGTTGTCTCCGGTGGAGATCATGAGAGTATTCCCACTGCAGAGTCAACTAAATACAGCTTCTTCTTCTCTTTTTTCTTTTCTTTCTCTCCCAAGTCTTCCTCAATGCTACACAGATGCAGAAGTATGCAAGTATGTTGTCAGCGCAAAAAAAAAAATGAAAATGCCATATAATACTGGGTTTACGCAAAACGTAAAAAAAAACAAAAAGCTGCAAGGTCTAATGATAATAATAATAATTAAAAAAAAGAATATAAATTCCTCTCGGTGTTTTGTGAGCTTTTAAATGAGCAGACAAGAGCTGCAAAGCCTCGCACGGTTTAGTAGACAGAGAGGCTTCTCCGCCGCGCACTCGAACCCACGGCAGCTCCGGTGAAATACATCGACAATGAACATTGTCACAAAGTATCCCATTTACCCCCCCCCCCCCCCCCCACCCCGATAAAAACACGCCCACATCCCACAGGGCCCGGCCTCAGCCAATCAGGAGGAGAGCTCCTTTAGAACGCTCCGGATTTCAGCCAATGGCGAGACGGGATCCACACCCACGTGGAAGGCAGGCGAGTTTAGGCCATTCATAATAAATTACAGCATAGAACAAAAAATATATATATATGAGCACAAAGCAGCGGGGACTAAAGTAAGGTCTGCGGTCCTTTAGAGGTCACTGGAGAACTTCATTATACAGACTAGTTGTTTAATAACTTACTGGCTATTAATTAGTTTTTACAAAGAATCCAAACTGCCCAGCTTGCTTTTTTTTCTTTCATTTTAGCCACGTTTTCATCATTTGTGTATCATAAATAACACCTGCAAACCAGTGATCCTTACACTTATCAGATGGTATGTTGTTGCATTGATAGAGCTCAGACCTTCCCATTTAATTGATTGCACATAGTATGCAAATCACACATATGACTCATTATGGGCTACACACAGAAGCCAGTGTGTAAAAACAAATAATATCTATGAACATGTGCAGTAGAACAGTAGAAGTGCTGCATATTTTCATACATGTTTCCTGATAAATGTGTGTTTACCATGAAGGTATCTGAATAGAGTGAGTAGGGGCTTTAACGTGATAAAGAAGATACTCGGTCGCCACCCAGTGGCCACAAAAGGAACTTGTGGCCATCAAAAACTTGCAAGTGCTTTTACAGTTTACTTTTGCACAATTAATTTCGGACATTTACCCGTCAGAAATATGCATTTGGCTTATTTTTGCTTTGAGCTAGATGATAAAAATGTACTTATTGCACTCTTGGAAATGGTTGTCACTACTGCAGTATGATTTAATAAAGTTATTGCGCTTATAAGCGGACAACATCCGCAAAGACTTTACTGTCAGATACTAATTATAATTTACAGTAACAGTGAGGTTCTCCTGTCGTCGATACCGGCATTATTAAGTTAATCATGTCGGTGGCATTTACATGGAGAGGTGGCTCATCCGATCACTGGACAAACGCGCCGGTATCGATCCGCGATTGACTGCTCGTCTCCGGATCAATGTCTTAACAAGTCAGACGGATAACATGCTTAACTTATATAATAATAATAATAATAATAATAATAATAATAATAATAATAATAATAATAATAATAATAATAATAATAATAATAATAATAATATGATAATAATAATAATAATAATAATAATAATAATAATAATAATAATATGAAAAAATGCACTTACCAATTATTGTGGCGAGAACTTTAAAGCTGCGCGTAAAAGTGTCCTGTGTCCCAGTAGTTTCCCCCAGCTTTGGCATGTAAAATAAACCCAAAGTGGTGATAATAATAATAATAATAATAAAAAAAAAAAAAAGAATAAAAAAATGAGATATATCCAAAACAAATGAATATCCACTCTGCGGTTACGTCCTCAGGTGTGTTTGTGTTGCGCACCAGCCGGCGTCTGTCTCGGTTGTGTGCTCAGAGCCGCGGAAGGTGAGACACCTCTTTAACCGACGCTTCTCGGATATGGGAGGAGAGTACTGTTTCTTGTTATGTCAGCATGTGATTTTTTTTTTTAAGGTGGCCTCGCTTTGCCTCTAATGTCAAATGGGGGAGAGAGAGAGAGAGAGGGGGGAAAGAGAGAGAGAGAGAATGTGCCAAAGTGGGACAAATAAAGATACCCGAGCACTCTCTGAGGGTATTTGAAATAGAAACAACCCCTCCTCCTCACCTCCCACCACCCCATATTATTTTATGCCACCTTAACAAACATTTAAAGAAGCCTTGGTGAGAGCAGAGGCGTGGTTTAGGCTCTGACGACACGCAGAGACACAGAGACGTCACCGGGTAACAGAGCAGGTAAACAGGCTCCATGGAGACCAGGACACGTCCCACAGATAAACAAAAACCTTTTTTTTTTCTGGCACGACTCGTTTCTGTGTTTGGGGAACTGCACGCCTCTGATAACAACGTGTTTGGGAACTTTGACGGGAATTTGTCAAAAACATAAGCAAAACCACTTATTTTGTCTTTCAACTTCCTTCTATACAACATGAAGAAGTGTTTTATTTATGTACTTTAGTCAAAGTAGAGATGGACCTTAATACAACATATACTCTATGACAAGCGATAGTATGCATTACATTATTTACTTAGTATTTACTTAGTACCAAATGTACTTTTAGAATGAAAAGTAAAACAACAAATTATGACCATAGGTTATTATTACTGATACTCTAACATATTTATAATGCGTTATTATCTTCATGTTTATAAGCACTCATAAGGATTTATTGCAATAATACATTATACAAATTCAATAACAATAATGATATTTCATAGTTTTAGGGACTTCACTGACTGATTTTAGTTTCCGTGTTTTTTTTTGTTCACATTACTTTAAGTTCACAATCAACACATAGAGTAACTATGACCGCACTATAATCCATTCTAACAATGATTTATACTGCACTACAAAAACATTATAATGTATTGCAACTATGGTAATTGCTATGCTATTATACTACATTCCAATATTATCCTTGCAAACAAGATGTCAGTGAGTGACAGTGATTATAAGTACTCTCATACTTGACCCTATAAGTCATCATAGAATGTGTTATGATTGCTGTTATAACTCATTATGAATTATTATGGCTGCCTATAACTGTAATTATACAGTGCTATTAGCACATTATGTATTATTTTGTGCATTGCAGACGTGAGCGTCATAGAAAGTGTTACCATCACGACCGTGTAACTCAGCTATGTGATAATCATCGCCACACGCTTCACCTCAGAGAAAAGAGGGATGTTGTGCAACGCATGCGAAACATGCGCCAGTCGAGCGAAACCGCCCTTCCTTCAAGCCTCAGGACCGGCACAGACTGTCCGTCTTGATTACAGAGACACACAATGTGCAGGGGACGCTGTGCCACCACCGGCATGTTATCACACTGTCTGAGAACTGAATCATCCTCGTGTGTGTGTGTGTGTGTGTGAGATAGAGAAAGTAGAGTGTGTTCAAAAGAAACATCTCCCAGAGACTCCACGAGTGAGCAGACAAAGGTCCCCGTCTTTGCCCGGCACCAGCAGCTTTATCTGTCTCCATCTCTTTCTGTCTCTCTCTGGGGGAGATGCTGACTCAGATGAACAAAGTGAAAGGAGTTGGTTAAACTCCCTCCTGTGCTTGCAACACAACCCTTTGTTAGAGAGTCTAAAACGCTGTGCTTTTGAGTGATCTCGCTCCTGTGTAGCTTGTTTTGACGCTTGTCGTGCTGGCAGGAGCGCATTACGGGACCCTTGTGTGTGTGTGTGTGTGTGTGTGTGTGTTGAATGTGCATTGATGTTTGTCACTCCGGCCGCGAGAGTGTCAAGTTCTTGTTTCAGCCATGAGACGGGCTCGGTTGCGCCTGTCAGCAGGATCAGGCTGTCAACACAGCTCAGGTGGAGCAGAACACGCTGACCTTGTTTGACTGAGTTCAGAGCTTGTAGTTGAGCAGACAGTCTGGTGCGTTGCATCACAAAGGTGCAGATCTCGCTACACGTAGCTTCGATCGAGAGATTATCCGTTTCCTTGCTGTCTCCCACGCTCTCCTGGAGATAAATGACAGAAAAAACAAAGTGTCCTGGATAACCTTGTGTCATCCTGAACAATTATTACAACATTAATTCCCTTTAACTAATTATTTAACCAGACTATCTATCTCAAAATCAGATAACATTGCCATCTGAAAGGGATTAGTTATGATCATCTCAATGTCTGAATTAAAAGAAAAGTATTTTGAACATGTGTAACGTGACATGGTAGAACGTGCAGGTTAGACAACGTTGCTTTCTTACCAACTTGTTTTTAAACAGTTAAATAATGTTAAATTGGTTAGAGTGTTTGGTTCAGTTGCTAAAGTTGACATGCTTGCTAGCTTGTTTTGGCTGCAAAGGTTTAAATGTTTGTGAGTCAACTCTGGTTTTTAAATATGTGTTGAGAGAGTTGTATAGTAATGGTTGAAACATTGAATGGGAGCCAAAACTCTGGCTGAACACTGGCTAACAGTATTTTATACTTTGCTAGCATCCTCTCTTTAAACCCAGTGCTGCATTGTTAAGGTCAAATCTTAGGTCATATTGGCCTGGACCCTCTAGTTCGGCGTTTACGCGCCATCTATTGGGCCATAGAGGTACTGCCAACTGGTTAGATTAAAGTAAAGAAATGTTTTTCTAATGATCAGCAAAGCTAGATATTTTTTATATAAATTTGCTCAAGAATTCACATAAATGAAAAAATCAAACAAGCATGATTTTAATGAATAGTAACGTTTGAATATCACCACGACAACCACGCTGCATCATCAGGTAGACACAAACGTGTCTAGCCACTGTTAGTTAGCGATTGTTTTCTTTGATTAAGTGACTCAGTGTATTGGTTTTTGATACAAAAAGAGTTATGCAAGAGACAACCTGCGCTAGTAAACGCTCCGTGGCTTATGGTGAGGAAAGATTTACTCTAAACACATTACATTTGTATTCATAACGGCAGGCAGTGATGCATGAGGGTAAGCAGAATATTTATTTAGGTCGTTACAGCTCAAAGAGGCTTAACACATATTTATAGCTTCTTAGCATGTTTTATATTTTTCTCCTTTCTTTCTCATTTATTTGGTAAGCTTTTCCCCTTAAATGCCCCTGGGTTAAGGTGTGGCGTTATGAACTGATAAGAGTCATTGGTAGTTAATAAACCTCCATAAACTCCATAAAGGTTTGTTAATCATACTTCCTCAGAAAGGAACATAATTGGCGCGATCCCTGTCTGTCCTACCGGCTAGATCTTCCCTGAAAATATCCTGGAAAAAGATCTCTAGAAAAGAGTGGGCACCCTGTAAATGTTTTTTTAATGTATTTTGGGTGGAGACCTAATCTCTGCATGTCGTTTGTTTTAATCCACATTAGCCGGTACAGTATGTCCCCTCATTCTATCTGCGCTAATGTGACAAATCACAACCTGATGGAGAAAAACAGTGGCGTTAATGCACAAATTTATCATCGGCCATCCAAATGTTTTTTTTCCCGCTGTGTGCTGCATGGTGCAGCAAGATGCACATGGGTAAGCCTGTGATGGAGGACGCAGGAGCAAAACCCCCGTATGCAGCTACATGATAATGCATCACACATACTTCTGGGAAGAGTTTATTGACAAGGGAGGAAGGCCGTGTGGGCGGGTCGTAAACATTTCTCATTGGATATCAGTTCTGGTGGGACAGAGCAGCCTGCGTGTGATCGTGTGTGTGTGTGTGTGTGTGTGTGTTTAAGTGTCCATGTGTGATCACGTTGTTGTGTGCGAGACAGAGAGTGTGTGGGACATGCGTGGGCGTGTATGTGTGTGTGTGTGTGTGTGTGTGTGTGTGTGTGTGTGTGTGTGTGTGTGTGGTGAGCAGCATTCCTATCCATCAAAGTCACCATTGGGCCGCCCTCTGCCTGGGGAGAAAAATGAACCATGCCCGACGCACTCAGCCTGACGCCGTTGTTCTCCTGCCACCATTTCCTCCCTGATTCACGCTGAGTGTCTCTGAGTGGGACGGACACACCTCGCCGAGGACGCCGACGCGTTCACGTTCACAATATTGTATCACAGGAAGCTGACACATACTGATCACTGCATACCTGGCATACCGATATACAAACGGTGGAGAAACCGGCACAAGTTCAGTCAGTGCACCGGCTTGTCTCGCATCAAACAAGCATCATCAGTTGAAGTCTCGATTTGACCGATCCCCCCCCCCCCGGCCTTCGCTCTCGGTTTAGACTAAACAAGGGATCCAGATCTTCATGTGTCTCTAATTCGATTCAGGCGTTATCTTTGAGATGGTATTGACTGCAGCCTAAGTGCCCGTTACTGTAAGTGGATAAAGTTTCTGAATTACGCCCTTTTGAATGATCTGTTCGGGCAGAGATTGTGGAGTCCATTTCAAACTAAAAGACATTAAAGCAGATTCTGAAATATAAGGGAACATGTTACGGGTAGTGAGTGATAAAGGGGACACAAGGTCACGGAGGACACAGTTGTCAATACACACTGAATTAACACATAACTGGTATGAATTTCCAAGCCTCCAAGTACTGGAGGGTTTTTCTCTGATATTATTTTTGTAGCAAAGCCTCTGCACCTGTTTACTGGTATTTACATCTGAAGAAAAGAGTTCAATATTAAATTAATAGATCCATAATATTCTCCAAATGCAAAAAAACATGTTTGTAAATAGCATTGTAAACTCATGACTTACCTCGAGCTTCTTTAGAGAACTTTTCAAAGTATTTTTAAGTCAGATATTCACTCCTATTCCACAAGACACTCAATCCATATTCACCTAAATACAGAGGACCATCTCTTTGGGAAAAAAACACTTGTATTTCTACAATCAACATCTACATGATTGTTATTCAAAAGACATCTGAAGAGGACATTAATTAGTAAATATTTATAATTTAAAAGAAATATTTTAAATGTAACACTTCATTTAAGATAGTATGTAATGTGCATCGCCACCTGTAAACATCATTCAATTTAAATTCTACATTTCAATAAGTTTTTGTAATACTATGTTTTGAAACTTTGATAAATTATGCGATCTTTGATTTTATATTTTCTTTTTTTCAGTATGACTATTGATATCTAAAAGGTAAGTTATTCTCATGATCAACACACAATTCAAACTTCATTGAAACTTTTTTTCAAAACTTTGTTCTTCATATATATGCAGATGAGCAAATCAATAAATCAATAAAGCAAACGAGACATAATGACAAATGACTGTGAAGAAATACAGAGGAATACAGTGAAACTGTGATCCAGTTTTGATCCATAATCCAGTCAATTGTAATGACTGAACGTCACAGGAATTTCACAATAATTAAATAATTTTCCCAAATCCAATGTGTATGTATGTAGGTCATATAGAGGCATCAGTATTAAATTGAGATTGTTTCATAGCCAGTGAAAAGTTCCTCACAGTAACTTTAATTAAAATAATTAAATCAAAAATACAAGTCAGCAATATTGCAATCATGAATCTGGTGTTATCTCGAAAATGTGGAAAAAAATATAGAATTTGTCAGTACTTTTTTGTACCTTTGTCTTGCTACAGATACAAATTCTGTCTGTAGGGATTACAAACGTATCTCTGTAGAAAGAAACCTTGAGTGGGATCAACGTTACATTTTGGGATGGAGTTCAAAAGGAGTCATCAGAGAGCAGAGGGGCGAGGAGTGGAGTGGGAGTGGGGAAGGGTTTTTTGGTTTGGATGGGGCCTCTGATCCCACACCTGCAGAAAGGAGACCTGTTTGAAGTGCCGCTCGCTCACAGCACAGATGATTGATGACACATCTCCAGCTCTTCAGCTTTTACACACCAAAGCATAAAAAAAAAACGTGCCAGAAAGTGTGTCAGAGCCACCGGCCTGAGAGCGAAAAAGAGAGAGAAAGAGAAAATGTGCAAAACGTGACAAGTAGGACAAGAAAAGAAAAGTGTCACATCAGACTCTGATATAGTCACAGTCACAGTTTACAGTAACTTCTGAACATCCATGACAGGGACATTTCAGACATTTCCAGTAATGTGAGTCACGACATCCCCCCAGACTTTTGTCCTGAAAAGTTTGTATATTTAAACTTTTTTCGAGGAAGCCTGTACTTCATTTTACAAATTCCATATGTGGAAGTCAGTGACAGATAACTGAATCACAACATCAGCTTGGGTTCGTGCTGTAAACGTTCAGTTAATGCTGAGTGAGCGATGACTAAACACAACAACCTCTGTAGATTGAACGTCGCCCAGAGGCACCACTGGATGCTGTCCAAAGATTTCACAATCGAGCTCGCTGCTCTACAGATGGCACATTCATTATATGGCTGAATTTTTATGTGTGTGTGTGCGTAGTTATGAGTAACATTATGAACTGTTGGTGTTCTTTGTGTTTCTATATAACATTTCGAACGTGTTAGTCACTTCGTCCTTTGCCAACACATTCCCAAGTAGGAAGTAATGTGGATGAGACCTACTTTGTGTACTAAGGGTATAATCAGAATACAATTTTTCACAACCTTGACATGTGAATGTGTTGATACTAGTAGTGTGTTGATAAACAACTTCATCACCGCTTGTAGAAGTGACTAAAGGATGTAATAGTGGTCAGCTATTTTACTGCAGTGTTGCTCTCTTGAGATTTATTCGCTGACTTGTTTGTTTGGTTAAAGGAAATGGAAATGTGCTTATTTGCTCTGTTTCAGAGAGTTAGACAAAGAGATTGATACCACTCTCATGTCCATCAAACGAGAAGCTATAGCTAGTTAGCTTAGCATAAAAAGTAGAGGCTAAAAGAAACAGCAAGCTTGGCTTTGTCCAAATTTCAAGTGCTGACAAGTTTATTTCTTTTTTATCTTTTGGAAAGAGCTTATGCTAAGCTAACTGCTGTAGCTGTTCCTTCGTATTTAGTGTACAGACATGAGAACGATATATAAAGATATAATGTAGTAATGGCGTCCTGAGCAGCTTCCTCTCCGTGTCTGTTGCAATCCAAGCTTCTCTGCGCTTTGTTTACATAGCTAAGTCAGCCACACGTGCATTTTTAGTGCATGTGAGTCTCTCTGTTGTGGTGAGCTAATGGCCGCCGCTCTGCACTGCACTCATACCATGTTACCGCTGATACAGCCGTCCCCGACCCACGACGTCTTTTTGTTACCTCTGTCAGCACTGTTGCCGTTGTTCGCACTGTTTGTGTTGTTAGCACCGTTAGCTGCAAGCCGCCCGCTCAGCATTCGCCATGTTGAAAGCCGCGAAGGAGGCAATAGAAATGCTCTTAAATGTTGTATTAGGCCTGTTCCTTTAATGCAATATTTGTAATCACAACTATGGGCTTGTAGTATCATAGTAACGTGAATCAGCACGGCACTGTGAGTTGAGCCTCCACATGGATCCTGTGAGAATGCGATGTACTGTTGTGGCTTAGCCTATCACGTTTGTAACACGATACTTCACACTCCGTTCCATATTCTGTCCATGTGTGGCCAACCATTTGTCTTGTTCACAGTCGTGATGCTGCACGACTCATACTGGTACTCCCAAAAAAACCCAGATCCCGGCCTGTCAACCACTTACAGCACAGCCTAGTCCAAATGGTGTAAATTCGACACCCCCACAAAGTGGACCTGATAATTGCTGCCTTTTTACAGAGGCGGTTTGCTCACACTAAAAAGGCCCACAATAGGACTCAGCCTGGAACTGTGGCTGGATGTGCTAAATAAGCTAATGAAATCCGCCCACAAGACACAAGCCGGGCACGATAAGAACCTTTATAGCTGTGAAACTCGGCCAAGCTGGGAGGGTGTTAGCTCTATCTGTTTGTTTGTTTGTCTGTTCGACAGCCCGAGGCGCAGCGCCAGGGGGGACTGGTGGTCCGAAGGAGGTTAGGTGTCAGCGCAGAGTGTATAAAATAGACCACAGCAGAACGAGTGAGAGAGAGAGAGAGAGGCGGGAGAGAAAATAGGAGTGAGAGAGAGAGACTGAGGGCAGGAAGTGTGGGTGGCTGGGTAGGTGGTTTTGGCAACGCAGAATGGACTTCTTGCGTATTGCGAAATAAAGATATGGCTTTTTTTTGCAACGGAGCTACCCATTCACTGAGTAGTATCAGTAGTAAAAGATTTTATGTTCTTGGAGGTCAGCGATTGTAGAGGGGGACCACCAAATCAATTCCAGAGCAACGTGTTGTGATGTGCACTCCCAGCACTTCCACACTGAAGCAGAACAGATAGCAGAGATAATAGCAGTGAGCGTGCATGTACAGTACACAGTGATGAATACCAGATGCAGGCATTTCCTTTGTTGGTGCGAGCAAGTTTTTCCCGAACTTGCCAAAATCGCCCTGCTCTCCTCCCACACACACACACACACACACACACACACACCACACATACTCCAGAATCCCTTCCCCGCTAATCCTCCTCCATCCTTGGCTTAGGGGTAGCCGAGGCTGCAGGCTAATTTTCAATCTTGGCTGGTGCTCCTCTGTTTTTAAATATCTCTCCTGTTGTCTTCCTGTTCTCCACCCTTTGGTCCTTGCACTCGCACTCTTGCTTAATTAGTTTTTCTTCCTCTATCCCTCCATCTGCTTTTACCCCCCCTCCACTTCCCTTTTCTCTCAAGAGATCCTTCTACGCTCTCTTGATTCTTTTCTATTTCTTTGCAGCTGTGTATCTGCTCTTTCGCTCTTTCGCTCTGCAGCTGACGTGCAGTTATCTACTCACTGATAGCGAAGGTCATGTACGGGTCACGTGATCGGGGCTGGCAGGTCGCACGGAGTAGTTGATCTCAGCCGTGACGTCGGCCCAGAGGAGTGACGTCGGCCCAGAGGAGTGCGGCCCTTTCTCCCTATCACGATCTTAAAATAGCCCTCCGTCCCCTCTGATGACGTCATCCATTCTCTGACGGCCACCCTTTCCCCCTCTCATGCTATCTCACTCCTCCTCTCCTCCCCACTCTCTACCCTTTTTTTGTTTCCTCCACCCCTCCTCCTCTTAACTTTCCAGGCTTTGCCCCAACCCCACCCCCACCCTCTCTCTCTCTCCCCCTTTTCCTTCCTCGTTGCCATCTCGCTGTTTGTGTTTCCCGATAACAGCAGCAATTCCATAAAAAGAGAGTTCATTGTGCTTTATGCTGATTGCTCTGTTAGCCTGAAATGTAAAACATGTACCGTAACAGTCACAATGAGGGGGAAACATCCACTCAGGGTTTCTTCTGAAAAATGACAACAATAACATGCAAATGAATTGCGGAATTACACAACCTCCCGCCCAATTGCCCAGCACCCAGATGCCACAGTCATTTCGGAGAAGAAGTGCATTTGAATACCGAAAAACAGAATGCCACCAATTGCTTGTGGTTAAATATTTACCGTGTATGGGCGGAATATCGTGAAGCAAAAGTGAGTCACATATGGGAAGGCCACGCTGACCCTCTGTATCTTTATAACTAATGATCAAAGGAGAGGCTTCAGTTTTCACCCTGCCTACAAGCAAAGGTACCGTTTATTCTGCCGTGACTGCTTCAACGCCCACACCTGAAACACCCTGTTGCTCTTAAACACGAATCAGAAGCTGTCGTAATCATAAAGATATAAAACCAGGAAGTTATACTAAAAACTATGACAACCCAACTATGAGAGTTTCATTCAGACATCCAAATTCATTTTAAATAATAACTTTTGACCACATGGCTCTCATGATTAATTAAGATGCTAATACAAGCCGGTACCAAGCAGCAAGGTCTTTTATAATTCTTCATTGCAAGAGCCATTAACTTTGTAAGAAGCAGTGAAATCTTTGGTACTCTAAAGGCCTTTACACACCATGGAGTGACGAATGAATGTCACTTAAATGCATGAGTGAACAATACTCAGCTGCGGATATTTCGTATGAAAACTATTCATACCAGCAGTAAAAAGTTGCGACAGTTGGAACACTTTTCAATAAAAGGTTTTAATAGATGAATGCAAGTAGAGGACCAACTACAGGGAACCTATTGACCCAGAGCAGCGTCTATCCGAGAGTAATTATGAATTTCCTTCTAGTGAAATGCTCTGAGTAAGATTTCAGTTCCCTCTCATGAACAGTTATGCAGTGCATTCGTGTAGGGCTTTTATTGTGAAAGGTAAGAATAGAAGGAGTGGATTCGTTATGTGCTATCTTGCGTTCTGTGAAAGTACTCAACAGTTTGAATAAATATATTGACGTGGCACACACTATTGAATGGGTTGCCGTGACATTCATGTTCCCCAGAGGATGAATCCTGATGACTTTGGTGATCCTCTGTCTTTTCCTCTAGTGCCACCAGTAGCTTCACATTCTTTGTTTGAAGTGAAATGTCTCAACAACAATTGGATGGATTTTCATTGACATATCCCCTCAGGGTAAATTGTAATAACTTTGTTTATCCCTTAAAATAATCTCTAGTGCCATCAAGTCAACTTTTTAAAATGTCCAATACAGGTTTATGTACAAATACCTGGAAAATGTATTCCATTCCCATCAGGCTCACATGAACCTTTTATTGTTACTTGGCAAATGTTAGCATGATAAACGCTAACATGTAACATGGTTTATATTCTACTATTACCCGTCATTGAGAGCATGTTAGCATGCCCTCACAGAGCCACTAGCAAGGCTGTAGACTCCTGTTAGAACATATCCCTTGTAATTGTTTCAAGGCAGGATTACATTAACAAAGGCGCACTAAATCATCATCGCTCCTGTATTTGCTTCATCACGCTTTACTCTGTATCGGTTGACTGAAACTATGGAACGTCAGGAACCAGATGAATTTAAAAATAGCTGAATAATCACCAAAACAGACAGAACTCATCGGCTCATATTCGACTGACTCTTCATCAACATGCCTGAAGCTCTGAAGTATAAACCAGATGTTAACTGACTTCCACTCCGCCAGGTTTCGGCCTTGTCTATGTTTAGTCTTGTCTATTCTTTCTGTTTGATTTTACTCGATACAGCCGGTCCGCCAACTATGAATTCAGATTAGTCAGAATTGAGTCTATTTATACTCTACCAGCTGACGTGTTGACTGCTTGTTAAGGATGTGTTTATCGACAACTCACCAGCGTTTGTTGTCGCACAAAAAAGCAAGAATGTTGAAGGAGTTTTTCACATAATCAGACACATTTCTTGGTGGGTTGGCTGTGATGTTCAGCGGCAGTTTGAAGGGTAATTTGGGACTACAAACGGGGGCGGACGCAGAGATTCGCTGCTACATAGTGTGTCATCATAAAATAGAGTATTCTGTCAGGGAGTGTCCTCAGCAGGTCGGGTTAATTCAGTCTCTGACCTCAGTGCATGGGAAACGTGTCTCATGTATTACAGCTGATGTCCAGTATTTTCCGTGCAATCTATTTTCGGTTCGCAATCAAGGTTGGAAATAATTTTAAATCAAGTGTGACTCAATACCAGATGATAAAAGCTAATCAGTATTTTAATGGGCTTTTTGAAAAGGACCTTTATGATCCTGTGTTTGATTAGATCATGATTATGATGGTTCACATTTCCCAAACACTTTGACTCTGCCACTGACAATATGCAAACACATTTACAGCTCGCTTCCCTCCAACTCCCTGACATTTTTATTGTTAATGTTCACCAGGATGTTAACAACAATCAGTGTGATTCTTGACCCCTGGGTTGTTATCATACTAATAATTAACTGGATGGTTAGTCACATAGTGTTACACCGATGTGCTGAATGGCATTTGTCCACTCATGCTTGTTACATTTCTGGGCATTTGTTTGCAGTAAAATGGGTATTTTACTTATATTTTATTACAATTCTTCCTAAATTTTCTCAGTTAGTAGTTAGGGAATTTTCTTAAATATCAAAAAATGGAAAGTGAAGTGGATACCACTAACTTAGATTTCATCCATCACTCTTAAAGGAAAGGTTTTACGTTTTTTTCTGACTTAAATGAGAAAATTGATCCCACGATAACATGTGTCCAGTAAATATGAAGCTCCTGCCAGAAGCCAGTTAGCTTAGCTTAGCATAAAGACTGGTCTCAGTGGGAAACAGCTAGCCTTGCTCCGCATCTCTACATGCTATATCTAATTTGTTTAATACGTACATAAATGTACGTGTAAAAGCAACATGCTGTGGTTTTTCAGGATTTATTTAATTAATGTAACTAGCCAAAAAATAGTCCAACACATACGGCCCCATAAAACCACAACTTGCCATGTCGCACTTTAGTTTTCCGTACGGATTAATTAAGTTATAGTGTATTTTGACTTTTCTTCTTATCTTTGCACAGAGCCAGGCTAGCTATTTGCCCCCGTTTGCATTATTTATGCTAAACTAAGCTAACAGCTACTGGCACTAGCTACATACAGTATTCACTATCTATCCTCTTGTCTTTCAGCAGGAAAGCAAAAAAGCATCCCAGAATGTATGTCTATGCCTTTAACATATTTGCAAATGTGTGGTTTCAGATTGTACCAACTCATGTACTGGTAGCTTTCCCTCATACAAATGTAACATATTTGAGAACTTCCTGGATCTTTAAAAGCTGCAATTCTGATTAAACATTACAACCATAAATAGTTATAGTACGTAGGGCTGCTTCTTTTACTGGAATCCTTCCATCTGACCTTTTACGAGCCGTTCAAATAGTACTTTGGCTTTCTATTTTCATGGAACAACCTCACCTCACGAGGCCTCCACGTGTGGAATCAGTCAGAAGCTGCGGGATGTCTGACCCGGGTTGAACTCGTTCGAAAAAACACACGCTCATGCAACAGGAGCTATTTGCTACATGGACTGCATGTTACAACACAGCAGCCAAAAGCAAAGGCTGTATGGGATTTTGGGGAAATGGGGTAAAGTTGAGTTTTGGACATCTGCAGTGTAATAAAACTGTGTGTAACACTACACTGTGGACATTTGATTCAGGGTCGGCGTCATAGCTGTGCTGTCACCAAATATTATAAGACTGGGAAAGCCGAAGTGGAAGAGATATATCGTCTGTCAGAGCTGGCCCGTGCTTGTTAAAGGGAGTTATTCCCGCCTGCGTTTGGGTGTCCTATGTGGAAACTAGCTAGCATATTTTCCTACAGCGCCTCAGCAGAGGAGCGTGTGACTATGAAGCCACAATGAGCTATAAGTCACCCTGGGGACAGGAGTGAGGTCATACCGGGCCAGAGTGATCACAAGGGGTCGGGGTCGGGGGGGGGGGCACATTAACACCGGTCGTCTTGCAAAGTGGGCCACGTCTAATTTCATTTCTGTGTTTTGGTTTAAGTCTTGTTTTTCCATTGCATAAGTTCACTGTGTCAAACCCACGACATGATCTGGTTGCGGTATAATATAGTGATATTTATACACTTCGGTCACATATGATTTGACAAAAGGTTATGGGCTTTGTGTTTTTACGTGATGGATTTCTGAGGAAGTTGTTTTTCATACTGTAAGTAAATGAGTGATGGTGAAGTTCTCATCGCTCAAGGCATGATGTAAATACACCACCGTATACCAGACCATTTTTTTTAGATATATTTAATAGTAGATATATTTTCATTTGAATGTGTGTATGACTCAACAGATCTACTTCTTTACATAATGCCACAAGCTGGTTACAAACCGGACTGTGTCATCACTCTACATGAAGGAAGTCAGTTAGCTTTTATGCTAAAGTGACACCCTAAAGGACGCAACTATCTTGACGTTACATCTGCTTTCAGGGAAAGTGACATCAGCACTGATATTTTTATGAAATACTGTGTCATTGGGGTAGTTTCAAAACAGCACAGGTGGCAGAAACAGATATACAATGACACGGATGTTTCAACACAGCTCAAGAGGAAGGAAAGGAAACCCGTAGGTGCTACTCCGTCTCAATTCCTCTTTTCACATGTTGTGGTTCACACACACATACACACGCACGCACACTGGCATATAACAGGGCCATGACCTGTGCTAACCATGCAATTACAAAGGTCAATGAATAACCGAGTGCACTTTCATATGTAATGTGCTCTCTCATGCGTCCTCACGTGCCCGGGCAGATCCGGTAGATGTTTTGGAAACAGGGGCAGAGCAGCTTAACCCAGCTAAAGACAGTCCACGGGGACATGTGTGTCATCAAGAGATTCACTAACCACCACCCCCCCACACACCCGGCAAGAGGACAGTGGAGAGAAATCAGGCATCATCTGAACTGAGGGATCTGCTTTTTTGGTCCCCTTGTTTGGCAAGAGTCAAGTGTCTGCGCCGGGGATTAGCGTCATTCAGCTGGTGCTACTGCTGTTGACTCACAGCTGTTAGCCCAGGTGCCCCGCCCCTCCACCTCCACCACCACCACCACCAACACCACCACCACCACCACCACCCTACATGTGCAAGGGCTGTGGGGTGTATCACGACTCTTGACATGAACTGTTACACAAGTGGACCACCTGTCTGCCATGGTGATCATTATCTGTGTGATGATTAGGTTGCTAGATTACGTAAGGCAGTGTTTCACAACCTTTTGTGTCAGATGTAACCTCGCAACCCCGTCAACTCAAATAACGTTTTTTATTTCAACCATTTATCCATCGGTTTGACCTATTTCACCATTTATTCATGACTTTAAGTTGACCATTTCAACTGTTTGTCCGTTAACGATACTCTAACCTAACAGTTCTAACTGTTTATCCGTTTCTTTTGGTTAACAATTTCTACTGTTTTTCCTTTATTTCAAGATAACAATTTTAAGTATGTATCTGTTACTTGAAGCTAAAAATTCTAACTGTTATTTGTTAAGGTAACTTTAAGCTAACTTTTTATCCTATACTTTAAGATGACAATATAACCTGTTATCTTTTAACATTTCATAAAGATAACAATCTTAATTGTTGTTACTTTAAGCTAAAAATTGTAGTGATTTATTTGTAAAAGTTACTTTAAGCTAACAATTTAATGTTAACCCGTTATTTAAAGAAAACAATTTTCTGTCATTTCTTTTAGCTAACTATTTTAACAGTTCTTTATTAACGTTATTTAAAGGTACAAATTTTAACTGTCATTATTTTAAGATAACAATTTCAACTGTTCATTTGTTAACGTTACTTCAAGCTAACAAGTTCAACTGTTTATCTGTTTGGTTAAGCTAAGAATTTAGACTATTTATCCGTGACTTTAAGCTAACCATTTAAATCATTTATCCATAACTTTAAGCTAATTCTTTCACTTTTACATCTGTTACTTTAAGCTAACTATTTATTTATCTCTCTTTCAACTTCTCAGATGACTTGCTAACTAGTTTCATGCACTCTTTAAAGTAGCAATCGGGTGTTTTCAGACTCAACATCGGGATATAATTCAAGAGTTTTGATTCTTTCTAATTAATTCAGCTTCTCCACATCTTTTTTTCACCCTGAACCAACTGCAGGGGTAACGTTACCACAAACCCTTGTTGTGAACCCGTCCTCATGGCTAAACATGGATCTGTGCATGCTGTCAGCAGGGGCATGAAAGGCCAAGCTACTCCCGTCACACTTCCTTGGAGCAGCCGTATGAGTGCGTGTTGGTGGCCTGACCTCGTCTCACCTTGTATACCATGACGCTCCTTTTGAAATCTCGAATTTCTATTGGCACCATCTTGGTCTTCAGGACATATGCATAACTCACGGTGAACTGTTCACACGGGTTAGGTCCCACCCTGTTGATGCACTCGTCTGAACCTTGTAGCATTTGACACCTCTGGTTGGAATGCCAAACAGTCACTCTATCCATTATCAGCAACTTCTTTGAAAGACACATATTTTCACACATCCGTCCTGGCACAAGTCAGGCCCTCACGTCACACTCTTATTTTCTCACACTTATCTTTTTCATCTTCTTTATTTAAGAGATTCAATCAAGGGAAGATTAAATTCCGTTTAAGTGCCTTTTGTTGACAGCTATTGCTTCCTTCAGTTGTCATTTATATGCGTAATGTTACAAAATGTGCATGAAAGCTCGCAAATCTGCTAATTAGTGCCTTTAATTTACAATTTTAAAAAAAATGGAAGAGTGGATGTTTTTTCTTTGGTAATGTGTAATTGAGTGAAGATCTTCAAAGCATTTGCAAAACTGGAAACAGACCGGGGGTATGGAATAACTCCAAGCATGATTCAAGCAGATCTGCAGCTTTTTTTTTTTTTTTTTTTCACTGCTTATGTAAATCGAGGAAGTTGAAGAGCAGCTTTGAACACAACAGAGACCTTTTTGTGTCTCTTTAGAGTTGTACCAGTACGGCTCAGGTTCCCAAGATGATATGACACAAACAAGAACAGCTTCATGTTTAATGGCTGTAATAAATGTATTTCTTTTGTATTTTTTTCATTGTTATTAGTGGTAGAGACGCTGTAGGTGGAAGATATGCAGTAATCACACCAACCATATGTGTGCGCATGCTAATTAAGCTAACAGATGAGTGTGGTGGTAGTTATTTAAACCAGAATGTCTTTAAATTGGCTGCTCATTTCTGTGTGAATATGCATGGACACACGCACGAGGATGGGAGGGGAAAAAAAGGCACTCTTCTCCTCTCCCACAAAAACACTCGGTGCAATGATTACCTGCCTTGCCACTCAGGGGCCATTTGCTGTTACCACAAAGCTGATTATCTCACCCCTCCAGCAGGCTGTGTTTTGCGGCTTTTTGCGAAAAAAAAATGTTTTCTCCCAAATGCCCACACGGCTATTTGTAGAAAAAAATGTTACCTAGCTGACACAAGCTGAAATATGTTTGTGTTTGTGTGGATGTTTGCGTCTGGCTGAGTGTTTTGCGGCCGGTGCCTCTCTGTGTGTTTGTGTGTGTGTGTGTGTGTGTGTGTGTGTGTGTGTGTTTGTGTTTGGCGGGTGGGTGGGTGTTTGTGTGTAATGGAAGGCTGTAAGAATGGAGGGATGGATGACACAAGCAGGGCAGAGTGGTGGGAGGCTGGTGTCAGGGCCCTACTCCTACCACCAGGCTGGGTGCAGTATGTGACAGCTGACTGAGAGTCTGCAGCTCTCAGTCCCCCCCCCCCCCCCCTTTACACAGTCCCACTAAAAAAGGTCAGCACTTCAATCAGCTCGGCTCTCTGGATGCCTCTCTTCCTCCCGTACCGCTGCAGAGAGCCTGAATCCCCCCCCCCCCTGATGCACACTTAGCCGCTTTTGACCGTATCTCGCAGGTATAAATGTATTTTTTTTTTCCCACACACAGAAAAGTATCCTCAAAAATGAGTCTGTGTATCCGTACAATGTGACATCCACAGTCTATTAAAGTTCCAAAGCAGATGATTATGCACGCTGGATGATATGTGTAGTTTTAAGTGCACTTTAGTGTGTTGAAAGTCGCCTTCCCCCAAAACTCATAGCTGGCTCATCGCTCTAACCATTAACATTTTTCCAGATCTTTAATTTCCTCTTAGTTCCGTTTTAGCTCTATAATTTGCCTTCACACATGAGGCACTCTCACAAATCCCGCCGCCCTAACACCTGGGGATTACTTGATCAAAAATTGCAATTCAAATATTATTCAAAGTGACAAGAAGCAGGCTTGTAAACGGCACAGATAATAGAAAAAACAGGACAAACCAGACGGACATTTCTTTTGCCGGTTGCACAACTGGTTTTTCCTGCTGATTGATCGAACATGACACAGCTTTCCTGTAAATGAGTTATCGGATGTGTGATCTCATACCTTTTTGTTTGTCAATCCAAGGTACCTTGATATGTTTATCTGACAAGTCACAACACCTCTTTAACAAACAGATCCCTATCATAATGTGTCATCTGTCACTCCCCCGTTTCATGCATAACTCTCTTATTATTCACCTATTACACCGTTTTTTTTTTACATAATCGTGTCTGATAAATTAACAGGTCTCCCAATGCTGTCAGCTGCATGAATTATCATTAACACAAGGAGTGAAATGTCAATGGGGGTGCGTGTGGAGTGTGTCCCACAATCGCATGAGGCTAACAAGAGCGCTGATATAAAAGAGATGAGGAGGATTTTGGTTTGAGTGTCCTCTGAGAGACTCTCATCTGTGTTTCAAGTCTGATGAGGTTAAAGCCGCTCCATACCCACGGATCCATACGGCCGGTGACTAAGCCTGTATCGAGACGCTCATGTAGGAAAATATGCTGTCTCACAGCCAGTGTGTGTGTGTGTGTGTGTGTGTGTGTGTGTGTGTTTGTGTGTCATGTTGGTGCCTCCGCCAGTACATAAAGAAAAATGCTGTGGCTCGATTCTTTCCGTTGGCTTTATGATTCATTTTATTGCCCACTACTTGACTGTGAGCTCTTAACGATATGGCGACAGATGCCTGGGCACAAGCCAAACTATTCCATGCTGACTTTAGGAAAAGGGAAGCTACATTTTTTATTTTTTATTTTTACTTTATTTCGTCTTATTTTTGTAATGCACTCTTTGGCTACCATTTTTATCATCAATCTTTTTAATTGAAAAAACATTTAGTCCATAAAATGTCTTAAAATAGTGAGAAAAGCCTATCAAATATCCCAGAGGTCAAAGGTGACACCTGCAGATTGCCTGATTTGAGCTTTGCTGAAAGGATCAGGTCAACATGTTAAACAATAAAGCATCTCATCTTATGCTTTTGTGTTGATCGATGAACTGTTTCCACCCAACAACACTACATTTCTTTAAGCTTCATATTGTTCAGCTGCCAGGGACTCAAAATACATTTACGGTCGTGGTCTCTATTAAAAGAGATACACTGCTCAACTATCATTTGAGAACTGACATCATCCCAAAATGATGATGATTCACACAGGCCGGTATTTATTCCTACTATGGGCGACTCAGTAAATATAGGCCAACGAGGCTCCCGCAAAGCTGGGAGTCGCTTTGTGTCAGAGTACCATTTAAAGATGACACCGTGGATTGTCATCACCTGCATCGTGTTATTCACTCCCGGCTGCAGACGGCGGAGTCTTTTAATTACAGTACGTGGCCATCAATGATAGATAGTGACTTACTACAGCAGGCCTCATAAGCCCCCCCTGAAACACCAACGAGTGGCTCTCGAGTAAGGGCCTCTCACAGGATACTCACGCTCCTATATCAACGCACAGCACTCTATCGCTTCTATATCAGCGAGCAGCACTTAAGCACTCGGGTCAGACAGTTCCTTTATGAGACGTTTCCGTCATCAGGACATGTGGCTGAGGCAGCTAGACAGTTAAATGGAAAACAGCCGAGATGAAAAAGATGAATTTTGTGATTCACTTCCTCGTCACTTAGGATAGTATACATCCACCGGAAAAACTAAATCTGGATGTGCTATAGGCTTGACAGACTCGTTCCTCAGTCACAGTGTCTTTCTTGGAAGTCCTGCAATGTCTTGTTTTAGCAACTCGACTGAACTCAAGCTGAGCGAACACAGCACGCGTGGAAAGCACATGGTCGTTCTCTTCTTTTGCCTTTCAAAGAGAGTGGCATTGAGCAGGGAGAGAGGGAGGGAGAATGGAGGGGAGCTCGGTTTCAACATCCCGTACCATAAATCTGGATTAAAGAAGTGGTGGTTTTGACAGCGCCGTTTCATCTTGTCTGTCTGAAGTGTTACTCACGTCTCCAGGCCCCTCGAGGGCAGACTGATGAGTGTGTGTTTGTGTGTGTGTGTGTGTGTGTGTGTGTGTGCGTGCAGCTGGGTTAAGAAGGGTTTGATGAAAGAGACAGACGGACTGGAAAGGAGAACAGAGAGCAGGATGTGCAAGGAGTGTTGAGAAGTAGTTCTCTTTTTTTGTTTAGTTTTTTATTAATGGATGCTGAGCTAAGTCACAGCTTGCAAGTCCACTCAGCTCGTGCCATCAACGGAGAGGATATGTCAACGGTCATAAAACATGCCGTTATTCGTTTCCACTGATTACAGAGGCGCATTTGCTTCCTGTTCTGGGAAAAACTTGTGAGAATCGTCCTGTTTTTTGAAGTGAGAAGTCAGACCTTAATGCTGCATAAGTAGCAGTCATGAGAGCATTTCTGTGTAAACACTGATACATCCACTGTACCCTCACTGGTTAAAGGCCCTTCATGGAGTTTTGGCATTTAGAAATCAACTGGTTGTGGTTTCAACACATAAAAATAAATTAAAAAAAAGCCTCAAAGCGGCACGTGAATGAGGTCGGCGCCTCCTTGAGTTTTGAGCTGAAACCTGTGGTTACGAAACAAGAGAAAGGCCCGGCTTTCCACAGGATGGGCCGCGAAGGACTTTTCCTGGCTTTGTCAACCGAGGCCTGAGGTCATCACTTATAACAAACAAGCGCTGCCAGCTCATTTAAAAATCAAGGCAGGGAGTTCCAAATAACTCCTACCCACAAGTGGGCCTGCAACATTAAAAGTGACTAAGCTTTTACTAGATACAGAAGCCAAAATCATTCATGAAGAGGATTCTTTTTTTCTTTTTAAAAAGGAGTTGCCTGCAAAAGGAGATCACATCCAGCAGTGGTTATATGACAAATACAGTGCGAGTTCCTTCCCTGAAACTGTGGTTTGACGAGAAGTACGGTATGAATGAGATCATCTTAAATGCTCTGGTGAAAAAAATATGGTGGATATCTGCTGCCCCCAAGTGGCAGGAACATTCACTACATAGCAAACCAACTGGCACAGAAGTTCCTTATAATGTGTTTACTTTCCCTGGCAAGTCTGCTTAATGACAAGAGCTTCCTGAGGTGTGTGTGTGTGTGTGTGTGTGTGTGTGTGTGTGTGTGTGTGTGTGTGTGTGTGTGGCGGTTATAAGTCATGCTGATTAGCTTTACTTTTATGCCACATGGGTCTGTTCTGAATTATACAATTCTACGTGAGTCGATTAGACTAGGTTGTCTTTGTGCATTAAAAATACCACATATGATTATGATTTAATAGCAGGAGCGGGACAGATTTTAAGAAAACGTCACAAACTCCAGCAGCAGGTATTTCCAAATAAATTTATTTTGTTATTTATCCACTGTACAAAGCAAGAATGGAATCTTCTGGACACTGTCGTGACTGAGCTGGAAACACAGATGGACCATTAATTTCCATCAAAGAAAGAGAAAAAAATTACCTAGAGAGGGGAGGGAGAAACAAACAGTGACTCAGTTTGAGGTCACAACGAAAATGATCTTATTTCTTGTCAATATTTCCATTAACAACTGTGAGAACATGCGTCATCACGCTGCTGGGTTAAACTAATTAACAGAACATCTCTGTGATAATCAGATTGTGGGGCAGCTGAGACGTCGTACCACAGATCTACTCCAGAGCCTTGACGATGGCCTCGTTGGCCTCTATGCTGATCTGAACTTCCGCCCTCGCCGCCTCGTCGGATGCGCTCGCCATTTCGGACTGGGCCTTCTCCAGGTTGGCCCTGGCAGCCTAAAAATAGGCAGAAAAAAAAAAAGAAACAGAATGTGTGACAATGAGAAACAGAACAGGAAATGAAAATGGTGATTTAGTTTCGATGCAACATTAAACCGGTCCTCATCATCTGTTATCTGTCTAACTAAACAGCCTTGTTCAGACTAGCAGCTCGGTGTTTTTGGCACATCCACATGGATTTTTAGAAAGTCTGGACAGCAAAAAAACAAGACATGCAGCTTTTGCAAAATTGGATCCAAACCACCTATGGAGGAGGTTTGAAATGCAATTCCTGTTGGCTGACTTTGTCTGGTGCCCTGGGGGAATTCTGCATAGCAACGCTATTGTTTGGAGGGTGGATGCTTCCTCGTTGGAAAACCGGGTCATCAGCGTAACTACGTAGTTACTGACTCCTACATCGTTACCACAACAACAACAACCCCTGCAGATAGAGCGGTGATGTTTGGACAAACAAATCCGATCACATGCAAATAACATTGTGGACAGACCATCTTTAAGATCCGATTTGAGAAACAAATTGGATTTTCCTGCAGTCTGGATGTGAACGAAGAAGCCTCGGCCAGGCTGAAAATCATGTTATTCAGTAAAACAGCCTGCCAAGCTCGTCTTAAAAACCTTTTTCGGGGCCAACTTTGATGTGAAAGTCAGAAAAGCGAAGCTGAGCAACGACGAGTCAAAAGTGCGGACTAAGACGAGCGGAGAAAATCCCCACTGCCTCTTTGCTACGAAAGCTCCATTTGTCACGGCGGTGATTAGAAACGAGAAATGCCAAACGTAGCTGGGAGTTAAAGGTCTCCCAGTGGGGATTTGACACATCTGCTATAACTCAACAGTGACTGACCTTTCCCTCCTTATTAACAGCGTGGGCCCATGTGCATTTTCACCGCAGAGCCGAGGACAACGAGGAGAAAAATAACTAATTTACTGCTAAGGAGTCAACTTGACAGTGACACTGGCACTGCCCAAGGTCAAAGGCAGACGTCTCCGCACCGAGTGCATAATAACGCAGCCTAGCATTAACAAGACTGACATTTAAACAGGGGCTCAACACCGAGGTCCTAGTTCAACTCCTATCAGACGGAGAATCATCGGCTGGGAGGTGCTCATCAGCAGAGGGGATCAAAACGAGAGTAATTAATGCAGGCCTGGACAAATTGGATATGGACACCCATCGCACAAATGTCATCCGACTAAAAAGATCCATAAAGAATCGACTGACCCACACGAGACTTTGTGATGTCATCGTTTGTTAATAACCCCGCTAGATGTGAGTGAAAGTACAAGACGGCTTCAATTATTTCACATGTTCAGCATGTGACAAACAACATGCAACAATCTTGAGTGTGACAAAACCTCTCTGTACAGTTTGTGACAAAAATGTACTTCACATGTACTTCAAAGGGAAGATACTGGCTATCATTAATGAACTGATTAAGAATGACATCAATCCAAACACTGCAGGTTTCAACTTGACTCACACCATCAAAACAATATCAAAAGGAGAAATTCATCTTTTAGTTCGCCCACGTCGGCAGTAAATCAAAGTTCAGATGTATCGGCAGAACGACAGAGCTGCTCACGATTTAAATCACTCAAGGACGCAACGGGTACACACATAATTGCTGCAAGATCACTTCTGGTTTTGTGAAGCAGAGGTTAGAAGCAATTCAAAGTCTATTTTTAAATAGAACAAATGTGGGGGAAGAAAAAAAGACAACAAATTAAAAAAGGAATATATTTTAAATGCAATGGAACTAAAAGGAGATAAAAAGTTGAATTGGGATTCTCAAAAACAGGATTAAAGATGAAATATTATACTGACAATCATGCGGGAAGAGTGAACACACTGTTGTATAAAATACATGTCTTTGTTTTTAAGAAGGCTTCTCTGTGATATTCTGAATCTCAGTCCTTAAATTCAAAGGCTGCGTTCCGACTCGATAAATGCCACAAATATTGATCCCTTGCATTTATGACTACTACCTCATTAAAAACATGTAGTACTCGATCATCACAACCCATTACACAGTGATCAGTGCCATTAGCATGAGTCCAAACCATTAAAGTAAATACCGGGTTGCTCAAAAGCAAAGATCACCTCTAAAATATAAACCAATCAATTTACCCAGCATTAACTACCACTTCTGTTTGAGAAGTGCTTATTCTTTCTGGATTTGGGTTCATTTTTTTTATACCAATGTTTCCTTTTTATTGTGTTCCGTCCTGCTTTTCTGAATTGATTTTTCATTGTGATGTTCTCGTACATGATGCAGCACGTCACTATATTTAGCTGCTCCATTTGGATGACTACTCAGGGCTCCACGTTAACATCCAAAAGTGGTTTCCAGGCCGACAACCAGGCATCAGCTTGTGTCTGCCGGAAAACTGAAAATATGATTGCCATTTTCAATCACTTTATATTTTTTAGTAGTTAAGATATAACGCAGTTATACGTCATCTTATTATTAAAATGTGACATAAAGAATACACGTTTTTATTACAGCTACAAAACAAAAATTGTTGTTGTTTGTGTTTTATCTCATACTTTACAGTATTTGAATCTTTAGTGTCATCGGTTGACGTGTCCACCCTCAACTCCTGGTATACAAAATAAGAGTTGTGCACAGATCCCTCACAAATGTATCCAGCGATCAGTGGTTGCTTGTTAACCTTTCTCTCCCTTTCAAATTTGGTAATCTGGACCTAAGTGCTGATTCCCACCACAGATATTTGGGCCGTTCAGAATTAAAGTCTTGGATTGTGGATCCTTTAAGTGACACCAGCACCAACAGAGATGACCTTCAGTCTGTCTTGATTCTGCTTAGAGAGCTGAACCTCCTCTTGCATATAGCTGAAGAGACTGGGGTGCATGTCTTGCTATTTGCTGTCACTATATTTTTTTATATGTTACAAAAAGTGGTTGCCATTGATGGCAAGCAAAGGCCAAGAATTGGTTGGCAATTTCCTCAAACTGATTGCCAACCATTACTGTCGAGCGACTTGTGGGATAACCCAAGCTGAAACATCTTTCCCCTCTCATGTTTAAACGATGCTAAACACCATAGTGAATATAATTGTATGGATATAAGGCTGCATGGGAACTCTAGCTTCTCTCCCAGATCTACAATGCAAACTTTTTATCGTGGCACTCTCCGTCAGACCGTTCATTACATGCATTTCTTTTTTTTTTCCTCCACATATATTGTCTCAGCTCCTCCTATGTGAAGATTAATGTAGGCTTAAAAAACAAAAACATTAAATAGTGCAGATAATGTTGAAAGGGACGGAAACCATCTATTACAGTATGCAGAATTGTATATTATAATTTTTTTGATTTTGATATAAAAATGTAGATCTATTAAAAAGGGACAATAACTGTGTTGGTGTACACAATTAAAACTTAAAAAATATATTAGACAAATTCTTATTATCTGTTGGTATTTATGGTCAATCTGCCCGACATTTACTCAGACGGTGCTCTAGTTTGTATGCGAGTGGAGTGATCTTGACATTATACTCACAGCAATGTCCAGCTGGTCCAAAGCAGCAGCCTCCTCAACTAGCAGTTGCACTGAAGAATCAGCGTTGACTGTTACTGACCCGCTGCTCACTGCGCACACACACACACAACAGAGTAACTACACATGCCAACATACAGTCATCTTCACTGTGTTTTATAACCAATGATGCAATGTGCATTATAGAGCCAGGTCATCCTGCCTGCTTCTGTTCCACAGAGCACGCTCTCATCAAGGGTTTGATCATCTATGTAACTGTGTAGTCCGCCTACATTCTAAGTTTATCTATTCATTTTTTCCTGAAAAAAAAAATTGGAGGAACTCAATAATTGAACAAATAAACTGTGATTATTTTGTTGGCATCATATAACTACAGCTTCTTTGAGTCTGAGACGCAGACACATTGTCAAATCCAGGTGGACGGCAGAGCTATTTATTAGCTAAATTAGCTGCGGATAACTTAGCTTAACATGTGGAATGAACAACTCGTGTATTATATTTCAGCTTTTTATGAAGATAAATAACAAAACACTTAAATCAAAATGCGAGGGCTAGCCAGAAAGTGGTGGAGAAATCTGGTGATATCTAGAGTGACATCATTCTTTGACTAGTTATGAAGACCTTTATTGACTTTCACACAGAGGCCCATCGGAAAGAAAGACGAATATGAAATAGATGGTTATCTGATATTTTGGTTTCTTAGTTGAATAATGTCTAATAAAGCACTATTTGCCTACACATAGTTGCCACTGTTTGGAGGCATCAAAGGAATTTATTTAGGTTAAAGCCCTTCAGGTTAACTGACCTTAGTCATAAACTTTTCATGTTTTTGTAAAGTAATATCTCACCAAAGTATTTGGTAGCGGAGCCGTCGTCACTGTACACCGTGACGACACCGGGCCGGAGCACCTGCAGGGTGGGCACGTGGGCCGGAAGGATACCGAACGCACCGGTGAGCGTGGGCACGTCCACCTGTTTCACGTTGGCCCCGTTGAAAAACACCTGGAGAGTGGAGACAGCAGATGAAGAGATGATGCATTCACTGACTTTATGGACTGCCCTGCAAAAGTTCAACATTATGCAAAAGTGACTGATCATTACATTTACATTACAGTCATTTAGCAGACGCTTTTATCCAAAGCGACTTACAGTCAGTAGTATATTACATATCATTCACCCATTCACACACTGATGACAGGCTACCATGCAAGGTGCCACCATCAGACTCTAACTAACATTCATTCACATCCAGTCCACACCGATGGCAAGCCTTCAGGAGCAACTTGGGGTTAAGTGTCTTGCCCAAGGACACATCGACTGCCGAAGCCGGGTATCGAACCACCGACCCTCTGATTGGAGAACTACCTTGCTCTCCACTACGCCACAGCCTCCCCGATCACAGACAAGAGGACCAACAGTGACACAACCACTGTCTGTCACCTTTCAATTTACTTTTTTTATGCAAAATATTGCATGCATTTTTTGTTAAAAATGTATTTTTTTCAGGCTCAAATGCATCAGGTGTGCAGCAGAATGTGAAGTAGTCCTGCAGCACTGTGTGGAAGTGGACTCTGAGATCTAGAGGAACAGAGGAGCTTAGTAAAGAGACATGAACCTCAAGGTTAGAGAGCATACAACTGAGTCAATCTTAAGCTAACAACACACATAAGAAAACATATATATATACATATTTATACATATATATACAGACATTCTTTTCACAGTTATTGAACTGGACAAGAGGAATGTTTTGCTACTATGCTCTTCCACACAGCTGGTCAAAGACACTGAATGACAGCTAGCTTGACCATCGTTAGCAAGCTAAGCTAACTCGTTTAGTGACAGTGCACGAGCTTCCTGCACGCGTGCACGATGTAATTAATATCATGCATATCAATGATTACAAACCCACCTATTAGTACATATCTGCAAAATGACCCGGAGGCTTGTTATTTATGCAAATAACGACAAAAAACTAAAGTTAGCCGTGAAGCTAGCTGGGCCCATTAGCATTGACGGTGGCTAGCTCGGTTAGCTCACCTGTGTCGGGGAGGCGAAAGTGAAGGACATCTGCGGGGAACCGGTGACCGCCTCGGCGTAGCACCGAGCCTGCCGCAGCGTGGGGAGGGACCGGCGGAGGAATCTGGCTGCCATCATGTCGGAAAAAAATCAAAGTTTTGATTTAAAGCTTACGGGAATGACAGAGATCCTGGAGCCCTTGCGTGGAGGCAGTCGGTGTGCGCTTGGTAAGACAAGGACGTTCGAATCCTACCCATGAAGCTTTGCGGGGTGGCGCAAAGGATGCTGGGTAGTGTAGTCTTTGTTTGAATAAGACAGTTTAACATGGCTAAGCTTGATTATTGTGAATTTTAGTTGGTAATTTTAGTTATTTTTTTCCTATTTTGGTAGAGTATTTAACCCCAAGTAAGTTTTATGCATTTTTGGAAAATAAATAGAAATTTCACTGTCTGTTTCCGCTACTGAGTCGGAAATACATTTTTTTTTTTCTTTATAAGATAAGATAAGATAAGATAAGATAAGATAAAATAAGATAATCCTTTATGGGGAAATTTACAGGATTACAGCAGCATGAAATATTATATATAAAAATATTATATATACAGATAATAATTATTGTATTGTACAGTGTACACAGTGTAATAAACATACAGTGCAGGATAAATGTTATTATTGCAAATAAGATAAAATAAGATAATCCTTTATGAATAGTAAATAAAAAAAAAATAAAAAGATTAAAATAAGTATTATAAATAAGCAAATGAGCAATAAAAAAAAACAGTAGAGAATCCACAGTAACTGAAATATTATATATAAAAATATTATATATACAGACAGAAACTATTATAACTATTGTATTGTACAGTGTACTGCACAGTGTAATGCACAGTGTATTGCACAGTGTAATAAATGCTTATTATTGTGAATTAGTTGTGAATTTTAGTTGGTATTTTATTTTTTTTTTGCAGCATATTAAACCCAAGTAAGTTTTATGCATTTTAGGAAAAATAAATAGAAATTTCACTGTCTGTTTCCGCTACTGAGTCGGAAATACATTTTTTATTCTTTATAAGATAAGATAAGATAAGATAAGATAAGATAAGATAAAATAAGATAAAATCCTTTATTAGTCCCGCAGTGGGGAAATTTACAGGATAACAGCAGCATAGAGGATAGTGCAAACAAGAGACATAGTAAATAAAAAAAAACAAGATTAAAATAAGTATTATAAATAAGCAAATGAGCAATAAAAAACAGTAAAAAACAGTAGAGAATCCACAGTAACTGAAATATTACACATACAGACAGAAACTATTATAACTATTGTATTGCACAGTGTATTGCACAGTGTAATAACATGCTTGATTATTGTGAATTAGTTGTGAATTTTAGTTGGTCAATTTTTTTTTTTTGCAGCATATTAAACCCAAGTAAGTTTTATGCATTTTAGTAAAATAAATAGAAATTTCACTGTCTGTTTCCGCTACTGAGTCGGAAATACATTTTTTATTCTTTATAAGATAAGATAAGATAAAATAAGATAATCCTTTATTAGTCCCGCAGTGGGGACATTTACAGGATAACAGCAGCATAGAGGATAGTGCAAACAAGAAACATAGTAAATAAAAAAAATAAGATTAAAATAAGTATTATAAATAAGCAAATGAGCAATAAAAAAACAGTAAAAAACAGTAGAGAATCCACAGTAACTGAAATATTATATATAAAAATATTATATATACAGACAGAAACTATTATAACTATTGTATTGTACAGTGTACTGCACAGTGTAATAACACGCTTTGCACAGTGTATTGCACAGTGTAATAAATGCTTATTATTGTGAATTAGTTGTGAATTTTAGTTGGTAATTATTTTATTTTTTTGCAGCATATTAAACCCAAATAAGTTTTATGCATTTTAGTAAAATAAATAGAAATTTCACTGTCTGTTTCCGCTACTGAGTCTGAAATACATTTTTTATTCTTTATTTCAGCGGGGTTTTAACTTTAAAATAAGATAAGATAACATAATCCTTTATTAGTCCCACAGCGGGGAAATTTACAGGATTACAGCAGCATAGGTTATAGTGCAAACAAGAGACATAGTAAAAAAAAAAACAAGATAAAAGAAAAAGTATTATAAATAAGCAATAAAAACAGTAAAGAATCAACAATAACTGAAATATTATATATACAGACAGAAAACTATTATAACTATACTTGCACAGTGTATTGTATTGCACAGGTTTTTAGTGTCACATATAATATGTATATTTACATATAACATACAGTACCAGTCAAAAGGTAGGACACACCTTCTCATTCAATGGTTTTTCTTTATTTTTTATTTTCTTCTACATTGTAGATTAATATTATTGAAGACCTCCAAACTATGAAGGAACACATATGGAATTATGTGGTAAACAAACAAATGCTCAACAAACCAGAATATGTTTTATATTTTAGATTCTTCAAAGTTTGAATGAGAAGGTGTGTCCAAACTTTTGACTGGTACTGTATATATTATTAATTATTATATTATATTATTATATTCCTTTATTGATCCCTATGGGGGAAATTCGGGTGTTGCAGCAGCTCAACTACATAGAAACAGATAATAAATAAAACATATTATACAATAAAAATAAAATAAAATAAAAAGTATATCCACAAACTTTTGACTAGTACTGTAAATAAATATAAATATAACATTCTGGGAAGAGTAGCTCATTTGGGAAAAACTTGTATCTCCCACATTGTGAAAAGCAGAGATTATGTACATATATTTTTTTAATTTATTTTTTGGTGTATGAAACTACTGAGCTCTTTTCACCAGTAGATGGCGCCAAAGCGATGTGTAATTAACGACATGTGCAACAGATAGGGACCCACTCGTTTGGTCTGGTAGTTTTTGCACTGTTGCATGCCACTTTAATGAAATAAAATATATATATACACACACAGAGACAGGATAACAGACTTCTGAACCTGATGCATCACCATTTCCCCCCACATTTGCAATAGAGGAACTTCATACAGCTTATACAAAATTAATAAATAAAATTAAAAAAAAACAGATAATGCTTAAATCTGTTTTTAAAAAAATGAGGAAATATAGTTTTCATTCATTGAGACACTCAGGCTAATTTGGAAAAAAAAAACCTTCAATCACTCGGCCATACCTCACTCCTCTGGTCACGTGGTGCGCCTCTGACTGGGTGGTGGGCGTGTCTTAAACAGTGGGGTTTCATTCATAAATACTTTTAGCTTTAAAAAAACCCACATTAAAGTGTTCACAGAGGAGTTCCGTGTTATTGGCTCTGCCCCTCCAGCCCTGCATGGACCCGGCCAGTTGAGAAGGTGAGTGCTTATCTTTTATTTATTTTATTATATATATATATATATATATTTATTTTTTTATTTGCCGCATGCCTGCTCCTCAACCTTTCCAAGTCGTGAGCTACCTTCTCTATCGGTGACTGATGGAAATCATCAAAATGTCTTATTTATTAAAAATGTATCTGCTTTACATCCGTTTTTTTTTGTTGTTTTCTTTAAGTTCACTATCGGCTTTAATCTCTTGTCTCTTATTGCAAACGATCTTATCAGCCAAACCTCCATGAGGAAACAGTGACGAGGCTCATTATGTTGTTCCGGAGGGGAAACACACTGCTGTACCAAGCAATACAACAAAAAACCAAAAAAAAACAAAAAAATACGGTTTTCTTTTGTGCAACATTTTCCAATTTATTATTAAAACAGGTTATTATAATGTCCAATATTAACTATTGCATTCATATGTAGTTCCACGGACATAATGACGAAATTATAAAAAAAAAAAAAAGGATAATGGAAGCGAAACCGATACACAGAATAAAGGCAGTGATGCAGCTGGCATGGAAAGACGGAAAATGTGTTCAGCATGACGGGATGTGCCATGGCTGGGACCCCCGTGTGTCACCATCTGCTCAGCCAAGCCAGCAAACAGAGCAGTCCTCAGGGTTAGAGACACCATGGAAGTAAGACCATCAACTAAGTACCAGGCTGCAATGATTTCAAATGCTCATTTATTTATTTTTTTTACAAATATGGCTATTTCACCTAATATTTCTTAAAGCCTAACAACATAGGATCATTTTTTTTTTTTATCTGTGTATTAAACTGTGTTATTGCATTTAATAGTGAGGCATCTGTGTTGTGAGATTTCTTTAAAGATCATGTTCTGATGTTTGGTGTCATTCCCTGTGATGATGAAATATAGCATTTTCCCCATGATCATCACCACTAAAAGGGAAGTGATCCCAGTGATCTTTTTGAAGTGCACGTGTTGAATGCAGCAGGCACTTATGTAACGGCCAAACTTATTCACCCAAACTGAAATAAATTAACCAAAATAATCATTCTTCCGTGTGCTTGTCACCCAGCCATGCAGCTCTGCCATCCCGTCGCCTCGAGGCCGGGGTGAAAACTGCTGCTGCTGCTGCTGCTGCTGCTGCTCGGAGCTCGGTCGGCTGGTTGGACCGAGGTGGATGAGGATGCAGCAAGGGAGCTGAGGAGGGAGCCTCCTGAAACACACACACACACACACACACACACACACACACACACATACACACACACACACCAGAAGGCACACACATCCAGAGCTGCTGCTGCGCACTGCCCTCCATCAGGGTAAGACACTGGGCTGCTAGAAAGCAGGATGTGGTACAGCACTGCAAAAGGGAAGCATGCTGGTCACATCCTGATGGGTTTTGTTTTTTATTTTTATTATTTTCTTTTCATGCTTGGACGATAGATGCAGAGAGAGTTAGTCAGGTGGGAAGCAAACAGCTTGGCAGAAGCTTACAGGTTGTGGTGCTGAAGTTGAGTGCTGCAGTGACTGGCAGGAGAACAAGGAGCGCTGAGTGCTGCTGGCATGTTACTCCTACCCTGTTGGGTGAGTAGCTCTATCCAGGGTGTGTGTGTGTGTGTGTGTGTGTGTGTGTGTGTGTGTGTGTGTGTGTGTGTGTGTGTAGGAGTGTGTGTGTGTGTGTGTGTGTGTGTGTGTGTGTGTGGGCGTTTGGTGCATCAGTAGCTGTATTAATGACGATGATGTGTAGGAGCAAACGCATAGCAGCAGCGGTAGTGGAACTCAGCTGCTGGAGCCAGCGTTTAGTGAGAGCTGGTGTTTCTGTGTGTGTGTGTGTGTGTGTGTGTGTGTGTGTGTGTGTGTGTGTGTGTGTGTGTGTGTGTGTGTGTGTGTGTGTGTGTGTGTGTGTGTGGGATGTAGGTAGGTAGGTAGAGAGTCTTCAGGAATTACGAGGTGATGATTTGCAGCCGAGATGCTGGCATTTGCATCTTTCCGTGGGATTCGACACATGCGCACCAGCACACGCCGTACACACACACACACACACACACACACACACACACACACACACACACACACACGCACACATATAGTCAGTTTGTGCTTCAGGCTGTGAGATGATTTTTCTGCAGCATCTTCTATCATCTCATACAGCGAGTTATAAGACATCAGATATTAATAATGGACAGCAGAGTCTTGCTTTATTCCTGTGAACTCAGAGAAGTGTTGTTTTAGGTTTGGATTTGTTATTAACACAGTTAAAGAGCAGTATCTCTGGTGGCTGACTGTGTGTTTTGATGACCCGCTCTGGTAACAGTAATTTCCTCTGTGTGTGTGTGTGTGTGTGTGTGTGTGTGTGTGTGTGTGTGTGTGTGTGTGTGTGTGTGTGTGTGTGTGTGTGTGTGTGTTATCTCTAGGGGGACTCTCTAGTTGGCCTGGACCATGAGCAATGAGTCTACCGTCTGGAACATCCTACCAGAAAACTCCACAGTAAGTTTTCATTTCGCCACCGGCTTATCCTCAAACTTCCTGTGTATGTTAGTGCGTGCGTGTGTGTGTGTGTTAGTGTTTATAAGTGTGTGTGTTTGTGTGTGTGTTGTGTCCAGCTCCCCACCAGAACCATACTTTCCCCTCATATTCTCCTCTGGCCGATTGACTGGCTAATAGAGAACATCCTGACCTGGACCTAACATAATTAAATCTGTGATCTAATCTCGGCTTTAATTTCCCCCTCGCAGAGAAATTAAAATGTGACGTCGGAGTCCAGCGCTCATCAACACTCGCTGTTTCGTTCTCCCTCTGAGAGTTCAGCGCGACACTCTCAAGATCTATAGACACTCGAGGGTCTTCTGCCTTCTTTACATAACGGTGGTTGTCACGCCACTCTGGTACTCCACGAGAGAACAAGGCGTGCTGTTGTTCTCTTCTCTCCCACTCGTGTTGCCATCTATCATTCTATTTAAACCATTTCAATCCTACTTCTGTCTACAGCTGCACAAAGGAACTAGGGAGACCCATTTTTAGCTTTTTTTAATAACTGGATAAATAAGCCAAATTCAACATATTAAAGGAAACAAATAAATCAAGAAATGGGTGATTTAATAACAAACTCATCTAATATTGAATTCCACAACATTTATACGGCTAAAAGGAAATGTATTTGTTAATAAAAACCTAAATCTTGAAAACTAAACAATAATAATGAAAGATAATTACTGTCAGGATTTAAATTGTAAGTAGTTATTCATGTATTATGTCTGTGTTATTTTCTGTAATCATTTGACCATTTCATTTACTTACTCATTCAATAATTTATATGTTAATAAATCAAGTTAGGTTTGTGCTTCCTAGCTAACCGCTAGCTGTGAGCAGTGAACTCCTGTTTGCTTTAATGAATAATTGTGGACTCAAGTTCATGCAAATGTAGCGATTAATGCTTAACGCCACATAAATAATAGTATTGACAAAACGTGTACTAAGTGAGAAGGTAGATCAGTGAAAGACTTGGCTTTCTGTTTACGTGGGAGCTTAAGTGGTCAAATAAATAAAGTTTTGTCAATGAATAAAGAAGGAGATATTTCAAGATGTCCTCCTCCGTTGAAACATGTTCATCCAAACTAAACTAGCTGATCACTGGTTCTTCAGAGCCTCCACCGGTGCTCCTTGTGTGGTTAACTCACTCAGCTGCAGTCCTTCCTGTGACAGCGTTCCCTCAGCTAAGGTACACTGTAGACGGGTTAACAGCCCTGGCATTTATTGATTCATTTCACTGTTGCATTTATAGATTCACTTTATGCAGGTCGGCCGGCCGGTGGCTCTAAATCAATCTATTAAGCTGCTTGGTGTTACTGGGAAGGTAAAACAGCTGCTCAGTGAGGTGGTCAAATATTGGCTGGGGTTGATGTTACGGGGAGACGTTTCTCTAATTACATTATTGGCATATCATTTTTTTCTTTTTTTACAACTTTATTTAAGTCACATAATAATATTTATTATTGGTTGACGATGCAACACAACCTATACGTTTAACATATGAAGCATTTGTTCAAACTTTCATTTTTAAACAAATACAAAAAATGTGCAATATGACATCAGTTAACAAAGATTTGTTACATCAGAAGGTCAGAATAATAGTCACATTCTATCAATAATCGAAAAAATAAATCAAAAGTTGGAATTATTTGGTGGCAGAAAAAACATCTCTTCTTCTTAAGAGATAAACCAACGTCTTTTTCTGAACTACTCAAAATAACAATCCAGTTCAATATTATTATACTTAATCAGTATGAAATTTCCTTCGATAAAAAGCAAACAATACGAATAGCATACTTATGTCCCTCTGTCTTGCAAAAATGTCACTTCTGGATCTAAACTTGAATACAACTGTATATATATATATTTCATAAATGGGCTTATGCTGCATTCAATTTACCAAGGTATTCGGCAGTTGGAGCAGAAAATGACGTCACACCTTAGTTGACTGAGTTCCAGTCCAACACGTTTTACGACATGTTAGCCATCGTTTATAACGCCTTTTGGCAGTATTTCTTTCTATACAAACACCATAACATCATGTCCACAGGTTTAAGTTGGACAGTGCTGCATGTATGACTGATTTAATGAGACACAGGTAAGTGCTAATAAACAGCATATTACTACAGCTTTTTTTACTGTTGATGAGCGGAGCAGCTATGTTGGATTTTGTTGTTGAGGATGGTTGGGTTCATCGGACTTTCTCAGTCTGAAATCCGACTTCAGACGGCGTTCCAGCTGAAATCTGCACGACTTACTCATTCTGTCAGAATTCAAATTTCAGGCTTTTAGATCAGAAAATTCAGACTCTGAGTCGAGCGTACACGTGTTTCTACCTCTGTGCCTCGGCTCAGACAGGAGATCAGTTGATGCTTATGGGAAGCTTTCTTCTTTACTTAAGCTCTCCCTTTCAAAGCACCACACTTAAAAGTACAAAGTCAACACAGGAGGACACCTTCCTCTCTTCCTCTATCTACTTTACTTCCCCTCACCGCCCACTCAGGAATCATAGCTTTACAATTACCAGTGAACACACCTGTCGGTACAGAGCAATAAAGTCACATATGTAGCACTCTTTCACCGCAGACGTTCTACTGGCTCTAGTAGGAAAAGAACAGGTGTCTAATAATCTATCCCTCCATCTTCTCCCTCCTCTTTGTGTCTCTCAGGAGATCCCGTTCGAGGCCGAGGAGCAGCAGGATGGCTACGTGCTCCTCCTGGTGATCCTCTTCATCTTCCTGGTAGGAACGCTGATCTTCATCTCCGTCTTCCTCATCGCCTTCCGTCGCTACTGTCGGGGATGGCCATGCTGTGAAAGGTGCGATGCAAGAAAAAAAAAGACACCTTACACCTTGCATTTTAGCTCTTCGGCCTCATGCAGTGCGACTTCTTTAGAGTTTAACACTGTTAGCAACAAACCGTAAGGAGCTACATGAAGGGTGGACTTTATAAAAAGCAGAAGCTGCACAGTTTAATAACTTATAAAATTATTATATATTATGTTGTTTCCTGGTGCTTCTGTTATTTAATCCCTCAACACTTCTCCTGCGCAGTCAAAAAATACTAAAGATTATTTTATTCACATGTTGACGGACAACATGAGGGAAATTTATTTTCTCCTGGATTATTATCGCAGTTTTAAACAGTTTGAAACACGTGGTTTAATGCTTTGAATGACAGTAAAACCAAAGAAAGAAGATAAAAAAGTAATTTGTAAGGTTTAGACAACAAAACCACTTGGCTAGGTTTGATAAAAAATCATCATGGTTGGGAATTATATTCTACGGAATTGACACAAAACAAAACAAAAACGCAACAAAAGTACTTGGTTTAGGCAACACAACTACTATATGACTATGTTAAATCTACAAAAGTACTTGCACATGGGACACAAATAAGAAAGACCCTTGCTTTCTTATTTGAAGCTTATTTATAATAAAGGCTTAATTATTACTATTATTATTATTTGTGCTAACTCAAAAGCAAACGTAATCAACGCCAACATTTGTTTCCCTGGAAATGTTATTCCCCATGCAGTTCTGTTGTATATGAACGTAATTTTTAGGAGACAGTGCATAATAGATGAGGCTCATTCAGTTGAAAACAGAGCTAACAACTTCCTGTGAAATCGTCTGCTTTTGCTCCATTCAGTGAATCCCAAACCCATCTCCAATTCCAATAACAGACAATGATCCATTAACTAAATGAAAGCATCTAAAGCTGTACTGCAGTAGTCAGTAGAAACCATGATGTAACCCCAAATAAACACGTTAATCCAGGACAACATGCTGCTTCCACTTATGAAACATGTCAGCTGTTTGAGTGTCAGATCCCCCCCCCGTTGGAGGCTGTTATGAAAACACCTCGCTGGAAACACATTCAGCATTCAGGCTCATTAATTTGTGATTCATATGTGTTTATTCAGCAGCAACATGGCTACCCCTCCAGACGCTTTGTCCCCCTCCACAGCAGCACGCATCATCAAGTACACTTGAATATATGAGAGCGCACCAGCTAGATGCAGATAAACACAGAGAGCACAGAGAAAAGGCGAGGCTTGCAGGGGGAGAATCGAGCAGACTGGTACAAATGATGAGTGTAATGAGATTTCATAGCAGCCATCGGCAGTGATTAATCTCGCATCGCAAACCCAGCCCTGTGTGTGCAGGGGGAGTACACACACACACACACACACACACACACACACACACACACACACACACACACACACACACACACACACACACACAATGTGAGGAAGCGGGAGCCACAGAGGAAATGAAAGACAAGAAGAAGCACAGATCTGGGTGGACGGAGAAATCCCTCAAGTCAATTCACACCCACACACACACACACACACTCTCACAAGCACTAACATGCAGCTCATATCTCTGCACAAAGAAATCAGATGGAGAGAAATGTCGAGGAGGAGCTTTCAGTTTCTTTTTTTCCCCCACATCTTAATATAAATTCTGAGCACGAAGAAGCTTGTTCGAATCAGCGTCAGTTAAAGAAGTTGAAAACACGAAGGTTTACAGAAGATACTAAAAGAAGCGTACATACTCTGTCCCCTAAACAATGTGACCTTTATCCTGCCTTCTCCCTGGGCTCTTAAAGATGAGTGGAAGCATGCATTCAATAAAGCACCACGCTTTATCAGTCCAAGAGCTCCCCTGGCTCTGAGGGTTATCAAGTTACCGGCAAGGATTAAGGCCCTCATTGATTATACATCCAGTCCTATAGGCTCGTCCTTATAGTTGTCTTGCAGCTGTGTTTTTAAACGCAGAACAGAGAAGTCAAACAGTGATGAAGCTGATCGTAAAGCCTTGTTCTGCCTGCGTCTGCGGGGTTTTGACAGATGAAAGACAGACTTTGGGAATAATCATGTCACGGCATTGATCTGAATGTTTCTGTGTCCCCCAGGGCCAGCGATGACCCTGAGAAAACCAACACCACCTACGTGGAGGAGTCTCAGCCCACCCATGGTAAGAGGGGGAAAAAAAGGACAAAGAGGGAGCGAGTGATGGGGGGGGGCAGATAAAGAGGCGAGTAGCTGAGAGAGGGGGAGTAATGGAGACGGGCCGGCTGGGAGATGGAGGGATTGGATTGTCGGGAGTGGGGATATTTTTATCGCGTCAGCACAAATGTGTAATGTCTAAACCATTAAAATATTGTGATCTCGACCCAATTAGTTTAAGTAGCTTTGCCACTCCTGGAATGCATTTTGACATTTTGGGCCCAGAGAAATGTCCCTGATGCAAAATGATTTATTAAAAGGAATCGCTTCACTTTGGCATCAAATTTGCTTTTGGAAGGCTTTTTGTTCAATATTTCAGTCAGCAGTTTGCCAAATTAACATTATCATCCTCCACAGAGGTGTCTGAACATCAGACGCTTCACTTCAAACTCTTTAAAATCATTTTTTGGGGTATGTTATGCCTTCATTATAGGTCTCCGGCAGGACTGCGGATGTTGTATATCCCTATATCACCAGGGAACAACAGACTTTAGGAAGAGCTATGGTACTCTTATGATATATTAGATGAATCATCACCTATTATGTGGCATTATATTAACATGCACATACAAAATGTGGAAACAACAATAGTAGAGCCTGGTTGCAACAACAAGGATTATTTTTAAACCTAATTAAATCATGTCGCACCAAACTCTTAAACTATCTTAAAATAAGGAAAGATAAACATTTAAGCCTTTTAAATGGTTAAGTTTTTACTGTAAACCCAGATTAAATTAAATTCTGTTCCACCAAAACTTTAAACTCATGCAATCCGGTATTAACTTTAAACCTACACTTGAGAAGGTTTAACTTTTGAATTGGCTGCTTTTTGGAGATGGTTTGAACTAAATAATCCAGTTCAGGGACAGACTCCACACAATTGAGTTTTATGATGTTGCTGCTGAATTTCTCTCAAGATACCAGTTCATCATGGAAACTGTAATGAAGCTGAACAGAAAGATTGGACAATACTGTGAAAAAGTTTTTTTAATCTTCTATTATGGCCAACAAGATTCTCTCAAAGGAGCATGAATTAGAGATTCTCTGCCGACCCATCATGTGTATAATTAGGCTACGTAACTGACTTTTAAGATAGCTAGTTAGAAAACAATGTAAGCAGCCAGAATTGAAAGGTTTCCGCCCCTCTTTTAGATGCCCACACATTTCTATATTTATTTAATTTAATTTGGGTAAGAAATCATCTCCATAATGATTAAACTCTATTTAATGTTGGTTTAAACTTGGATTTATTAAAGAAAGATTATTTTTTATTTGGGCAACTGATCTCTGCTTAATTTAAATCTGTATTTCCCCTTTTTACACCTAGTTCTGATAACTAATTAGAACCAATCTGAGACTCTACTGCTAACATGCGCACAGTGACAATGCTAGCATGCTAAAGCTAAAACATGTTTACCATGTTCACCATCTTAGTTTAAGTGTTTTTGCAGATTTTTGTTGTTATATTCAACTGATATACAAAAGAGTATAAAGTCAGGAGATCGTCACAGTCAGTAGGCTTCATCCTCTGGGGACCATGAATGTTGTTGAGATGTTTCAATCTGAAGCAGATTCACCAACATTTCCATCCCTAAAGCCGCGTCACTATCATGGCTGAATATTCTGATTAACAATAACCTCCCGCTCTTCCTCCTCTGGTAGAAATCACCATCAGGGTGGATGAGTCCGACTGCCTGTCCATGGCGAGCTCTCACGACCAGGAGACCGAGCGCTTCCTGTCCACGGGCACCATGGGCCGCCGCGTCTCCTTCAACGAGGCCGCGCTCTTCGATCACGGCAAGAAGGCGCAGGAGAAGGGCCGCAGGTTAGAGAGCCGACCAACACGGAGGCGCACATTTGCAAATGCTTTTTTATTCAGTGTTCAACTCACATTAACGTCAGTGCACTCTCTCTCTGTGATGAAAGGATTCACATGTTTAGCTGTGTCCATCTCTCCTCTATGTTAGTTTAGGGTTAAGAATAAATTGTGTGCATTATGAAGGCCGTGGACACAAAGAGCTCTCAACCCTTCTCCTTATTTCACTGCCCTACTTTTCTCTTTAAACCGGGAGCCTTCAAAAGGAATTGTTCTGCGGGGCTAAATGCAGAATAAAGTGCAACTCTGATGGTTCGGAAGTCAGACACTTCCCCATGGCGGTCTGCCTCTTGTGCAAGGATAAGCGTCATGGTTTTTTACTTATCCAGAGTGAATGCGACTTGTGTCTCACATTGAGAGGATTTTATCGCTTTTTATTTGAAGACGACATAGCGTAGAAAGTGAGTCTTTTTTGGATTATAAAGCAGGTCTAGATGCTCTATAGATACTGTGAAAGTATCAAAACACTTAATCCACGGAGAACACATGTCATATTAAGAAGGGCTTAAAGAGCCAGGCACAAAACGGAGCGATTAAGACAGAGGGTGAATACAGGTTTACTCCATAGACGGTGTATATTATAAGAAGGCAAAGTCATCCTGACGTCACCTATTGGTTTGTCGACTGTGTTTTTGAAGCCACAAATACGGTATTTTGGCCATCGCCATCTTGTTTTTTTGCAATCAGTCAATGGAAGTGACCATTTTACGACTGCAGATGAGAGACGTAGAGATGGTGTACAGCTGTGGTAGCGGCCTGTCAATCACAAGTAAAGCAGATCTTGCTTTATGGTCTGTTTTTGCCCTAAATGGGACCATCATTTTCTAAATGGACATCATGATGAAGTGAGGAAGACTTGAAACTAGAGATTGAGACAATAAACTCATGTTTACAATGTTTAATGAGGTAAAAAATAAATGAGAAGTAGGGCCATTTTCCTCATAGACTTCTATACAATCAGACTACTTTTTGCAACCAGATGAGTCGCCCCCTGCTGGTCAGTAGAAATAATGCAGGTTATAAGCACTTCCTCATTGGCTGAACACTTTTCAGAACCGGAAGTTGCTGCCTGATTTATATACGCAGACAAAAGGGAAAATATAAAGTGTTTTTTGAACATTGAATTATGTTCTGGTAAAAAAAAAAAAAAAAAAATACCAGTATGAACCTGAAAATGAGCATGATATGTCTTCTTTAACTCTATGTTGTTGTCTCCAGGTACACTCTGACCGAGGGCGACTTTCACCACCTGAAGAACGCCCGGCTCACACACCTCCACATCCCTCCACCTGGCCTCAAGATAGTCACTATCCACGAGTGCGACTCGGTCGAGAACAGCATCACCATGACGACGCGCCCCGTCGCCAAGTCATCCCTTTCCATCTTCCAGGTGACGGCCTTTTAGCCTGCTTGTCTTGTCTTGACTGGGGTTAATTAGAAAGTCGGGGCCAAAAAAAATATGTATCAACCAAACGCAGGGATCAGAGATCTCTCTGCCTGATCATTTAAACAGGCTGTGCACATTGATTTCCTATTCAGATGTTTAATCACTGCTGCAAAGCTGGCAGCTGGAGAGAGGATCTGGACATGATAATCATTCATAGCCTTCACGTAAACACGAAAACAAACTTTGGAAGCGGAGCTACAGGGCATGGCTCTATTTGTACTATTCTGAATAACTGGATTAATCATCAGAGCTTTGCAGCAAACACACATGTTCAACTACTGATTTAAAAAAAGAGATCATTTTATTTGTGTGTGCTTTCCCTTCAGCCGATGCTGTGCCCTCTACCACAAACAGCGTTGACCAGCCTGAGTGTCAACCCCAGCTGTGCCCTCCCCGGAGACGCTCTCAACTCCGTGGTGGACACCAGCTTCAGTGAGAACACCATTTCTCTCAGCGCTAAAGAGCCCATCTCCAGCTCCGTAAGTCGCCTCCAACTGCTGTGACAGTCACGATGACTATACATCCTAAATTTGGCATGCCAAGTGCAAATATTTTACAACTACTGTGAGTGTGCATACAAATGACCTGTAAGAGCTCATGTTTTGGAAAAATGCAGTGTGCAAGAAGTGTTAATCATTTGTAGAGTGATGCATTTTCTGAATATAGTCACTCAGTACACCAAACGGCTATTAAAGCAGCCAACCAGTGAATCATACAAAAGGACTTCAGAGGGTCACGGAGCCTGAGGGAGGACCGACAACAGTGATGGTTGATGGGTAAACAAGGAGGCCTGTGTGGAACATCACTGTCAGAGAGGATTAAACACACACCGCCAGTCTTGGCAGGTTTTCTTTTCTGACCGCGTCTCTCTCTCTCTCTCTCTCTCTTTCAGATCGAGTTGATGGCAGCGGGGCCCCGGGGCCGAGGCAGCAGTGTCAGTGTCGGTGAAGGGGCCGCGGTGAGGAGCGGCGGTGCCACTCATGCTGCCGGTGGCGGTGGAGGAAGCCAGGGGCCCGTGCTGCAGTTCTTCACCAAACTGCGGCGCCATGCCAGTCTGGAGGGGGCCAGTCCGTACTTCAAGATCAAGAAATGGAAGCTGGACAGCAGCCAGAGAGCCTCCAGTCTGGACACCAGAGGTAATGGATCCCTGATATATATATATATACATCAGATAGATGTTCATATTTTTAGAAACAATCTGTGCCAATGCAGCAGGGAGGTTCTCGTAACTGAGAAAATAAAGTTGTCGTCCTGGCAGTTTCTTTCTTCGATGTATTTTCTTCTATTTATTTAGTATTTCTGGTAATACTCCCTTGTGGTGAACAGACAACAGTTAAGCATGGGGCTCCAGCAACCAACTGTGTGATGCCTTTTGGCTGCTGAGACTCAGATATACAGCCAGACACACACACACACACACACACACACACACACACACACACACACACACACACACACACACACACACACGCACACGTATGACACAGATGGCTCAGTGACGTAAAGTTTGGTCTTCCAAGTCAGTTTGAGCCTCTGAGTAAACCCTCCCTGCCGATCCCCTTTTATCCTATACACACACACACACACACACACACACACACACACACACACACACACACACACCTACACCCACACCACACACACACACACACACACACACACACACACACACACACACACACACACAGTTCTCCCTGTGCTTCCTAAAGGCTCAGTCCTCCGATCCCTCCAAGGTACCGAGAAGAAAGTTCGCAAAATCCCCTCAGAAACCAGAACAGTTGATGGGAGCTTTCTCCTGAATTAAGTGTCCCTTCCCTCCCGCCTGCTGTTAACACACAAAACATGTTCAACTCACTGCTCCCCCCCCCCAGGCTCTCCCCAAGAGGAGACAGTTCCAGCGTCAGCGAGCCGCCAGCGAGAGCATGGACCAGGACGACAACGACGCGCACCACATCGACCTCATCCAGTACATCGCCCGCACCCAGGACGCCGCCTACCGTCCCAGCAACCCAAAGTCACGCCTCCTCTCGCCTCCCTCCACACCACCCCCCTCCCTCGGCAGGTATCTTTAATTCCCTTGCCATTCATCTCGTTCACTGCTTTGCTGCCTTGCACTCATTTCTTTACTGTAGCTGGAAAAACGTTTCTGGAGATGTTATACAGCGAGATACGGCTCTAAAGTCCCAATTCTTCACCACTTTGCTTGAGAATAAAAGTGCTTTTATGACCAGAGAAACCCTAAAGTGGTTGTTTTAACATGCCAGGTGAGCAGGGATACAATAACATTTTAAATGAAAAATACAGAAAAGGACGTTTTAAAACAGTCCTCTTTTCGATCCCATTTAATTCAATCAAAACACAACATGCTGTGTAACTACTGTGTAAATAAATACTATTTAACCGCAGGCTGATTTGTATGTAATGAGATCCCTGTAAACAAGAACCACTTTTAGGATTTCGGAGACAGATGTAGGGGATTCCCAGAGTGCACTTTTTTTATTTTCTTTGGAGAGTGAAATGGAGAATCAGGACTCTGGGTTTATACTGGCATAGGAAACCATTCCATCGCTGACATGGTTCGGATAATGTCATGAAGGTCAAGGGTCACTGGGATTTTTTTTATTTTAAGTTCGCAACTATAGCAACGCAGATTCCGCCCAATATATTAGTTTATAAACAAAAATAAACAATCTGCTTTGGTAGCATTTTTCCTTCACTGACTACGAGATTAAATCAATATTCCCTGTGTATGTTTGTTGTTGAAATCGAAAGCAATTTCCTGGAAGCCGCGGTGCTCCTGCTGGTATCACTCTAGTAGCGTTTCTTCCATTATGTATGAAAGTGAAAGCAAGGGGGTTTCTGGGAATTATCAAGCACGCATGGCATCAGTATTCAGCTGAATTCAGTTTGAGGACATGCAACTGCAGCCATTGCAAGTCATGAAAACCATTCTGTGCGGTGTGAACACAGCCATGTGTCAGGTGAATGTGTTATTCAGGGAAATGCTCTGACACTGATGCTTGTTTTTCGTGTCCCCTTCTTTCTCTCCTAACTATTTTTTCGTTTTTTTATGTCGTCTCTCCACACCTGTGTGCACGCTACAGGGTAGAGGTAGAGGTGATGGTGGAGCCCAGCTGCAGCCATGGAGGACCAGGGGTGATTGGCCTGTCCCCTGATCCCCAAGACGAAGCACTGTCCCTGCCAAGAAGGGAAGGTGCAGACCCCCCGGATCCCCAGGACCCCCAGTCACTTTACAAAGACATCTGGACCCTTCGCGCATCACTGGAACAATACGCCGCCTCCGACCAGAGCAGCAACACTGACAGGAACTCCGTCTGCAGCGATGTGGAAAGCGTGTGTTCGCTGGGCGGGCGCACGGAGACGGAAAGAGGAGGCGTCCCCAGCTACCCGTCCCAGGATATAGGGGACGAGGCAGAGGGTGGAGAGGGTGGAGAGGACGACAAGGACGACAAGGGCGTTACGATGTATATGGAGGAGAGGTTTGGGGCGAAGGAGGGAAGGAGGAGGAAACAGGGAAGCACGGATTCAGAGCGAGGGAGCAGCGACGGCGAGACGGGGAACCGTAAATTGCTGCAGATGGACAGCGGCTACGCGTCCATCGAGGCTCCATCACGCGGTCCGGAAGACCTGCGACTGTTTGGGAACGGCAGCGGCAGCCCGAAGGACAGAACTGCCCACGAGAAACGTCACCACTTTACCAACGCGGGGCGAAGCGGCACCGTCGGTGAGAGCTTCGAGACGCATCTCCTTGAGGAGGAGCTGGAGGACGAGATGCTGTTGGGCGCCAGCGGAGGAGTTTCCATAGAAACGGGTGCCGGTTCACTGAGCTGGTTCCCGTACGGTCAGATGCTCACACCTCGAGAGGCCGCGCAGCCTTCGCCTTCGACTTCGACTCAACCGCCGCCTCTGCACCGGCGAGACTACAGCATAGACGAGAAGACGGACGCCCTCTTCCACGAGTTCCTCCGCCACGACCCTCAGTTCGACCAGCAGGAGTCGCCGCTGAGGAAGCACCGGTCCCGAATCCACCTCCGCAAGCAGTGGCAGCGTCACAAGCAGTGGAGCGACCCCGGCGTCAGACACCTCCAGACCTCCTTGGACCGACACCGGACTCCGCTCAGAAGGGGGGACAGTGTGAACTACCCTCTGGACACGAGCTACCACAGCACACTCCCCCGCATCGTCAGCACTCCCGACGAGGAGACCAGCGAGGGGACGGGCAGCACTCCTGACACTCCAAAGGTAGAGCCGACGACTACTCGGAGAGGGGGCGAGGACAGGGAGCAGGGCATCTCCGTCAGAGACACTGAGGACAACTCCTCCTCTTCCACACTACATCTTCATCCCTCCGCTGGTCACCACGACCCTCAGGAGGACAGCAAACAGCCCGCGCTCCCTCCCGAGCCCCCGGACGAACGCTCTCCCCCTCATCTGCCCGACTCCTCAGGCTACGGCCCGCAGACCATCACAGCGGAGCTCGCAGACAAACTGACCGCTAACCTGGATGACAGGCTGTACGCGGGCCTCCGCAGGACCAAGGACACCGGCGCCGAGTGCGTGACGGTGACGGCGACGCGCACTTCTCCGGACCACAGCCCAGTGTAGCAGGGCTCCAGTCGTCCTCCTCGTCGTACACACTCCTGCTGATACACACTTTCATTTCGGTTTCCTCAGTTTTGTCGTCTCTCTGTGTAAAGCTTGAATGGTGTGTTGAATGGAAAGTGTGCTTTGAATCATCTCACATACAGCTGATCCACCAGAAAATGCAGCTAGCCTCTCTTCATTGCCGTTACAAAGCTGTTCAGTGTTGCCATTTTTTTGCTTTTTTTTTTTTTTTTTGTGATGAAAAAATATCCAATGCAAGATAATAGACAAACAGAGCTAACATATCAACAAAGGACGTGCTTTTAGTAATAATTGTTTCTTCCATTAATTGTTTCTGTGTCTGTAGTCTGTGTGCATCTCTGCCTTCCTGTCTCTGCTCTCCAGTTTGAATAACTGAAGCCGATGTGGCCTCAGTGCTTGTTGATCCACTGTGAAACCAGGTGCTATTAGATGAGGAGAGAGCTTCAGATCTGGACGCAACAGCGAGTCTTTTGATCATGCATTAGTGGAAAATAAGCAGTTTTATCACTATTTATGAGCTAGAAAATTATTTAAAATACCTGAATAGTTCATGAAAGCTATCTGAGGCAAATTTAAAGGGACAGTTCACCCCAAAAAAATCATAAATACTCGTGTTCCCTCTCACCTGTAGTGCTATTTATCCGTCTAAATTGTTTTAGTGTGAGTTGCAGAGTGTCGGAAACATCGAGAGGAAGTGGACGAGAGGCTCTCGTTTATAGTTTATCGATAACTGATCACTGAGCTAGCTGATGTTTGAGCTCAGCAGAGGAAGACACCATTAATGTTTACATCTCGCACAAACGCGAGCCTCTCGTCTTCGAGTAGAAGCAGACTTCCCTCTGCGTGGTGATACAGTGGGCTGTAGCTTAGTAGGAAGAAAATAGTTCCTACATGAAACTGCTCACAACGAGGTCTGTGGATAATGTCGATTAACCGGGTCTTGATTTCTGGAAAAGAGACATGCTGTTATTTTTTTGGTCTCTTTGAGCACTGCTAGCTGAATGCCATCTAGTTCCTTTATATTAATGAGAAGGCAGACCTCTCTAACTAAAAACAAGTCTTTACTCGCACCAAAACAATAGATAAATAGCACTACAAATATGAATTTAGATTTTTTTTTGGGTGAACTGTCCCTTTTTAAGTTGTTCACACTGGTTGTTTAGATCAGTAGTTCCCAACCTGAGGTGGTCCAAAGAGAATGATTAAAGTGATTTGTGTTTTATCACACACAGTTATCTTTGGTTTGGTTTTGTCTTAAGACATCAGTTTGTTAAGGACGTCAGTCTGCCTAGAAGCTAACATAGCGATAGCTGGGAGCAGTTGAGGTTTGACTGGTGAAATATGCCAAAATTCGATATAAGAGTTATAATTTAAGCTCTGTAGGACGATGACGTCACAGTTCTTAACCAGTTACAAAGTTCTGATGGGCAGATTGTTTTTCCAGTTGTTGGAAGCATCCCTCAAATCATTAGCGGTCAGGAAACGAGATAAAAACTAATTTCCTATTACTTATTTTTGTATCCACGATTTGTTCTTATTTTGTTAGTTTGTATTGATTCCTTGGATTCACCAGTGTTTTATAATTTTTGCTTTTTCTCTTAGCCAAAAGAAAACTAGAAAAATAAATTATCTTATTTTCACAGTCCACAAATTGTTTGTCCTTTGCAGGGAAATTTAAGTTTTAAATTTGAGGAACACAAAAAAACAGCACATGAATATTATTATACATTTTAAAGTAAATGGAATGATTGGATTATTCAATTTCTGGGCTAAATAAATATTATTGGTCCCTTCATCCTAATTTAGACAAGAAAAACTCCTTTGATGATATTGCGTACGTTCAGCTTCTAAATGACTTATAGATACAGCTCTTCGATGCTTTTGATTTTCCTGTGACACCAGCATTAGCGCTCTGGAAAATCAAGTTTACTTTATTTTATTTTATCTAATTCACTCCTACTGTTTTTAGGCATTTTCCAGAGTAGTTACACACGGCTGCCCTTATATAGTGTTTAGGAGGGCATTATTTATGCTAATAATAAACATCTGGACTTGATGTCACTTATTTTTGTCTCTTAACAGAAAATGAAGAGAAATTTAAGAGAATGTTGCTGCATGAGGCGCATAGAGAGCTGCAGCGATGACGTATTTTTGTAGGCAAACCCGAATGTTAGCATCGCACTGGTTCTCTCTACAAACAGCCAATGGGATTTTTCCATTGCTTTTTGGATTAATGCAGAATATAAACTCTGTTGCTAACACTATGATACCATCACGTTTTGTTCAGCAAGAACAGCTTAACAAAGGAACATCACTTTTATGATGTTTGAATTGTGAATTCAAGGTTCGGCTACAAACAAACTACACCACCCATGAGCGCAAGTATAAACACAACGAGGCTATGAAGGTGGATCATTTAGCACGATTTAGCCACTTGTTAGCAACACCTTTTTAAAGACTCATTCAGTCTTCCAAATTGCCAAGAGGGATACTTACTTACTTACTCATTTTGTGTTGTAGAACAAAACCTTCAAACTCTAAAGCTTGTGTTGACCACAGACCTTATTCTCAGACTTTGAGACGAGGGAAGAGGAAGTGCAAAAATGCTGACTCATTTATAGGTTTGAAGACTCTATTTTAAGGGGCCACAAGCCAAAAAGGTTGGGAACCACTGGTTGGGGTAGTTGGGATATGAATAACGCAGTTTGCAAAGGCCAGAAATCATAAATTGATCTTTTGAAAAGGAAGCTATCCTTCGATGTCTTCATTGAGCGTCGTGATGTTTTGTTGTTTTTGACTGAAAAATGCTTCTCAGCTATTTGACAACTGTGTTGTTTATTTTTGATCTGTTTTTTTTAACAATTGATTTGATATTTTTCTGTACGTCTGCATTGCTTGAATGACAATGAAAACTGAGAGTGTGGCAGGTTTGAAGAGGACAGGCTCAGAGCTAACAGACCAGACATCACGACTTCTTCATCAGTCACAGATATGACAATAATCTCCATAAACTACGACTCTTTGTGCTCTTTGGCATCGCTGACACTGACCTCTGTCCTTACAGGCAGAATAAACTCAGTCTTGTGCACAAGTTTACAGCCATGAGGTGGGCCGTTACATTAAAGCTATGAGAGGACACAGCTTCCCTCACAGACGTTTGGTGTTTATCGAATTTATAAGAGAGGCATGCTTTCTCGTGCATGAGGACTCTTGAGAACAGGCTTTATTTGTCCGCATCTGACATTCTCCTCTTCCCCTCCTCTTCCTCTTCGTCTCCTGAGAAAGTTGACAGTGCAGTAGGGGGTGGGGGGGGATGCCCAAGGGCTTCACTTCCTGCCAGCTTATAAAACCAGACCGAACAAAGACGTTGTTTGTAGTTAAGTCCGCTTTATTTTTTTTTGCCTCTTATTCGGCTTCCCTTAAAACAAACCGCTAATGCCGCTCAAACGAAAAACCCCGGACGGCAGATCATGTCCTGTCGGCGAATAGTTAAAGAACTACATTTTTTTTTTGCTCACAGATCTCAGCAGCAGGCTGATTGTAACCCGGTCACGCTCATAAGATCTCATCCTCAGAGGGGCTGCTGGGCTTCTCCGTCTCTCCCTTCGTGCAGTGAGGAGAGCCCCTGCACAAGATGGTGTTGAATATTAATCATAAGGAGAAGGGTTTCCACCTTTCATCCCCTGGTCTCCCTTTTGCTCGTTCTTTTGAAGCTATTACCACGCAGTAAATTGAAATCACTGAATAGACAATCAGGGGGTTATAAAACATTATCCTCCTCTCTTTGTTTGGCTGATGATGATGATGATGATGATGATGATGCTCCTTTCCAGCCTGCCCAGATTAGATCTCTCCCCGCTGCATGACAGGAGTCTCCTCTTGTGGATAAGTGCAGATTCTTTGTTCCCAATTAAGCAATGGCATGAGATGAAAGGAGGTGAACTCAAATAAGAACTAGAGAGGGAAGCGTTATACATTTTTGCAATCCTTTCTTTAACATAATGCTCCAATAAAACTAATCCACCATGAAGAAAAAACACAATGTGGCTCGAGCACATTTTGTGCACTCAAAACGACGGTTCTTTTTATGACGGCGCTAATCAGCAGAAGAGAAATTAAATCCTCTCCTCTCAGCTATAATGACTGATGCTTCCCTGATGATACTAATTACTCAGCAAAATTCTGACAGGGCTGGAGAAAAAAAGGGAAGACGGCTAAACGCTAAAACGTCTGAGTCAGTACGAGATGACGACAGCAACAACCGAAAAATGTCCACGAAGGGTTGCTTTAACGTACATGTGTACAAAGATTAAACTCTGCTGCGTATACAAGCACAACGTCACAAGAGCTAGACTAAATGGTCGTCCTCGTTTAGGTTTAGACAGATGCTGTATAACTGGGGACACTGTGGTTAAAAAAAAATGGTGTTTGCGTACTAACCAGTAGCCTGTCAACTGCATTGATGCATAGCTGTGTGTAGGTCTGCATGAGAGTTAACATTTTAGTACAGATCTTCATGTTTTCTCAGAGTTGCGGTACAAAATGATGCATAGTCACTGCTCATTTGTTAAATGCAGAAGTCGAAACGTTGGTACCACTAGAGATTTTGTACTTTTAAGAGTCATGCTAGGATTCTGTGATGAGATTTTGTGAGATTTATCCCCTTTGAAAGTAGAAGTATTTCTGTATTCCTTGCTTGTTAGTAAACCGCTTAATTTCTCAAAGGAAAAAAACAAAAAAACAAGTCGAGCTTTCTTAACAACTTTGCTTTTGTTGATCCAAATCAATTGAGCCTTGAGGGACCAAATTATCAAAAAAAAAAGAATGTTATTTTAGGGTTGTTTTCCAATCTGTGAATAAATGAATGAAGCAAAAAGTGTTTCTAACTCTTTTTATTTCTGAGGGGATGGTCGTTAATCGAGGTGTGGGAACTCATCGCAGATAAGGTTCCCTCTCATGAATCTCATTTAATTTTCTTTTTCCTCTGTTGCTTTGGCTCGTATTGATTTCTTGCCTCTTCTTATCAGCTCTTTCAGATTAATTGGAAAGAAAAGCCAAATCCAGCCAGTGATCTACAAAGAGTGTGCCTTCTCCATCGCTCCTTATAATCTATCACACTGACCTGCAGACTTGAACTGCAGGGCCGAAGTCTATAAGAGAGCTAAAAGAGAAATACTATGATACAGATGGAGACTGATGCTCCTGATGCAGAGAGCAGAGTCACGACTACACAGTGTAGTGGCCATTCATGCTCCGAGGTCTTTCGGCCACTTATTCTGCAAGGTATCTTGAGTTCCGACTCGTGTTGTTTTTTAATTTGAAATCCATTACAACGTGACAGCAGGTGATTTCCATCCAAGATTCTTCCTGGCTGTTCCACTACTGGCTTGATGTTACAAAAATAAAATGCATTGGTTATCACTGCATCAGAATACGTTAAAACATGCAAAACACGGTGAAAAGCTTGTTGCAAACAAAATGTGAACCCTTTTTTGCAACATGCGCTGAAAAACTGCATTACGGCACTATTTACTGTAAATAAGAAAATATCTACTCTAGAACTTTATAGCAAGAAAATAGCAAACAACATACTGAAACAAAAGCTGTGATACAAGCTTAAATAATATCAGAAGTTATGTCATATGCCATGCAAACACACAGTTTTACCCAATATGAATATATGATTAATTGAGTCTTACTCACAGTAGGCATGGATGTGAAATATGAGCTGTACGTCAATGTGTATTATTATCATGACCCAAAAAGTGTTGAGTTATAAATTACAATATTCTGAATATTTATTAAATATTCCTTAAAATCAATGAAAAAGAAAACAACCAGACAAAGCAATAATAAGAAGAAGGCGTAATGTTATTTAAAACAGTCTGCAGTCTGTTTCTGCCTCTAGCAGAATCATTTCACGTCATTTCTTCACTTGAAAAAAGAGCTCTCAGAATCTCCTCTGGGTTTTCTTTCACTCTTTTGCATCATCCTGCGCCTTTCTCCGTCACCCGTTATTGTCCGTCAGCCAATCGCTGAGCCGAACGCCTCAACAGAGAGCCAATGATGACTTTGCAGAGGGGGTTCCTCCAGCATGTGAGGGTTTGTCAATGGCGGTGCAGTGTGGAAAATCCAGCGTAGCATCCTTTGAGGCTGGTCACATATACAATGTGGATGAAAGCTGTGTGCACTGGACTTAATGGGAACTCTGAGGCAACAGTGGCCCAACAGCAAATATGGCTCCAACACATCGATATACAAAGATTCAGCCTTATTCAAAATCCCGTTTAAATTTGTAATAATGCACATACCTAAAAATCCAGGCTCGGAACATAGCCTTATTCGTATACATATGATACATGTTGAGATAAGGATGGCAATTAATAAATAACAAAACAATCTACCATTGTTGTTTATTCATTATTTGTATTGTTTCAACCATTTCTCATCATGCTTAGACCGTTGCATGTTAAATGCCAAGTCTTGATAAAGGAGATATTTTCATATAACTCATCTGTTTGAATTATATTAAGGCTTAAAGGTGGATGTGGTCACAGGCGTAGCTTTCTGCTAGGCACCGCTGGAGCTAATTCGAATAAATAAACTTGACCTTTTTGGTGTGTTGATGCCTTTCGGGGAATTTTTCATGCAATACAGACATATTATGGTTTTCTGTGCCGTTAATTGTGTGCCTGACTTGCTTCCTGCTGGCTAATGTGTGGGCGTTAGATGATTTTCCTCCGTGCCGCAATTAGTTTCCAACGCGGATAGCAGGAACTGTGACGTCCTTGTTTCATTAAATCCTGGGGTAACGTTAATGGACAGTGCCCTTCGCCATTCAACTCTTTCTGGTAGACCTTACAAACAAGCCTGTTTTTTGGCTAGCCAAACTTAGCAACACAATTAATATCATGGGTGTTAATGTGAATTAAGCTAGTTTGCTAACTAGCTAGCGCAAAATATCTTCCATCCATACATCGGTTCGTATGATATCTTACAAAATAGTTATGCCTAATTTTTCAAAGTCCAGCAATGCGTGTCAATTTCTGCTCTTAAATGCATTCAGTCTTTTCAAAATAATTTTACGTCACCACAGGAAACAACTTAGTTAGGTCTAGGCAACAAAAAGTACGATGTTGGGTTTAGGAAAGGTTTAGGCTTAAAAGTGTTACTTAAGTAAGGAAGTTACGTGACAAATATATCAACATTGACTTCTCATTTCACACGACAAGAACAGCACTCTCCTGGGTGAAAGACTAGTGGGTTTTTTTTTACCTATCCAGCTGTCTTGTAAGGTTATTTGCAGTCATTATACTTCCTGGTTCATGATTACATTGAATACTTACAAATACAGCACATTCATTTTCATAGAGATACAAATCCTGTATGAGAACAGCCTGTGTGTACATATGGTCACTTCTGGTTCCAAAAAAACAAGATGGCAACGGCCAGAGCTAGCCTCTTTGTGCTTCACTTTAGCTCTTAGACAGTCTCTGTCCGTAATGACAGCAGAACAGAGAGGACCAAACGTTTTGGACGGCAGAGGTTACAGCTAAAATGTTGTAAAAACGACAGTAGAACAGATTTTTGGTTAATATTGATAATATAGACAAAACCATGTTACAGTGACCGAAGTATCCGCACTCATGCTAGTAGATCTTTGTGGAAGCTGACAAATAAGTTGTTTTACAAAGCGACAAAGGTCAGTACTATTCTGGATGCCAGTTTTTTTTATAAAATGCATAGTGACTGATTTTAAGAAATGCTAAATGACAAACTACTAAGAATTACAGAAGCTAGTGGAACAAAAACTAAAGTCTGATGTGACGTCTGGACTTTGGCTCTGGGGATTGAAGTTGTAACCGTGTTTGTGGAGGATTCTTCCACTTCTTATTCTGCTCTCCCACTTTGTAACTGCATGGCTGGTTTTTCATGTTAGCTTGAAAACTAAAGTGGATCTTTAGCGATTGGGGAAATCTTACAGAGAAAAACAAGCCAAGAAAACAAAAATCCCATGAATACAGATGTTAGGAGATGCTTCAGCTGTCATGGTTTGTTACATCACTCCACTAAGCAAACACAGAAATGTATCCGTCCATTCACAAACTAAACTGTTGCTCCCACCGTCTAGAACCATAAATTGAGATGGTGACGGTGTTCCCTGTTTCGTGCCATTGCGTCACGCCCACCCGCCCAATCATCGCACATTTAAGGCCCACCTTCCACACATGAATGAACACATATTTTCAATCCCCTCCACCTCTCCTCCACCTCCCCTCCTGCTCTGCCTCCAACACGAGACGACTGTAGTCAGGGATGTTTCTGAGAGGAAAACCCTCTCCCTCCCTCCCTCCCCTCCACCACCACCTGCTCCCTCATCCCCCCCTCCACCCACGCATCCCCCCCCCCCTCCTCCCAGATTTCCTTTTTAACAGAGCAGCTCCAGGCGGCGTTTCGAATGTGCGAGAAAAAGCCGATGACTCACCGGGTTCCTCTCAGCTCACGATTCTCTCTCGGCTACTCCATTTCTCACTTATTATGTGCGGCTAAATAAATGTGATGCCAAACGCTGATAAGTGTGAAATAATGTCAACTGAGAAGACCTCGGCTGTGTGTTAGACATAAAGCTAAAAGAGGGTTTTACTACTGCGGTGCTGTTTTGTGAATTGAACAGGGAAATAGCTCAGAGACTAGCTATTATTTTCTACTTGAAATAGGAGCGAAAGGCAGTTCAAATTCAATTTAATGAACAATGGTAATAATACCATTAGATATGTGGCGACTGTGCGTGCAGATGGATAGTTTAGAAGGAGGATTTTTCATTATTTTGCAGACAAATCGAGGACAGGGTGACTCTATTAAAGCGCCTAAGCTTGTGCTGCTAAATGAGTCATAGAGAAAAAAAGGAGGGAAAGAAAGAAAGAGTGAAAATGAAGACAGTGACAGACAGATGAAGAAGAGGAGAAGGAGGAAGACGGCGAGGAAGACGCAGATCGGGCCCCTATCAATTAAAATGAAAAAAGAGAAGAAGAAAGTGAAGAGAAAAAGAGAGAGGGCAGGAGAAAAAACCCTGGAAAGCTGATTATGCACCATCTCCTTCCCACGCAGTCTGCCCACGCTCCCTCTCTCCTACACCTTCCTCCACCTCCTCCTCCTCTTCGTTCAGGATTCTGTTCCATCCATTCCTCTCTCCTCAGCTGCGTCATCCTCCCCCCCCACCCACCCACCTCCTCCCACCTCTCACAGGGACGGAGCAGAACTCTTACCGCTTAGATTTGTTTTTACATTTAGACTGAAGCTTTTGAGCTGTTTGTTACACTTCATGATGAGTTGAAGGACAAAAACACGCCCAGGCACATGCAGACATTGTTCCACACGCTGCCGAGTTATCATGCATTGATCGAGCAGCCTGTAAAAAAATCCCTTTAACTGTAATCATGTGTTTCATTAAGGCTTGGTGAGAGATCCCGCTCAGGCTTTTCATCAGCCAGCTGACGACAGAAACGGTATTTAAAAGGTAGTATGTGGACTAAAGGTGAAATAGTGTAGTCGGGGGTTTCCTGTGTGTGGTTACTGTGATTACAGCTGAAGGTGGAAACTCCTTTGTCCGGATCTCTGTCTGATCCAGCAGATAGAGAGATTCTCTTGTTAACCTGTCAGACACACAGACTCCGTAGTGCTCCAGTCCTCCCTAAAGGGACTTTAAAGGGACAGTGTGTAAGATTTGGTGACTTCTAGCTGTGTCACTTGGTCAGTGGCCTTAGTGTCAAACTATGACATCTCGCTTTCATTTTGACGTGTCATGGACAGCGTGTCAGTTTTCCACTTGTTACAGTGCAGTGTTTTTTCAAAATAAACTTCCTCGTTCACAGTTAGTTAGGGTTAGGCAACAAAATCACTATGTTAAGTTTAGGAAAAGAGCGTGGTTGACGTTGATTTGACAGCTAACGTGACAAAATATCAATGTTAACTTTTAGTTTTGCATTGGACACAAACAAAGGTCACCTGGATGAAAGTCCTGTGTCTGTTTGACCCATCCACCTCGCCTCTCGCTTTGTGGACCTTTCTTTTCTTTTTAATACGTCAGTTGCTCTGACCGTTTAAAAATGATAGGGGCGGGTTTGCATTGGAGTCAGTTGAAAGCGAAGGTGTGTCGGTATCAAAAGCCAAGGGGTACTGAAGAACCGTTGGTATTTGACGAGTTGGGAGTGAGACCGGGCTGACCCATACCATAATAACACTACGTTAAGAGTGAAAAGGAAGTCAGACGGCGGTGGCGTCACCACGGTCTTGCATCTTACGGCAATTTCACAAGCACCTAAAAAACGCAAAAGGCTCAATCTAGAGCTAGGGTATGGTTTGTCCATGCTGGGCTACTGTAGAAAAATGGCGGTGCAACACTGTGGAGTCCATGAAAAGGTCCAGCTTAATTTCTAGATATAAAGGGCTCATTCTAAACTAACAAAAACCCAACAATACCCAGTTCCAGATGATTATACACCAAAGAAAAGAGTTACGAGTGTTACATTCAATACCTGCTAATAGACGCCTTAAAATGCTGAACACTGGCCCTTTAAGAGAACCTGGGAGAGACTTGGGTCAGTGCTGAGGTTAAATAAAGACGAGAGTGACTCACTTCACCCTGGGACTTCCAAAACATCAACAGCGATGTCAACAGTGCCACCGGGATGTGACTGGAGGATTATGACTCAAATTATCCTGCTAATCCAAATATCGATGCTTGTCCAGGTGACACACGACCCGAGGAACTGAGTGGGAGGAATGAAAGAGCTGAAGAGACTGACCGATAAGAAAAGAGACGATCGAAGAATGAAATCAGTCGTTTTTATAGAAGTATACGGGGAAGTATCTTTTGAATCTGCAGCTCAATCTGCAGAACGACCTTAAGAATATTGAGACTTGAGACCAGGTAGCATGGTGATAATGTGTGTGAAATACAAGCAAACAAACAGATGTTGAAATGGATTAACGGCAGATGAAAACCAGATCCTTAGGTATATTTTTTACGTAAATTTAACTGTAAAAGTTGGAGAGTTTTGCTTCAAACAGTGTCAGACACAACACAGTCTCACTCAATCCTACCTAATTCACAGGAAGATGATTTACTACTGAAAATAAAACAATTTATTCAGATATAAATCACATTGAATTGGCAAAATCTATTGCACATGGGATGAAAACTTACCACAGGGTTGATATACAGTAGAAGGTAAACAAAGCCTAAAAGGTAAGATGAATAAACTCTCAAGGCCCTAGGTTTATTTCCCGTTTTAGTTTGAAAGTCCCCTCCTCTTATGTCTCGTCTTATTTTACTTCCTGCCTTTGTTTATTTCCTGCCTGTGTGATTGTCTGCCCCGCCCCTTTTTGAGTTTCACCTGTTGCCCACCCGTCCCTCGTCATCTCCCTCCTTTACTTGTGTATTTTGTCTCTATGCTTGGAGTTTTGTTTGCCTGTTACATGCATCTCGGACTCCCAGTTAGTAAGTCTTTTTGTTTATTGAATCATTTATCTGCACCCATCAGCCTGCTTTTAGGTTCTTCTGCTGCCTCTGCACTCCAAACCTCATCAACAAGTTGTCATTACACAAAAGCCCTTGACCTTATTCATTATTTTTTTTTGGCATCAGGTGCAGAACAGAAAAGCAGCCAGCCTCTGTGTACAACATCACCTTCAACCACAAAAGCTCATTTCACACTTGTCCATCACACGTCTTCATTCGATCTGTGTGTCAATTATCTGACAACGAGGCGCCTGATGATTCATTTCCGAAGAAAAGGGGGCCGTCTTATTACAAGAACACAGGAAATAACATCCCATAATGGCATGTTTTTCCTCATTTAATCAGCGCTAACAATTGTTCTTGGTAGAAAGAGGAGTGTTACGTGCCCCCCTTCCTGTTTTTTTTTTTTCTTCTGCCTCCCCCATCTCTCCTCGCACCACCCGCCTCCTTCACAGTGTGCTTCTCAGCTGTGGGTTTACTGATTAGCCTGATCCATAAATAAGTAATCAAAGCGAGAGCAGCGACATTCGGCTCGCCTTTATTATCAGCCAGCTCTATCGCACACACACACACACACACACCTTTTCAGATCCCCTTTTAACCCTCTTTATGTTTTATTTGAGGATAACCAAGAGAGGACTTGAACCAGTTTATCTCCAGCTGAATGAATAACAAGGATTTTAGTGTGTGTGTGTGTGTGTGTGTGTGTGTGTGTGTGTGTGTGTGTGTGTGTGTGTGTGTGTGCATGCATGTGTGTGTGTGCGTGCATGTGTGGCCGAGGGACAGTGGGATGGGGAAAGAAAAAAAGGGAAACATACAGTCAGTGCGAGTGTGAATGTGACTAAACTGACTGCAGCAGAATGACTCACCCTGTTGCTATGGCAACCTAAAGACACGCTCTCCTCTATATTGTGTGCGATTTCAGCTGCCGGCTAAAGGGGGGGAGAAAATGTAAGGTGTTTTTTTACATTTTCTTTTTCAGAAATCATTGAGAGGAAAGGGGGTTGCAGAGAGCATAAAGGCCTCTCTCTCTATCTCTCTATCTCTGTATGTATGTGTGTGTGTGTGTGTGTGTGTGTATATATGTCTATATATATATATATATATATATATTAACAAAAACAACACGCTCTCCTACAACCACACCTCTCTCTCCCTCTCTCCCTCTCTGTGTCTCTCAGCACTGCAGTATGAAACCCAGCGGCTCCGTCTTCTCCACTGTAGCGTCCTGATGTGTGTGGGTGTCGAGCTTGGATGCCCTTGGTAAGTAACAGCCATGTCGAATAAAGTCTGGCCTCCCACCACAAAACTAAAAACCCCCTTTAGAATTCATGATGAGCCAAAGTCAGGATTGTCCCGGTTATTCATGCTGTGATTTGTGACAACTGGAGGAAGCAATTGAACTACAAATACCACAGAAAAACGATTTTCAGTGGTGGAAAATACTGCATTTAAGTACCTGAATACTTAAAGTTTATTTTTCCCAATGTGATTTTTTTTTTTTCCACAGAAAAAAGGATTGACTTTTTACAGTATTGTGGATTTGATTGTGGCTCAGGCCTTGTTTATCTGTGCTAGTATTCTTCTCAATAATAGCCTTATAATAAAAAAGCTACCCTCCGTCCCGCTCACTCCCACAGAAAAAAAATAAACAAAGAAAAGACTGTCAATTTGATAATTTTATTGGGGAAATTTCAAACCTATAAAGCCAAGTTCTCATAGTCCCGCTCATCATTTGAACCGGTGACGAATGAATTTAGAAAGTCATTTTCTAAAAAGATGTTCATATACTTAATTTGCTCCAAGAATCTTTCTTCTTTTTTTTTTATAAATTGTGATTTGTTGCCTACATTTTCTCAAGTTCTTTTCTTTTTATTATTTTTTAAATATTTAATAATTGTTCGACCCTTTTGTTTATTTTATTGTTATATATAATTCAGTATGATTTCCAATGTTCTCTGTTATCACACATTGATTTAAAAAAAAAAAAAAGAAGAAAAAGAGTTTCACGTCAGTCCCCCGAATATAAATACCTGTAGTAGTAACTCCTGATCTTTGCGTCGTATTTCTGCTCTCCCCGCTCCAGGTTTGTGGCGTTCATTAAGTTCAAACACTGACTCCTTGTTTGTTTATACATTTCGTACGTTACGTCGGTAAATATATATTAATGTGTGTCGCGATGCTCCCGTGTGAGTGTGTTAGAAATGAACCCCCGGCGTGAACGTCCACCTTCCTTGATATTGTTTGGTTTCGTTTTTAGTCTTTGGAAGACTTTTAATTTACCTCCAGTGTAAATGTGTGTTTTTATTAGGACCGCTACAGTAGTTTTAGCACGGGGGTGCCTGAAGTAGCAGGTGGCTCTTTTTCTTATGTTTGCATACAGTTACATTATTTTATTTATTTGTTGCTGCGTCTGTTACTCTTTATGCCACTTGCCTGAGTTGCCTCCCCCGTTTGACGTTGGTTGTAGCCATGATCGGATTATTAGACAATGCAGACATTCAAAAGGCCCACCACCTTACCTACATAAGAGCAGGACACAAAGACTTTGTAGTTTAGACGCTTTTTGTTGTAGTTCTGTTTTGAGTCTGTGTCTTTTTGCAGCCAAACATACAAGAAATTTGTTCATGTGAGCACACAGAAATAGACACACTGCTAAGAATACTCTTATTTCTAAATCCACGTCTCTTGTTGACTTGCTTGTGATTTAAGGAATCCCTTGTTTTGAGACTGACATGTTTAAAAGTGAGAAATTGAGTTTCAGGAGTCCTTTATTGCAATAGTGTCCATTCAGTGAGGTAGAAGTTCTTTTTTTTTTTTTTTGGTCGTCCTCTTCATGAAAAACCAGAGTGCTTGAGGGGTGCTTTTACTTGAGCTAGAACTGAAAATATTCGGTTAAAACAGTTTGGTGATGCTGTTTTACCCTCATTGTTCTTCGGGAAGTTTGCTGGTAGTGATGTAACGTAGCCCCCATGGGTTTTATGTCCAGTGAGCCCTTGCGCTTGACTCCTTATTTAGAGAAAAAAAAAAAAAAGGCCTTGTAAATTAAACATTGCCTAGCCTTATCCGGTCATTAGGCACTTTAGGAGGCAATTTGGCCTTGTGTGTGCGCCGATTAATTTGTCATGGAAATAACACACCAGTCAAGTCGTAGTTCTGTATTAATGAAAACTCAGCCGCTGGCATTTGCTCCTGGTGTTCTTCACCAGTGTTCCGGAAGAAGGAAATAATGTGAGTAATGGGTGAATTGACCATATATATCTACAAAGACTAACAGTGACTGGGTTTTTTTTTTTTATTAATCCTTCAAGGGAATGCTGAAATACAAATAAAGCTTTTCTCTGTTCTCTCATAAAACTCACACAGTCCTCAGCAAAAAGAGGAAACACATAACCCCACCTCTTTTTTCTGACATACCCTCTCCTCCCCCCGAATAATTTATCTACAGTCCCTAAATTGTGTTAAGATAATATGTGTCCTCACTTCAAATTGGAAGAGGAAGCTAATCTAATTTCCCACCACACATACACCAGACTCCAGTCTGACATTCTTAACCTACCATTAATTGGCAATAGAAAATGAATCGGGCCGTTCCCCTCTCCATGTCCTCCCACTCTGGAGACGGGAGGAAACACAAAACACAGAAGTAAGGGGCAGAAAAGAGTGATGGCCCTCGTCTTTAATTTAATTGGGTCCTGTGTGGACGCAGCCACAGTTCCATGCAGCTCATTAAGCTCCACTATGGAAAAATAAATGTTCCAATTCAAAGACTAACACAATAAAACAAGATGGGATAATAAATAAACTGACATAATTTCCCCTGAGGAGAAAGATCTGACTTCAAGAGAAGTAGGTTGTAGTGCAGTCAGACAAACATGTAATAACGGGGAATAAGAAGAGATAATTCTCTTTAATATCCTGCCTGCCGCCGCATGCTGACGGAGTCCGTGATTGAGGAGGCTTGATTGCAAACGGCTCTGAGGAGACGCTGTAGCCTTTGTCACCTTGCTCCACTCACCAAGAAGTCACACCGCAGTGAGAGTGGGAGGACGGAAAAAGTTGCTTCATAAGAATGTTTAAGCTATTACAGTAGAAGAGGGACTTAATGAAGATGCTGCTGTTCTCAGAGACACGATGTGTATTTAATTAAATCTCAACAGAATCGTGACTTTGTTGTGTTGAATCTTACATAAACTACAAAAGATATTAAGAACTTTTATCATGTATTTTAATTCTGCATTCAGCCATGAATTATCTGCCATCTATTTGTGTGTATATCTGGATGTCTGCATGTGAATGTGTGCTTGAACGTATGTGTGTGTATGTGTGTTTGTGTGTGTGTTGCTCCAGGGCTGACACAGGCACCATGCTGCAATTATCCAAACAAGAGACAATGACATATTGAGTGCTGCTAGCACCTTCTGTTAGTCAGCCTGCAAATCCCTCTTCAGGCCATAGCTGCTGACACGACTACAGTATCACCCTGAACAGAATCACACTCTCATTTCATGTTGAAGCAGGTCGCACTGTAAGAAAAAACCCCATTACTGAATACATTTAAAAAAGTGTTTGAAATGTAGCTTTTTATCAAACTACGCAGGCTGCTCTCATTCAGCATCCGTAGCTATACGTAGGAAAAATAAAGCGCCGTAGTTTGTAGATATGCCACTAAAGTATTTTTTTATGTTAGCCACACAGTCATGAACGAGGAAGTATAAAGCCCACGGAGTTGGCAGTAGTTGAGGTAGATGGGTCCAACAATCAATGATATTTCATCCAAACGTTAGATGTCCATTTCCCGCCTGAAATGAGAAGAACATTGATATATTTGTCACGTAACTTGCATACTTCAGTAACGGCACTTCCGTAGTTATTTTAAGCCAAATGACAATGTTTTTCCTAAACATAACTAAGTAGTTTTGTTGCCTAAACCTTAGCCAAGTTGTTTCCTGTGATGATGGAAGTGTATTTTGGAAAGACTGTATGCATGTCACGAATGTAAATTGACACGTGTTGCAGGCTTTCGTAGGAAAACGCTCAAAAAATGAGTAACTTTTCATACAAACCGTTGTATGCAGATACGTTGCTCTAAGTAAAGTTATATATGATGCATGATGGGAAGATACTATATTATCTAGTTTATGGATCTGTAAATTCCAAGTAACTTTCCTGGAATGAAGTATAGAATTTGGTACTTATTATACAATTCCAAGTAGTTACATTTTTTGAATAAAAAAGTTAGGTTAGGTTTATTAGGAATAAAAAATATTTGGTTAAGGAAACATCAGTGTTTCGGTTAAAATGATTACAATAAGGTTTGGTGAACTATGTCGTCATGGTTACGCCTTATGCTTCTGTCCGTCTTAATTAACCAAACAATTCTCACTCCCTCCTTGTGAAAGACTTCCTCCTTGGTCAGTCTCCCTATGCCTCAAACTATGATGCTCTAGGTACTCCTCTAGCATCTAGTGTAGTTTGAATCCCATTGCTTAGAGTAGGTAGGGTCAGTATAGGTTATTGATTAGGGCACAGGACCCTAACAAGCCTTTTCAAAATAAAATTCCTTGTGTACAGAAAACTATGTTGTCAGGTTTAGGCAACAAAGCCACAAAACCAAAGATTGTGGTTTGGGTTAAAATAAGTCTACTTGTTACCTAACTGGCATTAGATAAGCGTGTTTTTACATTAGAAAACTGAGATAAAATAAGTCAACGTTGACTTGGTTTCACACAAGATACAAACAACGGTCTGCTGGGTGAAAGTCCTGTGTTTGTTTGACCCATCCAACCTCCCCCTCCATTCAACTTACATGGACTGAATTGCTCTGTATAATACATCAGCTGATCTGAGTATCTTTATTAATGACGCAAATGGGTTAACATTAAAGTTTGTTGTGTTTGCGAGTTCCAAATGATAACGGATTTAATTAACTTTTAAACTTGTTTTTAAATCCGGCACATCCTGTATGATGGTGGCTATTCTGGCACAAACACATTTTTCACAGTTTTTTTTATAACTTGTAGTTCTAGCCACATCAAACTAAACAGAAAAACACTGGAATAAAGAAAGAGGCGGACAAAGCCAAAAAGCGGAAGTTGCGCAACATTTATAAATGGAACAAATTCTCATTACCAGGCTGTCGTCAAGCCTGCACCTGCACCCACCCGGTGTGATGGAGTGTCTCATCACATGGGGAGAAAAGCTGTTTTCTTATAGGAGCTCCTCACTGAGACAAAAGCTGGCTCAATCAAAGGAAAAGGAAAGTACAGAGGGGGAAGAGGAGGTGGGATGAAGATGAACAGAGGAGTCAAGGAAGGCTGGTGTGTGTGTGTGTATGTGTGTGACAACGGAGTGAGAAATAAGTGTGGAGGAGACACATTTGGAGCGAGACTTAATTTGTCATATTTTGTCCCTGAAAAGTGTTTGGCACAAACAGCAGATCTGCACGGCAAAAATAAGGTCATGTAATGAAACAGTTGCCCATGATGTTGGTGTTAATATTTAATAAATCCCACTTCCTTGTAATTTGCTCCCAAATATTCTCTCAGCGCTCGTGTTTTACGTCTTTTAGATTATTCTAATAGATGTAATACAAAACGGCACTCTGATGACTGCTCAAATTACAAATCATTTTAATATTCATACTTCTAGACTACAGTAACTACATTTAAATGGGTGTGAATGCTCAGTTTGCTTTTGTTCGTGTCATCTCATGCAATAATGAGTATAAATCATAGTAAACCACGAATGTTTATTATGCATAAACATTACAACAAAGTCGAGGGTATGCACAAAGTAGATTTAAATGTAATAAATGGTTTAGTTAATAATTAAACGGGGCTGTTTATGTTCAGTCACATGCTGTGTCGAGCCCCTCCTCTGCCCTTTTCCCTCTCATTACTCTCCAGGGCTCGGCCTTATGTAGCACCACACATGCCTGGAGGTGAATGACATCATTCTCCCCAAAGACAAGCTCATCCTCATCCTCGTCCTCCTCTTCCACACAACAAACACCCAGAGGAAAGGACAGAGCACGGAAAAAGAAAAGAAAATCCAATGATGTGTTTGACACTCTTGTATTTTCACTCTTTTTCTGCGGCTGAATTGTCTCCACGCACTCAAGAATTAAGTGTCATCCCGACATATAATATATTTTTAATCAAGAACACGGCAGCAGGAACAAAAACAACACGTCAACCCTCTGACAGCTTGTTAGCGGATAAGAAACAAACCCACGGATCTACAAAGGACATTCTGACAAACATCGGACAAAGATGCGTGTGTGTGTGTGTGTGCGTGTGTGTGTGTGTGTGTGTGTGTGTGTGTGTGTGTGTGTGTGTGTGTGTGTGTGATGTGTAGGGGGTCGTGTCATCTCATTATGGAGCATGCCCTTTGTCTTTCACACATTTTAATCAGTCCACTCATGACACACACACACACACACACAAAGAAATGGAGCTTCTGGAAACAGTTGGCGTCCATTCAGATTCATCCTCCCGATTAGTATGAATATTAACTTTCTCATTCCTGAATATCAAAATAGATTTTAAATTCAGAATTATGGTGGAGCTACACCTTTACGGACCTCAATTTCCTGCATTGAAGAATGACACTTTGTGGACACCTTTCAGTTTGGATATCTTAATATGAGCTGCTGAAGAGTCTGCTACATACGGAAGAGGATTAGTGCCACATCCGAAAAGAGTATTTTAGACATTAACTGTCACAATATCAGATATTTAAGACACCATTATCGTGACCGAAACAATTCACAAAAAGGATATTGTCGCAATATCTGTTGAAAATATGAAAAAACAAATGCTATTGATAACATTTTTGGGCAAATTAACAAAACGAAGAATACGAGTGTAGAGAGGTGGAGAATTTATAACCATAACTGTACAAAAGTGTGATTTAAGAGATGCTGTATCATTCAATATTTTTTATATCATGGTTATCGTCAGTACCGGTATATCCCAACATCCCTAATTACTTAATTCTCAGAATTCTGACTTTAAACCAGAGATGTTCTGATACCTGAACTTGTGTATTATTTATTGTGAGAACTGATCTGATACCAGTCTGTTACATCGCTGAGAAAACATCTCCTTCCAACAACTGGATTTGTTTGAGTTTTTCGGCAAAAATATATTTAACAAGATAACATTTTAACACATGATAACGTTATAATTTACCTGTACCTAATCCTCAATTTACTAAATAGAGAATGAACGGATCATATTGTTCAATGCGACCTCCGTCAGAGTAGCTCACCTCTTGCCGATTTCAACGTAGATTTGTCAATCTCAATGTAGCATTATCAGGGAAAGAATAGGTGTGTAGTACTAGTTTGCACATGTGCAGTACGAAACGGGTTAGCGAGTGACACGGGTTGTTCCTGTGAACGGTAAATGATACGATAACGTTATATAACGGATCAATGCAAAGAGTCGCTAATACGTGATCAGAGGCCTTTCCGATACTGGTTTCTAAACAACTCTTCTTTCAACTCAAATATATTTCTCAAAAGGGGCCAAATGCTGAAATCATAGCACGTCACTCACAAGTTATTGTGAATCTTCCCTCCAACCCACCTGTGACAAAACACAATATGTTGTGAAATAAAAAATAGTTACATAAAGAACCAGCTTGGCTTTCAGTGAGGCTTAAATGACCTTCAGCCAAAGAAACAGGGAGAGTTTTTTATAGATCGTCTCACTATGGTCGTATCCACCGTCACTGTAATGCTCCGTGTGTCCTCAGTAGGTGGCTTTTTCTTTTCCTGTTCATATTACGCATTGCCCAAGAAACAACAATGGCCCACATGTCCTTCCTATTGCCAGAAATATTGAATAGATCAACCCACTGCATGGGTCCTCTCTGTGAGAGCAGTGAGTAATGTTTGGAGATGGAGGGGTGAAGAAGACCTTTTGTTTTATAACAGCTCAGAGATCATGAGTGATGCCAGCCGAGCTACAGGGGCACGGAGGTAGGTAGCTGTGAGTGACTGTGTGTGTGTGTGTGTGTGTGTGTGTGTGTGTGTGTGCGTGTGTGCGTGGAGAGAGCTTTTTTATAACCTAGCTACATGAAGTACTATGTGTGTATGCGTGGGCAGAAGTGTGGAAGGTGTGAGTGTAGTGAAGAGTGTGTGATGTGTGGGAGGTGGATGTGTACTCTTTCATGAACTGTAGGTACACACACACACACACACACACACACACACACACACACACACACACTGGATCATACTGGTTTCTATGTGCTCTTGTCACATGTTCAGTCCACGTCTTGTTTGACTTGTTATATCGTCCGTGCTTTATTCCTTCCCAGTGATCGTCAATCTCCATTATTGACAGAAATTAGTTTTTTTTTTTTTCTTCCTTCTTTCCGTCCACGCAGAGCTCTCCTGCCCACTCCCATTCTCCAACGTCAAACAGCTCATCTTACTCCGCCACCTCCACCACTGCAGTTACATAAAAAAAACATTGAAAGGGGCAATTATCTGTGACATCCAACAAGTTCAACGATGAGTAGAAAATGTTTTTTTTGCAGAGTGATTTTTTTGGGACTTTGGAACATCCTGTACTGAGGACTTCAAAGTTTAGAGATACGGTATTTTTTTTAAAATCTCATTAAATGACCACTTAAGAAACTGGGTTTGGATTCTATTTCAAGAACACGAAGGCAGCTTCAAATGGATTTAATGATTAGGTTTTTCTAGCATATTGATTTTTGGAGAAAGAAATAACCTGCAACAGCGTGGGAGGAGAAATAATCTGTATATCTTCTATTAACTTGCTTCAGAAACGAGGCCAATTCAAAAACGCATACGGAAATCCTAAACAAATACAGCAACGGAAATGTGCTGCAAATTTGAGTGCTACTGAAAGCCAAAACAAATACATTAACAGTAAAGATACTCCAAATATGAGTTTCTAAAGCTGCAGCATGTTTCCCCTCATGGAAATGTTTTGCCCTTCGTCGGCAAACGTAGTAGATAAATCTCTGAGGCTGTACAAAATGCTAACGTCAACCTGCTAACATGCTAACAGTGACAACTGACCCGCTGATGCTACATTTAACATGTCCACCTTCGTGTGCTAGCATGCTAACGCTTGTTTATTATTTAGTTTTGCAGGTCTGAACCGAATAATTGTGCAAATTGAGGAACAGTCAGAGAATCCCAAAAGTAGACATAGGTTTTACAAAACGTCATGGCAATCTCTGTTGTATTGAGCCCTATTGTCACTGGACCAGTTATACCTGGGGACCTCTTGTAATGTGTAATATTGGGGAGGTTGTCTGTGATTTTTATTCTTATTCGCAATTTTTCAAGTAAAAATTCCCCCGAAAATGACCTACCATATTTTGCCAAAAACAGAGATTATGTGATAATGTTGGTCCAGTGCGAGTTGAAATCTTGTGATTTCAGGGATGTTTTTTCTTTCCAAAAATTATGAAGGCTGTGTTGGCAATTATAAGTGAAAGGTTTGACAGCAGCTTGTGTGAAAATTCAGGCAGAAAATTTGCATCGGAGCGAACAGTCTTTCTGAGTATTAAATATCATAGTTTATAATATTAGACATAAATATTATTTAGTATCATATTTGGAATAAAAGCAGATGTTATGCAGAGCCTTGACAGAACCCGACTAACCGACCAAAAACACCCCCTAGACCAACACCAGTACCAATATATCTACATAACATATTATCTCTAGTTGGGTTAATACAGAATCAGTTTCAGAAATCAGTTCTGTAACACTGACCACATAAATACATATACATATTCCACTTCAAGAGGTGAGATGCTTTTTTTGCTGCCGTTCATTAATACTGCATGGTTTCCAGCGTGGAGCCTCGACTCACTGTAAGTCGACACTAATGTTCATATTCACAATGAGCGGGGTCTTTAATTCTAAAGACCCATCTTCCCTTTTGCATATTTAAATATTTATCAAGCCAGTCAGTCTTTTTTTTTTTTTTTTCAGCTACCATTTATTCCCATCCACAGTTGCCTGTTTAGCCAGTCAGGAAGCTGCGACCATATATGGCAGAGAGATTGATTTAATTCTCTGGAATGATTCATTACTGTTAGAGATGTAGATATTACTCAGCTTGCTGAACATGAGGCTGCAACCCATAAAAAAAAAAACAAGCAGCAAATATCACGAGTTGTGATGTGAAATCACGCTGGCATCGACAGCAGCCAATAGTAGTATCAGTACGTGCACACTTGACACATGAATGTGCCTGTTTTGATCCATTTTCTGCCTGAATGCGGTGAATCAGAGTCACATGGCTCCGGGGCCGTCCCGATGGCGGTCGAATGTGAAAGACGGAATCAAAACTTTCCCTCCTCTGTTTGGTTTTATTTATCTGTTTCTGACAGCTTTCAGCGCAACAGCGGCAACAAATACACTTCAGTCATTTGTTGCCATGGTAACTGCTGCCAGCATGAGCTCTTGTGCAGTCGAGAGTCTTTTAAAGGGCTAGCTCGCAGAGAGAGAGAGAGGGAGAGACAGGCTGGGAAGTTAAGAGATGATAGTGAGATGTGGGTTTTTTTTTCAAGTGTGATTAGTCTTTCAACAAATATGAGGAATATCTCCTTTAACGCACCTGTTTATTGCTCCACTGTAGAATATAAAACACAGCTATGCATGGTTGCACTATAAATAAATCTGCGTATCAATTTTTATATATCACCAGCTCCTTGTCAGTTTTTTTAAACCTGCAAAAAGCTCTATCAAAGCGTAATAAAAAACATGATTTTTTTTTAACAATCAAACATGGATTACTCTCATATTTCTATGTTCGAGGTATTAGATCCTGCACAGAGGTTTGACGAGGACAGGTCCGACAACAATTGTGCTGCCAAAGAATCCATTTCAACAAAGCAGTCAAGGCCAACACATAAGATGATGATGATGATGATGATGATGATGATGATGATAATGACAAAAGGCTGGAAACGAATACGCTTCAGCACAAAATACGAGGCCTGATGCAAACGACAAAACGAAAGCGTGTTTTCACACATTTACGACTTATTGTGTCACCCTGTGGAAAATGGAAAGCAAAAGAACCTCGTTGCAGCTCATCTAAAATGTAATCTACACTTCAGTTTTTTGGGGCACTTAGCCTCAGGCCTGTTTGAAGGTGAGCTGAATTGCTGCTTCAGAGGCAAAGAATGATTACTTACTCATGCTGTGTGATGTTTTGTATCAAGAAGCTCTCTGCAGGCTCATGTTCTAGCATCCTGGAATGACGGAAAAATAGACACCGATTTCTGTGTAATTTAAGGACAAACAACAGACGCATTTGGTCAAATAACTGTAATAATGTTTTCCATCAGACACTAGTATATAGTATGCGTGTGTGTATATATATATATATATATATATATATATATATATATATAGGATGGTATTACCTTCTATATTAGGTTTTCTATCACACCTGCAGCGAACTCGAGGGGAAAATGTATTTCATGATGTACTGACGTGTAACTCTCTGGTGGTAAAATCGTGGAACGTAAGTGAGAATGACGCCTTCGCAGGAGACAGACTGTATTTGTTGGTGATTTATGGCAGGATTACACCTAAAGCTGACACTGCTAGACCAAGGCTGCAGTCGAAAATGCTTAGAAATGTTCCTTACTGGATGAAATGACAAGAAGTATCTAAGTTGCAGAATTCTCTAAATGCTGAGGAAAGGGGCTTTGATGCTTCCTCTCTATCTCCTTCAGCCTTGGTTACTTTCTCCTTTCCAAATGTTCTCAAAATGAATGAATGTTATATCTTCAGAAGGATCCAAATTGGTTGTGATCAATGTATCTGCAAAAAGAACATAGCACATTGTGGATTGGTTATTTTATTCTACATTCAACCTGGTATTCAAAGTAAAAGAAAATGCTGATAAGCACCTCATAAGATGGTAGAATATTTATATTTTATTAAAATAATATATTACTTTTGAAAGGATTGAAAAAATAAATTACGTACACCTCTGATGAAGCTAAAATAGTTATTTGGTAATTCTTTATATGAAGATCTTGTAATAAATGTTGGTTAATATCCAATAAGGCCCTTTATAAATCCTTATATGTTGCATTATTAAGACATTTATAAGCATATAGAACGCACGTGTTGACCACATGAAGCTGACATTTAATGATGGCAAGTAAAACAAAAATGAAACTACTGTTTTAAAGGTGTTTTAGTCCTTCATCGCAAAATTGTCGCACTTATATGCAATTCTTTTTCACATTTAACAACTTCGACAATATGTAGGGATCATAACAGATGGTGAAGCTGCGAAAGCATTAGAGTAGACCGTTAATAGGTGTATAATAAAGGATTCATTAAACTTACTAAGGCATTGTACTTTCTTTATATCCTGTAGCTGCATTAAGTGTAGTGAACTGTTCATAAGTGCATGATAAAGTGTTTATTAATCTTAATAAAGCAACATAAAATGTAGTAAATGTTAAACAATGAAGAAAGTTAGTTAAACTCGATAGATGTGTTTGTAATGCTATAATGAACAATTATTGAAATAACTCATAAAGCTTTAATTAATGTTATTAAGCAGTATTTAAACTGTTAAGTTTCTTATAAGTGCTTATAAAGGCCTTATTATCTTAAAATAAGTGTTTATGATGCTGTTTCTATCACTTAACACATAATGTTAATAATGTAAGCATCTTAAGAAGGCCTTATTATCCATCAGCTAATAAATAACTAAACTTAATATAAAGTGTAGCCAGTTATATTTCTTTCTGTTAAGTTTGCTTGATTGTTGAGCAACTATCTGATGAAGTATAATTCATTCTGTGAGTCAGTCTTCTTTTCTAATTAATTCACTTTCTGCGTTTGACTTTTTAGACTTTTTTTTCTCCTTCGCCGCATTACATAACGTTGCACTGCGACTGTACTAGCATTCCAGGAAATGAATACAGTAAGAAGTGTCTGCCTGTAAGTGAGTCACATCAAGCTGAATACCAATTAGCAGAACGAACTGTGGCAGCTTTAAATGAGGTCTGACAAACACGGTCTGTGTAAGTGAGCTCTCAAGGCGGGATAAGGCAACATGATTGACGTCTAAAGGCAGCAGATGGTTGCTGGCACATCAGTTGTAATCAGACAGACGGTTTGTGGACCAATATGGCGCCGGAAGAGCCGTGAACAGGACAAAGTCGGGATTTACCACCGATGTTAGAAACTTTACAGAGGATTTGATCAGATAAAATCATTAAATGTTGCATTTGAGTCTCTGATTTGATTAATTTGAGGTAAACTTAGACAGTAATGATGACAAAACTGATTATTTTGTTAGTTTTAAACTAACTATCCTGTGTGCATTAATTTAGACAGGATAATTGGTATTCTATCACACAGAATAACGAATCAGACATAGAGTTCCATTTAGAAAATCTCTAAAGCTGTGGTCTATTTGTGTTTTTTTTCTTAGAAAGGGTTCCTAACTGAGTAAAAGGACCCGGAATGATCTAAGAAGCAACCATGATAAGAGCTGGTTTGAATTCTCTAAATACTGAGGAAAGATGCTTCAATGCTTCCTTTCTTATCTGCTTTAGGATACACTGGACCATCCTTTAAGAAAGGAAATTAAATAATGCCGTCCTACAATGCCTAGCGATGACGACATTTAAAGCGACGCACCATTCAACCGACCTGTCGCTGTTTAATTGTACATTATGGATGAATTGTTTTGGACAGGAAACCTAACTAGAAGTTGAGTTTGTTACTTTACTCAGTTTCTATTTTATATTTAAGCTTGCTTAATTTAATTGCAGTCCAATTCTCTGAGTAACGTGGTTGTCTTTTCTCTCCTTCTAATTCAAGGAAAAGTTACTGGACATAACCAATCAACATAACCACAGTCAATTACTATTGCTTACACAAGTGCTAACTTCTGCATCACGCAGGTAAAACATGACCCTGATCTCTCTGTCCGTGTTCAGCAGCAGATCATTGAACATTTATCTGAAATAATTAACAAAAACAGACCGCATGACATTTTGAATTGAGCGTTTATGCTGTTCACATTGATTCTTTAATGAAAACATAGTGCCAATTATTGATAAGCAGTAAAAAAAAATTGATGACACGCCATGGGACTCGATTCACTGGAAACTTTTTCCGGGCATTTCCCGCACTCAGCAGTCCATCGCCACTTAACACAGTTAAGGAAATTACCATTTCAAATATTATAATGAGCATAGCAAAACTATTGACGGAGGCAGTTCCAGTCATCAGCCATGAAAACGACAAATTAGAAACGTTCATCTTCCCATGTGACAGTAATTATATTAGTTGTGCAATATGTTGGATAGATGGATGTTAATACTCTTTCAACTGAGAAACCCTTCCATAGACAATACTAATGTGGATTTTATCATATTGTAGACGTAGGTGTTTTAAATCTGGAGACTCCAGGGTCGTGAAAGTCAAATTCAAGTTGAATAAAAACACTTGAGAGCTTGTGCAAGTCTTCATGAATGCAGGAGGAGGTGAGCACCGGGGGTTATACCAGGCGAATTGGGGGATGAGCAGAGAGATCCGGAGCAGCATGCAGACGGAGCTAAGTGACAGCCACTCTGACCCCAAGGGAGACCCTTAGTCACGACCACGTCAGTGCTCTGCTCTGGTTACAAACGGTCAAAGAGAGGGGGGGGAAGGGTGGCGTGGGGTCACAAGGTTTGCCTGGGCGGCTCGTGCATCGACATTAACCTTCCCAATTAAATGAACCGCTGGAGGGGACTTCACATGGGCGACGCTAAACACAGGAAGGAAGCAGGGAAGAGGAGGGTGAGGGTGGAGGAGGAAAGTTGTGTGCAGAGGGACAGACGGGTGGGGGTGAGGGAGGGGGGATTCTATCCGGCCTCGTCACTTCTCCTACCCTCGTTGCCGGTTCAATCAGTAACACACATTAAGAGTAAATTGAGTGGATGGATGATGCAGCTGCTTTCAGCCGGGCCGGGTCAGACGGAGCAATTACCTCTGCTGAGTGCTGCTTAGGCCATGTGACGTACTCAGCAGCACTACGACTCAAGATGGGCCAGCGGGAGGACTGTAATGGGCTGGGTGCGTTTCTATCTTTTATAGCAGTGGTTCTCAAATGGGGGTACGTGTACCCCTGGGGCTACGTGAAGGCACTCCAGGGGGTACGTGAGATTTTTTAAAATATATTTAAAATTAGCATCCATTCAAAAATCCTTTAAAAATAGTTATTTAATAAATATTCAATAAAATATAATTGTAAGTTCATGAACTGAATTCAATGCAACAATGCAATCTTCAGTGTTGACAGTTTAATAAATCAGACACTGATGGCACAGCGCTGTGTATTACATCTTTTCTTTCAACCAAAAATGCTTTGCGCTTGTTAGGGGGTACATGGCTGAAAAAATATTTCACAGGGGGTACATCACTGAAAAAAGGTTGAGAACCGCTGTTCTATAGCAATACAAAAGAGTAGCTACAGAAATAATGTCGTTCATTGGGAAAAAGAATGTTTTTCAAGAAAAAAAGAATATAGAAGCAATACATGACCACAGGAAAAACTAGAATGTGTCACCTTGAAGTGAATCAACTTGTCGTTGTGACTCAAAAGCAGAAAAAAATAACTTGACTTATCCTCAAGGTCTTACGGTCGTGTGGTAACAACTCCACATGGCAGCTGTCACTCCTCGGGGCAGGCGGATGGCACAGACATCGCTTATGTTTCTAGAGGATGACAGATGTATCTTGGAAAACACAAGTATAAATAACATTTAGGACAGCTTTGATGTCCCAACTTAGAGGCTAAATGCTTTTTTATTAAGTGGGGACATATGTTGATTTATGGAGGCTGCAGACAGAGCAAACAGTGGCTGAAGGAAGGATGGAAGATTGAGCGAAGGACAAGGGGAGCCCTCATGTGGTCATTTTGGTTAATTGCAGTTGTAATGCAGTATGCAGCAGCTTCATCACTATGATGCTACATGTGGTCAAGTTTAAAGGCACATGTCTCTTAAACACTGTCCCACAAAATGATTTAAGTAATGCATAATTAACTAATTAGGTATTTTACCTCAATTGTTCACCAATAATAGGCTACATTGTGCCATAACATTATTTAGCTAGGAGCCAAACTACCGTTAGCCACCCCTATTTGTCACAGTTCTAGCATGGGTTTTAGCTAGCTACCTAGATAATTTCGCAGCTAACAGTAATTAATGTATCTACGTTAGCTCACTGTTTTGATTACTGGTTGAACACAAACATGACAAACTTCCATTAAAGTTACTACAAGGAGCTTTTAACTCTCTTTTTAATACTGGAGATTTTATAAGACCGATATAAGCACACAAGACCATTAGCGAGAAGATTGGCTATTTCTATATAGTTATTCTTAAAGGAACAGTGTGTAAGTTTAAGGGGCATCTAGTGGTTTTTGGCAGGTTGCAACTGTCGTAGGGTAAGAGTTGACGCGATAGAAGAACTTATTTGCGGCATGCACGTTAGTCACATACTCCTTCAGCTCAGATTCCTGCAGGGCCTCTGGTGGCCACCAGCCTGCAGCGGACAGACCCAGATCCGGATTCGCTGCCGCCGTCAACCTGCAGTTGCAGGTAGTGGAGATCTGTCTCCTCCTTCGGCCAGGAGCAGAGCTTCTCCTCGCTACTCCGCTGGGAGTTGACACCGACACCACGCTGCTGGAGACCCAGGTTGTTTTGCTGGGCCTTCTGGAGGGTAGGGGAGTCATGGGAGAACCAGAACCAGGACTGAGCTGGTAAGACTATCAGAACCTGCTGCAGTAAAATGAGAGGTTTTCTAAAGGTAATCTGGTGTTTTCAAACAATACCACTTTTGTCCACAGGGGTCGCCAAAATCAACACAAAGAGAAGTTCCTCGTTGTAGGTTTAAGAAATACAATTGATTACTTTCTGGCTTTTTATCTCTGGCAGGACCTACTTGGTTAACCAACACTCATTAGTTAGTAAGTTATTTATATATTTGATATATCTGAAAAAATAAATAAAAGCGTGCAGTCCCTCTTTAATGTCAAAGACATGATTAAATAAAAGTTATAGTGACGGACAGAATTAATACTTTGGCATTAGTGTGTGCAGTTCCATGTTGTATTGCATTTTAGATTGTAGACATATATATTTCAGTCTGCATTTTTCTGTTTCATATTTGTCTTCTTTCTAAACTCTAGTCATGAGTTGGAACTTTAAATGTGTATGAGAACTGACAAACCCATCTTTGCTTTTCAGCCTGCAAACTTCCTCCACTAGATGGCAGTGGCGTTTTTCTGCCTTTTCTGTTTTTAACAGGAAACTAAATGTACAGTATGACAAACTGAGCTCCACACCTGCCCCGTGGAGAAGCACTCTCTCTATTTCACATTAGACACAGTTCACCACAAGTCTTCTTCAATTCCATGCTACCCCTCAGAGCCCGGCCACATAAAAGAAACCAATATTTCTCGAAGACGGGACACAGCTAGCTGCGTTCTAATAAAAATCATACATTATAGGGGGCTCACAAAGTCCCCAGCATGCTGTATTCGTTTGTATGGCTCTGCAGTGATGATCCAAACCATATGAGGGGCTGAGTGGATCAGCAGAGACCCGGTGAAGAGGCAGGCCACCCACAGACATCGCTTCGCCGCTCTCTTTTTCGTCTTCCCTCCCCTCCTAGGTCAGGCGGCATTCCTTCGGTACCCTGGGGATCTTGGCTGAAAGAAGGCAACATCATTCACAACGACTCCGATACTACAACATATGCTACCTTCATTTCTCCTCCTGCAACGATCAAACAGGAACATAAAAAAACAGAAACTGGTGACAGACAGATGGGCAGACTTTCATTACTTTGGCATTAGTGCAAGTACCTCTCGGTGTCAGGAGGTGAACGAGTGCAGGAGGAGAGAGGAGAGGAGCAGATGTTCTTATCAAACATGATGCTAATGCAGATTAACCTTTAGTTACCTGAGTGTTGTTTTTTTAAAGATTTGATGGTGTCTGGTCCACAGATTCTATGTATATATATCCACAATATTCCACAATATGTTTTCAGTCTCGCTCGCTGTGGTTGTCTGAGTCTGATCATCGACTAAAAATGAGGCGACATGAATGTTCTTGATAAGCCCCAATGTTGTCGTGTTTATTGAGCTTGATACATTGCTCAAGGGCAGAGCACCTTCACCCCCTCATCTCTCAGTATCCGTCTAACCGCAGCTGTAGAGTGAAATATCAGCATTGACAAACCCAGACAGTCAACTAAATGAGGCATGGCGACGTTGGAGAGGCAGACGACTTTACTTATCCAAGGGCTGTTGCCACGAATATTTTTTGCTTCTTGATATTAATTCAATTTAGCACAATAAGGCCAAAAGTTAGTAACCACTTTGATGCGGTGGCACCTCCTTTCGTCAGTATTTTTACAACAAAGAAGCACAATTTAGGGTCAATGCTGGCTCACATGGCTACAAAAGTCATATATTGAGATGAGAAATAATTTATAACGGCTACTTTTCCCTCCAAAAGTGACACATAGCAGCTTTATGGACAGAAAACTATCAGCTTAAACATCATATGATAATTAATTCCTCTGAGTTGTGTCAAATTAAAGAGAAAAATGAGCAAAACATCCTCTGGGCCAATTAAAAAAACTGCTTACTTTAGGGTCAGAAGCAGAGGTTGTTATGCAATAAAGTATTTTCCCAAATACCTGAGCAGCTAATTCAATCAGTCTATTCAATCATGTATGAAAAAAAAAAGTTGAATAATTAAAAAGCTAATCTAAAATCCACTAGCACTCACTTTTCTAGGACCTAATTAGCCCTTAATGAGTTTAAAATGGTGTGAAAATGTTTAGTGAGGTCATGTAAGTGCCCAGCGTCTGGCGCTGGAGGGCATGGATCATTTCCCGACTCTGGAAATTGAGTCAGAGTCAAACTGTGTCCTGCCCTGGCTTATTACTGGCTGAGAGGATCGCCCATCCCAGCAGCATAATTCCATCTGGGCTAAATATTTATACAGAGGGGGAACGACATCACTTATCCACAACACATTCATTCACATAAGAGGGAGAGCTACTTCCACAGTTGTCAGAGTGACCCACTCGGTTTGCCGGAGGAACATCACTGCTCTTTGCTGATATTTGCAAAGAAAAGCTTTCAGAGAAAAAAATAGAAGCTTTTGTACCAACTAGAGTTCACAATGATCTTTTTCATTCCTGTTTTTGGGGTAATGCTCACTTTGTATCAGATTGGGAAGAATCCTGCCAGCGGTGAGTGGACTTTTTCGATTTTTGTATTGAACCAAAGTACTTTTAAAATAATGAATCCTCTTAGAGTTATCATTATGATGAGGTACTTTTACCAGAACTCATATTTATGTACTTTTATCTGCCCTTTGAAAAAAATACTGCAGTAGAGATGTTATCTATTCTTTGTATATATACTTATTAAGTAATAAATACACAATCAATACTGGTTAAGACATCCTGGCAGACAGCTGCTATATATTAACCATTATTATTAATTTAATGGACTTTGACTAGAAGATGTCCATTTGAAAGTAACTCTGAATGATGTCATACACTTGTAATGTGTTTACACAGAAGTTTACATGTGTTAAGAGTAACTCATGTTGTTCTATCTCCAGCTGGGATGTGCTGGCTGCAGCAGAGTCAGGACCAAAGGTGTGACATGGTGCTGATGAGAGGGGTGACCCGGGAGGAGTGCTGTGCCGGCGGCCGCCTGGACACAGCCTGGTCCAACACCAGCATGCCCATGAATGAGGTCAGCCTGCTGGGCTTCCTGGGAATCGTGTCCTGTAAACCATGCAAAGGTAAACAAACGGACCTTTTAAAAAAAAAAAAAAAAACATATTTGTTGAGTCTGCCAAGTAGAAGGAATCAATTACTAACCCGTATTGCTTTGGTTAGTCACTGCTGCGGGGCAACGTATTAGTCATCGCATGTAACCCGAAAGGTAAATGTTATAATTAACTGCTCTAAACCCACATTTAAATTCTTTACAGTAACATTGTGAGTAAACATTAGGACTCTATGCTTCTGTCAGTGGTATAGTTTTATGGTAAGTACTGGGAGTTCTGCTTTGATATCATTTGCAGACTTAAAACAGAAGTTGGCTCCTCTGTCACACTAAATAACTCCACAGCAATTTTAAATCAACATATTTACACAATGAGCTCCCGGTGAAGCGTCCTAACAAAATGCAGACGTGGATCGTTCCACTTAACTCCACCCGGCTGTCCCGAAAAGCCTCCCCTCCTGGAATCTCTGCAAAGGTTCATTCAGGTTCACTTGCAAATACATTCTGTTCACATAAGCAGCACTCGCAATAAAGTAATCATAGTCCAAAAATGTGGATATCTCCATGCTGATAAGGTCCAGTAACAATCTAGCCTCTGGCAGAAGAGCACGCCGGACCACAGATCCCAATTTTATTTTTGTGGCCTCATCACACGGCTTAGAGACACAGAGATGTGGGTTGTGTTTATTAAAGGTAGCCTGCAGCTTTGTTAAGAAAAAACTTTACATAAAGGTAAACAACTTTCACATGGAAAATTAATGAAGTTGGGTGAATCACAACCTCCTCCTACATCCCTCCTTCCTTTTTCTAAAGCTAGTTTAAAAGAAAAGGAGCCCTGTTTGCTTCCATGAGCAAAATAAGAAAATGCATTCCAGCAGGCTGGAACAAATGCTTGCCACGTGCCCAGACGTCTGGGACTCATAATGTTCTACACTATCTTGATCATTTGGAATTCTGTGGGAGGAAAAAACGTGGGACATGAATGTCACATCAGTGAAAGTTTAACAGTGGCTTGTCAACAGTTTGTTCACAGACAACAAAACGTTATTTGGAGACGCAGAGGAGATAAGAGAGAGAATGTGCAGTAAGAGACAGAATGAAAGATGGAAATCAACCAAAAGTTAGACCAGGAGAGTAAGAGATATAAAAAAAAAAAACACAACTCTGTGATCAAACAGGATATTGAAGTGGTGGTAGAGACAGGAAATAAGTTCCTCCTCAGGACCCCGAGCCCATCAGACATCACCTCTAAAGGTCCTGGGAAGAAACCTGTGTGCATTGTCTAATGTTGACTCTGCACTGTGTAGGATTACAGTCCCCCCTGTGCTCTGACATTATGGGGTGTCGGTGGAGCCCGCGGCTTCCTCATTTCTCAGCCCGTAAACGTCTCTTGACAGCTATTTGAACTCCGTCTACCTCAGAGCCCCTCCGTCCCTCTGCAGGAGCTTAGCCCAGTCTGTGTGCAGCCGTACACATAGATCTGTTATGAAAACACGCCAGCCCTGCATTCCACCGGGCGAGCCACCCCCAGTGTGTAACGGTCAATAAAGAGATGTGGTTATTGTAAATATTGTGCGGGGTGAAAATTGTGTTATGGTCTGGGAAAAACCCCCAGATCTCTGGCTTGTTTTTGTATGAGAATGCCTGCAGATCACCTGATGTCTGCAGACTTGTTAATACAGTAACATTACACTGACACGGTGCAGTTGCTGGAGCACATATGAAAAAAACCTGCTCGCTGTGCTTTTGTAGAGACTTGCGACGGAGTGATATGCAGCCCTGGGAAGGTTTGCAAAATGAAGACAGGAAGGCCCCAGTGTGTGTGCTCTCCAGACTGCTCTCACATTACCCGGAAGCACGCTGTGTGCGGCAGCGACGGGAGGTCATACAAGGATGAGTGTTCTGTGCTGATGGCCCGCTGCATGGGCCACCCGGACCTGGAGGTCATGTACCAAGGAGACTGCAAGAGTAAGAACAAGTTTATCTAGTTGATGCCGTTCTGCACAAAATTAAAATAAAAAAAATCACACTTTTTATTCTTCTTTTTCCATTGTGCGTCCCACAGAGTCCTGCTCCAACGTGGTGTGTCCTGGTACGCACACCTGCGTGACCGACCAGACCAACAGCGCCCACTGTGTCATGTGCCGCACAACTCCGTGCCCGATCCCCATGCCGTCTGAGCAGGCAATCTGCGGCAACGACAACATCACCTACCCCAGCGCCTGCCACCTCCGCCGGGCCACCTGCTTCCTCGGCCACTCCATAGGGGTCCGCTTCTTCGGCCACTGCAACAGTAAGGCCACAAAAAAAAAACACGCCTTGTCACCTTCTCTTTTTCCTAATACTTGACTGTAACAATGAGGATTCTACCGCTTTCCATGCTAGCACATCTTGACTCTCTCTTTTTGTCTGCAGGTCCCCCTCGGAAACCACAAGATTTCGAGGGCAGCGAGGAAAATGCAGTCTAGGTGGAGAACTCCTGACGCAGTTCCTTGTTTCCGAGAGACGAGCCGGATCAACAAACATTTCCAAGTGTCACACCACTAGCTTCCCATCATGACCTCTTTTTATTGTGTTTTTTTTTTTATTTGGACAATCACTCCCCCTCCCCTTTGTACACAGAATGGCGATACATTTAGAAGAGATCTTTGTTGGAAGACATAAAATAGTGTAATTGCTTTAAAAAAGAGCTACTAAAACCCCTGCGAGCAATTTGCGTTAATCTTGTGTTAGTTTGGGAAATTGAGGCAGATGAACATGTGTGTGTCTTGAGACAGAAGTATCTCATTGGCTCTTTGGGAGATGTGTGCATATTGTAAATAGAATACCACTGCTATTTATTGGAGAAGGTATCAAACTCTATTTATGTTTTCATCCTAGTAACAAATCCATATATCCTTGGGAAAGCTGATGCATAAAATGTATTTATTGTGTTTTTTATGTTTATTGTGTATGTACAATAGCGCTGACCGGTATTGGCATTTTACAGCTGTTTTACATTTTTAACATTGCCCACAAACAAACAGTTTCCCCCCACAAGCCTCTCTTGTGTGTTTGGAAAGTTGATACCACTTTATATTCTGCCAACGTGGTTTCAGTTCACCACCAACAAGAACAGGACAGCTACAGTTGTTCTGTCTGTACTTAAGCTTTTGTGTGGCGGTGAGGACGGGCTCAGCCTAAACAAACCTGTATAGTCTCCCTCCTTTCCTCCCTCCCTCCCCCCTTACATGTTTACTCTGGATGCTGAACCCAAAATCTCTGCCACTTGCTGATGACTACAATTAACAGTCTGGTTGTGTTAGGAGTCTCACACGACCTCCTCTCTAGAGAGCTTGACTCCGTTTTGTAAATGCGTTTTTGACGGTTCGTGCATGTTTCATTCCGTTGCTGTTTTGCCGTTTTGCTGCTTTAATCTGATTTGAATCTTTCTAAGAACTTACTGGACAGACAAATGTAATCACCATTGTCTGACTGAAAGGAAAATTTAATTTGTCTGAGCACGGACCGCAATTAAGGCCAATTGAACATTCCTGATTACACTGCAAGAGACGAGTTGATCTGTTCACCTGCCGGTCTGACTTAAATAGCCAACTTCAAATGGCCAAATGATCCAATTAAATCTTTAGACTCAAAGCAGATGTCTTATGTAATTCCCTTATTATGGAACATCTCAATGACTCTCCTGTAAATAACAGTCTCATGTGCACCTACCTGTGTACCTACTGTGAAATGATAAATGCATCAACATATTTTTGTATTTTTGTACTGCCATTTCAAAACCAACATAAAGTTTAATAACTGTCACAACGTGTCCTCTTTCTTTTTTAACTTTGGAAACGGAAACCCACTTCTGGCTTTGCAACCTGCTTCACCTCAGTACATCGTCTGCACTGTGTTATAACAATGATACAATGAGTATTCTACAACTGTGTCGGACATTGTACAACATTTTGACTTTTCCAACCTGTGTCACAGTATTTATCACAGCCAGTTTCAGCCAAATGAGATCATACTTGCACCCTAAAGGGAACTTGACAGCTTTCCTCTCACGATGAAGTTTAGGGTGGTGGGTCAGGCGCTCAGCTCATGCGTACATTGGTTAGACCTCCTCTACTGTGCGTGCAGTGTCTGAGTCGCCTCATGGGAGAGCCAGCTGAGAATCAAATCCAGGCCGGGCAGCTTTTCTCCCCTGTCTCCTCAATGATATCCTCCTGCTTAGGAGGGTGGATCAGGGGGATGGAGGGCAAAGAATGAGTAGTTTCGTAGTGCTGAGGCCCCGGTACTGACTCACTACCCTGTATAAAATCACCTCCCTTGTTTTTCTGTCTTTCCCTCTACTTCCCCTGAATCCTGCGCTCCGCCATGCAGCAGCATCTGGTTCGACTTTAGTGAGATGTTTATATTCCCGTCCAAGTACCCTTTTATTACACTGGGAATGGAATTAGATGTTTTGTTAGTTCGAACAGGGCAAATAACAAATGCCACCGAGGGGCTGTTTCTGTGCCCACGCACGCAAGTATTTGTGTTTTCTGTGCATTGTGTGTTTAAATCATCAACGATGGATGATTCAAAGACCCACACAAACATGAATCAGATTGAGTCAGCAGGCATTCAGAGATGACGTCAGTGAGGGAGGACGACTTCTGTCCGAGGCCTCTCGTGCCAGTTTCGTTTCTCATCTTTTGGATTAATACATAGAACTGTTCCGGATTTAAACTTTGAACTGCCTAATATACACCTCATTTTGTAAGATTGATGTTGAACATATAGGCCCATTATTCCCAAACCTTTATGAGTGCGAGCCATCTATAAATTCTTCTGTGACCCACACAATCAACTCACCGAACCCGTGGTTCTGGCCATAGTTTAAAAAGTGGCAACCCCACAGGAATTTGCAGTGAACACCCACTAAAATAAAGCACTTGCCGCACATTGTTGGAAATGGCTGTGGTCTCATGCGGGTAAATACACGATTGAAAAAACAAAGTTGAGACAGCACTTTTGATACATACATGAACCATCCAGTCGGTTACAAGGCAAATCCCAGTTGCTGCTGTCATTATGACTGTGTAACACACACCTGTGTACCATTACCACTTGGCCCTCTGACTGGTGTCGGATGTGACACCAGCAGTGGTAATGACATAATCACAGAATAAACCTAAGAGCCATTTCAGAGCTATCCTAATTACACTTAACAGACCACAGGAATCCTCTACCCATTTCTCTCCATATTTCATTCTTTTCTCTACATGTTATGGTTTGTGGTGGTGCGGCCGACAAGGGGTCGGTCTCGATTCCACCGGAGCACAGCTTCTTGTGCGTGTGTGCTCGTCTGTACTTTCAGTTTGTGATTATGGGTGCATCTCACCTGTTATGAGCAACGGATCAGTCACACACATTACGTCACGCAACCTCTGGCTGAGTTGTTTATACCCCTACAAACACACAATGTGACACCCACGCTGACATTTCAGGGATGCATAATCATCCTCCTCTGATATGTCAAGCTTCTCTCTCTCAACGATGTCCACATGGTATCATTTCCGCCAGGTTTTGCCGTACTACTTCCAGTAAGTTAACAGCCAACATTTAGATCTGAAATTTTTCAGAGACCACCCACTCTCTGGATCGCGCCACTGGATTGTAAACAGCTCAGAACCACAGCTGAAACTAATAGATATCAGATCCATCACTCCATCAGAATATATCTGCCTCAAACATGATTTCGGCAAGTCTTTCAATTTCCCACATGTGCATGGAATTAAACTCCTGACACTTGATCATTACACTGACACAACAGCCCACACTCCCGTCTGATAGTTTATACTGCAACAGATGACGTTCTATGGATTTCTCGGAAATACTTTGATTTCATAAAAAGTTACGTCATGTATCATTTATTGAGGCTTATCAGACTTTTTAATCAGCCAAACTGTTATCGTTGAACGACATTTCAGATAATTTAGGAAATCTTTAAACATTTTCATTTGAGCCAGCTAAAAAACATTTTTAGCTGGCTCAAATGACACGTCAATCATCAGTTCATACTTTAATTCCCCCCTAGATGGAAATGAAAGCCAAGCAAAGGACACTCTTTCACTTTAAACTCAAAACTATTGGTTCACTTGTTCTGAGAAATTTTGCAACCACGTGTACTTTCAACTTTTAAGCAATTACTGAAACTCCACACAGGTTTAGTGGAAATAAGCAGCGTGTGTCAGTGATCTGGTCAGGATCAGATCCCCAATAACAAATCAGCAGAGTTAGGAAGTAGTGCAAATGCTAATTGTCCCCAATTATTCTTGGGGAATTGTCTCACTTCCTTGTCGTGACCTCTGGGACGGCTTCCCATCTGGCTCTGTGGGTGGTCCGACCCGTGTGTCCTGACAGAAGGAAAAAAAAACCTTTACTTAAAATGTAAAGGGTAGTGTAAGGCTTAAAACATATATATATATATATATATATATATAAATGTAAATATAAAAGTAAAGTCTGATTAGTGTGATTAATTCAGTTTATTAGGGTTTTTATTAAACATTTAGGTACTGTGTTAGATTCCTCCGGGGTTTTAAATTGTTTGGGTACACGTTTGCCTGTCTTGGCACTGACAAGGTCATTGAATTAACTCTGGTTTGAGTTCATGTTGAAATATCAAGCCACATATTTGAAAAAAAAAAGTCAATTAAGTGTGATAATTGCGCAACACATACTTCCCAAACTCAAATTGAGTCGAATTGTGCAATTTAAGGCTTGGAAAATTACCCGAGCCAGAATTTCACATCAGCTTTTCAGACAGAAATACCTTTTTTTTTTAATATAAAAGCCTTGGCCCAGATACCTGCTTGCTGTTTATAATGGAAAGTTGGTGAAACATTTAATTTGCCTTTGTGTGTATGCCATGCAAGCTCAGCAAAGGTGAGAGTGGGAAAGTTGACTTGTTTTGGATTTTATCCGACCTTGCTTGCTCATTATCACCAGCTTCTTTTAGTTAAACGTCTAATTGAAAACCCACTATAGGACACAGCTAATTCGGTTATCTGTTAGGAGATCCTCTGCTTGTTGAAGTAGGACAATGGACCACAAATTAACTCAGGAGGCCCATCTGGTATCTATTCCCCCAGACTTCAGAGCTGCACATCTTGTAAACACACTGATGGTCAGTTTTAGATTAGAGGAGTAACTGCCCCCATGCATTGTGTTATTACCTCCAGTGTTGTTTGGTGTTGACCGCGTGGAAGCTACGACACGCACAAATATGTAAACATGCACACGCTCTGTACTGTGTGCACGCCAGTGGAAGAAGTATTCAGGTCTAATACCACACGGTGAAAATACTTTGCCACTGCCAGACTGTCATTGAGAAGATTGGCTACTTCTAGTTATTCTTAATGATGTCATTGGTGCTACCGGCTCAGATTTTTGCACAAAATCAAACGAAACAATGCAGGTTCAGTAAAAACTCCTTCAGCTCAGCAGCAACCAGCCCAACTTGATCAGAATCGGAGCATAATAAGAGAGCATAAAGTTGCAAAAAAGGTAGATACTCAAGTTAAGTCCAAGTACCTTGAATTTGTACTTAAGTAAAGTACTTGAGTAAATGTACCTACATTCCACCACTGATGCACGCAAAACATTCTAACAAAACACTCTGGAAACCCTCACACACTCACACACACACACACACACACACACACACACACACACACACACACACACACACACACACACACACACACACACACACACACACACACACACACACACACACACACACACACACGCCATATCCTCACCCACACAAATAGACACACATTGAAACATACACAGCAAACATGCCAAAGGCAACACTCCAGACATTCCTGTAGATAATATTTTGTTGTCTTTTTCTCATGCACACACCTTGTAATTGTCTCTTTTTTTGTCATCATTTCACTATCATTTCACTACCTGCTGTGGAATTTCATGAAGAAATGTTATAGGCTTTGTTTTTTTTAATTAGGATTATTCCTTGTCTCCTGTGGAGGTTTGCGGTTTGGTGTTGCTCTGTGGGATCGGCTGGGTAGAACAGATAACACTCTGTCTCTCCAACATGCTATCTTTTGTGTTTTGTGTTCAATGTCTTTGTGTTTTCTTTGACTGTATGCCTTATTGCATAATACTGTTTTCTGAGTGCTGGTTAGTGATACTGTACACACAATACCTTACACAAGTCTTGCGGCATTCTGACTTTTTCAAAATGATGTTTGTAGAGACCCTTTCAAACTTGGCAACATAAACGTTCTAAATGGGCCCCTTTGTATTTCCTGTTGCAATGTTTCTTAATGCAGTAGCTGAGAGGAAGTAAACTTGGACCAAAGGTGTTGCCCTAGCAACAGAATGACAATAAAAAGGTCTATAGATAGTGAGTGTTTATCACTTAACAAAACTATATAAATCCACAAACATGCTATCATATCTGTGAGCTAACAGAATAACAAAGACAATGCTTACATGCTAATGTTTAACAAGTATAATGTTGACCACATCTTTGTTTATTGTGTAAGCATGCTAGCATTTGCTAATTAACAAAAACAATCACAAAGTACAGCTGACGGGAATAACGTTGCTGTAGTTTTTAAGGTATTTGGTCGTAACCACGGTTCTTGTTTGGTTAAAACGTGTTTAGCACTGCAAATCAGCTTGTGGCAAGGAAACATAAACAGATATCGATAAAGTATTTAAACTGTTAAAAGAACAGTATTTTAAACTGACTGCACTGTGCATAGATGGGGACAGATGTAACCTTATGGAACAGTGGGTCAATACATTACATTACATTACAGTCATTTAGCAGACGCTTTTATCCAAAGCGACTTACTTACAGTAGAAGCAGATAAAGTCAAACTCTGCTGAAGCATCTGCAGTGAGTGACCACAAACACTTCACAACAACAAAAAACAGTTGGACCAAAGTTGGTAATTGTACACATGTGTTTCCTCGAGCAGCATCTCTGTTTTGTTAGCTGCCAAGTGATGTAATGCCAAACACTTAAGTACCGACGTAGTACCACGGGACTTTCTTTTCTGTGGAACACAAGCAGAGCAGAAAAACACTGTGGGATCCCTGCTGGGACTCAAACATGTGTCTATACATGTTGAGGACATGTTAGGTTTATTTCAAAGGCAGCTTTGTTCATCACTAATGTCGACCTTTACAGCCTTTTAGCTTTTTGACCAGAGATCTTACAGTGTGTGTGTGTGTGTGTGTGTGTGTGTGTGTGTGTGTGTGTGTGTGTGTGTGTGTGTGTGTGTGTGTGTGTGTGTGTGTGTGTGTGTGTGTGTGTGTGTATGTGTGTTTGTGTGTGATGCACAGTGTGTCTGGAGGGAGAGAGAGTCTTCGATGGGTGGGACTGAAAACAAGTGACGCATGACAAAGAGGCCCAGGAAGTTCCAGCAGGCTGCTGTTATTGCTGAGTGTGTGGGTGTGTGTGTCCGTGCGTGTGTGTGTTTGTGTGTGTGTGTGTGTGTGCCAGAGTGTGATTCGGGGGCCCAGAGGGACTTTGTGGGGCAATCCCTGCTGGAGTGTCTGGAAAAACTCTGTGGAGTGACAAAAGCAGCAGTGTCCCTTGCAGCATATCTGTCTGCTGCCTTGGCTGCAACACTTTAATTGCCTCCTAGAGTTTAATAGAAATGAAAAAGTAGTAAAGTAAAAAGTAGGCAGAGAAAACAACACACTGTACGTGTGCACATACATGCATGTGCAGTCTAAAAGCTACTTTAATTACAGCGGCAGGAAGAAATAAAATTAGGGACTTCCACCCCTTGCAGTGTTTTGCAGCATATGTTTCAATCCAAATCACAGAGAGAAAACATCTGAATCATACTTAATTTAAAAAGTAAATATAGCCAAACTAAATAAGTCTACTAAATAAGTATTTTATTCCAAATCCAAATTATTAGGGACCTTAAACTACGTGATGTGGAAGGTCGCTCTGTCTGGTAGAGTGGTTTTCTGCTGCTCACACGACCTGTCTCTGACCCAAAGTCACTCACTCCCCAGATTGCATTGCTACAATGAGCATTCGACTGGGATGGCAGTGACGCACTGGGCGCAGAGAGACAATAGCTTACCTCAGCCAGGCAGACATAGCAAACCTCAGTGCTATCAGACACTCTCTAATCTCAGCCCATGGGACAGTCGTGTCTTTCCCACTCCCACGTGGCCAGATCAGACACAATGCCGGCCTAGAGAGGACATTAGGACCTAACTAGGTTACACTGTGAGCTTTGCTCTGAGGAAACATCCAGTCTTATTATAACTAATGATATCTACATCATGCATGCCAAGCTGGGAAATTACACTATTGGGTCACTGAAAGTTTGCAGTTGTTTCACGCTTATTTCAATAGAAATAGAGATGTGGCAAACAAGATTTTTCTGCATAATGAACACCATTAGGAGCAGCTTGCGTTCTGGCCTGCTCGCCTCAAGAGTATAAAATTGGACATTTGTAAATAAAAATCAGGCCAGACGGTTTGAGAGATGTGATTGGCTGATGGGAGGTTGGATGGGAACTCCTACTTACTCTCAACATGTGTTGCCAAGGAGCCAGAGATACTGCAGACTCAAGTGACATGTTTATAGCCGTCAATCTGCAGTTACGGTAATCACATTAAGGATACCTGTGAAGAAAATAAATGCTGAGGACATTTGAATTTACAACCTTGAAAAAAAAACAGACCTGAAAACCAAATAAAATCAATCACATTTCCCTCCAGCTCTTATGAAACTCAGTGAGTCCTTCACTGCTATCTCAGGGCCGCCAGATAGCCGCCAGTAAGAACTTGGCTGTGTTCACACAAAAGGAGAGAATGTCTTTCCCATGTGAGTGCCTATTTATTTACTGTTTTATGTCCAAGATTTGACACTTGATAGAATGGTTCCAACAACAACTGTCAAATAATCAAGGACAACTCACAAATTCAGCTTAGCCAAGATGGATGGCTCTAAAACAGATGCTACATTTAGACATTAAAAGTATGTCTGTTGGGCTCGAGAGGTGGTTGCATTTGGATTTATTTTGACACATTTCACTTTTCCATTGGATTCCTCCACATTTCACTTTTCCATTGGATTCCTCCAATGGAAAAGTGAAATGTGTCAAAATAAATCCAAATGCAGTGCCAGATTGCAAAAACACATCTCTGGTTAATATGTGAACAATGAGAGCTGGGGGTCCTGAATCTGCAGGGATAAAACACAAGCTCAGTGTGCTGATACATAATACAGATTCGTCAGGGGGGCTTTGGCATTAGTAAGCAAATTAGTGGCAAATGCAGGTCACCTTAACCCGGTTTTCCGCTACTTACAAAAACCTTTCTTAAGCTCTCATGGAGAGTGCATTGTATCCGCAGTCACTGACTACATTGTGAAATACTGTGATACTCTTCAACAACAAGTGATACACAAAAGCACCACCTTGTGGCGATGTTCTGTAACACACATGATTGGTAGTCTTTGTCAAATGCATATGAATTCATATTTTCACAGTAAATAATCTGTTCTTTATTTGCTTATGTTTACACCAATTTTTTTTAAATGAATAAATAATTTGTAATTGGTTTTGATATTTCACATGAATCTGATTCTGTAATTATATAATGAATAAGTATAATCAATCCAATAATGTTATTTTTTAAATAATTTGGATAGTATTTTTATGTTTACACCAATTTTTAAAAATAAATAAAGAATTGTAATTCGTTTTGATATTTCACATTAATCTTATTCTGTAATTATATAATGAATAAGTATAATCAATCCAATAATGTTATTTTTTAAATGTTCTTTATTCATGTGGTACATTTGGATAGTATTTTTATGTTTACACCAATTTTTAAAAATAAATAAATGATTTGAAATTTGCTTTGATATTTCACATTAATCTTATTCTGTAATTATATAATAAATAAGTATAATCAACCCAATAATGTTATTTTTTAAATAATTTGGATAGTATTTTTATGTTTACACCAATTTTTAAAAATAAATAAATAATTTGTAATTCGTTTTGATATTTCACATTAATCTTATTCTGTAATTATATAATAAATAAGTATAATCAATCCAATAATGCTATTTTTTAAATGTTCTTTATTCATGTGGTACATTTGGATAGTATTTTTATGTTTACACCAATTTTTAAAAATAAATAAATGATTTGAAATTTGCTTTGATATTTCACATTAATCTTATTCTGTAATTATATAATAAATAAGTATAATCGACCCAATAATGTTATTTTTTAAATAATTTGGATAGTATTTTTATGTTTACACCAATTTTTAAAAAATAAATAAAGAATTGTAATTCGTTTTGATATTTCACATTAATCTTATTCTGTAATTATATAATAAATAAGTATAATCAATCCAATAATGTTATTTTTTTAATGTTCTTTATTCATGTGGTACATTTGGATAGTATTTTTATGTTTACACCAATTTTTAAAAATAAATAAATAATTGTAATTGGTCTTGATATTCACATTAATCTTATTCTGTAATTATATAATAAATAAGTATAATCGACCCAATAATGTTATTTTTTAAATGTTCTTTATTCATGTGGTACATTTGGATAGTATTTTTATGTTTACACCAATTTTTTTAAATGAATAAATAATTTGTAATTCGTTTTGATATTTCACATTAATCTTATTCTTGAATTATATAATAAATAAGTATAATCAATCCAATAATGATATTTTTGAAAATGTTCTTTATTCATGTGGTACATTTGGATTGTATTTTTATGTTTACACCAATTTTTAAAAATAAATAAATGATTTGAAATTTGCTTTGATATTTCACATTAATCTTATTCTGTAATTATATAATAAATAAGTATAATCAATCCAATAATGTTATTTTTTAAATAATTTGGATAGTATTTTTATGTTTACACCAATTTTTAAAAATAAATAAATAATTGTAATTCGTTTTGATATTTCACATCTTATTCTTGAATTATATAATAAATAAGTATAATCAATCCAATAATGATTTTTTTAATGTTCTTTATTCATGTGGTACATTTGGATAGTATTTTTATGTTTACACCAATTTTTAAAAATAAAGAAATAATTGTAATTGGTCTTGATACTCACATTAATCTTATTCTGTAATTATATAATAAATAAGTATAATCGACCCAATAATGTTATTTTTTAAATAATTTGGATAGTATTTTTATGTTTACACCAATTTTTAAAAATAAATAAATAATTGTAATTCGCTTTGATATTTCACATTAATCTTATTCTTGAATTATATAATAAATAAGTATAATCAATCCAACAATGATATTTTTGAAAATGTTCTTTATTCATGTGGTACATTTGGATAGTATTTTTATGTTTACACCAATTTTTAAAAATAAATAAATAATTGTAATTCGCTTTGATATTTCACATTAATCTTATTCTGTAATTATATAATAAATAAGTATAATCAATCCAATAATGATATTTTTGAAAATGTTCTTTATTCATGTGGTACATTTGGATAGTATTTTTCGAAGCGCATTTCAATGACATGCTCGTCGTAGTTTTTTGACCTTTCCGGTGCTCCGTAGTCCTTCCTCCTCTCTACCTGTTTAGTGGTTAAAGATGGCGGAAGCTCCTCCATGGCCCAGCCGGTTCTTCTGTCACAGATGCTCCGCAGAGATTAGCCCTCGTCTTCCCGTGAGTACCGTGAACACAAATGAAATACGGGGACGACTGGACCCGTGAAAAACACGGTGGTGTCGCCGTTACTTTGATATAAACCGTTGTAGCGGCGGGGGCCAACAGTTAGCATGCTAACAGTGTTAGCATGCTAACTGTGGGCTAGCGCTACCCAGCGTTTAGCTAGCTTGTTATCTTAAGCAGTGGATCCAGCAGCGTACGTCCACTGCGTAGTCTTTACACACAGACGTCTCCTCTTCTATCACACCATGTTTACAACAACACTGGCTGGATCATTTGTTGATTACTGAGGGTTTTCTAACTGTTAGCTTATATTATTTAGCTATAACTGTGTCTTCAGGTGCTTTCCTTTTATCAGTGAAACGCTGTTAACCCTGGTGTGTCTTTGTGAACTGAGCTAGAGTGTAAATCACACATGTAAACAGCAGATCCAGCAGCAACAAAGCCACTGAGTCCTTCTCTTGTTTTGCCATTCACCAAAGCACACTACTGTCTGTCACAGGCTAGAATGATCTGTCATAGAGCTGTACATGTGCTGTTCACAATGTAGAAAGATCAGCCATAGGTTTCTGGTTATTTGTCATTTTAACTATAGGAAATACAGCTGATTGACACAGGATCAGGGTTTACAACCATCAAAACAAAAGAGAAACACAAGGATATACAAAGTATTTCCACACAAAAGGTGTCAAAATGATATATGGTTATAAGGTGTATGTGTGGTGTTAGGCAGTCTGATAGCCAGGAGGAAAACGCTGTACCTCATAAGATAAGATAAGATGAGATAATCCTTTATTAGTCCCGCAGCGGGGACATTTACAGGATTACAGCAGCATAGATATAGTGCAAACAAGGTACAGAGTAGAAAAAACAAACAAGTATTTTAAATAAGTAAGTAAAAATAAAATCCACAATAACTAAAAAATAGTGTGTATTTGTATTGCACAGATTTATTAGTGTTTTGTGGTCTACTGGGATGGCAGACAGAGCTGGTCGTGCAGCCTGACAGCATTCTAGTGGTGTTTGGCTTAATGCTGTGGTTTCCAACACTTGGAAGCTTTTTCCTAAACATCTCTAACGGTAGATATCCTGCATGGAAGGGAAAGATCTTCTCAGCTTTCCTCTGTGTTCATATCTGAAGGTGCCGCTCGGACTGCAGTTCCCTTATCAAATAGTGACGTGACAGGTCAGGCCACTTTCAACAGTGTCCCAATAGGTGGAGGTGAGGAAAGGGTGGGAAGCCATCAAGTAATAGGTGACCGGTTAGCACTGGACACCTGCAAAGCACAAGGTAAATGTTGGCTGTGGGCAGGTAAACATTCCAGATCACCCCCCCACCATGGCACATTAGTTTTTTTTTTTTTATATATATATAAAGCAAGTCCTAATTTAAACACTGTCAGGCCTAAAGGTTACACGATAGTTCCCATATTTATAATCTCTGGTACCACATTTTTAAAAGAGGCAGACTAAAAAATGTGAGCTGCCGGTAGAAATGTTCAGGGACCTGCCGCTGTGGGAGGTGAGGAAAAAACTTAATTTCAGACCCTGGAAGGCCTCCTCTATTGAGCTCTATTGGTCAGATTGTTGGTTTTCCAGGAAAGGATCGCCTGCAATGTGTGCTGCAAGAAATGTGGAGCTTTATTTGCTACAATGAATGGGACTAATGGGTGTTGCAAGCCCATCAGTCTTTTGTCAGACTGCTTTTTTAAGCTTTAGGCGGTTAGAGCTAGTTTTATCATATGAGAAGAATTATCATCTTCTGTCTTTTTTATCTCTCTGTCCAGCTGTGCTATCAGTAGAGTTGTTTGACATACCTTATTTAAACTTGCGGCATACTGACACACTAATGGCTGTAGCTGTAGTCGTCATGCAATTCACATTTAGTTTTTTAAGTTGCGTGTTTAAATGAAAAGTGATGCAGCTGTTTGTAAAATCGATTGTTGAACATGTTATGATGAGTCTAATGTTCTGTCTTTACTACCTCTATGTTTTTTTTACAGGAGTATACATGTCCAAGATGTGACTCAGGGTTTATTGAGGAGCTACTGGAGGAGAGAAGGTGTGTATAAGTTGTATTTTACACACAGTTTTCCTAAAAAAAGGCGTTATTGTTCTGACTGTTGTACTATAACTATAAGTTAGTTATTAGGAGACTGCCACCACTCATTATGGACAATAGAATTCCTCAAATAATATTCCTGTGATGCTTTTCTTTAAACCTGTGTCGTCATATGTTTGGGTTATCATTCCTAACAGTTTTTACTCACCAACATACGCAGACTGGAGTCACATTCTTTACACATACTTGGCCAATGAAGCCGATTCTAATTCTGAACATGCAGTCGCTGACATTTAAGCAAATAGTGTTGTTATGATGCATTTTATTACCTGTGCTAATAGATGCCATTGTGAAGCTGCGTGGAACAGTCACACTATTTGTAGTGGTCCTTTTTTTTAAAAAAGGCACTGCTCAACTAGAATGAAATGTAATGCTTTCTTTTTCTTAGGGCAGTTTTATATTTTGTATTACAGTCTGTCCTTTTATCCCTTTTTATTTGTAACTATTATCATTATATTTGAAGGTGTTGCAGTTAAAATTGGGATCACAACAGTAAATTTAATGTAAAAAAAAAAGATAAGGGGAAGAAAAAGGACACAGAAAAACTTTATAACATGATTGGGAAGAATGGAAACTATGATGCGTAGTGGGGGAAATTTTTCTATTTAGTAACACTGAGTCAAGGCATAACTTTGTCAACTACTTGTCCTCTGTTTAGTGCTGACAATGGCTCCATGTCGACCATCTCCAGCGGGCCCCAGAACCAGCAACCATTTGAGGTTTCTAACCTTTTCTTTTCTCTAATCTCTGTCACACACAACCTCTTTCTCTGTCCCACTACACCGTTGCATAATATCCTCAAAATATGTTAAATAGTTTCCATTGGGTCTTTTTGCTGATGTAGTACTGCACAAGATGGAAGTCACCTCCGGGTTTCCACTTCTGCTTTTGCGACAGACCACAGTTTAAAGTAATATTGTATTGCATGATTTGGCTGTTTTAACTCAAAGAAGAGTGGCGTTCTTAGCCTGATATGTAGTTTAGGTAAGTACTGTGGGATAACATTTTCTTGTTGTTATCCCAGTAAACATGAGATTCTGTATGCCAGCATACTTTTCCATTTCGTTGAAATTTGACCTAACAGTCAACAGAACTCTCCATGCTTCAGGTGTGTTGTTTTGACAATAAACCGTTGCGAGTATTTAGAGAAATCACAAAGCTTCACTGGTTTCTACCATCAAGATTACACAGTTTTTTTATTTTTCGCTTTCATCTGATTTTTCTCCCAGAATCCGGACCAGCACTTGTTTACATTCCCTTCTGGCTACGGCCAGTTTGCCCTGGGTGTCTTTGACGACCGCTTCGACTTCGGGGCTGGACTGGGAACGGAGGATAACAGGGATGCTGAAAACAGGCGGGAAAGGGAAACCGCTTCACGGCAACGATACGGTGCCAGGCAACCAAGAAGTCGGCACGGCTCCAGGCGACAAACAGGGAGGCCGGAGGGAGTTCCTACTCTAGAGGGGTGAGTAGTGCAGACGGTGACTTGTGGGACTTGAGTCATAAATCAAGCCACAAAACTGTGGTTCCAAACTGTGGGATAATAGGATCCATAGGCTGAAAAATACATGTTACCCTTACATAGCGGTGCACTTCTTTCACTTTTTTTCATTTCTCCATCAATGCATCTGTATCATAGCTGTATCTTCTCTTTTGTAGAATCATTCAGCAACTAGTGAATGGAATAATTGCACCAACTGCAATGCCAAATATTGGAGTTGGACCCTGGTAAGCGTCTTGAACACACTTATACTTTTACCAGAAAACTAATCTTCATCTGTCAGGTGTCTCCTAACTGCTCTAATGTTTGACTATTTTCTTTAAAGGGGTGTTCTTCACTCTAATCCTATGGATTATGCCTGGGGCGCCAATGGACTAGATGCAATTATAACTCAGGTATTTGTCAGAAAACCTTTAAATGTTTTTAAAGTGATTGCTGTGCTCATTAAAAAATATTAGGTTCTGATTCTAATCTTTTTAATAATTATTGAAATGTTGAAATATGCAGTTATATGCATTCAAACGTGCATTTCTTTTCTATCTTTTTCTCTCTCGTATTTAGTTATTAAACCAGTTTGAGAACACGGGACCTCCGCCTGCCGATAGGGATAAAATAAAAACTCTTCCTACAGTACAAGTTACAGAAGAGCACGTCGGTAAGGAAAAACATAATAAAGTGTAATAGAATGGGTTTTTTTTCTGATATCTCAGATATATTGTATTATTTGCATATTTGGACAGCAGTATCATTTTCTTCATTTCAGTATAACTCAAACAGTGCACTTATTTAATCATCAACCACAAGATATATAAGTCTATTTAAATTCATCATCTGAAAATTGGTAGATCGCATCTTTTTCATATTCAAATTGATACACTCATGATGTAATGTAACTATATTTTACCATCCAAACTGGCTTGACGGATAGCATTCAATATTTTTCACATTTTTACGCTCTGTCTTTCAGCCTCAGGACTGGAATGTCCAGTGTGTAAAGAAGACTACAGTGTCGGAGAAAGTGTGAGGCAGCTCCCGTGCAATCACATGTTCCACAATGATTGCATAGTCCCCTGGCTGGAACAGGTACTAAACATCCACGATCTAATGCTCTCCCCATCTAAATATTCACCGTTAGCTATCTGAAACTATGTAATGTGGAAGATTCATCGATGACACTTAAGAGTGATTTCACTATTTTTCAACCTGAGTCCTATTTTCCCATGTTTTTGTGTCTAACTGACAAATGACGACGACAATTAGTCAATTGTTCGCCGCTACAGTCTGCAGCCGCTGAAGGAGCTGCAATGTAATAATAACGGGCAATTGCTCACCGTCAATGAACATCGATTAAAGTGCTTGTTTTTGCCGTTGACAGGCTCATATTGTTATTATAATTTAATATACCACATTACTGAAGGAACCCTTCAGAGAAATGAAATGTTTTACTTACATTACTCTCGGTCTGGTCTGTCTGTTCACGCGCAGAAACGCATCCACATATCTGATATCAGCAAAATATTCAGCCGTGACATTGAAAGTATTTAAGATAACACTAAGCTATGCTTTCTGTACTCCAACACAACAAACTCTGACATCCCCGGCACTCCTCTCTCCAACTCTCACTCATGTTTACACCATTTTCTTCAGGCAATCAAGTCACATGACGCAATAACTAACAAGAGGCAAAAGGGAAAGATAAATGTTTTATTTCTCTGTTGGGACCTTTCCATGATAATCGAAGCCTGTCAGTGGCAACAACAAGCACTCATAGTGAACGTACGTTGATGGTGCAGAATTTCCCAATATAATTTCATTGCAGCTCGTTTCAAAAATTGATTGAATGATCTAAGAAATAGACACAAAACATGGGGAAAATGTAAAAAATACAAAAACAGAGTAATCCTTAAAGAGCTCATTATTTTTTACCACGCTGTCTCTCTTCCTCTCCAGCATGACACGTGTCCAGTGTGCAGGAAAAGCTTGTGTGGTCAGAACACGGCAACGAATCCTCCAGAACTATCAGGGATGAACTTTACCTCCTCTTCTTCCTCCTCCTCGGCCTCCTCCTCTTCCTCGACCCCTCAGTCCTCAAGTTCGGCCAGCAATGAGAACTCCACTGATAACTCATAGAGGGCCGTTTGTCCTCATCGCCCTATGAGCTGTTTATAGCTCCTAGGCTGCTGCTGCACTTCGGAGCGGTGACCTCAGTCTCTCCCTGCTGGAGGGCAGAGACCTGAGTGCATCTCGCCAGGAGCACTCAAGCCTGATTCGGGGGGGGGACAAGAGTCCATGTGTTTCTGCCCGTCCTGTTGCTCCCCATCTTGGTAAGGGATCCGAAACAAAGGAAAGGGCTGAGGCCTGGAGTGCAGCTTCTGTCAGGGAGGATGTAGAGGAGCATGGAAACTTCAAGAGCCTTGATCTGCCTGAATCACCTCACACAGGGAGCGAGAGCAAAAGAATCCAAAGGTAGAAGACTCGGGAAAACAAGACAGCCGCTGTTCTTTTCTCTTTTTTTTTTTTTTTTTTTTTTTTTTTTAATCTCCAGACTGTGTGAAATATGAAATGACCCACTTTTGCTAATGAAGCAAAAAGAACTGAACATTTATTCCTTTTTTTTAACAAGTAGTATTCATATCTCACAGATAAAATGACCCAAAGTGCACTGTAGTGTACTGTTAAAAGTGTGCACTTAAGTTTCTTCAGCTTGGTTTAGAATGATACTACATTTGACTCCTTTTCTTTCTTTTTTTTTCTTCTCAAAAACAGAATTCCAATAGTTTTATAAAATGATTCACTTTCAGATTACCTGACACCACACAGGTAACATGGTTTGCATTTGAAATGATGCGGTAAATTGAAGTAATTCTGTGCTGTTTGGTTAAATGATGCGGATTCCGTCACTAAATTACTCGCATGCGGATTTTGTTTTGTTATCTGCAGGCCTAAAACACTCAAACTTGTCATACCATTTTCGGGATTTTAAAGTTAAGATAAATTAAATATTTTCTGAAGTTGCCAGTTGACTATTGATTTGCAGTATGATTGTGTCAAAAGAAGTGAATAAATAAATAAAGCTGTTTTGGGTGCTACCACTCAAAATTCATGTTAAGCATTCTCGTTGTGTGTGTGTGTATATAATACTCTCATAAGGTCTAATCGTGATTAACATTAGTCATAAAATGTACTGAAAGACGTCTGTTTGCTTCTGTGGTTAGACACTTGATGGAAGTGCAGCAAAAAATTGCAACGGCAAATAAGCTAATAGACATTTCTTTGTCCTAATACCAAATAAAATGGTAAATATTTTTGGCGCAATCAGTCAAAATAAGAACTGTGTTGTTTTGTGTTCCCCAGTCTAAATTATTTGTCCTTTTAGTGACATCTTGAAGACTCTAAGAACAACCAAACACCTACCAGGGAACAATAACACCATCAACAAGCACTGCTGGCCTGGTCCAAAGGCACGTCGTAATCAGAGTCTCTCTTAAATCTTTCCCTGGGGTACTTTCCTATTAAATGTTATCAATAAGTCAATAAATTCTGCTTCCTCTCATTGTTTAGCCATTACGGACATATTTCCTCTACATTGTACCTCTCTTCTCTGGGGTTGAGGCTCAAAGGCCTTTAATCTGAGGGGATTGTTATGAACAGAACATTGGTCTCGCTATATTACAAGTGGACACACTTGTTTTATAGTTATGAGTTTGACTTTACAATGTGAAATAGCTGATTTATATTATCAGTTTATTGTTACCTTTGTGCAATGCATGTGTGCCTTTTCAACTATGTACACTGAGATAAGGCAAGCAGTTTTAATATTGAGGTACAAGTTCAGCTCTTTAAAGCTGTGAATGTGAAGGTGTCTTTTTCTTTTTTCAGTGTTGCAACCTGAATTTAAAATGGATTTAGATTAAGTGTACCGATACAAAATAACTTGTGAAACAGTGAAAACTTTCAAATAGATTTTTTAAATAGTTTGGCAGCACTTTCAGAAGCATCAACATGACACATCTGGATTTGGGGATTTTCTATTTTTCTTTTATTCACTTATTTTTAAAACTATTTTGAACGGTGAGTTACAAACTGGTACAACATTTACATTGGTTACATTTTACCAAATTTAGTTTTACTTTGACTATAACATCAGAACTCTGGAAGTTGTAGATGAGAAATAAAAACAACATAAGAAAAAACAAGCCTTATTTCCTCTTACATGTACTAAGGCTTGTTCGAGTTGACGCGAACTATCTGGCTAGAAACCTGAAATGAATTTTCACTGAATTTTAACATGACTAAAGTCTGGCTAAAGACAGACTTTCAAGTTGTCTTTAGACTCTAAAACAGGACGTCAGGAATTTGGCTTTTGTTCCTCTTAAGCCTCTGTGGCAACTACCCACACAAAAAATGATTCTAGCATCACCATGCTATATTTAAATTGAGATACATTTATTTATGTGCCTTTTTACAAACTCCAGCTGTGATCACTCTGAAACACAACATTTTTTGAATGGTGTGCTGGGAGTTATGTCCCATCCATACTGATGAATTTATTTTTGCAAAGAGAACAACCTGATTAAGAAAGTCCTTAGCTATTTCTGGATTTTTTTTCTTCTGTTAGATAAAACCAAAACTCCAGGATCCTCATAATTCAGTCTTGAATATTGCAGACATTTTCTTTCAGTTTATGCTCTCACATACGCCGACAACTGGGTGACTTTCTTTTAGACCCATACAGTACCAGTCAAAAGTTTGGACACACCTTCTCATTTTTTTTTTGAAGAATCTAAAATATAAAACATATTCTGGTTTGTTGAGCAGTTGTTTGTTTACCACATCATTCCATATGTGTTCCTTCATAGTTTGGATGTCTTCAATATTAATCTACAATGTAGAAAAAAATAAAAATAAAAATAAAGAAAAACCATTGAATGAGAAGGTGTGTCCAAACTTTTGACTGGTACTTTACATGTTAATCCATGTGAATGTGCGATATGAAATGTGCTTCTTTCTTTAAAAAAACGAGCTACTTAACAGTGAAATTATTATTATTTTATGACTTAATAATTTATTTTCATTTTGTGACATTGGTATCCATCCAGAATGTAACTTCTGTAAAACATTCTTAATTATTAAAAATAATACAGTACCAGTGAAAAGTTTGGACACACCTTCTCATTCAATGGTTTTTCTTTATTCATTTTTTTTTTTTTTTCTTTCTGTTCTACATTGTAGATTAATATTGAAGACATCCAAACTATGAAGGAACACATATGGAATTATGTGGTAAACAAACAAATGCTCAACAAACCAGAATATGTTTTATATTTTAGATTCTTCAAAGTAGTTGAATGAGAAGGTGTGTCCAAACTTTTCACTGGTACTGTACTTAGATGGCTGACATACATGTTAATCCATGTAAATGTGCTTCTTTCTTTAAAAAAAACAAAAAACGAGCTACTTAACAGTGAAATGATTATTATTTTATGACTTAATAATTATTTTTTATTTTGTAACATTGATATCCATCCAGAATGTAACTTCTGTAAAACATTCTTAATTATAAAAAAAATAATATTACACATCAAAATATTAAATTGAGCCTTTTTGTTTTGCCAAATTACATCCCAATATGATTAGTTTGAAATTAAGCTTCTTTCTTAAAGAAACCAGCTACTTAACAGTGAAATACAGAAGTTATTTCTGGATGGATAATTAATTTTTAAAATGAAAATAAATTATTAATCATAAAATAAATGTAACTTCTGTTCATTCTTAATTATAAAAAAATAATATATATTTTTTTTAATTACAGTACCTTTTCAGTCAAAAGTTTCGACACTTTTAATCATATTCGGATGTAATTTGGCAAAACAAAAGGCTTTTTTTTTTTATATGTAATATTATTTTTTATAATTAAGAATGTTTTACAGAAATTACATTCTGGTTGGATACCAATGTCAAAAAATAAAAATAAATTATTAAGTCATAAAATAATAATTATTTCACTGTTAAATAGCTCGTTTTTTTTAAAAGAAAGAAGCACATTTCATATCGCACATTCACATGGATTAGTTTAAATGACTAACCACGTCACATGACGCAACCCATGTGACGTGACCACGCCTCCAAACCCTACGTCACGCGTACGTGCTCGATCACGGGGCGTGTGCTTGCGGCGCAACCTTAGAAGGACGAGCGACTCCGCGGCGGTGACGAAGTGCGGCGTGAAAACGAGGAAGAGGAATCCACAGCCCGACATTAACGTTTATTCGACGATATAGTACAAATACTAAACTGTCCCACCATGAAGCTGCTGTGGGCTGTCAGCGCGCTGCTGCTGAGCTGCTGGCGGGCCGACGCGTCCACAGGTAGGAGCGCCTCATGTCGGCCATGTTGGAGATGTAGACTTTGGTCTGAGCACGGACATTTAAAAACACGCTCCTTGTGTAACGTTACTGTTCTATGTGTGTCGTGTCAAACATGTTTTTTTTTTAAAAAAATTTTTTTTAAATAGCTGGATGTAATCATGTGTTGTATGTGTTTCAGAAATGTATTTTTTTTATTTTTTATTATTATTGGTTGTTTTTTTTCTAGCCAATGTAATAATCGTAATTAGTGGCGTGACGTCACGAAGGGGATGCTGTACATTGGTTAACTTGAAAAAAAAAAAAAAAAATGTCGTTTTTCACTTATTATATTAGACAATAAATACACATACTATACAACTACACAGACACAGACAATAAATACACATACTATACAACTACACAGACAATAAATACACATACTATACAACTACACAGACAATAAATACACATACTATACAACTACACAGACACAGACAATAAATACACATACTATACAACAAAATAAAGATAGAACAGGAATGCTGCACCCTGACAGTCATTTTGTAAGTGTTTCCTTCCTCACAGGAGCAGCCTCCCCCCACTTATGAAGGATTATTATTATTATTATTATTATTATTATTATTATTACCATGGTTAAATTATTATATTATTATTTCACTAAAAACCTCTGCAATACAATAGTTATAATAGTTTCTCTCTGTATATATAATATTTCAGTTACTGTGGATTCTTTACTGTTTTTTACCAGTTTTTTTTATTGCTCATTTGCTTATTTATAATAATACTTATTTTTGATTTTTGAATTTGTAATTTGTGATTTTGGGCTATATAAAAGATAAAATAATCCTTTATTAATCCCGCAGCGGGGAAATTTACAGGATTACAGCAGCATAGATATAGTGCAAACAAGGTACAGAGTAGAAAAAACAAGTATTTTAAATAAGTAAGAAAAATAAAAAATCCACAATAACTAAAATAAAATCTTATAAATACAGAAAGAATAATTATAGTATTGCACAGTGTATTTGTATTGCACAGATCTATTAGTAATAATAATGGAAGTAGCAATGATGGTTATCTTCTGATTAAAGGTCATCATTTGTCTTTTGATTCAGTGAGCCAGAAGGCTTAATCCACGTGATGAGTATCAGTTCTCACAATACAGTATTTTGAGCTTTCTCTCGTGTTCTGTTGCACTGCGTTTGCTTTTAAAGAGGTTGAGAGCCTTTTCGTTGCTGGCGGTCATCCATTTGACCGGCCACTCGCCCTTTGGCTTCCTATCGGCTTGTCCAAATGGTTCGCCATTGATTAACTGTACAGCATAAGGAGCTGCATTCCATTCATACGAAGCTCTATGCTTGGCTACAGTGATCACAACCAGTTATTGGTTGGATGTGTCACGTGACAAGAGCTATTATGGAAAATATTAGACACGCCAAACAGACAGCTCCCTAGAAATTAGCTGGAAGCAATATTCATAGGGCGTAATTGCTTATTTTTTCTGTGTTAGCAATACAAATGATATATTATTGGCAATATGTTAAAGCTATCTTACATTTATTGTCCTGACTGTCTTAGAATGATCACCCCAAATGAGCTTACAAGTCTTAAAATACAATGATAGTCAACACGTATACTATATTTATACCAAGCAGACTGGCTTAGTTGCCATTGTGCTCAGTGAAAATGTTAATGTCTTGTGTGTTTTTAATGACATTAACTCCTTTTACTTAACTGCCTTTTAACCAACCTAAAATGGAATACTGTTGAAATTGCTCTGACCTTTCTTTGCTGAGTTGAGTTTTAGCACTGAAGGAGTTACTCATAATCATTTAGGTACACGTCAAAATATCCAAACTGAGTCATTTCCCTTCTGTTTTGTCATCCCAAGGCAGTTAAGATAGAATAGCATGTACATGCACTGTCATCATCTGTTTTAATATGTACTGTTTAAAAGTCAAATGCAGCCTCTATTAAGCATGGTTTCTACCGTGGGCGGTAAAACCATGTAACACTTTTTTTGTAGAGAGATTGCACCAGCATCTAGACTGTTAATGGATGTTGTGTTGCACGTATAAGGAGCCTTCATGCCACTGAACGTTTCCTGCTTTAGTAACAACAGCTTTGAGTAGATCAGTAGTAAAATTAGATTTCCCTGGAGGTTCAGCTTCTTCTTCTCGAGCTTTACTTTTGCACGAAAAGTGGGTTACCAGGCAGACGCCTATTTTAACTATTGGGCTTTTAGTCCCAGTAATTTAGTAAATGGTGTTGAATATGGACTCATTTTTGTTATCGACCACCATTTTGAGTTCCCAGAACTAAAGTGCTGCTTAACCTGCTCTCACCTAAATTATCCATTAACGATAAAAGCCTGCCATCGAAGCAGTAGCACAGACAGTGACAGGTTTGTTTTTCACGGTGTGGGAGTTGAAATCCTTCTTATAATGGTGACTAATCTGTGGTCCACCACAGCTGAATTAATACATTACACAAAGTGGGCTACTTGGTTTGTGCACTCCAAATGGACAGACAGACCTAAGACATCAGGTCCCATTAAAGGGATTTATTTAACTATTTGCCCACTCCTCAGAAGTTGTTTATTTCCAAATAGTGACCATGACCAAATGATACAATGCTGAATTAAAAGCTTGAAATGGCCTCTTTAAAGGATGTCCGTTTCCATGCCTCAATGCTTTCATTATGTTGAAACCAACGGCATCCATCTTCTGTTGCAAAGGACTTCATATTGTATTTGTTTTTTCCTGTGAACATTTCAATACACTTTGTTATTGGAGTATTGAAAGCAGCCTGAGGATTACATGTTTTAGTCTTTGTGTAAAGCCTTTTGTCTTTTTCAAAAGGCTCAGTAAATTCCTTCTTGAGTTGTTCATTTTCAACCAGCTGTTGATTGAAAACATAAACTCTCTAAGAAGATAAAACGTGTATCCCTATAGTGTGGGTTTATTTGCTCCTTGTTTGTGCTTTGTTTAGGCATCTAGTATGTTTGTTGAGCATATGTAAACATAAAAATACTATAGAAACCCTCTGAAAGGCAAAAACATGTAGCTGGTTCTCATGTTGAACAGCAGAGAGCTAAAGGTGTGGAGTTGAACTGTCAAGATTCATGTGGTTTACATCTATTGACAGGTAGGACTGGGGCCTAGACTATATTTAATTTTCATTCAGCATGTGCAACGAAGGTGACCTTTGATAGTAGTGGTGGAAGTCACGAAGCTTGAAAGGTTACATGATACATGCAGAGTCTTGAGTTTCTTGTTGACAAATTCACACGTCTGCCTGTTTTTGTTTGGTTTATTAAAATCTGCTGACTGTTTCGGTTGGAAGTGTTTTTTAAAAATGTTACTTTTTGCATCACAAAATTCAGTGTATCTTTATCAAGGAAATGTAGAAAAGGGGGGGGGGAAGGTGAAGAAACCCGTATATAGTTGACGTTTAGATCTTGTGGATTAACACATTTTTCACGTGTGTTGTTTTCATATTGGTGCTATTGGTGCTGGGTACCTAGAGACCAGCCCTGGTGTTGCTATGCTTTTTTTGAAAGCTTAGGATTTTTCTGAAGCGAGGGGAACAGGCTGGCTGTGCTTTAGCCTGCAGCGTGAGAATGTTATTTTTCCCTGGACCCACCTAAGCGTACAACCCCCCCCCCCCCCCCTTGACCACCACTGAGTGACTAAACAAGTCTCCCCCCCCCCCCCCCAGCCTGCTGTGAATGTGGAGAGCTGTGATACTGGGAAGGAAACAAATATTTAAAAGAAGTAAATCCATCAGAAAGTGAGTGTGTTTGACATAAACATAACAGGCAGTGGTTCGTCAGCATTATCGTGTAGCCTGAAAATAATTCCCCAATACATGTCACCCGTAATGTTATTCTCATGTGAAAGAATCAATGGAAAATGCTGAATGTTTGCCTCTCAGTGGGGGTTGACCGTTGGCCTTCCATGTACATTGATGTCATGTGCATAGCCTGCGTGAAATCATTGTCAGACTGTCCTGAAAAATAGGCTGTGTGTGTGTTAGCCTAGTTCAACGCCCTGATCGCTGCCGTGTGACACGACGCACGGCAGAGAAAAGACAAAACCCTAATATGCTTGCATGTCCTAAACCTTTCATTGATTATTATTTATTTTTTTCTTAATTTTGTTATGCTAAATGTCTTTAATTTCAACCTCATCAGCTTTTCTCTTCATGTTCTGTTTCATTCATTGTATTGATTTCATGGGAATGCTATTGAATGCTTTAAATGTTTTGTTATTGTCGTTCTTCTTTTGTTGTTGCTATAACTGCCTTTAGGGATGTCTTGATCAAGCATTTTTGACCCCAATCACAACCTTCAATATTGAGTAATTGCTTTTTAAATCTTTAAATTAAACCAACACCCATATAAAGGAATTTAAGTGTAATTCAATTTGTACTTTGTACTGAAATTGAAAAATATAACCTTCAGGACACTTGATGTACATTGGAAACCGAGTGTATGGCTTGATGTTGCACTCCCATATTATTATCTGAATCAGCCGGGTCGTCCCTAATTGCTTTTTATGTTTATTTTATTATTTTCATCTTGATGGGTCAGAGTACCAGGAATGATCAAACGTTTCCCAAAAGAATTGGATTACAACGCTGCTCTGATCTATTTTCTATGTGCATACTTTCATTTTTTCATTTCATTTGTGTTTAATTAACTTTGTTTCTTTTTCTTTCTTTTTCCTTTTTGCTTGCCTTTCTTCCATCACGGCCTTTTATCACCAATCCATGCAATCACCTGGCTTGCTTTAAACTCACCACATAAAAAAAAAAAAAATCTTGCTGGGCTAACTGTACTCTGTGCTCAGCGGGCTTTATCAAGTGTCCGCTGTCTCAGATGAAGATTATCGATGACCGCGCCAAGCTGCATTGTGAAGTGATAGGGAACCCCATCCCCGAGGTGCAGTGGTGGTTCATAGAGGGCGAAGAGCCCAACGAGACCTTCACCCAGCTCTTTGACGGGGCACGGGACGACCGTGTCCAAATAAATGCCACATACGTAGCACACGCCACAAGCAGCATTCAGCTCACTAGCCTCACCCTCAACGACTCTGGCACGTACGAGTGCCGCGCTTCCAATGACCCCGACCGCAATGAACTGAAGAAGACGCCAAAAATCAAGTGGATCCGCTCGCAGGCGAACGTTATTGTGATCGAACGTGAGTGGCGGAGGAAGCATGGGGAGACTATGGTCAAAGTAGTTTGGCTGTTATCTCCTCATTAGTGAAGTCCTGGATATTCAGCTCCTGTTATACTCAACTCCCATGCTTCCCAGTCCAATAGCCCCTCCGTCCTGCCTCACCCAGTATACGCTCTCCCTCTCCTCTCCTCAAAAGCTCCACGATTGTCCTGTAGTAGAATCCGTACCCGGTCATAAAGCGTGGCTGGGCCACTCCCTAATCCTGTATTGTTACAGAACGTGTCTTCAATCTGATGCCTTTTTTTTTTTTTTTTTTTTTCCTGTTTCAAGGATTAGCTATCACTATAATGGGTTTTCTTGTATATAATACTGGCCATAAGGTTTGAAATTTGCAAATGGCTCCTGAAGGAAAATTACCATTAATTCTGTTTGACAAAAGAAAAAGAAATTACAGGATTTGGGCACCATCTAAAAATACAAATTCACATGTTTGCTTAATTCCATGGTTGTCCTTGATAGAATGAAGTTTTGCATATGAACAAAATATGATGTTTTAAGAAAAAACAAAAAAGGGGTGTCAGATTTCTTCATTGGTATTGCCCTGGTAGATATGTATTTTCCTAGCATTTCCTTAATTGATACTAACATTGGCATTACCACTTTTGTTTTTTTGCTTGTAGACCATTCCTGTGGCTTATAACCTACTGAACTGTAGGCACAGAAGATGGCAACTAATTAATAAAATTAATTCTCAGCCATGGGGTATCTTTCTGCCTTGTGGTCCAGTATTATTATGTGTCACTTTAAAAAAAGAATTGGTCAGTTTCTTCACCCAGATGAAGCAAAAATACCCAATTATTACATTCTATCATATGATTGGCAGTGATACTAGCCAACACTATTTCATTCTCCTCTTGTTGCTTCTTCTGCATGTTTTTAAAAGATCTTTTCCCCATGACCTTGTTGTAGACTACCGTATCTGCTAGATATCCCCCCCATTCTACTGTTGGTGGGACAGATCTCCCCATTTTGGGGAGCTCTTTCCATCTTGGAAAGTGTGTACCTTCTTTTTTTCTTGTGTCAGTTTTTTTTTTTCACCATTTGAGAACGGATTTGTTTCCTTCTGAAACTTGGCAAGTGGGAGGATAATTGCAAAGGACTTGGTTGCTAATCCTGCTTTGATTTCCACTTGACCACTGAACAATCAATAATTGTCTCAACCATATCTCAATCCCTTTTTCGCAAATATAGATTTACAGTCTATTTATAGATTTACAATCTATATTTACGCCCTGGCTGAGAAACTATTACGTACTGTGGTCTTAGGGTTGAATTCTTAGACCCTGCCTACCTTGTATTTCTTTACAATCAAGTCATTCATTTCTGTAAAGACGACTCTTGAGTGTTAAGAGCTAAAAATGTAAATGACGTTTAACAAAAATGATGCAACCAGTGATAATGCTACAGGTATTAAGACGACCATTTTGCCCTACAAAGACAGAGTGCTGTAACTACAAACGGTGCAAATACTGTTTTTTGCTTTGGAACTACAAATTTTAAACGGAAATTGCACACTTCTATGGCATATTTTGAATATATTAAAACGGGTTTAAACACAACTTTAACCAAATATGTAGCTACTGGGTTTTGCCTTTGTAGGGCAGCACTGATGTCTCAATCTGTAAAAATGGTTTTTTTGGCCTATAAACTGACATTTGACATTTAGAAAAGAATGATAAATAATTTATTTTTCCCCCTCTGTTTATCTGAAGCCCCACACATCATTACTGAACCTTCTGAGGTCAGCAACATGACCTCCGCAACCCTCCACTGCAACCTGACAGAGTCCAGCCTCCCCATCAAGGGCTCCCACTGGACGCACAACGGCAAACTCATTGAAAAGTCCAAGTCCAGCGAATCCACTGCGTACACGACCCTCCGGTAAGTAGCTACATCCAAGCGCCATGTCTGCACATCTGCCCTGCAGTTACTGTGGCACATTAAAACCCACTCATCCTCTGATAGTTTGTCTTGAAGCATGTTTGGTTTGAGACAACAGTGCAATTAGCTGATTAGCTTTCATGTGTGAATAAATCGAAACAAGAAAATGGCAAGCCCAGCTGGCTTTGATACTTTGAGATGTCCTATGGATGTTTAGAAGACAATTAGCCATTCCTCAGCCTTGAATTGAGCTATGTTGGCCTATTTGATTCTTCTGCTGTCCCTTTCCGCCTGTATTACTACAGTTAACATTCATCTTTATCCTCTAATGCTCTCTCTCCCTCCCCCTTTCACCATTCTCGTTGGCTGCCTCCCATTAGCAGCAAAGCTAGGGGCGTCAGTCAGGTATTCACTGCTCTTGATTAGCAGAGAGATGGACCGTGCATTCGTGCAGCTTTGCCGGTAGTCTTGGCAGCGGGGATAAGCGCCCCAAGCAGTGTGCTCAGTTGCCCTGACCTTAATTCCCCATTAGGAAGAGCGGGCAGAACTGTACGGGACAGCAGAATCAAACAACAGTGGGATTGTGATTACCAGGGGAAATTTGAAATATTTGTTGCATGAACAAGCAGCTTTATTTTTACCCCTCGGCCCTTGAACACAAGCACGGTCCTATTGTGAATTTTCTACTTAGCTAAGTGGAAAACTAATCACTGTCATTAAATTGGCTTCGGCAGAATTGCTCACAAGTCACCACCTGCTGTATGCTTGGTCGCTAGGTCTGCGGAGAACAATGACTCGGTGGTCTTGCAAGGAATTCTCACATCCTTCTTTCCTTTTCCTTTCCATAGTTTGGAAAAAATCACCCACACTTCTGGTGGGAAGTATGAATGTGTGTTCCTGACCGAACCAGAGGTGAAGCAGACGATTGAAGTCAAAAGTAAGTTCGTTAACTCATTAATATATCGCATACTGAAGTTAATGGGTCATGTTTACATTGGGGTTTTAAATATTTGGTTGTAAATGCTAGTTTTTCATAGTTACAGAAATGGTAGTCTTTATATAAAGTAAAGTGTATATACTTTAGATTCAATGTCAAAGGCAGCCATTTTCCAGAATCGGTCATGTGCTGTTATGCACTGCTGATATTTAAGACCATACATAAACTGTTAAGAAAATGGTTATGTGCCAAACAGAGCTGAAAACTGGGTGTCATCTACACATGCAGCAGATAAGGGAATAAACCTGAGGGTGACAGTCTGATAATGAATTTGAATTCAAGTTCAGCGTCGGAGGAATGTTTTCAACAGAAGAAAACCGTGAATCATTATTATGAAGGAGCTCAGGAAACATTCCCGTCGCTTGGTTTCAAATTCTTATGTGAAAGTGCCTTTTGCTCCAGGAGAAATGATCAGGGGGAGTTCATTTCTTTAAATCACAAACTTTCACATTCTAATATGAATGTGTTTCTCCTCTTGCTGTAGCTCTTCCCCATGTTGCTGCCCACAAGCACTCTGAGCACGGCAATGAGAACGACCAAGGGGTGATGGTGTGTGTGAGCCACGGCTATCCACTGCCCACCGACTGGACCTGGTTCAAAGAGGAAGATAACTCCCAAACGGTATGCGTCTATTAAGCTTGTAAATTTGATAATCATAAAACTATTGACAATGTTTTTGATCTTTTAGTTCTAAACCAGAAAACATTCAACTAAACTAATGTTTCATAAGTTTCAAATGATGTATGTCCAGTACTTTACTTTACCTGTCCTGCTTTGTGCGTTACTGACTCCCTTACTTACAACCCTGCAGCCTATCATCAACGGCACTAGCGACAAATATGAGATCAAGAGCACCCCTAACAAGACCACTCTGACCATTAATGAGCTGAGCATCGAAAACGACATCGGCGACTACATCTGCTCCGGAACCAGTGACCTCGGCACAGCCACCGACAAGATCCACCTGCGTGTCCGCAGTCGGTTGGCCGCTCTCTGGCCCTTCCTCGGCATTGTGGCCGAGGTCATCATCCTGGTGACCATCATCTTCATCTACGAGAAGAGGAGAAAGCCCGATGAGATCACTGACGGTACGTACGCCATGCTGCCTCCACCACTACCTACAGTAGACTCCTACAAATGAGCTGATCCTCTTACATGGCTCTGCATTCGCCAGTCAAATGCGTTCAAGTTCACATTACTTTGTTGCCTTAATAGGTTCATTCAACTGTTTTACCTTGCATCAAAGCATTAGATCACATGATTACACAAGCAATAACTTACCACAGTTGTCTTGTCTCATAGTACTTTAAAGGGCTTATCGATCTTCTCACCGATGCCGGAAGCAAACATGCCACGCCCGGGTCTGTTCCTTTTATAACACTGTGCTGTTTACAGTCTGAACAGCCACTTAGACCTGATGATTTTATTTATACGTTTCCAGAGTTGTTGGTGAATTCCAAAACTTACTGGCCATTTTGCTGTTTTACCAATAACACAGGGAAAATACCCTCATTTAATAAATTGGTGAAAAATATCCACCAGGACGTAAATTCGTAGTTTCAGGGTAGATACGGGCATATCCCAACCTTCAATCGAGTTCTCTTAGTGATAATTTGAAGACTATTATCTTTGAGGGTAACTAAGCCAGTCCAAATGTTGAGTAAACATGAACAACTGTCAGAAAGCCAAAAGGCTACTGTGCTAAAACTCTAATTGTGAATTGATCAAGTATGAAGTCTGGAGCTGCCGCACAGACGATGAACGGGGAAGGACGTTATAGGTCAGCAGTTCTCAGCCTTTTCTAGCTTGAGGCCCACAAATACACTGGGTTGTACATTTTTGTTAAGCCTCTTCAATGATCCCTTTTGTGTCACCACATCTGAGGGAACGTTGGCTAGCGAACAGTGGCAATACACATTTTCTCTCTACCTGATGATGTGTTGTGGTGATATTCAAACGTCATTGACATTATCCTTCTTTTGATTTACCATGTCTTTTTGTTAATGTGACTTCATAACCCTATTTAGATATACATTTAACTAGCTATGTTAATTACCAAAAAACAAAAATATTCTCCTTTTTATCTGACCATTTGTCAGTACCTCCTTGCCCCACTAGATGGCACTCTTCGGCCCACTGGTTGAGAATAGCTGTTAAAAGTGACTGAGTATAAAGGCTCACTCTGTTTTAGAACTGAGAACACTACAATAGAATAAAGCTTGTGTGTGTATAAAAATAGAAAAAAAAAACATTCTTTGGGTCGAAAAAAAATCTATCTCCCATTCATTGTTCATGGTGCAGCTCCAGACTTCATATTTGACATCACAAGTTTGAGACTAAAGGCCAAAACACAATGAAAACTGATATATTATGATGTATTGTAGGCATCAGATTTATAATACAATCAGAACCATCAGTGTTTTAGGAAAATGTTGCTATATAGACAACATTGTTACATAACAGGTAACCCTTAACACCTTATCTTTAAAATGATTTATATAATGTAGGTGAAAGCTTAACTAGATAAAGTGATATTGACATCTTGCGAGCCACTAGATGGCGCATGTAAAACTCTGTTGGAGTTCTTGGGACTATAAAAACACTCACTTTTGTACAGCGGTGTTACAGAGTGAAGCTTCACTCTTTCCTCAATAAACAATCTTTGGCTGAGTACAGACATCGTCCTGTGGTGAGAACTCTAATCCATCAAGTTACAAACTTTGAGAGGGAGTGGCTCACGCTCTCAAATATTGATTGAACTCTCCTCGGTCATATCGGATTCTTAATTTAGGTGGGATGTATGGACTGTAGCTGCATGCATTCAATATGAACCCTTGTTGTCTTTTTTGTTTTGCTATTATTTACATATTTTTTTTAATATATATCAGGAGTTAGCTTCCCATTTTTGTACAAACAATCTGTGATAGAAACTTTTATTTTTATTATTTACATTTTTACTTCTCTGTTCGCTGCTGATTTTGCATTTTGGTAAGTGGACAACACTGCATGTCAGACTGAAGTGGTTGAGCTGAGATGACCGCGTGACAAAAAAAAAAAAAAAAAAAAAAGCTATGGGAGTCTGAATGAACTGCTTTCATAGTCGCCACTTCTAAGAGGAATGTGCTCAAAGATTTGGTCACTCTTTCACTGGCCCTGCAATCGGAGCACGCTTAAAATGTTTTCCCTCCACTTTGTATTGGTCCTTTTTTGTTAAACAATCACGTGTTTGAGCCAATGAAAGAGTCAAATTGAGACACATAAGCTAGTGTAATGGTTTGACATGAACTTGGAACAGGTTTGAAAAGTGAGAAGTTTCGACATTCTGTCTGCATGCCCTCTGCATCGTGTACTTTTTATGCATGATATCTGATAGGCAACCCTCTTCTCAAGGTCAGTACATCATCTATATTTGTCTGATTTCACCATATGGCCACAGAGATGTCACAACTGTGTCTACATGTGCTCTTGCTCTGGTGTGAATACTGCCTCTATACCTGCCAGGTTGTACGTTAGCTCTGCCAGTTCAGAGGTGTTTTTTTTTTTACTGTTTTGTTTTTTGATCATAAAACAGCCACTGCAGTGTCTCTTTGGTGTTCTTTGCTTGTGTTGCATGAGCCTCTGGACAATGTGCAAAAAAAAAATGTTCATGAATGGCAGATATTCTTATTACAGATGCGCTAAAGAAACATACAGCAGTCTGTTAAGTGACATTGAGTAATGTGTCTTTTCTAGACTATTATTGTGTGTGGAATTCCTGCTTAAATCATTTTCTTAGGGTTTATTTGTATCATTCATCGTCATAAGAGGGCGGGCATGCTTCAGCTCATGTTCAGTTGGATTTGATCATAACCTCATTGGACTCATGTTGCAGAGGATGTCATGTTCTAACATTTGCTACCATCATCCGTTGGGGAGAGGGGGGGCACGTTTCTACTCACATTGGCAACAAACAACTAACTGACTCTTCTTTTTGTTTTGCCCTCCTTCATTGATCGCTGACAGATGACGACTCAGGATCCGCTCCTCTGTAAGTACAGTCAGCAGCTCAGCATCCTCACTGTCACTAAAGATTGTGTCTTTGTTGTTACAGAACTCATGTTTCTTTTACGATGTGTCTTTCAGGAAGAGCAATTCTACTGAAAATCACAAAGACAAGAGTGTGAGGCAAAGGAATTCTAATTAAAAGCCGAACGAGGTGAGTGAAACGACGACGTTCTTCAGATGTAACTTCCTGTGTTATAGGCGTTTTGAAATGACTATAAATCATCATTCATGCAACTTTCTTTTTCATTTTTTTTTATTCTAGATGGACATCCAGATGGCAGTCCAGGACTCGGCTGTTGTGTGGCACATTATACTGTGCACCCTGCAATTTTAAAAGTACCTTTTTGTGCTTGGGTGTTATTAAGAAAACTTTCTGATTTCTTGTTTTTTTTGTTTTCTTCTATATTCTTCTCCACTTTGTGCAGCCACAGAACATAGTGTGAAGTACTTTCTGCTTTGAGGCCCCCGGGGGCAAATATTGCATGAGTTAATAATGCCGTTATAGGAAAGTGTGTGTGTTGTAAAAATCATAGATGGTTCATGTGAGGAATGCCTCTTTGTGGTTCTCTTTGTTTTTTTTAAATGCCGATGCTTCCTTCACTGACGTCACAGTTGTCTTTGCTTTTATGTTCTCCAATCTGTGGCTACTTAAGCAGTACAAGTTCATCACACTTCTCTGCTATTCTCATAGCAACCACTGGAGTACGCTTGAATTCTCACGTTTGACTCGTTCCGACACCATCGCAAAAACTCCCTTTTTATTCTTTGCCTAAACGCTAACAAGCACCATTTGTCTTCTGTGTGTAAATCTGACACCTCAAATACAAAGCAGAAATTATGAAGATGTAATGACTGCAAAGTTTTGTTGCCGTGAGAAATTACAATTCTTTTTGGTAGGGAAGCTTTTTTTCCTTTTTGAAATCAAGCTTTTATTTTCCTTTATTTTATTTTTTTTAATCATATTTAAATAAAAGTTTTAGTCACTAACGTTTTTGTTGCCAATGTCACATCCAGAATAAAAACACATTGTTATGGACCAAGTGAAAGAGCTGTCTGTTACTTCTGTTGAATGCAACTAAAATACGACGCACTAATTTTTAGTAAAGCAGTTAATCATTTAATGAGATGTTTTTTTCCACTAACTGTGATCTGAGATAAGACATTTTGTGCCATTGTTGGACCATCGTCTCTGTTCCTGTACCTGTGTAGATGATTCAGAAGCCATATGTTCCATTTAACCTGGTTAGTGTTGTGATTGGATGTTTTTAACATTGCTAACATAGTTACACAGATCAAAAAAAAAAAAAAAAAAAACCTAGCCAGAATTGTGTACATTGTTGTACTATCAGAGCACAGGGAACACCATCTGTTGTACAACTTGCACAAACTGAATAAAAGTATTTGATTTTACATGTTTGTTTACTTGCTCTACTTCTACTCAAATCAAAAGGTGACTTAAAACAGCAGGTTTAGACATTCTGTGTACAAGGAGGCCCAGAAAGCTGCGTTTAAGATTATAGTCATTATTTGTTTGTAGGATTTTTGTCCTGCAAACAAATGATGTCGGCGTATCAATGGACAACTATCACAGAAGCATAGTTACTAAATCTAACGTGTTTTGAGAAGAAATCTAAAGCACGTTCTGAAGCCCGACCTTCAGCCTGTGACTGACAATGACTTGTAAGAATACAAGTATAACTATATTCATATAGACTGTTGCATGTTGTTTACCATCATCATAACATACAGAGCAAAGAGTCCAAGAACTCCACTGCAGCCATGTGCACGTTGGGCTTAAACATGCTCAATTCTATTAAGAAAAAGTTTAACAATGTTCTACCAAAATGGCTCTAAACCATACTTTGTTTTTTACTCACTGTGTAAAGCAGAGTTTAGAATTAGATGTATCTTTTATTTTAGAATGCCAAATGATTGAGCCATTGGACTCTGTTGATCTACAGCAGAAAGCTAGGTTTCTTTTTTCTTAAAGTAGGACTACATAGCATCATTTCATCATCTACACTGTTGGTTTCTAGAAAAAGGTGTGTTTCTCAGGAAGCTTGTGTGCAATGTTTATACTTCTCCACAAGGTGGAGCCCTTTGACCGGGAATGGAGGACTCCAGAACACATTGGCAGACCTTCAATCCTCAAGCAACAGGCAGAAGCTGTGGATAAAACCCCTCTATCATTGAGGAAATCCTATGAATCACCTGATCATGACAGAATAGGTGTTATTGGCTGATGTTCTACCTGAGCTCACCTGTGGATGACTGAAGATGGAGAACTTGGTGCTTTCTTTTGACCTTCATCTGTCACCTTTGTCCTGCCTGTCCTTCTTACTATCAGGTGAGTTTATTTAAGTATGTAATAATAAGATAAGATAATCCTTTATTAGTCCCGCAGCGGGGAAATTTGCAGACTTACAACAGCGTAGAGTAAAGTGCACACAAGAGACATAGTAGAAGAAGACAAGCAAAAAATGAAAAATAAAATAAAAAGTATTATAAAAAAGCAATAATAAAAAAAACAATAACTGAAATATTATATTTACAGACAGAGAAAAAAACAACTATTTTAACTATTTTTAACTTTTTTAATACATCTATGTGTTTATTTATTACATAAATAGAGTTGTTAGTTTTCTAGTGACACTGGCAGGTTCTTTAGTTCTCATTGTTTCTTCAATATAATAACTGTAGGTAGTTGCATCCCAAAAGGTAATGCTGTTGTCTCTATCTCTCTCACACACACACACACACACACACACACACACACACACACACACACACACTCTCCAAAAACCTCTCTCTCACACACAAAAACACACACACACACACACACACACACACACACACACACACACACACACACACACACCCTCCTCCTCCCTCCCTCCAGACTCTCCAGGTCCAAGGTGCGGGGAGTGTCTCCCTGTCCGTCCGTCTTGTCTCTTTTGTTCCGGCGCTGATGGACGAGGCGGAGGACGGCGAGGAGGAGCACAAATCCCAGCAGCCCCGACCACCTCCAGCCTCCACCAGCTCGGCCGGGAGAGAGGACCAGGACCAGGACCAGGACCATGGGAGCGGCGGAGGGACCGAGATGAAGAAATTTACGCACGGAGGCGGAGCCGCGTCCGGTGCGCGTAAAACCTCCAACAACCACGAGCTGTGGCTCCTGAGAGACGAGGACTCCGCACCTGTCTGCGGGAGTAGCAGCGCAGCCTCTGCTCTGCTGTGCCGGAGGGATGGGGATGCTGATGCTGCAGCTGGAGGAGGAGGAGGAGGAGACGCGCTCCAGGAGCCGTGCGTAAAAGCAGATGGAGCCATTGGAATGATATGCAACAAAAACGGAGACTGTAGAAGGGACCCGAGCAGTTCAGGGAGCCTCTCCTCTCTCATCTCCAGGCAGGAGAAGCAGGTGGGTGGAGTAGTGGCAGCTGGAGACGGGAAGGTGCAGGCTGCCACCATGGACGGCTCCATCACTCCAGCCCTGACGCAGGGGCCGGGGATGGAGAAGAAGGACTCCAGAGTTTCCTTCTCCAACGCCCCGACTGGTAAAGGACAGACTCCCAGTCAGCACTCCAGGAGCTCTGGCACCTTCACCAAAGCTGAGGACGGCTCTCTGATAGCGCCGGATGATGGAGACTCCAGGGGGAATCTGACATACATGCAGAGGCAGTTTAGCTCCATGCTCCAGCCCGGAGTTAACAAGTTCTCCCTGCGTATGTTTGGCAGCCAGAAGGCGGTGGAGAAGGAGCAAGAGCGCGTGAAGTCAGCGGGTAACTGGATTATCCACCCATACAGCGACTTCAGGTATGGGGCAAATTGAGTTGGGTCCATAAACAGTGCATGCTCCTAGATTGAGTGTCATGGCAGCTCAAAGAGTTCATGTTTACATTTATTGATATTGTATTAACACACTGCCTCATTTTCCACATCACACGTTGTATGAGAAAAGTTAATAATAAAGGCACTTGGATATGTTCGTCATAGGAAGCACTTTATAGCTGTGGCCAAGATGAAATAAACAAAACAATATATATAAGTACATCCAAATAATGTTTGATATTAATATCTATATTTTTATTTATAGAGCTTTAAAGACTTCTGGGGAAAAACTTGAAACTAAATGGGAGAATTTGATCCATCATGATAATTCATTATTTATAAGTAAATATTTATTCAATATGAGAAATTGTCTATCTCAGCTGCGCATATTCCCCAATTTAATGGAAAGATGGAACAAAATATTAATGTATCTGCAATATATCATTATAACAAGCAAATGTCTTTCTTTAATGAGTTTCGTCTTAAAGATAAACTTGTCCAGAAGTCTGAAAAGTTACATTTTTGTGAGTTGGAATGCGTCTGAACATCTGTTTCAGCACCAAGGACAGCTCCTCAAAACTGTAAAACAGCAGCAGTCTGAAGATAAAGCCACATTTTAAAGCTCTCACCTGGCTCTGACTCAGATTTTCCAATCAAACCATGATTTAATATGCTGATTAGTGTTTTGTTTTTTTTAATGGTGAATCATTTGAGGGGACATTCATGACTCAGCAATGCTCCACAATCTGTTCCTCCCTTTGCTTAGCAGACCATTATGTTCTTTATGCAAATCAGACAGGCGTGTGACTCAGGCTTTCTGGAAAAAACATGACAAAGCACATAGGGCTGCAAGGATTCTTTTTTTTTTTTTTTTTTTTTTTACTATAAACTAATCTACTAATGATTTTCACAAGTTATTATTTCGTCCAAAAAAAAAATCACTTTCCTGAAGCCCAAAGTGACGGCTCTAAATGTGATGTTTCGTCCGACCAGCAGCTCAAACATATTCAGTTTAAGATCACGTAGGATAAAGAAGAGCAGCATATCTCACACTGGAAACGCTGGAGTATATTTGGACATTTTGCTCGAAAAAATGCTTAAAGATTGATCGATCATCAAATAAATTTGTTAGTTGATGGACTTATTGTCTCGGCTCTAAAATCAAAGGTTTTGCTCTCATAGTGCTCTGCTTAAATGGTTTGTATTTTGTGGTATGATAAAGCATTGTGGAGCAGTTATCTGAACATGGGACACATGGGTTGCTATGATAATTTGCTGAGGCATCCTCCCTCAGTAGCTTCACTGTAATGTGTGTCTGCCGTCCTTTGATTTGAAATGAACTGCACCCAGCTTGTATTTCCTGTTATATTCCTGTCTCTCTGCTTGTCCTTGGTTTCCCCTTGTCCTGAGTCAGATGGTTTTGGTTACATTGCCAGGAGAAGATACAGTGCACTTAGTGAGAGAAGCAGAGCATCACTGTGTTTACGGTTGGCTGTCTCTCCGTCTCTAACCTCTGCTTCAGGTTCTACTGGGACTTCACCATGCTGATGTTCATGGTGGGCAACCTGATCATCATCCCCGTGGGCATCACCTTCTTCAAGGAGGAGACCACCACTCCCTGGATCATCTTCAACGTGGTGTCCGACACCTTCTTCCTCATGGACCTGGTGCTGAACTTCCGGACGGGCATCGTGTTCGAGGACAACACCGAGATCATCCTGGACCCCAAGAAGATTAAGAAGAAGTACCTGCAGAGCTGGTTTGTGGTGGACTTCGTCTCTTCCATACCTGTGGATTATATCTTCCTCATCGTGGAGAGAGGGATGGACTCGGAGATGTACAAGACGGCCCGGGCGCTCCGCATCGTCCGCTTCACCAAGATCCTCAGTCTGCTGCGGCTGCTGAGGCTGTCCAGACTCATCCGGTACATCCACCAATGGGAGGAGGTAGGCAGAGATGCAAACATCTATGATCCAATGAAAGGGTTTGGGTTTTTACTCTGACCACTCCATGAAAGCTCCTCTGTGATTCCATTTAAATATTCAGTGAGCATACGGGCCTGGACCACTATGCTAATAAAGATGACAAAATCGTGAAGTAGTGGAAAGAAACAAATACACAACAGGAGCACCACTGTTGTAGATTATGATCTATATTTAGGAAATGGTAGTTGTCACGCTAATCTTAGCCAGCTGTACAGCTGTGATTATCTTTATGCTGAAGGATGTGTGGTGAAACATTGGCAGATATTCCATAAACAGACGTTATTAGTGAGGATATGTAAAATATTATTAATCAAATATTATCTAAGAATAAATGTCAAAATCAATTGACTTCGTATTATGTAACAGTCAGCAAAATTTGTAAGAGAAAAAAACACTAAATTGTATTGTTATATTGTAAATATATATATCTTGGTTTCATTATCTTACATGCATAAACATCAATAGAAACAGAAATATACAAAGAATATTTTAATTTTGAAAAATGTTGGTCAACAATACAAAAGATTCACTTATAAAACATTTATGTACTGCAATTTATATTTGCATTTGTATATGTTTTCCTATGATACACAGTATGAGCCAATAAAGACATCTCTCTGAGCCAGTATCGACAAATAATATTGTCTTCCTCTATTAAATCGCTTCATGGAATCTCACAAAATATTTTTTTTATTACAATAGTGAACAATTGTTCTATTCCTGTTTGCTAAAAAGTTACTAGATGTAGACTGATACATCAGCCACGCAATATATTGGCCAATACTGACTTATTACAGATGTATTGGTATCTGGCATACGATGGCTGATAACTAACAATAATTTGTAGGAAAGAAATGCCAAAGAAGGATTGATGTTATTAAGAAACAGAATCTCAGGGTAATGTATCAAGATCTTTGTTAAATGTGTTTAAAACATTTTAAAGTATCCGACTAAACATTGTCATCAGATTTTAAAAACTAAATATAGGTATCGGCATCGACCAGGCTATAAAAGATAATGTCTGTTAGCCTTGGCAAAAAAAAATAGTTACTTTTACAACATGAAACATCCTTCGTTACGTTGCAGACAGAGATGGCACTGTGATGCAGGGTCGTCATCTGTAAAAAATTGTGAAGCCTTCAAACAAGAGTGTGTTTATTATCATAATAATAATAATAATAACTTTATTTATATAGCACTTTTAAAAACAGAGTTTACAAAGTACAGACCAAGCAGAAAAAGCAAGGCGTTAAAACAACAGAAAGCTCAACAAAGAGGCCCAACAAAGCAAAACAAATGAAGGTAAGAAGTAAACCCTGATAAAACAGTACAATATTTAACATAGTATAACCAGCCAATAGGATAAGATATGAACTAAGAAAAATAATATGGTGTAAAATTCATATTGTATATGGATTTTAAGGTTTAACAAAAGAGGCTCATCACTTTCACTCCTGCCAAAACCATCGAAAAGGTATTGATCATCACAGATGATCCTGTATAGAAATAATCTACAGTTTGGATATCATGATAGTCTTTTCCTGCCACTTTGAATTGTTCACTCTTTTTAAAAAAAAAAATCAGTCTGTCTGTGCTCTAATGAATAATACAATATTGGATTCCAGTGCAGTGGTTTCACGTCTGTATACAAGTAATTCCGGTTGTACAGCAAAACAATGCAGAATAATTACTCCCTGACACACAGAAACTGAGGTTTCACCATGTTGTAAAGCAATAAGCCTGATATCTGGATGATAGCTAGTGTGCCGCTGTAGTTAAGAATTCATGAAAAATTAATTTGTGCTTATTAGAGGGAAAGCGAAGAGGGACTTTCCGAGGAAGGAACACAACTACCGGAGACACTAATTGCCTTTTCTCTGTTCTCATAACAAAAGCTACCTTTTTTTTTCTTTTCCTTTTCTTTAATATTTATTATTATTTGAATGTGACTACACAAGCGTTCTGATCACATTACAGGGGGAAATTCATATTTGGATTAACCAAGCACCCATGAATCAAAAGTGTGGGTTTTCTCACGTCGAAAATAAATACCCACTGCTCTCCTGAGTACAAGGTGGCAATTTGAGCGCCACAAGAACCATAATTACTGCCTCAAACACTCATAACTGATTGCTGCTTTGCTTCGCCCAGCCGAGCTCTGCTCTGCTCAGCTCGATCCTAACGTGGCTGGCCGGGTTTCCCCCTCTGCTCAGCTCAGCTCAGCTCAGCTCAGCTCAGCTCAGCTCAGCTCAGCTCGCTTCTGTGTAGAGGGGTTTTCCTAAAAAGATCATCCTAGAGTTGTGATGATTTCACCGTTTATCTCCAACCGAGTCAACCACCGTGCTCATAATAATAAAAAAAAGAAAGAGCAAGTTGTGTATTTATGACGTGATCTCTGAATAGACTGGCCGTGTGTGTGAGTGAGTGAGTGAGTGAGTGAGTGAGTGTGTGTGTGTGTGTGTGCTTTGTTGCACGGCCAACACAGAAGTAGAGATAAGCGTTGTCTGGAATAACCAGAGCAATTTCCTGAGGCAGGAAGCCTGTATCAAGGCTCTCCACTTGCTGGCATGCACTCGAGAGGATGCCTTTTCCATGAGCTAGACAATGAGGGTGAATGGGTGGCACCGAGATTGCAAGCGGGAGAAATAATCAGGTTCTATAGTTTCCTCTAAACGTTGTCATCTGAATCACCCGGACCGCCGTGTGTTTAACAACGTGCAGCAGACGGGGAGTGGAGCGCACTTTATCTGCATTTCTCAGGCCGTGAGTCCTGATCAAAGTAATGTGACTCGACCCAGATTGTGGCGTGACAGTGACACATGGCCAGGTGCTGTTCTGGTGTCAGGGGGAACATTAGTCCTGGAGCCTCATTAATCACGACGGGAATGGTTCCTAATCACAGGCCAGGGCCCTCACAGTGTGTTTCCATGGCTCCTTTTTGCCAAATTAGCAAAGGCCATTAGACATTATAGGAGAGAAAAAGTAGTGAAAGTTGTGTCTCTGACATTTGAACCGCAACTAATTCACAAGAGGAAGGGACAGCATGCAAACTACTGAAGAATAAAGAAGAAACTCAACATATATTCGATGTATATTTGAATATCCACCAAGTAGAAACAACATCTTAATGCTGATAGATGTTCTAGATGGAGGTGGAGGATAAGGAGGTGTTTAGTGTACAGACAGCTAAGATGCACAATACTAAAGTGTTATGAGCATTTTAAGCACTTAAAGTCGAATAAATTACTTGGGATTTTGGGGAACACAGCCAAACACGGACAATAAGAAAAGCACCAAAGCTACACTTGCAAGAATCATGCACATTAGCGAGTAGAGTAATACATGTGTGTCGGTCTGTTTGGATGGAGGAATATGTTAGAACTGTTGGCTTTCTTGTTTTGGGAAACATTTGAGAAACATCTGCACCCCAGGTTTTTTTGTAGGAGATGCTGGTTGTGAGATTCAAGTGAGCTGAGGGTCTAGGGCAGCGAGGTGGCGGGATGAGTCACATGTAGGTGGAATTAAGATAGGATAAGATAAGATAATCCTTTATTAGTCCCGCAGCGAGGAAATTGCAAGGATAGTGCAAACAAGAGACATAGTAAAAAAACAAGATCAAAACAAGTATTATAAATAAGTAAATAAGTAATAACACAGTAAAGAATATTAAATAAGTAAAAAAAGTTAAAAATCCACAATAACTAAAATATTATATACAGACAGAATAATTGTAGTATTGTACAGTGTATTGCACATATTATATATCATATATATATATATATATATATATATGATATATATATATATATATATATATATATATATATATATATATATATATATATATATATATATATATATATATATATATATATATATATATATATATATATATATATATATATATATATATATATATATATATCATATATATATTATATATATTTTTTTTTGGGATGTGTGGTCTACTTTTCTAGTCTCATGTGAGAAGTTAGCCTTTGTTTTTGATATAATTAACCATGATGGCCCATAGAGCAGGGCTTTCCATTCTGCATGAATATGTATTTGCAGACATACATCCAGCACCTGGCCGACCTCCTTCGTAGGATAATTCTCTGTCCCTAGTGGGGAAAATGCTTTAGCTTACGATTCAGCCAAGCCTCCAGTTGGCCCAGCTAAGCAAAGGTTTTCACAGCGGAGCCCACACATAGATGTAAACCTACCCTCATGCACAGACACACATAGTGGTAACAAGGCCTGGCCGGTAGCCAGAGAGAGCCGCACTGAGTGGTGTTTACAAGGCTGTGACCACAACACCGGCTCCACATAAATCAGCCTTCTTACCTGAGGGGAGTGAATCTAAAACAAAAAAGGGAAGAGAGAGGCCGACTCATCAGCGCCTGATGAGGTCTCATCGTTCATCATTCTTCTTGTTCATTTTACCCACCTGGTTATAATGTAGACCCTCAGCATGACACTAATATTTTACTAAGATTGAGGAGGAATGACATGCAGCATGTCGGATTTTTGTTCCTGATTAGTGACATCATCTTGACATGTTTTACCTCCTCCTATATCCACTATTTGAAGTACATAAACATCAATGGGTCCAGGCTGTTGTTATACTGAAAGTAACTTAAAATAGGAACTTTTATCTGGTTATGAAACAGTCTCAAATTAATACTAATGCCTCTATAGAACCTACAAACGTAAACGAGACCTAAGATTGGCTATTACTTTATATGAATTCTTAGTTGGTGAATTCGGGTTGGATTCCCTGCAGAATCAGCCTCACCTGAAAAACCTTGAGCTCAGACAAAAGTGGGGTCTCCTGCAGCCACCAGCCCATAGCGGACAGACCATAATCCGGCATTACTACCGCCTTTAACCTGGCCGGAGGTGGAGAGTGCCCCGCCCGGCAGGAGCGATTCTGCTTCAAACTGCACCTATCAATACTTTTATATCAATAATCGATCGAATAACAACTTATAATGTGAAAGAGGTTTTTCTTTCAGGGTCTTTTAGCTCATTGTTTTGGTTTCTGGTCTGCAACTTTACTGTTTTGGTTCACTCTTACCGCTCTCATCAGTGTCATTTTCAGATCTAACAGACTACAAAGTTAGCAACTAGCTAGCAACTAAAACACAGCTGACAAAAAGAAAATGAATGATTTGCCATGGGTGACTTGAAACACAGATTAAAATGAGTGATGAAGCTGCTCCGGTAAATGCTGGATGTATAAATGTGCAACTCTATGCGAGCATGTTGGCCATAATATCAACTTTAAGAAATTTGTGGGTAAATGTTGTGTTTAGTGTATCTTTTCCTGCTCCCAAGTGGGAAAAAAATACAATAAATCAATTAATTATTACTGCTTTAAGAGTAGGATGTAAGCCAAACTATCTCCTATAGATAACAGTGAAGAACACATATGTTCATGCATTGTGTACATATGTATTCTTATATACATAATGCATACACAATGTTATGTTTACACATTATGTGCACAAAGCATTATGTATGCATAATATAACACATTCATCTCTTTTAATAAATGTACTGTATGTACAGTTTGTGGTTCAGCAGATTTTTACCTCGATATGCATAAAGTGATTTTTTCATTCCTCTCACACATCTATCCCCTTCTCTCCCTCTCTCTGCCCGTCTCTTCTCCTCCTGACAGATCTTCCACATGACCTATGACCTGGCCAGTGCTGTGATGCGAATATTCAACCTGATTGGTATGATGCTGCTGCTGTGTCACTGGGATGGCTGTCTCCAGTTCCTCGTTCCCATGCTGCAGGACTTTCCGTCTGACTGCTGGGTCTCCCTCAACAAGATGGTGGTAAGCAAAAAAAAAATAAAAAATGCTGCGTATATGTTTGCGTATAAATCACACAATCAAAGGAATATCAGTATATGCCAACAATCGCTGCAAAACCAAAGCATTAAACACGTCTCCCATGGAGCAGAGAAGTGTGTTATTTGCAGGCCGATGGGGAAATAGGATTTATTTAAGGTTGAGTCTGCACACACACACACACACACACACACACACACACACACACACACACACACACACACACACACACACACACACACACACACACACACACACACACACACACACACACACACACACACACACCGGGACCGGCCTCAATTAAACCCGCTCTAGTTAAACCCAGGAGACATGCCAGTGTGTGCAGAAAGCAGGAGTGAGGGATGAAAACAGAGAGCCTGTTTTCACTCAGTTCATACAGCACTTCATGCGGTTTGTTCTTTAGCCAATGTCTTCGTTCCCTCTCTCCTATTAACGTCTCCTCTCGGCTGTTCTTCCCTCACTCTAACTGGCAGGTAGCTTCTGGCCATCTGCTGATAGACAGACCATTAGGGGAGTTTTTTCTCCTAAATGAATGCTGACATGAAAGAAAAAAACACTCAAGCTGCATGAAAACAATGATCTAGACCAGATCATTAATGGAAAAATCATCAAACCTTTAACCAGCCTGTATTTTGCGAAACAGGAGCATCACTTCATCAGACCTCTTGACCCATAAAGATTCTCTTTAAATCCTATCACAAGCTTTAGAACTAGAAAAAAATCCACAATCAATCAATAAAAATACAAAAAGTACAATAAACTACAGTTCCAAATCACCATAAAGTTGAATCAAGACCTCTCTAATACTGCTTCAACAAATACTGAACATTAAAACCTTAAAGCTATAGTTAATAATCTTAAGAAACTAGCAAGACTATACCAGTTATTTATTGATAGCTGTCGGGATGAAAACTGAATTTCAATTAATATGAGATATTTCTTTTTCTAGAAGATTACCAACTCTAACTTTAATGACTGTACAATGTATTGCAGCACTGTAATAATGAACCAATACAGTCTGATAGTTTTGGCCAGGGGGGGACTAATAAACTAGATACTGTGTGTACTTGTTCCAACACTATTAAAGCAAAGATGTTTTTTTTTATTTTTATGGCTGTACAGTTATATCACATCTCACAACATCAGGAGCCGTTTTCACCTTTTTGTGTATTTATCATTTGGGGCTTAATCCCTTCCATCCTGTCTGACTCGTCACTCCGCATTAGAGATAACTGACGGAGAGTTGGTGACTGACGGAGCCAGAGGCACGGAGAAGTCGGGGGATGTGAGCTGTTAAAAACACATCTGCCTCGACTTTGCCCTTTGCTCAACACGTACCTTTTCCACACTTAAAAAAACCCAAAACTTATATACTGTATTTCACACACACATATACACATTTACACATATTGCCTGTAATTCATGTGGTAGGCCTGTTAGTAGTGCAACCAGGAGAGACCAACAGTACAAATAAAGATATGCATTGATTTTCCTGATACAAAGTATTCATGGTTAGATTTTAGAACGGGCTCCAATATTTAGGTTCATTCAGTTCAGATGATAGACTTAATGAAGGCCTGTCTCCTGATGCTGAGCTCACAGTATATAGGATGCACTATGTCCTAGTGGAAAAAACAACGGTTAAATGCGTTGGGAGTAACTATAGAGAAAGAAAGAAATGCACTCTAGGATATGATAAATGGATGGGGAGTTAGAGAGGACATCAATCAATAAAATAAGCTTTTATTTTTAGACTCCAGATAAGATAAGACAGGACATTACATAGAATAGCTTACACTGACTGAAGAGGTAAATAGTAAAGTGATTGGTTTAGGCTGAGGAGATATATTTGACAAAGTTTCCTGTTTGACACAGGCTGCAATATCCGGTTCTTCTGTGCATTCTGTGTAATGGCCAGCAGGGGGCGACTCCTCTCGATGCAAAAAGTCTGATTGTACAGAAGTCAATGAGAAAATTACCCTACTTCTCTCTTAATTTATTACCTCAGTTAACAGTGTAAACATGAGTTTATGGTCTCAATCGTTAGTTTTAAGTCTTCTCTAATACAGCATGATGTTCGTTTAGTTAATTATGGTATGGTATATAGGATAAAGCAGGGTATAGGCTACTTTAGGGCGAGGCTACCTTGTGATTGACGGGTCACTACCACAGCGTTGTTTGGTCTGGAAGTTGTCTGTTTTCTTCTACCAACTTTACCCCTGTCACAGTGTGTTTTAAGTTCATAAATGTTAATCGTAACCATTTTGTTTTCCTTAAACGGTTTTATACAGCCTTCGGTTTTACTTAGCTCTTCTTGTGCCACTTTTGGTTGCAAAAAAACAAGATGGCGATGGCCAAAATGCTAAACTCAAGGTTTCAAAACTGTAGTCCACAAAACCAATGGGTGGCGTCACAGTGACTTTGTCCACCATGTCAAAAGTCTATTGATTCACATCAACATCATCTGCCTTATAAACTAGCCCACCACTGTGACGGAGCAAAAAGCTGTTCCTGGTTGACTGACTTTTGGCTGTAGCATCAGAAGCTGCAAATAACTGGCTTGCGAAAGTAATTTATTCTATTTCTTGGATCGAACACTACATAACTGTTGCGTCTAAGTAATTAAAGCAGTACTGGATGATTCCTTCCTCGTGCATATGTTGTGCGCAGGCTGCTTCTCTAAGAAATGCTTCATATGTTGAACCTTCTAGCTTTGGCACATAGGTTTGTGTCTTTCAGCCCTCGTAAACACTGTGTACTATGACACAGTGATGTGCATGCTTGAGTGCATAGGTGTGTGTGTGGTGTGTGTGTTAGTGGTTGTTTGATTTCCAGGGACAGATGGATCTCACACCCATTGACCCCGGGGGACATCACTGTTGCTTCTCTATCGCTCCATCTCTAGTTTCATCTCTGGCCATCTTTTATTCTCACTCTTACCCTCTCCAAAAACACACACACACACACACACACACACACACACACACACACACACACACACACACACACACACACACACACACACACACACACACACACACACACACACACACACACACATCTAAGTCTATGGAGGCCAACAAGAAGCCCACTTCTGTGTTTCTGCTCCGTCGGCATCTGGAGTTGTTTTCTCATCTCACATTTGCAAATATAGATGTAGCGATAATAGCCTCTTATTAGAAATTAATTCCAACTCAAATACACATTTTGTGTTGATGTTGATCTCTTTTCCAATCTCAGAGAACAGGCAGCTTCTATATTGCATAACAACATTGTTGTGTATGATGTTAATTATCTCCAAAGGGAATGAATTTAGAGAAAATAAATTGTTTTCTGAGCTGTCAGAATTCTCTTCTCTCCTCTCCTTTCCTCCCTCTCTTCCATTCAGCTTTCTCTTTGATGCCTCAGAGTGATGCACGTTGCTTGAGTCCGTTTGCTGTTTTCTAAGCGATATGCCACAGGGCCAGCGAGCTCACATGTGGGCGCGGCTCGCCTGCTGTGCTGCTCTCCGTCTCAGGGTAATCAAGGTCAGAGATCCTCCTCGGAGTGGCTTTGAATGAGAGATTCAGCGTTAAATGATACTCATCCTTGTGCTCCACTTCTGCCTGCGCTGGACAATTACTGGACTCATTCAATGCACTTAGGCTATAATACAGCCAGATAGAAACAACACATGAATCATTCACTTGCTCAGAGGGCACTATTACACCTGCTTTCATATAAATATATATGTCTGTCTGTCATTGTGTGTATGTGATATGATAAAACAGCTTCCTTCCATCTATTTTTCTTCCTGCGATGTATTCAGCTCTGCCTCAAAACTTCAAAAAACAATATCTGTGACTTGTAAAAGATGTGAACACAGCAGACGATGGTGTTTATTATAAGCCCAACAATCGGGCTCCGGCAGAATTGTGATCACAATATACCAGGTCATCAAGGCCTGTTATTTAAAGTGGCTCTCTGTCAGGTGGATGACAGGTAGGTTTGTCCCATCTGCCTCCTCCTGATTGGCTCATGGATCAGTGGAATTAGAATAAAGCCTCTCTCTTCCTCTCCTGCTCGAGTCTGAGCTCTGTTTCTGTATTTAATATTTAAGGCTGCTGAGGGAATATTTTACTGTAGAGGAAGGGTTGCTAGAATTGCAATAGAACACACAGTGGTGTGGCTTTATTATCTATGCATGTGCACTGTATGCCCGCACACATACAGAGATGCACTTGAAGGAACCCTCCTGCTGTGAAAGTTAATGAGGACATCCCCCATTCATTCAATTACTGAAGTGATCTAACTGGCAGGCAGGCCTGTCAGCATGCATAAGAATAATGGACAGTTACTGTGTGGAGGTGTTGGTGTGTGTGAGTTGAGTGACTGCTTGTTATGATCCATGATTAACAGCCAATTTTAGAACTAATTTGGTTCATGCAATAAAGGTGTAAAATATCTCATTAACACAACATCCATTTTCTAAATCCATTTATCAGAAACGAACATTTAACGTGAGTGTTATAGTACTGTGAGTTAATTGGAACATAGGCAATACAGGTGAGTGGCATGTGAAGATTGATTGGATCTTTATGTAAACGTTGTCGCAAGTTGTTTGAGATATGAAAAAGGTTAAGTAATGTGTGTGTCTTATGTTATATTGATTTTGAAATACAAGTAAAATCAATTAAAGTTCGGGGACTGTTGACTTTCTTGCATAAGCTAGGTCAAGCCGTGAGTAAGCCAGCAACAAAAATGAATTGCTGCCCATTCTGTTTTGAGCTGCAGTGTTTGTGGGGCAAGTCGCCCCAATGAAACCAACCCCATTTTAAAAGAAAAAGTTGTCTTTTCATATTTGGCTAAGCAGGGATATGAGTTCAGGTTTTAATTGAAATACAGGATTAATATTCATCCATAATCTTTTGCAAACAAGTTGTCTTTATATGTTGAATTTGAACAACTCACACGCTAGAAAAAGTAATGGAGATAATGCTCCACGACTACGCCATGACAGATCCTGAGAAGTAAAGGCACTATATATTGATTGCCCCTAGTGGTTGGCTGCAGTATAGCTAATAAACACTGTCACCTCTATTAGCTTATGGGACACGAGCCAAACAAAAAATTCAAAGCAGGCTCAAATCAATTTTCCCCCATGTTTATTTCTGTCACTTTAGGTAAGTTTTCATAAAGCTGACCTATATTGACGTATATGACTAATATGCTCAATAAAGCATCAGGTGTTTGCTAATGCTAAATCTTAGCCTGCACTATCTTGAGTGTCATACCTTTAATTTCCTTAAACACTCCCAGCAACCGTGTCACTGAATTACTAGAAAATGTTTATACTTCAGTGTAAAAATGGGTACGGCTGTGGCTAGCTAGTTTTGGCTGGTTTGCCTTTCCATTGCGGCTTCTTGGCCCGCCCTACTCTACTGCGCATACTCTGGTTGCAGAACGCGTCACAAAAGCAAGATGGAAGCTCCGGTATTTGCGTTTATTTTGGCTTCACTTTTCGATTGCAGGAAGAAGTGCTGACATGTTGTTCATCTTTATATAGGGGCTGGGCTAAGGGATAGCATGCTCACAATGACAATGCTAACATACGGATGCAGGTATAATGTTTACCTTCTTCACCTTCTTAGTTTAGCATGTTAGCATGCTAACATTTGCTAATTAGCGCTTAACACAAATTAAGGCAGATTTTTGCTGGTATTTAGTAAAAAATATATTAAATATATATTTATTGGCATTCCATCCAATAGTTTAGATATTTCAGGCTGGACCAAAGGGATGGAACAACCGACTAGAGTGGCTAAAAAAGCAATGTTGGCCTGTCAGGATGGCTTTTCCAAATTTTTCTAAATCTAAAAGCAGTATAGATTTATTCTTCTTACTTATGTATAAGCACATCACAGATGCTTTTGGCTTGAGTCATATGGCCACAGCTTGCATCATCAACTAGATGCATTCTCTGGATGCACATGGTTGCACACCAACATCAGTCTGAAATCTACAGCTGTGTCTCAATCCAGAGGCTGGATCCTATGAAGGACACGACCAAAGGCGAAGGTTGGTCCTTCAGAGCAGGGATTTTAAAAGTGGGTCACACTGTCCGTGAAATAATTTGCTATAAATTATAAAGTTGTGCTGTATCATTAAAAAGTTATATTCTGCAGATGGGGACCATTTGCGCCAATAAAACAAGCATATTGTGTCCATTACTCCCCAAATGTTGACTTTGTGCCAATATAAAGTCTGATATGATTGTGACCCAAAGCAATAAATTCATTATTTTTAAGAAGAATCACTTTAAATTGGTAATTTTAAATCTGGATATATTATAAAGTACACCAGTCAGCCAAGTGTTAATTTTCTGAAAGCGTTCAAGATCAATTGCTTGAAAGAAAAACAAAAACAAATCAATAGCTTACAAGCTCTAGAAGTGGTATTGATATGATTAAAATTTAAACTTGTTTCTGTTTATCATTATGAAACAGGTCTTTAAGGTTAAAAAGCTTTGGGAAACAAATAGTTCCAATGGCATCTAATATAAATGGTAGTAAACATATGCTTAATCGGTGTTATAATAAAGAGGGGCTCCTTGGAAAATTTTCTCCACTGCTTCAGAGGAAATAAAGACAAGACTGCACCTGCTCCTCATCTGCAAAGAACTCACTCCTCGTAAACTTAAATTTGTAACAGTTTGTGCCCTCAGCACACCTTATCCACAAAAAGTTCCACTCGCATGACTGAATTTTCTGATTTGCTAAAAGCAAAAGAATGAAAGCTGTGGTGTTCTCATTTTGCAGCCCTGCCAAGGATGAATACCTCGGGGAGGAGGATGAAACTAGCAACTCTTAAAAAAAACTAACAGATGTCAAGCAGGAAAAATGTAGCCAGCTCAAAAACAGCTGAACCTTTTTCAATTTTTGTAGTAAAGCCAATAACACAGAGTGAATGGAGAAACAAACCTCATTAAATCTTTGTATTTTGTTTTGACAGAGGAAGAACAGAAGTGTACAGTCACATGACTTGGACTTGAGTCAGACTTGTGATAACTTTTGACAAAATCAAAAAAGACTTGCATCTCAACATCGATTTTGACATCAATGACTCGTGACTTTGGACAGCCTTTTGACTTGAAAAGTACTTGATACCTTCCTTTGAAGCCCATGACCTAAAAACTATGTTATATTTAAAAAGTGTGTGCTTTAGGCGATCAACTGCAACTTTATTCAACGTCCTCAGAGATGTTGGTTCTATATATTTTTTGAGGGCTCTTTTATTGATTTGTTCAGGAAGAAGATGTACTCATGGGGAAAAAAACGAACTGAGCAAACAGAATTTGTGTCTTTTCCGAGAAAAGCTTTTTTAATATATACCATTTTTTGGTATATAATAATGGGACTTGCATGTAAAGGTCCTTCTCTTTTGTTGGGTGAGGTTTTACATTATACCTCCAATACACTGTCTCATATGAAACTGAATTTGCATTGTTGCTCACATTTTTGCCTGATTATTAGCATGTATTTTATCAGGTGGTACTGATTAAAGCAGGTGGGTTCATGGCAGAGTGTATGGAGCACTGATTCATATATCCATTGGGAGGATTGACCATTAATAAATCTCAAGCATTAAATTGTTGGATGAAACACCAGCTGGCACACCAAGAACATATAGGTAGTCTGCTACGCCACGCATATATTTCCCTTAATTTACTGATTAAACTTATGTTAATGCAATTAATTCCCTGAAAGACGACATTTCATTCCCCAGATCCACTTTGACAATTCGCCAACATCCAATCGAGTTGCAGGAAAGAAACCTGAAGAACTTAAGTTACGTTAATGAGCGCCACAACGGCATTACATTTAGTGAAGGGTGCATTTTGACTTTTTTAAGAGTGGAATTTCAAGGTTTAGGACTTGGGACTTGAGAGCAAAGACCATTTTTGACTTGCAAAACAATGACTTGGTCCCACATCTGGGGGAGAAGTTAACAATATTTAAATAAGTACAAATACGATGATAGAAAAAGCTAGAAACATAAATCTGGGAAGAGAAAACTAGGCCCTCTCATGTTCTCCCAAATAATGCAGACTCCCTTCTCTTTAGCTGATGTAACCTTTTTATAACAGTTTTGTAACAGTTCAGTGATAGATAATGTGATTGCTCAGTCTCTACTGCACAAAAGACATGAAATATAGTTTATAGTGGTAACCAACAAGCCCTGATCATTTCATCTCATCTATTTATTGTTTGGAAGTTGTTCCTCAAGCACACCATGTTGCATTTGTTCCTGTCAAAAACGATACAACTATTAGAGCTAATGAACTCAAACCCAATAACAACAGCTTATTGAGCAGCGAAGCTATGATCCACCGAGTCCAATTCCTCTCGCAAATCAATTAAATTCCTGCAACATAATTTACAAAAATCCATTTCACATCTGATAAATTCAATTAAAGAGGTACCGGAGTCAGTTGAGAAACACTTCCACGAACCAGAGGAAGAGGAAAAGACTCAAATCAGCATTTGCAACACAAGTACAACATGCTTTACTTTTTATGCTAACAGTGTGCCAATGTTTGTCCAATACATCAATACTTTAGTTTAGGAGCAAACATGCAAAATGATTATATTCCCTCCACTTGTTTATTGCTAATCTGCTAATATTAGCATTCTAACACCCAAAACTAAGATATTGAACATAGTAAACATTCTAATAACTGCTTAAAATCAGCATGATAGCGTTGTCTCTGTGAGCATGCAGATGTTAGCATTTTGCTCAAATGAGTTTTTTTGCCTAAGTACAGCATTGCATTTATTGATTTATCCTATTTTGATGCAATGCCCTGCTCTCTAAAAGAAAACATAATTATAGCTTATAGCTGCAACATGCTGCTACAGTAAAGTCGGCTCTGTTTTTCAAAAAACAAACTAAAAAAATGCTGCATTTGTTATATTCCTTTATTGATCCCCATGGGGGAAATTCGGGTGTTGCAGCAGCTCAACTACATAGAAACAGATTTGGTCAACCAAGACCTTTTAATAGGCTTCCCATTATATTGAGAGAAAGTAAATGTTCCAGTTCAAGTCATGAATTCAAAGTTGTGATGTTGCACTTACATTTGCAAACACAGCCTCCACGGAGCCCTGACATTTTCCTCATTAGTCCAATATTTTCACATTAACACACAATCCAATTTAACTTTATGCATGAGTACTCCGATCAAGAGAAATACTTTTTACTTTTAACGTCAACATTCCTCATTAATATTGTCAAAGTACTTCTAAGTACATCTAACAGCTTCCCGTACTCATTTGCTTTTAAATAATGAATACAAACACAGACATGCTGGTTCTGAATAATAAATACTAACATTACTAACAAGGTCTTTTTGTAACAGTTTACATATTAAAATTTCCAAATGTCAGCGTGATCTAAATGTCAGTCCTTTTAAAGCAGTGTCGGTTTTCAAACTGTCAAGAGAGGGACTGCACCGTGTCAGAGAGGTGCTCGGCAGCATGACTGGCACAAGTCTAACGCGCACACACACACACACACATTCAAATACAAGCAGAGTCAAACAGCATGTAAACCCAGATGGACTTGCCAGCATGCACGTACACTCACCATTCTATACTTACCCCCTCATGCATCATAGATGTCCCATACTCCCTTTGTGTTCCTCCCTAAATGTATTATGTACAATTAGCCATCATCCACGTTGCTCAGTGAAGACCGATGTCAAATAAAATGCCCACCAGAGCTAAATTCATTAGCTTCCTCCCCCCCTCACACTGGGTGGTATCTCTTTAAAATGAGTTTATTGTGTTACCATGAGGGATGTCATTTTCAATGGTAAGAGGCAGCTGTGTACTGTCAGTTTAAATCAGCTGTTATTTCAAACTTAAACACGTACTGACCTGATACAGCTGGTCAGGATGTGCTGTCTCCGTCTCTAAGGGGTTTCCAGCTCATACATTCACATGTAAATTAATATGCACTTGTTTTGCTTTCCATTCTGCTTGTCGAGAGTCAGAGTCAATGAGAAGATTGATACCACTCTCATATATTGTATGCCCGTTGTATATGAAGCTCCACCCAGCAGCTGCTTAGCTTAGCCTAAACACTGGAACCAGATGAATATAACCAGCCTGACTATCTGCCAGGCAACCAGCTAAAACTCCACGAAGTTGCTGTGCCTTGCCAAGAAATAGTTTCTTTTTTTTCTCAGCATTAAACTATATATATATGTTTACACGGAGAAACAGTTACTTTGGGGTTTTGGGATGTGCACCTTGACCCACCAGGAGGTGGTGGCACAAAATAAGAAGGAAGGATACTCATGTAGACAAAAATCAGAAGTGCCAGTACTCAGTATATATACAGAGTCTACGTAAACATTCACATGGTAAAAAATGCAACTATTTGTACCTAAGCTTGCAGCATCAATTCTGCCTAATCCAGAGATACTGTGCTGTGTATTTATATTTAAATCAGAGCAGGTGACTCACCTGCAATTTAGGCCTCAACATCGACAGAAACATTTCTAGGAAGCTGATTTATGCCTGTGGGCTTTCACTAACAGTCCCACGCACACGGAAGTGCTTTATACTTTCATTCTTTCTAATGGCCAGCAGGGGGCGACTCCTCTTCACTGCCTCAGTAAAAAAAAAGTTAACATGAGTTTATGGACTCAATGGCTAGTCTTCTTCAATACAGCATGATGCTCATTTTGTAAATGATGGTCCCATTTAGAGTAAAATAGACCTTGAAGCAGGTTATGCTTTAGGGCGGGGCTACTTTGTGATTGACAGGTCGCAACTGGGAGTTGTCCGTGTTTGCATTTTAGAGTTTTAACCCCTTACACAGTGTGTTTTTGAGTTCATGAAAGTTAATTGTAACATTTTTGGTTGCCTTAAAATGTCACCTTCTAGTGTCACTTCTGGTTTCAAAAAGGTGACGACGACCAAAATAAATGCCCAACTCGAGACTTTAAAACTCAAATTAAACCAAAGGATGACATCACATTGACTACATCTACTTCTAATATACAGTCTATGAGTTCAGTGCATTCACAGTATTGTTGTCTTAAAAATGTTGCTTCAGCATGCTATAGTAGTAAATAAGAATAGATCAGACAGACGGACAAGATAAGGGCTTTTTCGTTGGATCTCCTCAGCAGCAGTCCATTCCTTAATATTTAGTTTCCTTTGCAAAGTGTATCCCAGACAGGTAGAGCCATTATTCTCTGGTGCTCTGTCCACTGAAATGCTGTGTCTTATTGTGTGTGTGTGTGTGTGTGTGTGTGTGTGTGTGTGTGTGTGTGTGTGTGTGTGTGTGTGTGTGTGTGTGTGTGTGTGTGTGTGTGTGTGTGTGTGTGTGTGTGTGTGTGTGTGTGTGTGTGTGTGTGTGTGTGTGTGTGTGTGGGTGGGTGGGTGGGTGTAAGAGAGTGAGACAGACAGATGCAGCCATGTGTAAGAAGGTGTTTATTTCTCTGCCTGGGCTTCCATCTCCCGCTGTTTATCCACGAGCAGTGTGGCCAGCATGCTGATGGCTGACTGGAGGGACTCAGCTCTGGGTCGGTTCAGCACTCGTGGGGACAAGTCTCAGACTGAGGCTTCAAATATTTGTTAGGGTTTGTTTTAAATATTGCATATTAAAATGGGCTTTAGGATGACAGTTTTACAGGGCTGCATAGTAGAAATAACAACAAAGCTGGAGATATGATGATGGTTGTCGTGGCTTTATCTGTTATCTAAGATTACAAGGTCCAGTTTCATCTCCTCAAACAAACAGATATGAAACATTGAGTCTAGCTCGTCTCTCACAGTCGACCACTAGGCTGAGTTTCTGGTTACTTGCTTCCTGATGCCAAGTACCTTTAAAATCTCATCTTCTTCTCCCAATCACCTCTCTAAACACCCATTTTCATCTGACAGCAGCCTCTTGCCAGTACGTCCTCTTTCACCTCCAAAAGAAAAAAAGAAAAAAATTTGAATCTCAAATGAAATGCAAATTCCCCTGGAAAAAACACAAATCAGATACAAATCCAAGCAGTCAATCAGTGACTGAAGACTCCACTTGTCTCAGAGGGAAAGAAGAAGCGATGCACCTCGTACAGCGTGTGTGTGTGTGTGTGTGTGTGTGTGTGTGTGTGTGTGTGTGTGTGTGTGTGTGTGTGTGTGTGTGTGTGTGTGTGTGTGTGTGTGTGTGTGTGTGTGTGTGTGTGTGTGTGTGTGTGAACCCCAGCTGTTTGAGGGGAGGATGTGAGGCTCAGCGACCCCTGTGGAGGGCTTTCTAATGAATCTAACATGGGAGAATTAGGGTTGACTGAGTGTGTGAGCACCACTCAAAGGGAGATTGGAGCAGGCAGATGTACAAGCTCCTCATTTACACTCGCTTTTTTTCCTATTATTTCCTCTTCTTCTTCTGCTTTGGCGGAGACGAGGCGAGGCTGCTCACTGATGATGATGATAAGGCTCTCCACCAAACCTGAAACAATCACCAGAAACAGAGCCAAACACAGGAATGTCCTTCTCTTTAGCCCTCTTAGTCTTTAATTTACTCTCTATAACCACAAGATTTTCACCGCAGTGTGCCTTTACTGTCTAGTGGAGATGGCTCAGGTCATAAGGTCAAAATAATTGCAGCATGAAAGTAAAAATATAAAAGAAAGAAGCTCTGTATCCTCCTCAACTTCCTTATATATTTTTTTCTTAACTTGTTTTCTCCTCCGTCTCTCCCCACAGAACGACTCATGGAGCGAGCTCTACTCCTTCGCCCTCTTCAAGGCCATGAGTCACATGCTGTGCATTGGATATGGACGACAAGCCCCAGAGAGCATGTCGGACATCTGGCTGACCATGCTCAGTATGATCGTCGGAGCCACCTGCTACGCCATGTTCATCGGCCACGCAACCGCACTCATCCAGTCTCTGGACTCATCCAGGCGGCAATACCAGGAAAAGGTAAGGATCTGGCTAGTGTCCTGAGTTGTTTCACTGGATGTTTACTGCTATACAGCTAATGTTGATAGTTTAGGGCAGATTTAAAGTCGGCTCAACGAAAGGAAACACACACTCATTTAATGAATTATCCCGAATAGCATCTAGACATGCAGATTGTTTTGGTTTAATCCGGGTTTGTCAAGGTTTTGAGATATCTGTCTCAGTAACAGCCTACAATATGTACATTTGTTTGTGATCAAAGCATTGAATTTTCATTTAAAGTTACTGTTAACTGGGAATGAAACAGTCTCATTTGAATACTGATGCCTCTATATGACCTACGTAAGTTAATGAGACCATCAGCGAAAAGGTTGGCTATTGGCCTGACATCTGTGCCACTGGGTTGATGATTTTGTTGGGCCCAGTGGAGGTAAGGAGGACAGTGGAGAACCAGAACCAGGACTGAGATGGGCAGACCTTGCTGCAGTAAAATGAGAGATTTTCTAAAATGACTCTGCGGCTCAGAAACACTAACGCGTTTGTCCTAAGATATTGCCAAAATCAACACAAAATTAAATTTCCTTGAAGTAGCTTTAATGGAATACTTCAACAATCTGGGAATCATGCATATTTGCTTTCATGCTTTGTGATATATGATAAGATCTCACTCTGATGTATTTACGTTGATGCTAGAGCCAGGAGGCAAGTAGCTTAGTTTAGCATAAAGGATAGAAACAAGCGGAAACATATAACCTGGCTCTGTGCAAAGTTTAAAAAATATACCAACTCTTACCCTTGAAGCTTATAAATTAACAAATGTGTCAATAATAAACAGATTGTAAGACTTTCTTCCAGACAAGCTGTTTTCCCCTACTCCCAGTCTCCCAGTATCGATATTCTCATCTGACTCTGGGAAAGACAACCAATAAGCGTGTTTCCCCAAACTATTCTTTAGATAAATCCAGCAGCACCTCTTTTCATAAACACTGTCCTGGTTACCTTGAGTAATCCACAGACTGTGCTCTAAACTGTTGAAACCACCTTGTACTGTGGATATTGAAATAATCTGAATGAAAACTGTGTGTTCCTCGGATTATCCGGAGTTACTGGGACACTTTCTCTGGAAAGAGAGGTTGCTGCTGATGATTTTGAATTTAATTTCTCAATGGTGTGAGCACCAATGTATTATAGATATCTAAGAAAAGGGATGTCTCAAAAACAAAATCTTAAAATCTCTTAAATCTTAATCTATCCACATGGCAGATGTCATTTGATTGATGCAACCCTCTAAACTCAAACATATCTGAGTAAATAGTACAGCATGTTGGCTTTTACGGCGAAGAAAAACAAAAAAACAGGGTTATACAGTTAATCTTTTAGATAACTGGTGAAATAAATCAGGGGGATTGCTGCAGGATTTCCTTACCCACCGTACCCAGGTGGCCCCTCTATCTAGAGCATGGCAAGAGGCCATAAGGAGTCTCCATAGGGAGACATAATCTACAGTGCTTATCCTCTACAACAATGTAAATACACATTTGATATGAACGCAGAGGGTTTACTCATTTGATTCCAACTGACTTTGATAAGAACTGCGTCTGTTCTATGAGCCTCGGCCCGTCTGAAGTCTCCGTACGGCGGCCGATCAAAGCCTCCGGTGTGTGCAGGCCGGCGAGAGGAGCACGCTCCTGATGTAAAAAGCCACGGTGTCATCGGTGCTCTGCATCTTGTTAGTGTCCTTAGATCCTGTTTGATGTGGAGAATTCTGATGCTATCTGTCACTCGTACACATGCATGCAGACTCGCACGCACACTTCAGAGCGATTGGTCGAGCTTTGTTGTTCAATTGAAGCCTCTGGCCAATGTTTAGAACAAAGGGTGATCAGGTTTACCTCTCTCTTGTTGATCTCGTGGCTGTTTGTTACTTGAGGCTTTGGTTGTGCATCATGTTGAAAAGATAATCATCTCGCTTTACTTTCTAGGTCATGATATCAATGAGCATTTGTGATGTTGAGTTTATAGCAGACCAATACTGTGTTTGGTGGTATTTAAAAAGTAATGAAGCTACTGTATGTGTCAGAATTATGAGCATGGCAAATGCAGCAGGGGATGGAAACATTATCAATGGATCTGGGGTACTCCGACCCAAACCACTGAGCATACTGAACTCCATGTATTACTGCGTATGATGGATACACATAAACACATAACAGGTCAGTGTTGCGTTTCTCCCCAGTGATGCTGGTCAAAGATAAAGCATCATTTAAAGGGGTCGGTTTACTCAAAACCAAAATAACGGTGAATGGAGTTGACCCAAAAGTCCCTCTCGAATGGAACTGGCCAATCATAGCGTAGCATCAGCCTGCACGAACCAGAGTTGTGCTCTGCTACATAGACTCTCATGCGATCTCTTATGGCTGGTTTTGTGGATTTGGAGCTAATCATGGTTAAATGTTGTGTAATGGTGATCACCTGGATAGGTTGGACTGAGTCATATGTTTTCTACGTAAAAACCTGTGAGGCTTACATTAGCAGAGTACGTTAGCACAGCATTAACTAGTGTTAGAACTTTTATGCTACGTTAACTCCTGAAGGTATACTTAATGTATACACGTGCTGCTTTTGTTTTTTAATGATTGTAACAGTGAATAAAGACCAACTTCCTTAATTTAATTGTTTTCTGTCTCAATCCCCACGTGATGTGGTGGTTCACTTTTGCACTGTGATCTGTATGCCTTAGCTTCTATCTTTCTCTTTTTACTAGTTTTCTATCATACTGGATATATCCTACAAACGCATATTGGGCACCGTTCTGTTCGCTTTTTTCTAAAATAATTCTATAGTTTTTTCAAAAAATGTGTATATTATGTATACAGGGAATGTAGTTAGTGACAGTGTGGGCTCTGACAGCTTGATGGAGTTCTGAAACTGTCTACCAATAAAAACTGTGTATTAGAGACCGGAACATACTGATTCTGAACCTTAAAATATATATTTTTTTATGTTTTTAAAATGTATTTTTTGTAATTTGGGTTTAGCCACCAAACTTTCTAATCACATGAAGTTCACTGAGATGTTGGAGGGGATTTTAACCTGAGACCCTTAGACAGTAATTGTGCTTTTTTCAGCGACCTCAGACTGCCCTGCCCAAAGAACTCAGACTCACTAATTCAGTACCATCTTTTAATTCAACTCTAAAATAAACTCTCAGAGACTTGCTTTTATGTAATTGCCTTTTGATCTTGCCAACTTTTAACCTTGTGTTATTTCCCTGTGCATTTTTTAAAATCTAATTTAATTTCCTAAAGTAACCTTTTCTTTTGATCATGTTTTCTATTTTTACATCTTCATTGTGTTTCATTCTTCATTAGTTTGTCTTTTATTATTTCATCCTTTTCTCTGTGCTTGCTCATTTCCTTATTATCTCTGCAAATAAGGTTACATTAATTTTGTTCCGTCTGGCTGATAGTTAGAGGGCACATCCCAAAAAGTTTTTAATTGGAACTTGCCGGAGACATCGAGATATGGCGCATATGCCAAAAAAGTTTCCTAGCATCCGGGTTTACTCCCGGGGTATTTGGCCCACTGAATTTGCGCAATAGTTTTTCTACAGATGGCTCCACCCGCTGGTCCACCTTGGCCCATAGATTTTACATTGTGAGGAAGTCAAAGATTTTTAAATCGCATTTTTTTGTGGGCTCGGAAATTTGCATTAAAAAGACGCATAATTGACCCTTTTTGCAGCTCCAGGTGTCCTGTCAACAGTTTAACAGAAGTCTCTTTTACAATGGTGGTCTATGGGGACATATTTTTCAATGTTCCTGACCTATAAGTCATTGAAGAATACTCCTTGCTTCCTGGATTTTTTGGCTCGAGCCAAAAGGCCAAGCCCGTCTCTACCCAAACTGATGTTCCACCATTTCTAGTTTTTTTACATAATTTAGTTGGATGAACCTGAAAAAAGTTGCAGTACAAGAATCCTTTAATTGGTTTCCAGATGGGCTATTGGACATTAATGCCATAACTCTAAAGGACGTCCTCCTGCAGCGAGCTCAGAGACTAAAAAGCGAAAAATTGAGACAAAGGCCAAATGAGCTGCTGAGTCTTTGCTGGAGTCTCTGTTTTGTGTCAGTTACATGTCGCTGTACAATCAGTTCCTGCCATCAGTCTCATCTTCCTCTTCCTCTGATGCACAGCGATGAAATAATGAACACAGTGGCAACACCCTTAGAGCAACTCATCCAACATGCTGTCCACCTCCAGTCCCCCATGACTGTTGGTTCATCATTAACAAATAAACTTAACCATGCTGCACTGCAGATAACAGACTCGTGACAGAGCAATGGGTAGAAAATTGCCTCACTGACGAAACAGATTCTTTGTCCAAGATAAAGTAAATGCTAGCAACGGCATGGCCTTGTATTGACATAACAGAGCAAACAGTTAGCATCCCGCTCAGTGTTGAGACAGAAATGTCACAATAGCTCCAGCACTAAGCATCGACTCCTGTCTGCATGAAGAGACCTCGCTGACCAAAGAGAGATGTAGGTTTGAACCGTTTACTGTGGGATCAAGAGTTAGACAAAGAATGCTGGTATTTCTTTCTGCTTTATCAGAATGGACACGTGTTGCTTGGTTAGCGATGTGTTTAGAAGGTCTAGGAACAGGAATATATATAGAGACAAACATAGTCGTGAGATAAGAGCTTATTGTTAATAAGAGACTGTAAAGCAGTGATTATGACCGTCAACGCTTTTATCATAGAGTTGATTTGTCAGTGTTTAGATCTGTTCGCTTTGCAAAACTACAACTTTCAGTGAATTGTGACTTTATCCATTTATTTTAGTCATTTTTTCACCTGTTTATGAATTACTTTTTGCTAAATATTTAAGCTGTTTATCAAGTATACTTTAAGCTAATTATTTCAGTTATTTACTCATTACTTTTAGCTAACTTTTTCATTTGTTCGACCATTACTTTCAGCATATTATCTCACCTGTTTATTCATCCTTTTTAGCTAATTATTTAATTAGTTTATTCATTACATTTAGCTAACTATTTCACCTGTTTATCCATCACTTTTAGCTGATTATTTAATTTGTTTATTCATTAGTTTAAGCTAATTATTTCCACTATTTATCAGTTACTTTTAGCTAATTATTTCTCATCCATTTCTTCAGCTGAGTATTTTAACCTTTGCTGCATTGCTTTTAGCTATTTCACCTGTTTGTCCATTGATTCTATGGCGTCTCAACAGTTTCCCTATTACCTTTATTTTAATGTTCTCTCTGAGCTAACTTTTTACACCATGTATCAATACTTTAACCCAACTTTTGGGTTACTATCTCTGCTAGCTTGCTAACTACTTTTCATACACTCGCCATATAAAAGTTTTACAACTGACAGACACTTAGAAGTCATCGTATTGTAGCTGCTAGTCTACTGGTTATTGTGACAAATTCACCAACCAGTTTATAATCTTGTGTGGAAGGTTGTTATTTTCCTCCTAAATGCAAATATGCATGGTAAGATTAACCCTGGGATACAAGTACCTCTGGTTAGGAATCTTTGTAGAGCATCATGCTACTCAAGAAACTTAAACGTCTAAATTGTTTAAACACGTAGGAATAGGATGTGGCTGGATTTTATGAGTGGTTGGCATGTGAAGTCGTAGATGCGTGTCTCCACAGACAGTATTACCACAATGACAGCAGCTTAGCGTTCCCTTGTCATCCCCTCCTTCACGTTGAGGTGACTGGTGTCCTCGTCCCGTGTTTCTCCTCCCATCTCCAGCCCTCCCCTGCTTCATAAGTCCATTCGCCCTTGACTGTTGGGCAATACACCATCTGCCAGCAGACACCGCACATGGACGGAGGGTATTAGCCATTATGTAACTCCCCCCCCCCCCATCACTTCTTCCCCTTTTATGAGCAAGCGTGTCCGAATAGTGGTGAGTGGAGGGAGATGTGACCCCTGAGGCCTCCGGTGATGAGCACTGATCCACCGGGTCTTGACACATTAAACGGTGGCTTGAGGAACTGCTCACTTAATAACACGGACAACCTCTGAGGCCTGACCTTTATCACCTGCGTGTCTCACACACACAAAAAATCTGATTGGATTTAAGGTTTGCTTTTTCTGGAGCTTTCAACCACATCTAATAGTTGACAGGGAGTCAGAAACAGTTAAAAGCTCCAGAAATAGCGTGTAAGTGGACCTTGAGTTAAGACTTTTATTTGTCAGAAACAATCTCCAGGGTCACGTGTGTAGTTTCACGTTCAAATTTTCTTGAATTGGACTTTTTTTTCTTATATTGTAAAGATTTTTATAATTATGAAGATTTATTTTATTCATAAAATAGTCATTGTTTGTATACATATTAAAATCCAGGCGAAAGTTGGTTCAGTCCAGGTTATAGACTATAAGAAGGGGATGTAGTCCACTGTGAAATTGTTCAAGTTCTAAAACGAAAACACGGACATAACCCCAACCGGACAACGCCCCAAAGTATACCCTGCTTTATGGTCTATTTTATTCTAAATTTGACCATAATTTACTAAATGATTTTTAGTCTCCTCTCTTCCGGCAGTGAGTTAACGGATACTGCTTAAGTTAGCTGAGGTTTTATAAACACGGGACGTCACACACACACTACACACTACACAGATATAACACTTAATATATAACACATCCTGAGCCCTGACGTTCAGTGACATGGCCCATTAATGGGAGGGCCAATTCAATTTCTCCCTTCCCTCTGTGGCAGCTTACAGTGACAGCCATGCATCATGCTTGCAAGCCACCAACTAGGAGCTTTATGTCCCGGAGAAAAACAGAACGAGAGGAACAGATTGGATTTCAGAAATGTAATGTATTTGTTAGTTTTATACAAATAGACTTCTGCAGAAGGATCTAAGTCCAGCCTTATCTGCATCCTCGGCCACAAAGTTTGATTTAAAAAATGGACACTGCATTATTAATGCACGATAGGAGGATAATATCTCTGAGAGACATGTATTTGATTGTGTTGAAAATGAGTGGAATATGGAGAATATTTTGAAAACTTGAAAACTGGCTATAAACATGGAGATTCATTTGTGTGACTCAGAGCATCAACTGTTCAGGGCCCTGAACAGTTTGCCTTTGGAACATGACCATGTGGTGGGTTTCCAAAATATATTCTCAAGAGCAATTGTTGAATAATATAAAACTTAACTACAACTGTTATTCCAAAATGTGTAGGATGAGACACCCCAGTCAAAAACAGTGTTTCATCAACTGGTCAACTTGATTCTATTTTGATATTTTCTGCTATTTTGCTTCCATAACATGTCTTCTTTCAGACTAGTGGAAAGAAAACATCCAAAATACACATTTAGATGTCTATTTTACTACTTTGTCTATTAGCTTCGTAGATTTCTCCTAAATTCACCAAAGTTTTAGAATATGCTTAATTTGCATATTTAACATTTCAGAAAAGGTGTTCTAAAAAATACTTTGTCTAAATGATATATAATAATATATAATAACTAATATATATTAGTTTAATTTCTTACCCTATTGAAAAAGAAAAAGACTGTCTGGATTACGTGTTTACATTCAAGATGTGTTTTGCAAATATGTTTGAGGTTTAACACCCTGTAATGTTTTCATTTAGTGCTGCCGTGGCTTTTTTTTTCTGAATGAACCATTGCCCGAGGCAATTAATAAAGACTGAATGAGATTGAGATTAAAATTGGTTTACATAAGAAGGAAAAGGATGCAGGTAATTGTTTTTGAAGGTGTAATTTCATACTGTGGTTCATTAAAGTGACTGATCCACTTAGATTTTACATTTAGTCATGTGTAAGGTCATGCTGTGCTGTATGCATGTATTTGTAGTATTGTTTTGTGTGTAGTATATACATCACACTGGGGTACAGTCTGATACTAGCCAATTATTGGGTAGAAGTATCTCAAAGAGACTTACCTTTTTGTTCAAAACCACGATGGCTTCTCCTGAAGAGGTTAGAGAAGATGCTGCTTTAGCATCAGTTATAGAACTGGAGAGTATTTCTTCACTTAAAGAAGAACGACATTGGGAGAAGATGTTTGATTGACAGATGGTTCTTCCAATCCCCTGCCAAGTATTCTTTTGAAAGTGCCTGCCCTTTTCCAAACTGTTTCCATTGACTGCTACTCAGATGGTTCTGTGTAAGAATCCATCTGCCACAGGTCAGGTTAGAAATGTAAAGAAAGAGTTTGAGGAAAATTTGGGATAAAAAGCAGAAAGAGAAGGATTAAAGGAGATGGACTGGATTTATAGATGTCAAATTAGAAATAAAATGTTCCTGAAAATAAGGAGAAATGTCTCTCTCTTCCACCAACGTTATAATTCTTACATAACCCCCAAGTTTTCTCTTTCGTCTAAAACACTCCCTGCTTTATATTATGGAGAGAACATCCTTCAGTATGGAAACTAATTTAATGATGTCCCGTCATGACAGCCAGTATGTGCTGTATAAAGGATATTGTGATTTGCCGTGCCATCAGGGTCAAACCTTAATTTTCTCCTCTAACCCATATGTCACCCTACAGTTTGACACAGTGTAATTCCCAGTACAGGGAGCCATCCTATCCCATGCATGTGTCATTGACTGTTACAAGGTCATTGTCAGCGCCCTTGTTGGTCCTCCACACGTGTGTCTACTTATGAATTGTGATTGTGTGGTCGACACTCACAGTGACGATCATATCAGCACTCTATATGATTAAAGAAGTGGATGTATACGTTCACACCGAGGCGGCTTAAGATCCCTACTAGGCTGTTTACACACCTCAGCTAATACTTAAGTGTTTTTGAAGGTTTCTATTGGTCGTCTAGTGACTCACTGAGATACAGATGGATGACAAATTAAAGGAAAAAACAAAATTAAGTGTCTTTGTACAGAGTTGAGCCAACAAATGATTATTTACACTCTTAGCAATAAAGGTGCCAACTAGAACCATATAGGGTTCTTCAGCTTGTCCCAGTAGGAGAACCCTTTTTGGTTCCTGGTAGAGCCTTTTATAAAGCCAGAATATTTAATAAAGGTTCTGCCTGGAACCCTTTCAGAGTGTTCTACTTCTTCTAGAACTCAACATAAAGTTTTATACCGAGACCCACCATAAAGCTGTGATCTGGTGTAATGGTTCCATAGAGAACCCTTCTAAAGGCGCTAACCCTCCCAAGGGGTTCTACCGAGAACCCTTTTATATTCCAATGGTTTCATATAGAACCCACCCCAGGGAGTTCTACAAATAACCTTTTTATGTTAAAAGGGTTTAACCTAGAACCCCCCATGGGTTCCTCATGATGTGGTGCAGTCCCACAACAGTCATGGTTCACAATCACAGTTTTTGGATATTTGGGCTGGGAGGATCTGGTAACACCTACACAATGAAAAGGGTTCTTAATTGAACCCGTGGTCTTACAAAGAACCCTTGAAAAACCTTCCAGTTCTGGGAAGAACCTCAGTCCTTCAGGAAGAACCCATTTGGAACCCTTATTTCTAAGGGAGTCTCCCAGTCTCTGTAAAATGGGATGTAAACACTTCCTTTTTTATCCATATTGCCTACTCTTGGGTGATACGTATGATTCACATCATTATTCATCAAACTGTTCTCTGTGCGGAGGGGTCTGTTTGTTCCTCCACTGATTTATTCAGGTTTTGTACCTACCCTATAAAAAGTCAACTGAGCGTGTTTTTGAGAGGCCTTTTGAGCCTTTTGACCTCATGATTGAAAACAAAGTTTTGTTTTGTCACATTCTGTTTTGTTTCTTTCCTTTTATTTTTCAGTTGAGGTTAAATCAATGAAAACTGACAGCCACGACAACAATAACTTCAAAGGTGGAAGGAAAAACAATTATAATTGCTGATTAATATTGACGTGGCAAAACCACAGGTGAGCTGTAAACAACGAATGGCTTTGCTTGACAGAGTGCAATCAATTTATTTTTCACAGGCAGTAAGCAACCAAGCAAAACTTATCCAACCATCGTATCTGAGCTGTATTAAAGATTTGAGCTGCGTCTTTGTCTTCTGGTGTTGTGTTGAACAAGGGAGCTTCTTCCTTGACCCTCTGCTTGGAATCTATTACTCATCCAGTTTCCCCAGAGGGATGAGTCACACTGCTCAACAAACAAAAACAAGGAAAGAGAGAGAGACCTTACGTAACATTTTAACTTAAACAACAGGCCACCGTTGTTCACTATTTTAAAACATCTTAGGGTTCATGAACAGCTGATTTATTCACAATTCTCCTGCTTGAAAGGTTTTGTTTTTTTGTCATCCAATGACATTTGGGCTTTTTTATGCCTCCACTCTGGCGACAGCCGTGGTTGGAAGCATCATGTTTTTGGGTTTCCATTCTCGTGAATGAACTATCTCAGGATACGCCTAGAGGGAATTTCTTTAAAATTTGACATAAACGTCCACCTGGACTTGAGGAGGAACTGATTAGATTCTGGTGGTTAAAGGTCAGAAGTCACTGTGACCTCATGTCCGTCCCTTTCTCGTGAATGCGATATCTCAGGTTTTCATTTATTTTCTTCAAATTTAGCACAAAAGTCCACTTGGACAAAGGGATGAACTATTTCGATTTTGAATGGCAAATTCCACTGTTACCTCACAAAACAATTTTTTTGCCATAAATAATTTGTATGGAAAATATGACAATTTCACACATATCCCATAGGATAAAATGACGAAGTGATGACATAATGGACAGACATGGATGTGAACTGCTACATGACTGGGTTGCTGATGCATATAACCATGAAGCACTAAACTAGTTTTATCATGTTCTAGTTGTTAAAAACTTTCTGGGTCGTTGGTGCTTCTGCTGCTGATATAACAGGAAGTAAACAGCTCTCCGCTAGTTTCCGGGGCCATCTTGTTGGCATGTTGTTATCAATGTGGCCATTTTTTTTCACCCTCAGGATGGTTTTGTTTTGTGTATAGCTTAAGGGTGTGTTTTGTGTTTACAGTAAAGTGGTGATGTGTGAAACAGACATACAATGTGCCATCTTCCTGGTATGAATAAAACAAACCAGAAAGCCATTCCATTTGTGGACAGTGAACAGGGGGAATAGAAGCAAGAGATGTTTTTCCCCAATGACACAGAGCCATCATGCACTTCCACCTCACAGCAGAATCTATACAGCAGATCCAGTGGCTGCTATTTTCACAGGGAATCCAGGCATGAAATGCGTTATGGAGCGTCATAATGAGTTGAGAGAAGTGCATTTCATGCAGATAAACATAACGGTGGCAGATATGTGATGGTGTGAATCATTTGGGTGAGCAAACACGATCTGCTGCAGCCCACCGTTGTTTTCAGCTTCTTTTTTTTCTCGCCGTATATTTACACATTTATCAATTCAAACATAAATAACAAACATCGTCGTTTCTCAGAATAGTAACCTGTGTACATAAATGCGCTAATGGCTCCATTTAATTATTTACCTGACTTTTTTTTTTCTCAACTTCACAGATCATGGAAGAATTGTATCATATATTTTACTCATAAAAACACAGAACAATAATACATATATTTTATCTTTGGAAAGCTTGATGATATTTTCTGTACATCTGTCCCTTCAAATTAAAGCATTTAGTGCACCAAAGTAGAGAGAGAGAAAGAGACTCGCTGTGGTTAAGATGTACAGTAGCAGGGTCTTTATCTCTAAACACAGTAGAGCGTGATGAATCCTCAAGGGCTTAACAAAGCTGTCATGTTTCCTTAACAGCTTCATCACTGTCTTCCTCCCATAGCTGTGAGGTATAAATGGGTCACAAGATATATGTTTGCAGAGCTGTACATCTCAGTAACTGCACACATGAACGCTTCAGCTGAGAATACAGACTGAGAAGAAAGTATTTTGGGTTTTAAAAGAGAAATGCATGGCTTCTCCACAGCTGCCGGTCAGATAAACTTCTCAAACATCTTCCCGTCACAATTAAATAAAGAGTTGCTGAAATCAGATTTTCATCGATTAATGCCTTTTGTGTCTCTCTCTCTCTGTTTCATCCAGTACAAACAAGTGGAGCAGTACATGTCGTTCCACAAACTACCGGCGGACTTCCGACAGAAAATCCATGACTACTACGAGCACAGATACCAAGGCAAGATGTTTGATGAAGAGAGCATCCTGGAGGAGCTTAATGAGCCTCTGCGCGAGGTATGAAAACACCCGAGCATCCACTGTAATGTGCTCATTCACCCACAAAGACACACACACACACACACACACACACACACACACACACACACACACACACACACACACACACACACACACACACACACACACACTTCTCAACTCTCACAGAGCAAGTGGACTGGAATAAATTAATTGTCATGCTCAGCTATTGTCCCCTTTTCTGAACAAAGAAGCCGTAATTTCCAGTCTTCTCTGTATTGACTTGCTTATTAACTGTTCTTTCAGAGTAACTGCACACTTAAACATGTTTTCAGCTATAAATGAAATGATATAACTGCACTGAAACACATCAGTGCGGTGTAGATATTGACCTTTCTAACCACATTTATAAAACCAAGTCTTACACGGCCAATTATTAGATAAAGTCGACTGTTTGGGTCTGATTTATGGAATAAAGTAAAAGAAAGTCGGAAAGACCGCCCTTCTGGCCTCTCCACACAGCGTCTATTGTTTTTCCATTTTCCATTTCCAATGTGTAGCATTAGCATCACAGAACAGCTCAAGCCTCTCCTTTTTGAGAACTGGAAATCGAGCTATCTGCACATTACAAAATCTGGTGATTCAGTGTTAATGATTGTTTATTTGGTGATAATAAGGTGCTTTTTTTTTTTTAGCTAAAACAAGAGTGTGTAGATGAAGCATTCATTTGTTTAGTTTTTCTCATTAGCGGCTAGCTAGTTTAACTTATGTTACCTGAAGTTCACAACAGTTTTCCTTGAAAAATAACTAGGTTTTAAAAGAAAGGAACAAATGGGTTTAAAGTAATTTTCACATGGACTCTATGTTACCACACAGCCGATAGTTGTTTTTCCTGCTGACAGTGAACACTGTTTACTGCAGTTTACAGTTAGCAAGGTCCTCTTCCTTCAAGGCCAGCTCAAAGTACACTTTAGGTAACAGAAAATGAAGAGAGAATTAGGGAGAATACTCAAAGCCAGGGTAAGGTAATTTAAAAAAAGTTGTTTTTATTATCTTATTATCTAACCCTTTTATATCAATAAACATTGTTCATTTTGACTGTGTATCAGGGCAATTGAAGGTAAAAAAAAAAAGAACAGAGGATTTCAGATTTTTTTCTTGCAAATTTATGACTTTATTTTATCAGAGAATATTTGAATTTCTCCCCTAAATGTGCAGGTTTTTTTAGGAATATAATCTCACTCCCACAGCTCTAAATTAATAATATTTTTTTTAACTAAAATGTCCATTAAACATTAGTTCCTTTTTCCAAATATAAAAAAATAAAATTTTCAAACCATCGTGTGTAGTTCTAGTTCTAGAAAGAGTTCTAGTTTTACAAGTTGGTTTTCCTGAAATGTCAATGCAGAACACCCTTAAAGCAAATGAAGCTAAATCTTATCACCTATTTTCCACAACTGATTGTTCCTTCCAATGTTGTAATTCATGCTGTATAACTTTTTAGCAATGGTGCACTGCTGCATGAAGTACAGATTAAGACTTTTATAGTGACACATGATTCACCGCTGTGTCCTGTTCAACTCTAGGAAATAGTCAACTTCAACTGCCGTAAGCTGGTGGCCTCCATGCCGCTGTTTGCCAATGCCGATCCCAACTTTGTGACAGCGATGCTGACCAAACTGAGGTTTGAAGTCTTCCAGCCTGCAGACTACATCATCAGAGAGGGCACCATCGGCAAGAAGATGTACTTCATCCAGCACGGGGTCGTCAGCGTGCTCACCAAAGGGAGCATCGGCATGAAGCTGATGGACGGATCCTACTTTGGAGGTATGTCGCTGTCTTTGTCACATCAGTTATTACTCTATTCTATTCTATTCTGTTCTTTTTAACAATTCTACAGTTCTCTTTTTTTTTTTTACATGCTGTTCTTTTCAATTCTTCTCTGTTCTAGTCTATTTTTTTGTTCTATTTTACTCTATTCTGCTCTGCTGTACTCTGTTCTGTTCCATCCATTTCAATTCAATGTGTCGTTATTGGGGGAAAAAACTAAAGTAAACAATGTTGCCAAAACATAAAAATAAATAGTTTTAAAAAGTACACAATAATATTAAAATGAATATACACAACCCTATGTTATTTTTCTATTCTGTTCCTTCCAACAGAGTATAATAGAATAAAAGTACTAAATATAAACAAACAAAATAGAATAGAACAGAACAGAAGCATCAAATAAAACATTTATGTCATGTTACACATTCTACTGCACACGTTCTATTCTTTCCTATTCTGTTCATGACATAATAGAATTGAACAGAACTGAATAAAATATAACAAGTGGATAGAACAGAACTATTTAATTCTAAAATTTCCAGGTATGAGTTAATCACACTTTTAGTTCCAATAGAATCCAGAAATATCACAGATGTGTGTTCACTATTTAAATAATAATTGTAGCTACAACCAGTTAAAGAAAAGACCGTGACATTTTACCTGGACTTCTTGTTCAGTCTTTACTTCCCCACTTTCCCAGTCTGTTGTTCCTCAGTGTCTGTTTAGAAACATGAGATGTCACACAAGCATGCACAAAAACACACCCACACATTTTTTTTAAAGTCTTGTGGGTTGATGCTTTTGACCACATTTTTAAACACCCGGTGTCCTCTGCAGCAGACCAGAGTTCACTGGCAGTAATGTTGATGAGCAGGCTACCCAGAGTGCCACGGACACAACGCACATGAACTTCCACATCACACATCCAATTAGTAACAGCTAATTAGCACAGTGGCGATGACGGGGGGCATTTGTTATGTCAAGCATAGATTGTTCAGAGATGTCGCTGCCACCAAGGCGGAAAATCACAGGTCTCTCTTCATACTTTAAAGCAGCAGTAGGCTTGGATTGGAGGGTCGACATGGTTTAACCACCTCAGAGTGGTGCAGTGTGTGTTTGTGGTAAAATCTCTCAATTAATAAGTAGACGGGGATGTCAGGCCGAACATGTGACTTTGCTCCAACTTAGTAGTGTTTAGATACGTGATTAGAAACACCAGGACCCAGATTTAAACATGTTATATTATTATTTATTATTCTGTAACATCACATGTTTCTTGGCTTGTACACATTTCTGTCAAACTCCATTATTATATTGAAACATTTAGAAAGAGACAGAGCTTTGCAGACTGGTTTCTATCACTGTAAATGCAGCTGAATCTGCAGCTTAGCCTTTGGCGCTTTTTTTTTTTTTTTTTTTTTAAACTGCTGTCTGAATGAACAATGCACACAACATTTGTCCAGCCACAGCCATCACACGCCTTAGCATTTAGTCAGTAAATAACTGCTAGATTGGATTTGTTGAAAATATTGGAAACAGTTGCACATCAGTCTGCACATATTTGTGTTGCTTCTGTTGTGACTTGTGAACTTACAAAGCTTGTAAGCTTGTAAAGCTGGTAAAGTCTTGTAATTAAAATAATTTATTTAGATGATAGTGCAGATGAAGAGCTTATGTAGTTAACTGATAATATGAACTGGCAAAGTTCAGAATCTAGAAGATTTGAATAAGGGAAATATTATGTTTATATGGGTACCAGAAACAGGAAAAGGAGTTTCCCTGTGAACATATCAGGCAATAAAACTGAAAAAGAGAATTATGGATATTGTATTTTATATGAACGGGAACAGGAAACAGTGCATCCCAGGCTAAAGGAGAAAGTTAAGGCATTCATAACTGCTAATATTCACTCTACCCATCCAGGATTTCTTTGTATTTTTCATCATATTTGAGGATGACATCTTGCCCTATCTACAAGCTCAAATGGTCACCCGGTGGTTTGAACAGCTCTTTAATGCAGCCACAGTGGTTTCATTAAATATATTATTCTCTCCTGGCACATTCCACTAATGATGCTAGCAATATGTTAATGCTTGTGTTATGTACTGTATAAGCAGAAAGATCCCAAGTGACAATTTATGAAAGGACGTCTGGGGCTCCTTGTGGATTCTGAGGAGAGTTTTTTCACAACTCTTACTAAATTGGATCATCTATAATGTTTAAAACTTTTCAAACAGGACTGGACGAAACCAATGGAAGAAAGAAAACTCACCAAATGTATTACTAGACAATAATGCTATTACTACACGTCATTATTCTCGCTAAAGGAGGTCATACAGTACATCACCCCACAGCTTTACCTCCATTACAGCAGCTCATGCAGTAGAGCATCTCTCCATCTATAAGTGTAGGCTATTAATCATTCATCTGGAGAGGACCTATAAATCCTTAATCAGATAGGCAGAAAACATGGTCACACTCAAGGTCACACTTAAATAATCTCTGAATAAGAAACAGCTGTATCGTGACTCATGGTGAGAGATTGAATGTGGGTGTATGTGAATGTACTATATGTACAGTATTTGCTTTAAAGAGACAGTGCAGTGTTTATATGCAAAGGAGGAAACACTAATAATATCTGGCAGTTGTGGCCTAGATCCTTTCCTTATGGCTAATCTTACTATTTTTTTTGCCTTAAAGCTACAATTGGTAACTATTATAAAAATAAAGTTTTGTCATATTTGCTCAGACTGTCACTATATCCTGGCAGAAGTACATGAGATAGCTAATCAGAGATCAGTGGTTTCTCCACCAATCAGCCCTGAGGAGTCTCTAACTTCAAAAGCTCTGCTGGGAGTGATTGACAGCTGCGATGGAGTCTCCTCGGCTCTGATTGGTTGTTTTCCTTTGTGCGCGGTAGAATCTGGCAAACGCCATATGGAGCACTTAAAGGAGTTTTTCACATATTATCTGTCTCATGTACTTCTGCCAGGATATAGTGACAAAAAGTATTTTTTTTTATAAAAGTTATCAACTGTAGCTTTAAAAGGATTGACATTTTGGGAAATGCACTTATCTGCGTTCTTATCAGGATATATATGAGAAGATTAATACAACTCTTGTGTCTATACTGTAAATATGAATCTAGAGATAGCAAAAGGTTAGCTTAGCATAATGAGTGGAAACGGGGAAACAGCGTTTGTCATCTAACTTGACAAAAAAGCAAATCAGCTTATTTTCCTAAATGAAACTAGTTCGCTAATGAACACCTACAGAAAGCTATGCTTGTTATATTTGTATTCCTTTTTAAAGACATGCATAAATATGTGTGTCAGTGTTTGCAAATTTCCTACAATTCCTGGTTTGTTTTCTATGTGCAGCGCCTCGTTTGCAGCTCGACATGCATAGGGTCACAGTATAGTGCCCCTATGCATGTCCTTAATGGAGTCTCCTCGCATTTTCGTTATCTTTCTCCCCTTTTTTCCCCACAGAGGGTCAGAGGAGATCGACCTTTCAGGCATGAGAATAAAAAAGGAGGGCATACGGTTGTCAAGACAACAGTCAGCCCCGGCCCGTAGAAGAAGAGGACAGCTAGAGAGCTAAAGATACTAGGGGAAGGTGGAACAACTGAATGTAATGAAGCTTAGCCGCACTTCTCCAAATATAGAGTGTGCTTCCTTCACACAGCTGCCAGGGCTGGAGGAAAAACTCCTGTCAGTTTGTCAGACTGGCTGCACCCAACATCTGCCTGCATAAACCACTGTCATTCTGGACACATATAAGCTCAAAACCTATTTCAGACTACTCAACAAATCTCTCCTTTTATATAATACCGCTGTTCTTTTCTCTATCACCGTCTGACACCTAGAAATCTGTCAGTCTGTGACCTGACCGTCTCTTGTCTGCCGTCTCTTTCCCCTCACCAGAGATCTGCCTGCTGACCCGAGGCAGACGGACGGCCAGCGTGCGAGCGGACACCTACTGTCGCCTGTACTCTCTCTCCGTGGACAATTTCAACGAGGTGCTGGAGGAGTATCCCATGATGAGGAGGGCCTTTGAGACGGTTGCCATTGACAGATTGGACAGGATAGGTAAGACTGCCACCTGGTTTGGTAAACTGCACCATGGGAGTGAACTTTATTTGATATTGTTAGACAGTTAATTATCATATAGCATAATAGTGTTGTTTGGTGGGTAAAGGTGTCCAAATATTTTTTAGCTTTACCAAAGATTTCATATGGTTTTGATCTTCTTTTGTTTATTGTTTTTGGTTCATTTGGGCAGAAGTGAGCAGCGCCTTTCAAACTCAGATGCATACTAATATCCTTTTTCACCAAAATAGGATAAGATAAAATAAGATAATCCTTTATTATTCCCACAGCAGGGAAATTTGCAATTAAATCAACCCAAAAAATATATGAATTAAAACTTTGCACATATACTGTATGCAGTTTTCTTTAACACGGGAAAACCAGCAAAAAAAAAAGCAATAGACCCTTTTCCCATTGCTAGTAGATGAGTAACCCCTCTGTTTTTTTCTCTTCTGGTGTGTCACGTTTGACGTTACGAAACACTTGAAAACAGGTTAAATAAACCTTTAACTGTTATGGTGGTTACTTTTATTTAGTTTCTGTCAAGTTTCGTTGATCAGTGAGGTAAAACTACTGATGTCTGACTGGAGTCTGGTGGCTTTGGGCAGAGCATATTCATTGTATGTTTTTTTACGTTAATAAATCATAATAATTGTCCAAATCATCTTTCCATCCAGACCTTATTTATGGGTGATTTAGTCGTGGATAACTGTCATTACGCCTCACTGATTAAAGCCACAGGTATGCTGTCTTGTCTCCATAAGCATATGAGTCATTCATAGGATGAATTGAAGCAGAAGGAAAATGTATTCATTCATTAGCTTGATGTCTCTGTCAAAACATTGTGCTATCTGACAGCTGTGATTCTTTGAACGAATATTTCTAAGTAGGACGATGTGTGCGGTGGAGGAAAGGAGTCAATGGTGAAGATTATTAAAAATAATTTTGTTATCTAGTTTCTTCAGACATAATCTGTTGTGGAAATTGATAGCTTCCAGTGTATTTTTGACATTTTGAAAACAGGTATTTAACATGTGTGACACTTGTTAATATCATGGCAGAAACCACTGAGCAATAGGAGTTGTTTTGTACCTCTGTGCTCTCTCTAGATTGAAACTGATTTGTTTGATTTGCACACAAACATGCACAGAGACTGTTTTGTCGTAGCCAACCCTTGGGATCCCCTTGTTTAGGAGTAAACAAAAACATGTGTTTCTTCACCATGCAAATAACTTTCCCATCCCATCATGCCACCCTGAGGTCAGCAGTGCTGCGAATGTCACATCCCCCTGTCACATGAACACACTTCACATGTTTACAAAAGCCCTGCTTCTGCCACCTGCCAGCTGTTGCCATAGCAGCCAGATTCCACACATGAGCAGCATTCACTCAGCAGGCTCACATATTTGGGGAGGAGGCTAACGTGTCTGCTTCAGGACCAAACCCCCGACCAAATATTCCCACTGGGCTCCATATGCACTCGATGAATATTATAATAATGTGTTCTTTTGTTTGTCATCAGTGTTTGTTAGAAAAGGCATCTGGATCGTATACAGTGAGGGCTATCAGAACCCATGTTAAGAATATGTTATATAAAATACAGACCTGTAAATAATGACAAAGGCTTTGTTCCTTTCAAGTGTAAAGAGAGACTGTTGGATGCATCTCCATAAAACATCAATCAAATCTTTTTGTTCCATCACATTTAAGATTTATTTTGTTGGCGTCTGTGACCAGGAGTGCTATTTTAGGATCAGTTCAGCCTGACAGACCATAATTACTCTCGTTTTTTGATGGAGCCAGGCTTGCTCCAGCATCTATTTTTATAAAAACAGACTCTGACCTGTGACCATTCCTACATAGAGACGGCTTATCCCTTGTCCATTGTGTTCATACCCTTAATGCATCCCATTGTAAACACAGTGTGACATAAGGTCAGCAGAATAAGATTTACGTGGGATGGTGGTGTAACTTTATAATGAATAGCAGGCTCTGTAATGAGCTAGTGATAATGATTTAGTAAGATTAACATATGATTGGATAAAGCTACACATTTGAAAGTTGCTTGCAGCTGCTCTATAAAAGCAGCGCTATTAGTGGATTTAATAGACCATGAATGTAATGGTTTTTGTGTAAATATATTGAACATTGAATGACAACAGTCTTTTTATTAAAATGTCTAGATGGTCTAAATACGCCTTAATTTAGCGCAAAGATTTCAAAAGTGGCATACAACAAAAAATAACTTGAAAAAAGTTAATTTCACGCCCTGCAACTGATGCAACCCGTGTGATTTTTGCGAGAGAGGCAGCTTTTGCTTACCAACTGCTTCAATGTGTTATGACCTCTAAATATGGGGTGGCTTTGGCTCAGAGGTAGAGCGGGTCGTCCTTCAATCAGACGATTTAAGCGGTTCGATCCCCGGCTCCTCAAGTCTATGTCGATGTATCCTTGGGCAAAACACTTTACTCCAAAGTGCTACTGAAGGCTGTCCCACGGTGTGTGAATGGTTAACTGTCATCAGGTATGAATGGATGTGAATGGGTGAATGACTTGTAGTGTTAAAGCGCTTTCAATGGTCGAAAGACTAGAAAGGCATCAAAACCCCAAAGCTCAGACAACCTGTGTGACAGAGAGTTATTGTGCTTTGATGTCCCTATAGCACCTTTTTGCAATCCATGACTCCCCAAGATGGACCAAAGTCTAGGTTGGTGCTACCTCTGTATCTGTTACTCGCTTCCTCAGGAGGCAGTGTACTAAGAACCCCGTCATATCCAAGATGAAGACCCAAAGGTGCTCCTTGAAGAACTCTCTCAACCTTATTTCAGGGCTTTTCCAGGCCAGTGGGTATTCTTCTTCTGCCTCCTCGCTCTAAACTGAGAGGGGACATCGTCTCCGAGCCTCCACTGTCTGTGTTCGGTCCACAGATTGAACCCATCCAGAATGTCAGGAGGGCGCAGGAGTCACCACAGTCTGGATCTCCTCCCGTTCTCCACCTTCTGGCAGTGCGTCTGCTTCCTTCTGGCCAGTTCATCACCCACCTTTTTGACCTCTATGCTACATGGGTATCACTCAGCCTGTTGTGCTGACTAACTAGCTTTCTTGCCAGCTCTCTTGATCGCCCACTGCATCAGAGAACCACGCAGTGTCAGCAGTGCTGAAGAGCTATATGAACTTCTCAAGTTGCCTCCATGCACATGCTCACTTCTCTACATGCCCATCCATGTTCGTCTTCCCCCTCAAGGTACAGCAGACGGTGGGTCATCTGGGTGCAGCCAAGAGCAAGCAATCAGCTGCAACCTTCTTCCCAATCAGAATTTGTTGAGCAGATAGCGACCCTATGACTGGGATTTCAGCATCATCGTCATCATCGGCTGGCAACTATTCCAACATTTCACCCCTCCCATGGGCTCGGTGCATGCTTGGGTACAGTCAGAATGCCAACCCCATTCCTTCCAATGGAAAAAATCCAGTAAAAAATGTATGAAAGTGGTGGTTGCCAAACAAATTAGAGCATCCGTCAAGGAAAAATCTTTTCTTCTCCTACTTCATCATCTGAACCTCAGTCGGGGTTAAAGTGTGGAGAGGTTGATATGCGTTGAACACTGAGGGGCAACCCATGTGATTTTTAACTAATTAAAAGAGACAGCTGACATATTGAGTGTGTGTGTTTGCCTCAACTTGCCATTAGTTACCTCTCTTCACATGTCAAAGCAATTGATTCCCTGGTTAGACAGAATCATTCCCCAAATCTTTTTTCATCAAGAGCAGACATGTCTCTGTTTGCTTCCCCCGTCACCCTTACTGGTCATTACGTCAGAGAGGGGGTACTTGTAAATTACAACTCTCAGTGGGTTTCAGATGCTGCAGTCTCTAAAACTCTCATCTTACTTCCATGACAGCGTTGCGAAAACCCCAGGGGTTTGAACCTCATCACTTGTGTGACGCACACTCTGTTTTTTCTTTTTGTTTCTCCCTGCCCCAGCCTGTGATGAACGATGTGAGATTAGATGATTCTCTCACAAACTCCCCTCCCGTGACGTCTCTATATGCCATTACTCTGCCTGGTTATAGACATGCAACACGCACTAAGTGGGATCCAGTCGACATTTAGCTGAAACCAGGCTAATTACATTTTCAATTAAATTTTATTCGTACAGCTCAATATCGCAAATCACAAATTTGCCTCAGAGGGCTTCACAATCATCCTCTGTTCTTGTACCCTCTCATTGGATAAGGAAATATTTCCCAGAAACAGTGAAATGGATAAGCAACTGAGGAGGGATGTCTCTTGCAGGATGGGCAGAAGTGGGAGGGAATCTACAAACTTCCTCCTCTAGACTATCAGAGCGTCAGAAAGAAACTTGGACTTGCCGTTTTAGTCTTAAGTGTGCTCTTCCAAGAGGCTTCATCAGTTTTACTCACTGCTGAGAGGTCACAAGCATTAACATCTCATTCCCAATCTTGATGTCACATGAGAGTTGTTTAGATCACATGTGAGCTGTGTAGGTGGTGCGGCCCACATATCCTTCATCAGTGTCACTTGAATTTTCTTGTGAAATGAAGCTGCTAACTAATTTCACTGGAAAAGAGCTGCCAACACTGGGCTTGGTTTACGGTTGGATCATTTCTAAAATCTTGCTTGCTGGTTTTCCAAAAATACCAGCTTTAAGGTTTGAGATTGTGTAAAAAATATTCTGAGTCCTGATCAGAAGAGGTTGGTTTGTTGCGTCTCCTTGATGTATACTGCAGGTCTGTGCATTGCTTGTTGCATTACATACAGTGCATGCCAAGCACCAGCCATGTGCAGGTACACACACACACACACACACACACACACACACACACACACACACACACACACACACACACACACACACACACACACACACACACACACACACACACACACACACACAAGAACCAATGCATCATCGCATCACTCAAAGGTAGTACATCCACAGACATAGAGGCATAAATAAACAATACTTGTGCACAGACAGATATGCTCTCTCTCTCTCACAATGTCAGAATTGAGGTACCTGCAAAAACACTTTCCCCATATCCTCATTTCAAAATATAATGCTCTCTGTCTCTTTCTATATATTTGTGTGTGTGTGTGTGTGTGTGTGTGTGTGTGTGTGTGTGTGTGTGTGTGTGTGTGTGTGTGTGTGTGTGTGTGTGTGTGTGTGTGTGTGTGTGTGTGTGTGTGTGTTTTGTCAGTTTGTCAGTGATGGATTTTGTGCGTGGAGAAAATGTCAGATAGGTATTATTATATATAGGCTACTATAGCCACCATAGCCAGGAATAGAATAAAGGATGACGGTAAACAGTGAAACTGTTATTTCTGTGTCTAGTAAAAAATGACGGAAGGATAATACTGGGGAAACTTTTCTTGAAAAACTTTTTTTCTGTCTCCTTGTCATTGCAGGCAAAAAGAACTCAATCCTGATGCACAAAGTCCAGCATGATCTGAACTCGGGTGTTTTCAACAACCGGGAGAACGAGATGATCCAGGAGATCGTTAAATATGATCGGGAGATGGTCCAGCAAGTTGATTTGCCGCGACCGCGGGCCATGTCCATGACACCTCCTCTCCAAGGAGGGATCTTTAACTCTCCACAACATCCCCAGAGTTCAGCGATCGGCACTCTGCAGCAGGCCGTAGCCATGAACTTTTGTGCCCCCTTGCAAGGGAACTTAACGGGAGCGGGGAGCCTGCAGTCCCCCTTGATGGTGAGGAGGTTCCAGGTGATGGAGAGTGTTTCCAGCCCTGTTTCAGCCTCCCCGCTGCAGTCTCAGTTCCTCGCTTCTGGTGCCTTCGCTCCCGTCATGTCCAGCCCTCCTGTCCAGAGTCCGCTGGCGATTGGAGGACGGTCATTCCAGTATGGATCCGGCGCCCTGGCTGGTCCCACCTCAGGGTCCCAGCTTTCTCTAGTCCAGCAGCACATGGCCAGCCCTGCACACCAGCCCAGCACACACAAGAGTACTCATTCTTTGCAAATGGGCAGTTTGAGCCAAGACGCCAGGGCACTGTCGGCCTCTCAGCCCTCACTGCCTCAAGAGGGGGCGCAACCAGGTGCCCCTAGTCCCCCCAGTCCACACGAGTCTCCTCCACCTCCATTGGACCCCCTCAGACCCCAGCAGGTCACACAGGCTCCCGGAGCGCTATACCACATAGGGTGGTGCTGCCCCATCAGATGTCCGTGGGGTCCTTCCCCGTTGTGTCCCTGCCTGGTTCTATGCAGGGTTTTGGGGCTGGTGCAGGGCTGGCAGTAGGGGGTGCAGGAACAGGTCTGGGGGACTCGGGACTACCCAAGAAAGACTCTATAGTGAGCCTTCCTGAGACAGACCACATCAAAATCAGATCAAGGCTATCCTCAAACTTGTGATCGAAATTAAACTCTTGTATGGGAGTGACTCAACGACGGGCTGGACTGCAGGAACATTTGGGGGGGGGGGGATTTCTCTCTTTTCTCTCTCTACTCCAGTTTGACTATCCGAATGTATGAATGTTGAGTGATTGACAGCAGGGAGAAGCCTGTTGTAACATAAAGTCTGTATGGACTTTGAGATGTTTCTACTCACAGAAATAGTAGTTGCACAGTAGTGAAGTAAAGTAGCATCTTCTAATCTTCGACTCCTTTATTTACTGTATTTAAGTCAACAACAGACGGACATATCTGCTTCTCTACCCTCTCATTCATCACAGTTAATGCAAAACTTGGGGTCGGACGTGACTGAAACAGAATCAGGGATGTCAGAGGTTGGCAATTTCATTGGGTTTAACTACTGTATCTACATCATTTGACAGTAGGCTGGCTGTGAAAGAGGATCTTCTTATAAAAACATCATAATTGTGGTTTTCGGAAAAAGTTTGAACATTTAGATTGTTTTCTGCTCGTGTTTCTTGAGTTTCCTTATAAACTAAATTTGTAAGCACAAAATAGAACAATATTCAATACTGAACTTTTAATGATCTTAATATTTTATGCCATACTTTCCCCAAGACTATTGAAATGTGGCTAAATTAGTATATTTGTACATTAAACTGGCATTTTTAAAAAGCACTTAGGATGTTTAGATCACAAAAAATGAACAACCTTTATACTGAAATCACAGCTGTGGGACAAATTGCCTTGTTCAGCCCGAGCCATCGATTTCTACAGGAAATGTCTGCAAGTTTGCTTAATTTAAAGCTGCATCAATCAATATTTTTATACTTACAGTGAATCAAATGACTAAGGTTTATGTGAAGGGAGTTGCTTGCCGTGATGAATCCTCTGAGAATGATTACTCAGCTGTTATGTAGCTTTTCTTTTTCTAGCTCATTGTTTTGGCTTTAAGGCCCATAGATTTTCTTAACAGTTTGGCCTTATAACTCCATGTCTCCAGTAGCAAAGGCATCTGTTTTCACAAGAAAAGCCCCCTTTAACCCAATGATTTGTGACCTGCACATTTTGCAAGTTAAAGAGCCAGATATCTTTTCTCAGGAGTTGGTGTACACTTAACCAGATCTAAAAGACTAGTAACTATATAGAAATAGGTGTCCAGAGAGACGACTCCAGTTGGAATGTAGAGTTGCTTGTGTCTGCTGGATGTGTAAGTAGCCATTGTTTTGGTAACATGTCTGTTATAACAACTTGATAAAGTTTATATTCCCCCAAGTGGCCAAAAACCTGATTAATGCAGCTTCAAGAATCATGAATTAACAATATCCAATAAAAGTAAACCTGACTAAAAATATACTATACATACTAATATGTGATATCTGAATGAATGGGTTTATGGGCTGTAGTCATGAGAGTAGTAACATCCCACACTTTGTGAAAAAGTATTAAATTGTATCTTAGAAATTATAATTCACTGCCAGGTAATTGCAAAGAATTTTTGTACTACTCAAAATGTAAATCCTTCAAACTCACATGATCAAATCACTTAGAAATGCATTCTTTTCTAACCCCTCAATCTCACATTTTCTTGCAGTAGCAGTTCGGGCAATGTGTCACTATTGCCAAAGTCATACAGATAATGAAACTCAACCTTACTGTAAACGCTACAGCTTTGATCTACAGCCAAGGGCGGTGCAGATACTGTGCAGGATGTATATTGCTGTGTGCCTCTGTCATTAATGCCTCAATAAGGGTTCATCGGATACCGCAGATTTGTGTCCAAAAGCATTATGAAAAAGGGAACCTTTCTCCTGGACATGTCATTCTCTTCAGCCCGTCTCATTAACGCCTGAACCATTACTGGGTAATGAGAGTGGGAATTGGAATCCCTCGGGTCTGTTTGGGACTATTAATATTCTCCTTCGAATGGATTTCATTATTCATTGCCAGTGATGAGTTCCTCCTCTGTGATCGTTTTTTTTGCATTTTCATTTTGTTTTACTTTCAATTCCTGCGTTGTTTTCCACCTTGAGAGTTCTGAATGGGACAAAGTTGAAGGTTTGTAAGTATTTTTATACAGTGTTTTTGAGGTCGGTTGTGTTTTTGTTTTATGCCCAAATTGTGCCCTGTGGAACCTATTTGGATGTTTGGAAATAATGAATATAGAGGCTTGTTATGAGAATAGTTGTGGAGGCACTGTCGTAGGACAGGAAATGCATTTAGCGACAAATAAAGTTTATAGACATTTTTTACTTCATTAGAGAGCAAACAATAGAGGAAAACAGGAGAAAGAAAGGATTAAATGCGGAATAAAGGACCAGTAGCTTAACTTAAATCACAAGCAGATATTAATAACTGAAGTGCAATGATCCTAAACAACCCCACAATTTCAATAAAAGCTGAAGAATGAACAGAGTGAAACCAAAGTTAATTTTTTTTTTACGCAAGTGTTTCAAAATGTTAAGAATGACTTGTCACAGACTGAATCATCCTCACTAACTCAACGTACCAATCAGATTATAATACACTAAACATATTCTTTCTACAGCAATAGTTGTTTGAAAAAGAGTAACATGAAGTCCTGCTGTATCTTTGAAGTGTTGATGGAGATGCAATATTTCACCTTTGGATTCATTTTGTTTAATAGTTTTAAGTCTGTTTTTGGAAGCACTTAAACGGATATTCAATTTAAAATCTGCGCTCTTTGCTGATAATAACTTGATTGACATGGTTGTTATTTCTATGTGTAAACGTCATGTAAACCAGACTATTTATTTATTTAGCCTATTTTACTGTAACTGTAGACATACTGAAAAAAGAAAAATGTTTTGAAAATGGAATATCTTTTTAATCTTTGACAAAATGCATATATTCATCTGGTATGAACAGATATTACTTGAACATATAATTAAAGCAGAACAAAACAGTTTGCATTACAAAAGATGTATCACTTCTTTTTCTACAGTCGCTCACAGTACCACCCACAGTTTGTATAATCCTGTGCCAGTTGCTGTGAGGTCTGTATGGTTTCTTCTAACATATTGTGTATGTTTTATTTGTTTATTTATTAATCTAATCTCACACTCCAGTCCATTTGCAAGTCCTGGTCCTTTGACTAATGCTGCTTTCTGACTTTTTCCTCATTTATGCCATTACAGTTCCTCTGACATCTAATTAGCATGTTGCCTCTGTAAATGCACTTTTCCCTGTTTGTGCAACTTAACAAACATATTTAGTGTTATGTAAATGTTACAACAACGCAGCTGTTTAACATTTTTATTACACCTTCCAGGCTTTGGGAGGGATGGCGTCTGTTCCACACACACACACAGCAGCAACAACATCCACTGAATCATTTGTTTGCCAAGTTGTGAGCTTTCAAAATGCTTTTTTCAAAGATTTTCTTCATAGATCCTAATTTACCTTGTTGTCAATGCTACAGCTTTTCCGTAATTTAAACAATATTTGATTCTAACGTGTCTTTGGGTTCGTCAATGATGGTAAAGCATGGTAAAGCATGGTGATTCAGAGAGTTTAAAATGTTTACCTGTAAGGGCTGTTCATTTGGATTGAGCAATGATGTGATTTTTGGTCTCTGACTTTGTCACAGTACATTTAGGCTCAGGAGTTCAGATGAATTCTCTCTTACTGACTAATAACGACTAATAATATGTAACAGATTTTTTTATACTAGTTGTTTCTGTATTTAACAGGATACAACACAATATCATTTAATATCAAACAGCAGTCATTCAGAACTAGTTTGTTATTTTCCTTTACATCCCTGCTTTTTGTTGGCTTTACTCTTTCTTGCTTTCTTCCTCAGATCCCAGACCTGTAAGTAACATTCAATAATACAGTGTATGAGTACAAATCCAACACAAAAAAATCCAAAACCATATCACACCCAAGCACTACAGGAAATTGTAGGCTTGATAATGTTCACTGAGATCTACAACAATAACCATGATTTCCCTTGAATCAAACAGGCAATCTCAGGCAGTCATTGTCTGTGAAATCAGACACTAACAGTGCAGTAAGAGGGTTTCTGTGCGAGGGATCAGATTTTCTTTTACCGAGCCACTCTACCGCCGTCACATCCCATCACATGTACTGTGCATACCTAGTGCCTAGAATATACTGTAGTCTCCACATACATGTACAATATTATTTGTGTATGTGGCTGTAAAAAATGCTAGCTCCTCTCAATAAAAAATCACTGCAATACACGTAATAGGAAAATGATTCCACTGCTTCATGTTTAAGTAAATATCCCTGAGTTAGCATATTGGAAAAGCACAAACAGGTCATGATCATTTTGCATATTCTTAATAGAAGCAAAACCTCTTGATGCAATAAAGGCAAATGATGGTGAATGTCTCTGCTTTCTGTTAGTCTTGAAATTTTATGTCAAAGTTACAATGGCCTCTGAATCTTTGTTATTGATTGTTTACATTTAATAGCGTCTGATTATCTGCCTGATTATCAATATAAGAAATATCCTTCAAACTCAGTAAAAGTTTGCAATATTACTTGTGTGGTATAGTAGATTCATATGTTGAGTGTTTAAATGCTTTTATTATTATAAAATGTGACATTTTTCAAAGCCTTCGTATGGGAATTTGTCAATATTTTAGGATGCAACTGGTTATATCTTAATAAAAAAGCCATTGAAAATGTCTTAATGTCATTGTATTGTATGGCAAAAGAAATTGTTAAAAGAATATCCATAATATAGTATAGAGTCAAAATATAGTATGCCAAAAATATAGTTAAAAAGGGACATAGGATTCTATATGATAAAACAAAAATGTAATTCAAAGTCAAGTATAGTGTGTCTTAAAAAAGTCATACTATGTGTTTTCATGAAAGATCTCAAAATAGTATAAAAAATCTAGTAAAAATCCCAAAGTAAAAAGTCAGATCGAAGCAGTAAAAACATGTCAAAAAAGTAATAGGATAGTAATGACATTATTTATCGCAAACTATATTATTACTTTTATTTTAATTAAAATGTTATGACATACTAGACTATGACTTTGTTATGACATTTTTCTGACATACTATGCTATAACTTATGACTTTATATGACATATTATTCTATGACTTTTTCACTATATTCTTATGGAATACAGTACTATGAATTGTACTTTAATTTTTTTTTATTAGATTTTTATGACACTATAATATGACTTAGTATGTTTCACGACATACGACACTTAACATTTTTTTTGACATTCTATGGCCTTTTTATAGCTAACTCTTTTTTTTGGCATACTATACAATGAATATTGAATGACATAGTATTAAATTACTTTTTATGCTTAACTTTTCTATACTGTTCTCGTCTATGTTTTATATATTCTATATGACATTTTAATGACATTTTACTACATGTTATTCTATTACTTTGTATGACATTCTATACTATGAATTAGTTAAGTTTAAAATGCCAAAACGTTTTATGGCATTTTTTATGAAATACTATAGTACAACTTTTTATAACTTTTTTCACGACATACTATACTATGACTCTTTAATGACATTTGTTGTGGTACACAATACCATGATTTTTTCATGACTATACTTAAACTTTTTACTACAAACTATATAATACATTTTTTGTGACATTTTTAATGACAAACTGTACTATGTCTTTTTAAGTTTTTTTTAATGACAAACTATTCAAGAGTTCTATGTCATTTTTAATGACATACTACATCATGACTTTATGTATTGTGCAATACTATGCGTAGATTTTTACGTCATACTATAGTGTTACCATTTTGACATATTTTATGGCATACTACGCTAGGACTTTTTTATGACATACTATACTGTGACATTCCAATTACTTTGTATGACATGCTATCCCACAACTTTTTATGGTATACTTATCGATGAGTTTTTATTGGGTACAACATTTTTACATCATAAAAAGTCATAATATAGAACGTCATAAAAAGTTAGGAAAAAGTCATAGGGTAATATGTATATCTCAAGGGCTAGTATAGTATGTCAGAAAAATGTCACAAAGAAAGTTATAATGTAGTATGCCATAAAAAGTCATAGTATAGCATGACATGAAGAAGCAGTATTATAGTATGAAAAAATATTTATATATTTTAGTGTCAAAAGATATTTAAAAGAACCATGGATGTGGATTGTATGTGGATTTTTTTTCTCCCAAAAACTCATTATAATATGAAGGCAAAGTTTAGTATGTCAAATGAGAAGAAAACGTCATAGTATAGTATGTCAACATTTTCCCAGAAAAAGTCATAGTATAGTATGTCGAATAATTATTCAAAAGTTCATAGTATAGTATATCGAAAGAAAACTCATATTATGAAGGCAAAGTTTAGGATGTCAAATGAGAAGAAAACGTTATAGTATAGTATGTCAACATTTTCAAAAAAAAAGGTCATAGTATAGTATGTCGAAAAAAAAATAAAAAAAATAATTATAATATGAAGGCAAAGTTTAGTATGTCAAATGAGAAGAAAATGTCATAGTATAGTATGTCAACATTTTCAAAAAAAAAGTCATAGTATAGTATGTCGAAAAATAAAATCCCCAAAACTAATTTTATTATGAATGCAAAGTTTAGTATGTCAAATGGGAAAAAAACGCCATAGTATAGTATGTCAACATTTTCCCAAAGTAGCATAGTATTGCATAGTATAGTATGTCGAATAATTATTCAAAAAGTTCAAATATCGAAAGAAAACTCATTATATTATGAAGGCAAAGTTTAGAATGTCAAATGAGAAAAAAACATCATAGTATAGTATGTCAACATTTTCAAAAAAAAAGGTCATAGTATAGTATGTCGAAAAAAATAATCGAAAAAAATTAATTATAATATGAAGGCAAAGTTTAGTATGTCAAATGAGAAGAAAATGTCATAGTATAGTATGTCAACATTTTCAAAAAAAAAAAAAAATGTCATAGTATAGTATGTCGAAAAATAAAATCCCCAAAACTAATTTTATTATGAATGCAAAGTTTAGTATGTCAAATGGGAAAAAAATGTCGCCATAGTATAGTATGTCAACATTTTCCCAAAAAAGGCATAGTATAGTATGTCGAATAATTATTCAAAAAAGTTCATAGTATAGTATATCGAAAGAAAACTCATTATATTATGAAGGCAAAGTTTAGAATGTCAAATGAGAAAAAAACATCATAGTATAGTATGTCAACATTTTCAAAAAAAAAAGGTCATAGTATAGTATGTCGAAAAAAATAATCGAAAAAATAATTATAATATGAAGGCAAAGTTTAGTATGTCAAATGAGAAGAAAAAGTCATAGTATAGTATGTCAACATTTTCAAAAAAAAAAAGTCATAGTATAGTATGTCGAAATTATTTTTCCAAAAACTAATTTTATTATGAATGCAGAGTTCAGTATGTCAAATGAAAAAAAACGTCATAGTATAGTATGTCAACATTTTCCAAAAAAAAGCTCATTAGTATTAAAAAATGCAAAAAATTCAGGATGTCAAATGAGAAAGTTTAAAAATGAGTCATAGTATAGTATGTCAACATTTTCAAAAAAAAAAGGTCATAGTATAGTATGTCGAAAAAAATAATCGAAAAAATAATTATAATATGAAGGCAAAGTTTAGTATGTCAAATGAGAAGAAAATGTCATAGTATAGTATGTCAACATTTTCAAAAAAAAAAAAAAATCATAGTATAGTATGTCGAAAAAAAAAATCCCCAAAAATAATTTTATTATGAATGCAGAGAATTTAGTTGGGAAAAAAACAGGATGTCAAATGAGAAGAAAACGTCATAGTATAGTATGTCAACATTTTCAAAAAAAAAAGTCATAGTATAGTATGTCGAAAAATAAAAATCCCCAAAAAAATAATTTTATTATGAATGCAAAGTTTAGTATGTCAAATGAGAAAAAAACGTCATAGTATAGTATGTCAACATTTTCAAAAAAAAAAGTTCATAGTATAGTATGTCGAAAAATATTTTTAAAAAATCATTTTATTATGAAGGCAAAGTTTAGAATGTCAAATGAGAAGAAAACGTCATAGTATAGTATGTCAACATTTTCAAAAAAAAGCCATAGTATAGTATGTCGAAAAATTTTCCAAAAAATCATTTTATTATGAATGCAAAGTTTAGGATGTCAAATGAGAAGAAAACGTTATAATATAGTATGTCAACATTTTCAACATTATTCGAAAAAAAAAAGAAGGCAAAGTTTAGAATGTCAAATGAGAAAATAAGGTCATAGTATAGTATGTCAACATTTTCAAAAAAAAAAGGTCATAGTATAGTATGTCGAAAAAAATAATCTTTAATTATAATAAAGGCAAAGTTTAGTATGTCAAATGAGAAGAAAAGGTCATAGTATAGTATGTCAACATTTTCAAAAAAAAAAAAAAAAAAGTCATAGTATAGTATGTCGAAATTCTTTTTCCAAAAACTCATTTTATTATGAATGCAGAGTTCAGGATGTCAAATGAGAAGAAAATGTCATAGTATAGTATGTCAACATTTTCAAAAAAAAGGCATAGTATAGTATGTCGAATAATTATTCAAAAAAGTTCATAGTATAGTATATCGAAAGAAAACTCATTATATTATGAAGGCAAAGTTTAGAATGTCAAATGAGAAAAAAACATCATAGTATAGTATGTCAACATTTTCAAAAAAAAAGTCATAGTATGTCGAAAGAAAGGATTAAAAAAAGGTCAAAGTATAGTATGTCGAAAAAAATAATCGAAAAAATAATTATAATATGAAGGCAAAGTTTAGTATGTCAAATGAGAAGAAAATGTCATAGTATAGTATGTCAACATTTTCCCAAAAAAGGCATAGTATTGTATGTCGATTTTTTTTTCTCCCAAAAAATCATTTATTTATTTTTTTAAAAATCTGAAAAACTAAAAAAAGTCTAAGTATACTGTGTTAAACATTTGTCAAAAAATGTCATAGTAAATGTCACAAACCAGTCTTCGTATAGTAAAAAAAAGTCCTAGATTGTCTTAAAAAGCATAATGAAAATAATCATAATTTGAAACCTTTTTATTTGTCAGGTATAACCACACATTACAGGAATTTGACGCTGGTTATTTTTGCTCTCATTGTACAAACACTTAAATATAAATACAGCTAATTACAATGATAAACATGAACATTTAGGGATTATGTACATAGCAGTAGATAGATATAATAATACAAGGAGCAATGTTTCTGTTGTAAACAATAATAAAGTTGTTCAATGGTCAATAATTAAGTAGTGCAATGGAGTGTTAACATAATGGGATAAATATTGAATGACAAATATAAGAGTTGCTTTACGTACATGATATGCCTGGATATGTACAGTATATGCATGCTTACACGTAGAGTTCATCACAGTGATGAACCCCCACAGAGGAGAGGCTGAAACTGGTTGTGTCTACGGTGTGGAGGGTCTACAGCGATGTTCTCGCATGCTTCCTGACTTTGGAGGTGTATAGGTCCTGTATGGAGGGCAGGTTGTCACCAAATGATTTTTCTGCAGTACTGATTGACCGTTGTAGTCCGTTCCTGTCCTGTTTGGTGGCTGTGATGGATGGAAAGAGAGAAGATTGGATCAACAGCTCCTGAGGAAGGACGGACACCCTGAGACACGGGGAGAACATCCTCTGCTGGTTATTTACAATGATGGTGTCTATGTTTGATGTACACTTAAGGAGATGATTGAAGAAATTCTTAGAATAGCAAGTCACAAAATAAATGCAATAAAATATTGGAGTAAAATAAAGGGATGCATGTAGTTACTTTAACCTAAATTCATCTTTATACATAGAGCAGAGGTTATGGGTTGGAAACCTGGATGAAAGGAGGGAGAAAAAGGTGAAACAAAACATCTGTAATTGTATTTCTCTGTATTGATATGTTGACTTCTAATAAAATAAATATTCAAAAAACGATTGAATGCCATAAAAAATGTCACAAAAGTTCAAATATATTATTACATATAAATTATCACAAAAAGTCTTAATAATGTATGCCAAAAAAACCTGATGGCATAGTTTGTTTTTCTAGTATAGAATGTCATAAAGAATGTCAAAGTGTGTAAAGTCGTGGTCATAGAATAGTAAATTCAAAAAAATAGTATAGTATATCAAAAAATGTCAGAAAATAGTATTGTATGTCAAATTAAAAAAGTCAGAGTATATATATATAAAAAAAAAAAAAAAAAAAAAAAAGTCAGAGTATTAGAAATGTCTGAAAACGGTTGCAATATAGTATGTCATAATGGTCATATAAAAGTCAGCGTATTGTATGCTGGAAAAAAGTCACAGTAAAGTATATCAAAGAGTAAAAAAAAAAAGCATTTAAAAAAAAAAGTCATAGTATAGTATGTCGAATCTTTTTTTCAAAAAAGGTCATAGTATAGTATTTCGGAAAAAAATTCCAAAAAACTCATTATGAAGGCAAAGTTTAGTATGTCAAATAAGAAAAAAACGTCATAGTATAAAATTCAAAAAAATCTAAAATGTTGACCGTATAGTATGTCATAAAAAGTCATTGTATAGTATGCTGACAAAATTCAAATAAATTGTGGTACTGAATGCCAGAATTGAAAAGTCTCAGAATAGCATGTAAAAAAAATCATAAAAAAGGTTATAGATAGTATGACATGAAAATTTCAGAAAAAAAGTATAATATGCCATTAAAAATGGCACAAATAAGTCATAGTATAGTATGCCATTAAAAGTAATAAAACAATATTGTATAGTATGCCATAGTATGCCAGAAAAAAATCATATCATAGTGCACAAAAATATATTAAGAAGTGATAGGATAGTATGCCATAAAATGTAATTGTATAGTATACCATAAACAAGTCATTAAATAGTCATAGTATAGTATGCCATAAAAGGTCATAGTAGCTAATTTAGTAAAAAAGTAATTTAAAAAAAGTCACAGTATAGTGTACATAAACGTATAACAATATAGTATGCCAATAAAATGTGAGAAAAATCTTCAAAGTATAGTATATATAATATATATATATAAAAATATATAATAAAATAAAGTATCTAGTAAAAATATGAAAAAAATGTATTTCATAAAAAGGTCATATGATAATATGTCAAAAAATACATTAAAAAGTCATAGTATGTAGCACTGTGTAAGCAGTCATTTAATGTTCATCATGATTTCACAAGAACCCGGAAGAAATGTGCCTCCCAATTCTAATTATTGATTCCTGAAAGTGAAATTAGGATCTAGGTTACTTGTGTGAAGCTACCATGAGCCCGCTAGCTAAATCTTCTCACTTACCTTATGACATGGAAGACTAGTGTTCAACCAAACTCCGGTAACCACCTGCACCTCTGCATTTAATCACTTTCCTGTGTGGAACAGGGACAGAAACCGTATACCAAATTACACAGCTCAGAGGATCAGAAAACATTTTTCAATTTGTAGCAATATTGCATGATTGCATAGTGGGCCCTATGCAGTAAAGGAAACACTTTTCTCTCGTAAATGATGGCAAAATCTAATAATAAAATAGAGAACAAACCATTATTTATTTTTTGCTTTCATATCTTGTTTTTTTTAATGATTTAATAATTCATATAATCAATAAGACCGCTGATAAGGCATTTAAGAGTGCCATTTTGTCTAAGTTGCTGGTGTTGCTGCCAGACATAGTTGGGATAATTATCTGAAAAGGGGAAACTGAAAACACATCAAACATTTGTTGGGTGAGTTTACCATCAAAAAGGCTTAAATGCAGATGTCGATGTAGATTTAGTACTTTCTGGATATAATTAACTGTCTATATGGCAACAGCAGAAGTCCAAACCTCTACAGAGCTTTACATCTCCTCAGAATAAATATCCTAAAGAAACATTTTCACACCAAAACAAAACCCATATTTATTTAATTTTCAAACATCTAAAGGAAGGCGCTCTTTCAAAAACAGCACTTCGACACCTTTCTTCTAATCAGGTCCAGTTCACTGAAGCAACGCTGCATCATGCACCAGATGTGTGTGCACCGTGTGTGTTTGATGGTTGTTAATCAACCCATCACTACCTGTCAGTCAGAATAAAGGTCAGACAAAGGAAACTCAAACTGACACTGACACACACACACATACATACACCTGCCAACACTGCACCACCTGTCTCTTGCTCCCTCTCCATGGTGCTCCCTCCTGCTTCCTCCTGCTCCCCCCCCCGCTGCTGCTGACAGGGAACTCTGGCCCCAACTTGCTCCCTCCAGGACTCTCCGTACACTCCGCTCCCCTGCTAGAGCTGCTGAGTGCCGGCCACTCGTCGCTCCACGGGGGGGGCAGGAGATAGGACCGGGAGAACCCAGGAACCTGGCACGGAAATCAAAGTGCTCTCAGTGAGAGTGAGTGGTGTAGCTATCGAAGAGTGGCTCAAAGCTCTGGCATGATTGGAAGATAACGACCAACACTTCCACAGTGACCCCCCCCCTTTCTGACGTTCCCGTGGCTGGAAGAAAGAGCTTGTTACTTCTGCAGGTGTGGTGTCATTTAGAGACGTACAGCGTGGTCACATATTATCATATCAGGGAGACGTTTAATTCAAATGTCATTTAAATGTAAAACAGGCCATATTCCACACTATTATGTCTGTCATGCCAAATCATCATCACTTTTTAATGTCTATTTCTGTTCACGGTGGGCTGGAGCCTATCCCAGCATGCTTTGGGTGTCAGACAGGAAACCAGCCCACAATCCAAGTTAGACAACAAGACACAGATAAGAGGGACGCTCACACTTATGAGCAATTTCAAGTCATCTAGTAGGACTGTTGGCAGAGAGCAGAACAAGTGAATGAAAAACATGACTTCACACAGAAACACAACGACCTGACACTGGCTGTTGTTACTTATAAGCTTCTACTTTCAAGACAAAAAAATAATAATTTACAATTCAAACCAAAGATATTCTTAAAACGCAACAGAAATCACACCAAAAATATTGAGATGCAAACAAACCAAGCAAATTAAATCTTGCGTTAATCAAGTGAGTTGTACACTATGCAGTAAGGGACTTCCTTTTATTAGCTTGAGCACCAAAGTGTTGAAAGTCATCCTGTCTCTCTGCAAGGCTCTCCAAACTGATGAAACATGTTTACTGAAGCTTAGCGATATGAACAGGGAGTGATTATTACCAGCCTCGACAGCGTGTGGCTGGTACTGTTTTCACCTTGTGAGTCTGTGTGTGTGTGTGTCATCATGGCAAAACGTGGTCCTGGAGACCACTTCTGCATCAGGAACGACCACAGAAATGGTTTTCACGACTTTTCCAGGTGTTTATATGTCTGTTTGTGGACCCATTTGTATCAAGACGATGGTGTCACAACCGTGTAAGATGAATTTAAAACACTTAACAGGTGTGTGGAGTTGAGATCAAAGTGGAGGCAGCGTTTAAAGATGGGTTGGGTACGAGCAAGGGTGCCAGAAAACATGAGCTTGAAGCTTCTTGACCTTTGAAATATTCGCTTGTTTGAATCTTAACTCAAGGTCCACTTTTTTTATGGAGGATTATGTCTATCACCAATAGCTTTTTCCAGAGCTTTCAGCTGCATCCCACAGTCATCATCATCAGCAGACAACTCAGCAAAATATCTGCTGATGAAGTCAGTTGAAAGCTCTAGAAAAAGCTAGAAAGTGGACTTACAACCTGTTTGAAATATATCAAAATTGCCAGGTATATCACATATAAACTCATTAAAATTAGCGTAACCCTTGCATAGCCTACACTACAGTAACCATTTTTTAAAAAAGGAGAACAAGATAGTTGAATAAAAAAAACTTTACTTTTAACCGTAGCATTAAATTATAGACAATTTAACTATAAACCACTTCTTAAAAAAAAACAGAGGTCAGACAGAGACAGTAAATAAATAAAACATCCTGTTTGCTGTAACTCTGGCTGCCTCAAACATTATGACAGACAATAAGCACATTTATGGAGGCTGCATGTCACACAGATGTTCACTTGAAAATGAATATGAAACAAACATATAAACATGTGCATATACAGAGGGCAATCTAAGTGGGCTCAAACAGGAAAAAAAAAATGTTTTTTCTTTAAAGGAAGTCAATAATTGCATTTTGTTCTCTGGAGAGTTGTCAGAACTGCATCACCCTCGCACTATAGATTTCCCCACCCAAATACAGAATCATCATCCAAACAACGTGTTAATCTCTGGAGAGAACCCGTAATGGAAAATATCTTGACTATTTCCTGCTGCAAGCTGCGCTCCATTACTGCAGCTCTCTCTCTCTCGACTACCTAACAGCAGACATCCTTGGAATCACCCCAGAGAAACTGAGACAGGTCCATCAAGCCTCCGCTGTAAGGACATCTTCAATATCCTGTTTACTCCCTCGGCCAAAGTCAACGGTAGTTTACGCCAAAAACACACACATCACAACAACTGCCCCCCCGTGCAGTAACACTGCTACATATTCTGCCGTTTTATATGATGTACTGTCGGTATTTTAAAGCTAATTCATAGCTGCCCCACAGCCACAGAGTCACAGGTATTGATTGAGACACTTAAAACCATCAGCACCCATGAATCCACACATGTCCACTTCTTAGTGTTGCGCTCAGGTCATGTAGTGCAGCGCATTCTTTTTCTCAGCCGCGTGTCGGAGGTTAAGTTGTGAAATGTTATAGGCCTGTGTGTTAAGTATGTGAGATCCTGAGAGCACTTTGCAGGTGAGAGCTCTGTCCTTGACAACAGGCCTCAAAGAGACGAGGGGGAGAGGAGAGACGCTGGGCCGACGCCTGCTGGAAGAAGACCTTGGCTTTGGTTGACTTTGCATTTAGATGGTTGCAGGTTCAGTGTTCACTTTATATAAAAAGTAAAAGACCTGAGTTGCTTTTTCAGCCGAGGTGAGAAAAGGAAGGTTAAATAAAAATGGAAATTACTGGTTTTAAGGGTGATGTGAAATACGCTTTTTTGCTTTCTTCCTGAGAAGATCGATGGCGCTCTCATGTCTACTGTAAATGTGAAGCTACCGCCAGCAGCCGGTTAGCTTAGCATTAAAGGTGCAAAACAACAAGATGTTAAACAGCAATATATTATGCAATTGAATAGCCACTATCAGAGGATCCAGCCGCAAAAAATAATGAGCGTGAATTTTCGTCTCCAAGTTTAACTTTGGTGAACTTTAACAATAAATTGCAAAGTTGACACATTGAAGCTATCTTAACCGTGTAACTGTTGGACAAAAGAACTATGGTTTGCAGACAGTCATAAGACTAGAATAGAGGGTATAAATATGTTGAATCATTTGAACAAACTGAATTTCATTGTCACCTTAGCGACCGAGCATTAGCTCTGGCAACTTTGTCTTCCGTCTTCAAACCTGTTTTAATAAACAAAATGCCCAGAGCAGTAATAAAAGGAAGCCTGACAAGCTATTGTGAGTGATTAGTACTAGCCCGACCAAAACTGACATTTAAATGAATTGGTCAGCTAGCCAGGCAAGCTAGGCTAAGCTAAGCTAAGCTGCTACTAGCTTCATATTTAGCATACATTTACAAGTTGTAATTTCTTACCTAAATCTCTGCAAAACAGCAAAAGGTGCATTTCCCACACTGTTGAACTTTAATTTAAATACACAAAATAAAAACAAAGTTTTTATTGTTTTCTGGTACTGTGCTGAAAGGTCAGCTTTCATTTAAAATGTCTGTAAACAGGAGAGAAAATCAGGTTATATTATCAATTCTGTGTGAGTGTGAGAAACACACAATCCTTATATTTTCACACTTTTCATTAATATACAGTGTGTGTGTGTGTGTGAATGTATACCTTTAATTTTGACATATCAATAGTTTGTCCTCACAGAAAGCACATTGAGCAGGAAAACACAGACCTTCAAAGAAGAGTTCACTGTGAAATCAAGTCATTAGGTGATTGCTCATCTTTATTTTAACCAAAATAATAAAACAACTGATCAAAAGTGGCAAGTCACGTCTCGTGCCCATCACAAAATATCAGGAGCATCTCCATGTGCACGTCGCCATGCAAATCATCTGAAATCCTACGGTCTAATCAGCACACTAGAGATTATTTCCATTTCATGACATTGTCACTCAGCCAGCTTTGTGTGGCTGAGTCTACATTTGCCTTTGAACATCAACGGCACCTTTTGTCTGTAACTGCTGTAACGTTTCCAGCGATGATCAGATAGCACTTCTGCTATTTTTTACTTCCCAGTTGCGGCACTGGCCCAGAAAAATAAGATCCGAGTTGATTAGTGAAGCCTGCAAACCCTTTGTGGTGCATCTAAAAAGGACGCCTTCATCTCACCATACACAATAGAACTGAAATATGCAGATATACCTAAATAAGAGGCTCTCATTCATCCCTATTAAGCACACTAAGAATACCGGCTATTTCTTTGAACCACTGAATGAATCAGGAGACATTTTAAGATACATTTATTTTATGGCAATTGTCAGGTGCTTAGTCACTCAGTGAAGGTGAGGATCAAGAGTACAGTGGGACACAATGCGGTCTAAGATCTCCTTGACTCACCCTTTCACATTTCTCTGAGAGTCCTGTATCCCCCCCCATGTCAGTGTGTCTCTCGTTTCCTCCCAACCGTCTCTTCTTCAGACAATCTTTGAATATCGTGTCAGAGAGCATCCTGTCATCCAGTAAGTGATTGGATCGATGATCGGGTGGGAGAGTCTCAGAGGCAAGTCAGCGCTCTGGGGAGGCCTTCACAGCATGGAAATGCACTAACACACACACACACACACACACACACACACACACACACACACACACACACGCACACACACACACACACACCAATCACAGCTGCAATTGCAGCTTGTAGGTGAAAAGGTTATCGAGCAGCAGAAGTGCTGAGTGATATAATCCGTATGGCTCACCTACACACTCACACACACAAACACATATACCTGAATATGGACTAACCGCCCATTATAAGAGGTCCTTTTCACTGATTGAAGTCTTAACATTTCCATCCGGTGCTGATTCCCTCATCATTTCGCCTGGATGAGTATCCTGTCCTCCCTTCCATCAGCCCACTAGTCAGGTAATCAGGCGGCTTCACTTTGTGTTAACGCCTCCAGCAGCTCCAGCAGCTCCAGCCAGCCTGCGGACCAGGAGGCAGGCGGGGCGCGGCCGGATCAATGTCCTGATGTCGGAGGTAGACAAAGCCAGCCGAGTACCGGGGGCCTGCAGCATCTCTCCCCTGCTGCACTCTGTCAATTCTACTCATCTCCCTCCGCTGGCTCGGACCTCATGAGTCTCTCAGCTGAAGAAATAAGTGGACTCCTTCACCCGCTGGAGATCAAAATCACCTGGAGAGGCAAGAGGCGAGGTGTCAGATCAGGTTTAAGTCAGAGGACAGCAGTTACAGAAAGTAAATTACATGTACATGTGCTTTAATTAGAAACAAAACTTTAGATTACCAAATACTATTACAAGATAGCTATGCTAACAGAGCTAAATGGCATGAACCAGCCAGCATATCATTGACCAAAAATCCCAGTAAAATCCATCAGTAATTAAAACAGTATTACTGTTCAAAATTTGTCGATCATGAGTAAATCATGCTAGCAGCTTTGTGAGGCTGTACGGTGATTCAAGCTAAATGCTAACGTCAGCATACCAACACGCTCAGGAGAACAATAACAAATGCTGATGTTTAGCAGATGTTATGATTATTACGTTCACTCTATGTTGGCCTGCTTATGCGTCTCACTTAGCACAAAACACCAAGTACAGCTGAGGCCGATATGAAGGTCATTATTGTTGAAGGTTGTGTCATAAACCAAAGGAGTGAACATATGAAAATGTTGACCTGATGTTGGAACTAAATGAAGAAAGGCCGACAGACCACGGCCATCCACAGAGCCAAACCTCGTTTATAGTGATCTAAAAACAACTGTCATTGACAAAAATATTCGCTTTGTATTTTGTGAGATTTTAATTCATGTGACCCCTTGGAAATGAAATGGTACATCTCATGCTCATTTATCCTGATACAGATTATATTTCAACAGTTTCCACAGAGAGTATTTTTTTTATTATTATCTATTGAGGTTAATGATCAATTAAGGAAAGTGCTTAGAATAGTAGGATGTTTGTCAGATGTATTTTGTTACAATCAGTTACAATCTTCATGAGATGGAGACAAGGAGAGGTTCACTTTGAAGTGGGTCAAACTCAGAAAACTTTAATATTTTAAATCAGCTAACATTTTTGGCTTTACTGGGCACCAGCAGTAACATTTCTATGAACTTTAATACACCGCTTGAATATTCATTTTAGGCTCTGGGATGAGGCCCTGTCCTGCACTCTGTGTGCCTCTCTGACAGCAGACTACGGCAGCAGAAGCTGAAGCCTGAATTATTGAGGAAAGGCCATAAAAACTTTAAGAACGCAAAAACTTACAGTAGCTAGAAAATGATGTCGATATGAAAGCTTCAGATAATGTACTGACTAACCAACAGTAATGTTTAAGTTACTTGTCAAAACTGTTTTTGTACATTGATATACAGCCAGGAGTTCCAAACATCTCTACTCAATAAAGTATGAGGTTGTACTTTGTATTTTTCTGAACTTACTGTGTATTGTGTAAGAATAGTATGTATTCATGGTATTACACATACAGACTGTTACCATGATGACATAATGTACTTCATTGTGTGACAAAGAGACGTTTGTCTTACCTTACCTTCTTGCCTTATTGATATAAAACAATACCAAAGTAAATATTGAATATAAAAGTGTTTAAAAGAGAACAGACATTTGGCCTTGTACAACTCAATTATCCTAAAGGAGAACTACTAATCGTCATGAAAGTCAGACTCTAGCTGTGGAAACACAGTAATGGCTCTAAGTTATTCAGTGTTCTCTCCAGACTTTTTTCCCCTTCGGGGTCATAGATGCGCCTGATTCATCTGATCTCTTGCTGGATTACACACAGTGAAACCTGATTCACCTCATAACAAGTTCAGCATCCTTCATAGAGAAGATTACAGTGGATTCTAGTCCATTGAGTCTCATACTGAACGTGGAGCACACACACACACACACACACACACACACACACACACACACACACACACACACACACACACACACACACACACACACACACACACACACACACACACACACACACACACACACACACACACACACCACACACACACACACACACACACACACACCTCAGGAGCACACCTGACTGGTCTCAGCCACATAAGCTGATTACGCAGAGGAGGGACACAATTAACAGTAATCAATTTATATCACCCAGCTGTCGGTGCCAAGCAGACAGTAAGTGTACAGATGGAGATTGAGCGAGGGGCTTACGTAACAGCAAAGCCTCCATCCACCTGACTGACGGAGAGAAATGCTGCCTCTCTACCTCCACCGTGGACAACAATAGACAGACACACACTGGCGTCAAAAGAGGCCAATCTGGATCTGCTAGTGGCCACGCAGGCAGACATGAATACAGACCTCATGACAGAAGCTGAAAATGGCTTTTTCGTGTTTGAATGAGCAGGACGAATACCACGTGTGGGCAACACAACCAACTAAAGACAATAGGATAACTATACAAACAATAGGCAACAACAATTAGCAATTATAAACCAGGATAGAAAATACAGGATTGTGCAAGAAACCAATTTAATAACAGTCCTGTCGTTTCCCTCGAACCTCAGACAGAGCTTCAGGACATATAAGTCCTCTTCAATCCAATTAGGAAAAAAACACAGAATACTCCATGTTGGTCCTCTCAAACAATACCCCAGCCTTGGAGAGGCCTGTTGTTTGGGAGCCAGACGGCTGCATGCACACTGACCTGTCTGGGGCACTTTAGCCAGCAGCAGCATCAGCCTCCTGTACTCCTGGTACTTCTTGTTCTTGGCTTCAGTCCTGCCACAAACAAGGGAAACAAAAAAAAAAAAAAAGTTTAAAAGAGGAGCATGTTTGTGTGTGTGGAAGTGCTGAGTCAAAGACGACAGCACTTTCTGGGGTTCAGCCCTCGTTCAGGTCGCTTTATCTGCTGACTCATTTAAGTATTTAAACCTTTGCGTGATTTTCACACCTGGATGTCACATTCGAGCTGTCGAGGTTACTTGCGAGCCAGAGCGGCGAGTCAGTGCCTTTGAACTAGCACATAATTAGTACTTCTAATGTGAAGTGCTAGATGTTGCACAACACACCTGTCAATGTGTGAGATGTGACTGGAACACTTAAAAATAGCCATTTAATTATTTTTTACCACCCACTGTTTTGCCTGCATGAGGATGACATTATCCAGCACTTTTTACAGACTGCCAGTACTGAAAAAGTGTAAAAGCATGCTCACACTGACGATGCAAACTTGCTGATGTTCAGCATGTGTTAACAATTGTCAGCATCTTGTATCAGCATCCTTACATTTGCAAATCAGCAGTAAACACAAAGTACTGCAAAGGCTGATGTGAAGGCCATTAGTTTTGCAAGTATTTCGTCATGAACATACACACAAGTATTGGAATAATTTAAAATGTTGGCCTGATGAGGGCGCTAGATGTTAGGTTAAAGGTGGAACAAAGTTTTTACAATTCATCCTCAGAGGAACATGAATGTTTGAACTTAATTTTACAGCAATCCATCAAATAGTTATAAGAAACTTTCACTCTAAACTACAAATGTCAAGCTCATAGTAGCACTAGAGAAAAGGTCAGGGGTCACCAAAGTCAGAGAGATTCATCCTGTGGGGACACTGAATGGTTTAACAAAATTTGATGGCAATCCTTCTTATAAGTGAGATATTTCCAGTGATGGACCAACTGTCAGAGCGGCATTACCTTCCCAAGAGATATAGAGAGAAAACAGTCTGGTTTTACAATAAAATAAATGCTTCAAATTTTAAAAACGTACTACATATTAAGGTCTTATTAGCTTAAGTAAGCTTAAAAAATAATGTTAAAAAATCTAGTAATGTTAAAAAATCTATTCAGTTACTCATTGCGACAAGAGAAGGAATCCAAAAAGTCTTTAAACTCCCACGCGTCATTCTTTCTGTGGTGCGTACAAGAAAGAATAATGCTTTTGCAAGGCTTAGGTAGCAGTAATGTGTCTGTGATCGATGGAGAGAGGGAGAAAGACAAAGAGGACCGAGGGCTGCTGTGGAGTAAAGGCTGTAGAGAAGCTGTCCAATTATCCCAAAGAGAGAAAAACACAGTCAGATGATGAGCGTAACCCAGCCTGAGGCCAGCGAGACAGATGCACTGAGAGTGAGAGAGAGAGAGTAAGAGAGAGGGGAAATCATTTTGTATCTAATGTTTCAGATAAGCGGAGGAAAACTCTGGTGCGCTAATATTACTTTTACAATCTTATAATGTCAAATGTGTGTGTGCACCTACTGTTTGGACAGTTTTATAATGTATGTACATGTAGGAGTTGCATGTTCAGTGCACAATGACTTCAGTCTGTACCATAAAAGTCCATGCGAACGGAAAAAGAAACACTGATTGCAGTTTGTGGTGACTAAGGATGGAAAAAAAATTGCATATAACTATCACATAATATTGTATTAAAGATAATGTATGACAATAAATATCTGTACCTCAATAGGAATGGCTATGAAAAACAAACAGCAGTTTTTATCATCATAAACCTGATTGATAACTGACCACTGTGTTGCTCCTGAGACTTCATATATGTACATGTATGTGAGTGTGCACAATCTAAATGTGTTCCTGCATGCAGATGTGTGAACTCACAGGAGCCCGGTGCAGTATTTATGCAGCAGGAAGTTGGACAGCTCTTGAAGGATTGGCTGGCTGTGCAGGGCGACGAACTGTTCCCGACAGACCTGACAGGAGGAGGAGGAGGAGGAGGAGGAGGAAGAGAAAAGTATTTAAACCCTTGACCGACAAGATTAAACAGCTCTGCCTTGTCTGTACGGAGAGATCTATGTGTAACACGGAGGGTATAGTGTGGATAGGATTTACAATGCAAACACAAAAGCCATAAAGAAAGAAGAGCCATTCATTTTGCTGCAGGTTATCGGTAATCATACAAAAGATGATAAAGGGCATGTGAAGAATTTATTTTAGTTATGAGTTTAAAGTCAGAATTCTGAGGTTAAATTTACAGTGAATCCCCATCGAAAGCGAGAATTAAGGGAGACATGAGCAAGGCATAAGTGTTCCTTCTACACTGACTCCAGATATGGTTAAAAAAAAAAACAACAACACATATACAGCGAGATATTTCTGTGATCTAAACAGCTGTCTCTGCAGATGACACTTTGCTAAACGAGACAAAAACAGATTGGAAGTGTAAAGAAATGCTGGGTGGCATCTGTGAGATGCATCACTGTGAAATGATACATTTATTAAAAGAACCTTTTCTGTGAGACGTGCGAGTGACGTCTAAAGAAACGCTTTCTATATTGATTGTCCGTCTCAGAACTCAAATACATTGTTCACATTTGGCCCTCATCCGTAAAATCACTGCTGTGGTGTAGGTGGGCTCCTCAGGATGCGAGCTCAGCAGAGGTTAGAAAACACATTGACACAATATATGATTGTATAAGGACAATTTTGAGAATTGACAAGTACAGTTGTGTCATATCCATGTCTGTCCAAAATTCAATCAATTCTTAAGTTATGGCCAAAAACCTATTTTGTGAGGTTACAGTGACCTTGGACCTGATTCTGTGTCCCTTCATATATTCAAGATCTCTTATAATATGTTATAAGTGTAAAACCTCACGTTTGCTGTGTGTACAAATATTTGACTCAAGGAAATTACAAGTTTTTAATTCAAATTTATTGCAAGTTTGTTGTTTTGTTGGCCGCATCAACATAAACTGTTGGTGGTGCTAATTCACCACCAATTGTAGAAGAAGAGGGGGCAAAAAAACCCAGATTTTTTTTATCCTCGGGGCTCCTAGAATTTCGTAAATGTGAAAACGTAAAAGCTTTTTTTGATATAGCATTTTTGCAACTTTCAAGTATTTCTATTCAGGTGTGCAAATTCAAAATTTTGCATTAAAACAGCTGGATGGAATTCCACTTTATGTCAATAAAGAATTGAATAAGCATTATGAGAGCCATGACCACACAGTAACAATGTGAGCCATCTTACATAAACGATTACATGTTTCTTCCTAACCAGTTTCTGTGCAAACCTATCCACTGCTTACTAAAACCCAGTAGAGCTGTAAATATTGGACATTTTCCATGCATTACTTGGGTGGTTTGTTCAACAACAAACACAATCCTCATGTTGATCTTCTCATAAGCTCTGGTTTGTTTTTGTACCCCAACGTGTGCACACATCTCACAGTGACATCACTCAGATACTGGCAGCAGGCAGGGTCAGAAAATGAGGGGGGGATGAAAGATGAGGGACCCGTCGCCATTAAAATAAGGACCTTCTTGATGAGCTTAGGTGTTGACTAAGATATCCAATACCCCTCCTCCGGCGCTCTGTTCAATTACCTGTGTAATGAGGAAAGCGTACGCTCACACACATCAAGAGAATATGAGAGAGAATAAATGTACTGAGAGGGAACGGCTTCATTGGTTGCAACTCCTCTGAGATTGGATGAAGACGTAAAAGCTGTGACTGAGCTCTGAAGCTACATCTACAGAGAACTGGGTCTTTATGGTAATTCCATCCATTTTATGCTACGCTGTGTCTCAGTCTGGGCCTGTAGACAAGCTAGTTTCAGCATGTAGGGACAGACACAGTCATTTATTCAGGCTCTATCTGATGGTGCTTCTTGAAGCCAGCAGCCTGCAAATGTATGAAACTGGTGGAATATTCAGCTTGTTTAACTTGCTTCACAAAGCTGATGCTTCTACTTTAGCACAAGCACAAGGGATGCTACAAAAAATATGTATTTCTGCATGTAAAGGCAAGACAGAGGTGGAGGAATTTAATCCTATTTGCTACCTTAAGTTTCACTTAATCAGCAAATAAAAGAGATTCTAGACCCTGGTTATAGACAGACAGGATGAAACGGCTCTGAAAGGATGAAGAGGATGAGATATGAGTAAGAGAAAGGATGTACTGTAATGTAATACCTTGTTCATGGTGTCCACAGTGAGGGCGTGGGTCCAAAAACAGTCGTGAACTGAGACGAACGTCAGGCCGGCACTGAGAAAAAAAAGGAGAGTGATGAAGAAAGCCCACGTGCAAGGATTGATATCAGAGAAAGAACATAGAAGGCAAAGTAGACATTGAAAATAGGGAGACTTTGAAACTAACGTGCATTACACAACGATAATTGCTAAATCCCTGCCAGACAGCTTTCACACCTGTCAAGGGGCCCATTCTGTGAATTGAGCTAATATTACAAGGCATATCATACAATGCTTACAGTATCTGAGGTGATAATTGCATTCAAGACAGATGGTACATTGGCAAAGCTATTTGAGGTCATGCTTATATGGAGAGACAATGTCAGAAGCCTATTACAAACTGCATTTACACACATAAATGACCCCAAGAGGAGACAAAAAAATGCATCTCTGTTTAATTTGAGGTGTTCCAGATATCCATGCTGTAAGTACAGTATGTTGAGTGGTACCTATAGCAGTGGAGAGCAGTCAGCATCATGTGTGTGGAGTCCAGAGAGTGGATGAAGTTTGGCGGGAAGGCGTTCTTCTGTTTAACTGTATCTGGCCTCCTATAAAAGGGACAGAAAGCCAAGTACAGACATATAAAAAAAGAATAATCTGTACTTTCCTGATTTTTAATACAAAATGGGACGTTTCAGACAATTTTTTTAATCAACTGAAGTGGCCTTGTTATGAACTTTGCTGATAATTCCCTTTCCCCTAATTTCCTTTTTTAGGTTTTTGCACTATTTAAATGTATTTATTAAGAATTTCATTAAAAACCACAGTTCTTTTGAGGATGTTTTTAAGTCAGATGGTACAGCAAATTTGCTGATGAGTGAAAGTAGTCGTGGCTTAGCGGGTTCAGAGCTGCAGTTAGCTATGGAGCTGTGGAGGACTGCTAGACTCCACAGATACCTCCCTCTTCCACATTGTTAGATCCAAACCCAAAAGTCTGACCTATTGTATATCAGTTTGCCAGCCACTGTGGCCCGTAATCTAACAAGAGCTGTTTTGTATGATGCGCCTTGTTATCTAGTCGCCTCAAACCACACGTCTTTCAGGAGAAAAAAAAAGAGACACATTAAACAACTATATATAAACTAAATAAGTGAGCAGTTTAGTGAGGGGATTTTTGTAAACTTTGAAAACAGCAAAGCTAGCCCTTTCACCTTGTTTACAGTCGTCGTGCTAAGCTAAGCTAAGCTAAGCTAAGCTAAGCTAAGCTAAGCTAAGCTAACTGTCTTTCTAACTCACCACCAGAAAGGTGCATGTTAAGAGTTACTGTGAGGAACTTCTTTCTGGTCATGAAACAGATTCAGCTTCATACTGTTGCCTCTTAATGACCTACATTAGTAAACATGAACATCAGCAAAAAAGAGTTGCCATTTCAAAATCCGGCCAGTTGGAGGGAAGGGAAGTACAGGAGAACCAGAACCAGGACTGAGCAGAGCAGACTGACAGAATCTGCTGCAATAAAATAAAAGGTTTTCTGAAGGGACTCTGGTACTGGGAAACAATACCACTTTTGTCCACAGGGACCGCCAAAATCAACACAAAATTAAAGTTCTTTGTAGAAGCTTGTAGTAAAAGTTGAACCATTTTCCCCCCCTTCTTTTTAGTTTGTATTTGTTTTAAGGACATCAGTAGGACTCTGACAATAACAGCTTTTGTTAGATGCTATATTGTACCAGAAATAATTGCAATAAACAATATTATTGTCATTTTAAGACCCTTTAATGCCACAGATATAATGATAATATGATAGCATAATAATGTAAACACACCCTTTCAAACAGCAATTAACTTTCAATGTTCAGGCATATTCAGAAATTGGAATTGGAATGCAATATACAACCCAAACCATAAATTGTATGCACTTTCAACAGAAATGTAAATCACCCAAGTCTTATAATGGCAGGGAAAACACTGCTGTTTATTTTGCCGCATTTTGGTAACATTTCGTGTAATATCGAGGTCAGCAAAAGTGATCAAGGTCATGAATAAATATATTTTACAATGAGTCGATAATGTAAATATTGTGCCAGGCCTAGTTAGAAGCTTATATGGTAAGTCTTCCTAACAGACTAACAGGTGTAGTAAATAACTCTAACAGTGGCTTCACCATTAATATTATTTTATCACACCTGTGCTTTCCTCTCTATGACAATTCAAAAGGATTGATTTGAAAAGGTCTCTTTGTGCGAATGGATTTCAACATCAACAAATATCTTCTGCTATGTGACCCCCGGAGGACTCTGTGCTTCCTAAACAATAATCAATATGTGAGCAGACAAATATAGAAGTAATATAAAATAAACAGTACAAGGTAATATGAATGCAGCACTGCTGCTACTGATGATGGAACTGGCAGAAAAAAAAAAAAAATAAATAAAAATAGCATCCAGCCAATCTGTATCCTATGTTCACATTACCCTGAGCCTGTGCCATTCAAATCCTCTGGGCTGCCACAGACCAGAACGCTCTTCTAATGGGAATGGAGACAGAGCGGAGAGAGCTTGGGCCTAACCCAAAGCTAAAACGCACACACACACACACACACACACACACACACACACACACACACACACACACACACACACACACACACACACACACACACACACACACACACACACACACACACACACACACACACACACACACACACACACACGATGCCTGTCTGTCAGTCTTGTTTACCTTCTGTCCGCTTAATTTTTGGCTTGGAAATGTTAGACTTTTATCAGAGCGCCTTTAGTTCTGCTGTTCTGGGCTTGAGCTGAACAAAAACAAGATTCCTTGAGATTCATTTGCAAACTCACTCAGCTGTCTACACTTAGGACATGTACAGACAAAACAAACATGTCACCTCTATCTCCCGTAGGCCAGACAGATTGGAAAGGTGCAAAGTCAGTACTCTAAGGGGTTAGCAACCACAGCTCTCTAAAGTGTAACTGTTCTCCCTATAGAGCTGATGGTTCACTTCGGTTCACAGGAGATGATGAACGTTGGCATAGGGCTGAGTATTTAATGGGTTTTTTTTTCTTTCCTGCAGTTTAGAGGCCTGGATAATCAGCCGTCCCCCTAAAGACGAGATGGACGGATGCAAAAGCAAGGAAAGCGAGGGGCTTGAAGGCTGTCACCACTCCGTCTGTGACTCTATTTACATATTTAGACGCTGGACAAGCTTTTTTTAGGGTCTTTAATTACAGCGGGTGCGTGCTCCCGTTTTGCGTGTGTGGAAGGAAAAGCCGAGGAGAATCGACCATGGCGTTTGTGTCCGGTTTGGCTCAGAATGTCAGCCTGTGAAACACTGATGCTTTCTCTGACAGCAAATTTCAAGTTTCAGGCGAGATGGCCTTTCTGAGCGGCAACCCCACCCTCGCAAACTTCAATTCACTCCACCCGTCCCTCCCTCCAGCTCTGGCTGGTTTTTAAGAATTCACTTCATCTGTACAGCGCTGTAGATGTCAGATGGAGGAGGGCTGTCAGTCTTTGTCATATCTGTCTTCAGTGCTCTCACTCCCGTCTTCCCTCGACTTTCTGTCGCCGTCTCTTTTTGCCCTCTACTCACCTCTATCAGCCGTCTCTTTTAAAACTCTATCTAGACATTTTTCTCTCGTCTCCCCGCCGAAGCATTCATTCACACATCGAGAACTAGCTCTTATACAAAGAACATTACAAATCATGGTCTTCTTTATCCCAAAAGGTCAAATATCATCTATTGAAGTGGACGGCCTCTTACTAAACCACTGGTGCAAAAGGAACCGCTGTAATAATTTAATGTGAAACGTCTTGAATACATTCACATTCAATTTTCTCTGATCAACCTATTGGCAACAAAAGAATTTAGCTTCTCTGCCGTTTGTCGTGCATAACGGCGCTGGAGTAAAACATATCTAGGAGTTATAATCGTTCTTAACAACAACTGTTAATTTTGGCAGCTATTTCAGATTTAGTCAAAGTCTTACTCTTTGGATGAAATGCTTATTGGTTTTAGACACATTTTAATAATTTGTATACTTCATAGTTTTAGTTGAGTCATAACATTTGAATAATAAGTAAGTTTTAGTCAAAATGTTTTAAATCTTACTTTTGTGAGATATTTTATTTTAGTTTAATTTCCTTTTTAAGTGATCAAATTATATTGAACATTTCAATCAATCTGGTCTAGCCAAAACCAATAATTTTGTTATTTCAGTCAATTATTTCACATGAGATTTTATCTCAACATGCAAAAATATGCGTTAAACAACCACCCCAAGCCGACTTGCAAACCTTATGAGTTATAGTAGCACTGAGACAAGAAAAAGAGAGACGTACTGAGAGCTGAGGTGTGTTTGAGAGAGAGCTAGTGTGATTATGTTTTTTAAAACATTAGTCTCGTCTTTTGACCTCAACGATATTGCATGTTTGATATATATGTCGGTGCCATCTCGTCAAGTTAAACTTCCACAATATAACTCTAATTCAACCCATTGTTTTTTCTGTTGATGTTAAAAAATGTCACATGTACACTTTTTTCTTGTTTATGAGTGTGTAATATTTTAGCAGTAATATGATTTTTCAGGAAATTGTGTTGTTCATCTATAAATAATAATAAGTTTGACTTCTTCCATTTTAAACTTGAAGTGTAAAACTATGCTTTTAAAGGTATTCCGAACACTTCTCATTCCATCATACGTTATGATAAATGCAAAGTTACATCGACTTTGAGTAGGCAATTAGTGGAAATAGCCAGTTGAGAAAGAGCTTTTGTGCAGCTGAAAATTTAGTTCTGGAAATGTAAGCTAATGGCCTCCAGAGAGTTCTATTTTCTACTTCCATTCACCTCTAAAAGCTTAAGAGAGAGTTGTCAAGCCGTCTGCGGCTACATTTTAGAAACTTTTTACTGCAAACAACACCCAAGCCAAAAAACAAACCAAGACAAAAAACTTTCCTGCTGTAAACAAATGTTCCCTCATCTGCTGTCATTGTTCCAGGTCATTAATATGAAACTTCAGCACAAAATGTCAATGAGCGCTGTGAGAGAATAAAGAGGTTTTTAATCTGGTGTGGGTCAGTGTCAGAATGAGAGCGGAGAACCAGATGTTAGTTGCAGGAAGACTTACTCTTTGGCGTCATGGCTGATCTGGAGGTTGATATGTTGCATGGTACTCTTCAGCTGGAGAGGCAAACAAAGACAAAGAAATGAGGGGGATAATCATCTCAAGTTCATCTGGCTGATAACATTTGTAACTTAATGTCTGGTTATGTACAAGATGTCTACGTATTTTGTAGTGCTGCCATAAAGAAAGGGTACAAAGTTTTAATATTTTACTCCATATGAGCATGATACAGCTTAACTTAAGTCTTGAAACAAGGAAATAGAAGATTTTAGGGCAATATTTATTTTTCATTAATGAGAAATACATTTTTTTTATTGTTTGTTATTAAAATGTCATAAAATAGAGAAAAATGTACATAAAAATATCTAAAAACAATTAAAATGAATACAAAATTAAAAACAAGGGGACATGTCTGTGACTAGAAACCCAAAAATATTCAATATTCAATATTTCTGTCATAGACGACAAAGAAAAATCAGTAAATAACATTGAAGAAGCTGGAAAGGAGATATATTTGGCACATTGGCTACAATGATTTATCAATATGAAAACAGTGGCAGATTAATTTTCTGTTGACCAACTAAATGATGTATTGACGAATCGTTTCAGCATTACAAAATGCAAATGTGAAAATGCCATCAAGTCATACGGTCAAATACTGGAAACTTATTTGACTACCTTTAGGGCAAACATCAGGTTTTAAAAAGGTTAAGTTTAAAAAAACAGTCCACAAAATCAACACAAAAAAAACATAGCTGAGATAAGTCCCTTCACATAATGGACATTTTCCAAAGAAGCAATCAAACCAAACATAAATCCATTTTAATTTCTTGCCTCATAATTGGTTCTCAACCTAATTGGTTCTCAACCTAACTGAAAGAATTCAGGGGGAAAGTCAATAAACTTATCACATATAAAAGAAGATCTATAACCACCCTTACATCTGTCCATCCTTCTTCCAGCTGCTTATGTAGGTCAGAGTGTCAGAAGGTGGCAACGTGACGCCTTAGACTCACGTTGCCACCTTCTGACACTCAAAGCTTTTAGGGTTCAAGTAACCTGCGTTGATTCTCTAAGCCTTAGAGAATCAACGCAGGTTACTTGAACCCTAAAAGCTTCGATAGTGGTTCAAAGGTACAGCTCGGCTTTACTGATTAAAAATTGCTGTGGTTGGCTGGAAAACTGTCACCGTCAACTGGAAACCAGTGAATATTTAATGGTGACCTCTTTGTGCACAAGCAAGCGTAAACATTTACCCTGACCAATAAAGCCACCACAGTTGGTTTTATTTAACATATCCCACCTTTCATTTTATTCCTGCTCTACTGATTACAATAGTTTAGAGTATAAAATGATCCCTCACCCCGACATTTTGTTTCAAGAGGAATTACGTTGCATTAAATAAGTAAAGATACCATTTCTTGGGGCCATGATGTGCTATATAAAGTATCACCCGTTCTCACCTTTCTCTCACAGACTCAGACACATCTAGAAAGGCAAATACACACATGTGCATCCACACACGAACAGGGCAGGTGATGGAGTTAGTTCATGGTAATGCACTTCCATCACATACAGGAAATAGATGGAAAAGAAAGCCAGAGAGGGGTTATTAACAACAGGAAACTTCCAGGAAGAGGCATCCCCATTACTGAAATACAAATAGTATGCTATGATATTGCACCTCAGTAAAAGTAAGGGGTATTCAAAGTATAGTACAACTAGTTTACTATAGTTTACTAGTATATGAATATTATCAAAACAACCCTAATGACCAAGCATCAGTGGAAAAGGACGGATATATATATATTTGCTGGTCTATACAGACTCAGAGGACATCAGGCAAATACCTGCTTTTGATCTCTGCTGTTTCCTTCATACCATCATTTTTTTTTTTTTTTTACACGCTCTAAGACCAAAACCAAAGCCTTTAGTTCATAGTGGGGGGGGGAAGACTTAGCGCTCTAATCTCCCAAGCCTTGAGGGTCCAACCAGCTAGCTGTGCCAAGGCATCTGTGGAAGGGCAGTCCTTCCCTGACATCTTGGAACCATGCCTGGGTGGAAACGACGGGCTGCTATCAGGAGCGAGATATGACCGCCATCAGAAAGCCAACGGCTCGGCAATGTGAGCATTAGCGTGTTTACCTTTCATTCAGCCTAAACTAATGCATCCGAGTGTCTCTTTATCTGTCGCTCTGTGTGAACACGTTTTCTTTTTTCCCCACTGATGTCGCTTTGATGCGAAAAGATTTTGCCATTTCTATTCAACTCGGAGTGCTGCAAAAACTTAGATCTATCTGTACTCAGAATAACCAAAGTTATTTTTATTGTGAAAAGTAATCAGACATTTGTATTGTTAGTTACTGACCAGATTTACCAACAAAGAGAAATTAATAGAATTTGTTCCCGATTATTAACAGGCTCACATGAGGACAAAAATGCTTTAATTTCCTTAATTTAATGTCAAATACATGGACAAACAGGCCAAATCAAGAAACAAATAATTTCCTTTCGGGGCAGCATGACGGCTTACATTACATTACAGTCATTAATGCTTAGTTGTTATAGTTGAGCCTTTCAGTGTGGGGCTTACATGTCCTGTGTTTGCATGGGTTAGAATAGGCGGAAAGAAAATAGATGGATCAACTCATACAAGTTGTTGGTTTTGCTTTATACACCCATTGACTTGCTCTGGCTGTGAATTGGAAAATTTGTTTCTCAATGAGGGTCTTTTAATTCAACTCCTTAATTGTCTGTAATACAAACAACTCTTTAATAACCGTGTTTGGTGCTAATACTGAGGACACATAGCCCCTTTAAAGTGCACATCCATCCACGATCTGAACTATTCCCCATTCCGCTTGGTGCACTTTCTGAGTCTATAATGACCTCCTGGAAAGCTGGAAACCAGACATTTCATGTGGGATGCTCTCCCCATTGCTGTAGAGGTTCTAGGAGTGCAATATCTAATGGGCCCTGATGGGGAGGTATTCACACCTTTAAAAAGGGGAGACAAGAACCCTTTAGCAGAATAACAACGTGCTATTGCAATGATTCCGTTTAGTGATTTCCGTCAGCTTGGACGAAAACGCTGAGCTGAAAATTGGGACATCAAGACCCCCATTTATAATGAAATCAGGTGACACTTTTTGGAATTGGTCCAACATTTGACCTGCTATATGCAGTAGGGGAACAGGGGATCATCAGAGTCAGTAGGAATCATCCTCTGGGGATCATCGATATCTGCACCAAATGTCATGGCAATCTATCTAATAGTTGTTGAGATATTTCCCCTAACAACCAAAATTACCAACCTCATGATGGTGCTTGAGGAGAAGTCATGTGATCTGTATGATTCCGCCTCTGGGGGCCGTGAATAACTGGATTTAAGAGTCATGGCAATTTTCACATCCAATAGTTGTCGAGATATTTTAGTCTGAACCAAAGGGGTAGACCACCCAACAAACCGATCCATGGAGCAGCCCCGCTAGCTGTATGAAAATAGTATTCGTATAAAAATGACTCAAGTGGATTAAGATAATGTTACAGATTACATTTTTTGTTATATTTTGTCTTCTACATCATCTTCTCAGAGTTGAAGAAGATGGAGGAGGGGCCTTGATGGTAATACAGCTGCCACAATGTATACATACTTGCCATACATGTATGCATACTTTTCTGTAAATAATAGTTCTATGACAACCTAGTTGTAAAAAGCTAATATTGCAATTTTTATATATTGGAGATTAAAGTGACAGGTGTTGGTTGAAAGCACATTAAAGCTAGCTTAAAGGAGGCTGCGAGCTACTTGGTTTGGACATTCCAGTCGATTGCTTGAAGGTCGCCGTGTGATGAATGACAGAATCACACAATTATCAAGAAATGGTTTTAGAAAATAGAAGCCTAGTGTGGTAAAACCCCATTAGTTCCTGCCATGGCTGCTATCTCATCCATCATGGCTCCAGGAGGACTTGTGGAGGCGAATCTGTCCATCAACCCTCCTCTTTACTTCCCCTCTTTGTGTGCCAACGGGTAGGTTAGAAAGAGAGAAAGCTGCGACGCAAAAAAGGTGTGAGGGTGAAAGGGATGGAGGTTACCTTTGATGTGAGTAATGGACTGTCACACCGTAAATTAGGACAATACCCTACACTGGACTCCTGTTCATCATAATGCATACGTGCATGATTTGTGTACAATGCCGGACTCAAAAACCCAGAGGCTGTGATGAATGAGACCTTGGTTAACTCTGCTGTGCGTCAGTGGGGAATAGGATCCTGTAGTCTAAATCACATGAGAGTGGCAGCACAGATGGTCACGGATACAACAGCCATCACTAACCACATATATATATATATATATAGATATATATATATATAAGCCGTGCTGCCAAGAGGGGAATCCCCATTCATCACGTAGTGGTTAATAACACACGACCCAGCCATTGAAGTGGATGCAATTTCCTTTTTCTGCTGTCCCGGGTCACATGGTCCCCCCCCTCGACTTCTCCCCCTGAAGACAGCTCCAGACTCTTTGACACTGACAAACACGCACACCCCTAAATCTCGCCACGCGTCCACTGACCTTTTCCAAAACCTTCTTGCCATCAAGCTTTCTTTTTCTTCCACTCGGGGATGTCCTTGAAACGCAAACTGCATTCATTATTTCATCCCCAAAATGCCACAAGATTCTGCAAGATCAACGAAACTCCATGCTACCCCTGGGAACGGCTCGCTTCTGTTCCAAGGCAAAAAAGAGGCATGGAGGGCATGACGCCGACATTTGGAGATACCAAATTCCCCTGAATTAGAAAAAAGCCGACTCACTCTGATTGTAAAGGCCCCGACAATGTCTCCAATTCTATACAAAGGAAAAGTAGACCAGACAGAGACACATACCATCTTACAAAGCCACCACAAATAGGCACGTAGCAACCCCGAAAAGACTCAAATTGACCATATCAGCCTTAAAGAGCTGCAAAACAACCAGAAAGAGGCACAAAACCACATCAAGCAGATGCAGAACAATTACATAGAGTCGCAAAACTACCACAAAAACTCAAATTGACCAAATAGCAACCACAAACGGATGCAAAACGACCAAAAAGAGGCACAAAATGACCACAAAGAAATTCAAAGCGAATCTCTTCCAGTTTGGCTGTCTTGCTCCTATAGGAGGGGTGGGGGACTGTTTTCTGTATTTGTCCCCAGGGGGCCCATTGTCTGATAATCCCTCCATGATAAGGAAGATGATTTATTTTACCTTTTTTTTTTTTTCTTTTTGCTAATTGAACTGTACCAAAAAAAATATAGCACAGTGCCCAACTGTCCAGGGAAATAACCAATTACAGGCAAAAACCAAAACCTAACTGTATCCTTCCACATAGAGGACATTAGATCACTCAGCTATTAGTCACGCTATAAAGTCACAAATCCAGTCAAATCCAGTCAAATCCAGCCAATCCACCTGATGACTCCCCTGTCACCATCCCCTGAGAGTGAGATTTCACTGTAACCTTGCCTGGGAGGGGAGAATGAAAAATAAACAAGGAATATGAGCCAGAGTGACCTCTGATCCGATTAGTATCTCCCAATCCTGTTAAGCAGCCTCCCTGATGTATGTTCAAGCTCCATTCAGCTACTCCATCCTACTTAACTCCCATCAGCCGTGGAAAATACTCGACTACAGTGGCCGGCGTTTGTACTCATCTCCGTATGCACCAACGAACAGAAATGCTAAAAGATACACAAACTTGCACACGCGATCCTTTCTGATTATGTGATGCTAGTGTAGCTACTTTCTCTCCACTTATTGGTTTTCTTTCCCTGCATCACACTTCATCTTCCTGTTCTATCGAGAGTAATTACTAATGACCCCCAGAAACACTGTGGCCTTGGATTTAAGAGGCAGAGAGAGGAGGCTGGGAGATTGAATTTAATCCAGCCACGCAGGGAAAAGGTGACCTCCCTGCAAAGTTTCATTGTTTTTGCCCCATGATGCAACTGGATTAGAGAATTATTGACAGGATAAAAAAAAAAAAAATCTGTGAAATGTAAGCCAAACCCCCCCTCATTCATCCATGAAGTCAGTGCTTCATTTATCATCTTTAGGCCTTGAAAAAAAACTCACATGCTAATCAGCTACCATGTCTCTGCTGGACATTGAAAGAAGCAGATCAAATCAAAGGAAATCGGCCTAATACATCGACACGAGAGAGAGAGAGAGAGAGAGAGAGAGAGAGAGAGAGAGAGAGAGAGAGAGAGCTGCATCAGGGGACCCGCCATCTGTCACCCTCGCTCTCTTGCACCTTCTTATGAGGTGTCACTCCCCCCTCTAAGCCAACCTTCTGCTTGATGTCATACTATAAGAGCCGGTCTGCATGCTGAGCCAACCTATGATCTAGCTGACTGCCTGTGCTTGGCATACTCTATATGTCTGTCTCTCCTTTCACTTAGTTAACGAGCTTAAGGCTATAAAAGGTCAAAATGGATTTTACATCATCATCATCACACACACGTAAACACATTTACAGTACGCAGGCGTTTTCTTTACATGTACACACATGCACAAGCATGTTATCTGCAGATGTGCTGGCACACAGACGTGCTACTGTCAGGATGTCCACAGTGATGGACAACTCTAGTGATGCTGTTGAGCTCCATTAAAGTCGAGGCACTCACAGCAATCACAATACACCATCAGTGGTGCACTCCTGCACTGAACCCATCGTACATTCCACCGGCAAAGCATCCAGTACTTAAGCCTTCATGATAGGCCGGGTGTGCTGCATGTAAGAAGACCGAGACAATAATTATTTTAGAGAGTTGGAGTTGGAGAAGAAAAAGAAATAAGACTGAGGGAAGGGTATAAAGAGAGAAGGGTTGATTTAAAAAGAGCAAACACAAAAATAGGAAGTGAATAATTTAGGTTTTGACAAAAAATTGTTTAACACAAAGAGATGAGTAGTGGACACACTAAACTCAAAGCCAGACTACAGATTAGCTCACAAGCTCACTGTTTGCTTTGAGATATTAGTCTGTGAAATAAGATTTAGCCCTGAAAGGTAGCCAGGCTGAATTTGTCTATGTATCCAGATAGAAATCCTGAAGCCTTTTTTTAAAACCTGGACAGCCCAGTGAGGGTCGAGTGCATCCAGTCATGTTCCCGTTTGTGCGGATAAGAGAGCTTGTCAATTACCTGTCTGTTGAAAGCAGGCTGATCCAAATGCATGCAAAGTAGTTTTGGCCTGTGCTTATTGAGCCTTGCCAAACCACAATGAGTTAAGCAAAATGTTGTGTGCAGGCTGCATGAGGACGAGAGCTTGTTCCGAGTGGATAAAAACACTGAATTTGATCAGGATTTATAGCTTGTTATAAGCTGACAGCTATAATGCAAACTGCTGTACTTAGTGTTGTTATATTTGTCTGTAAATACTCATTGGACTCATATGTGTGTTAGCCGACTGTACACCTCTGACTGAGAACCAACCGACCGACTCACAGCTTAGTGGCCACTCTGATTTATTATCAGCTTCATCAGAAATTCCATCAAAGTCCAATGAAACATAATGAGTGGAAATTGCCTTGTGAAATTATGATAATAGTCAAAATGATGATCCAAAGCATTTCACTACCTCATGGAAATATTAGGAAAAAAAGATAATGAGGCGTCGAGTCTAAAACATATTACACTATATCAGCACTAAGCTGGTTCACGCAGGGGTTTCTAATATTAGTCTGTATGCAAACAGAATAATAAATGTCTACTGAGTGAAAAATGTGTGTACAATGAGTGGTAGGAAGAGGGTTAGTTGAGTATTGAGAATGGTGCGAAAGGTGAGACTTACAATACAAATTATGACAACCCCCACACATGCGTTAAGCCGCATGTGATACGAGTCCTGCAACATTACATTACATTACAGTCATTTAGCAGACGCTTTTATCCAAAGCGACTTACAGGAAGTGTATTCAACATAGGTATTCAAGAGAACTACTAGTCACCAGAAGTCATAAGTGCATCTCCTTTCTTAAACAAGCATCTTAAAGCATAAACCAGAGCAAAAGTATAGTGCAGAAGCAGATTACTACGAAAACAATAATTGCAACAAACTACTACGAATACAATAAGTGCTACAAACTACTACGAATAGGATAAGTGCAATAAACGAATACGAATACAATAAGTGCAGCGAACTGATACGAATACAATAAGTGCAACGAGGTTTCAAGGAACCAAAAGTGTCCTTCAGCTCATTGTTGTCCGTTTCTACATTGGGTCTAAAGACCAGCGAGGATTAGGCAAATTAGTCCGCTGACGTATGAAATGAAGTGGGTTGAGGGCTGCTGATGGTCGGAGGGGTAAATACACTCTGCCGCCTGTAGTTCAGTTTACCAGCTTGGTCATTTAAAAAAAGACGTCAGAAAAAAAAAAACCTTTGTTCGGTTTCTTCTCACTGCGGACCTAAATTGATACTTGAGTACTTCCTTGTTTTATGAATGAAGCGGGACACGAGTGGAAGATGCGACGCTGTGTGTTTGACTAATCAGCGAACCCCAGCCTGTAACTTCCTGTACTTACAGAAAGTACTACCCCCAGATAAGGGCCTGATGGGGAGTGAAATGTTTTTCTGTTGCCTACGTCCACATTAGTACATTGCTTTGCTCCTGTGCTGGTATTCCAGTCTGTTTCTCCATACTGGGGGCGCGCCGACCGCCATCTACCGTAGGTAAGACACTGGCTTTGGATAAGCACCTCATAAAACCCCACTTCAAAGCACCCAAACTCCTACAAAGGTCCCCTGTCCCTGGGTGAATTCCCTGCAGTGGAAAAGAGGCTTTAGTGGGTAGACTTACCACTTGGTTGCGTGTGCGGTGGTAGGGCTGAATGATGGGTAAACCCAGCGGTGTCACCCACTCCACAGTGTGGCCGGACTTGGAGATGAGCCTGGCGCTCTCCGTCAGCCAATCCTGCAAAGACATAGACGCCAGCAGAGGTAAAGTGAGGTCATACACTAGATTGAGGAGCATACTCAGAAAATATTCAAAGCCCTACAACAATCAGGAGTGTGAGCCGGCCTATTTGTTATGTCTGTAAGTGTGTGTGTGTGTGTGTGTGTGTGTTTGTCTAGACAACAGAGCAATCAAGCTCAAATCAGTGAGTTTGGACAGTTGGGTGGCGGATTTAATAAATCAGGCTACAAATATTAAAAGGACACTACGGTGCACATGGAACAACAAACAGAAAACACAAACTTTCTCTCCACATCAATCGACATATCATTCATGTATTAGGTTTCAATTTCAAGTTATTTATTATCAAATGCACAACAATTTCAGAAGTTTAAAGTTCAAGCAGTTGTTGTCAATGAAAATCGTGTATCTCTGCTGTTCTACTTTCTGGAGCAGAAAACAATTTTGCCGCGTAACATGTGAGGAGCTGATGCTCGACTCTAAAAATTAAGCTGTGTCTGGCACAGTCTGTCTCCAAGAATAGAGACCCCATTAATGCCCCACAAGTGCCTCCTCACACATACAGGAACACAGAAAGCTGTTGGACAGATACATTTGTCTGAACAAGTCGAGGCAGAAGTCTGGACCAAAGCCGCTCCGCTCATCACCCCCAGCCTCCCCTCCTTATATTCCCAGGTACGATGAAATGAAGATAGCATGAAAGCAGAGAAACGGGAGTGAGAGATTAGATGGAGAGGAAGCTGCAGAGATTGATCGATCGATTGAGAGATTGATAAGAAGCAGAGGGAGAGTGAAGAGCAGACAGACAGAAAAGACGACCATAGTTTGAAGAGATTGAGTTGCTGTTTGACAGGAAGAATAAGAAATATAGAGAGAGCGTCGAAGAGGCCAGGGATAACAGCACCGGGAATTGATCAGCTACCTCTCTCTCTCTCTCATACTTCCACCGCTGGGAAATACAAGAGGATGTGACCTATTTAAAAGCAGCAGGTGCGCACACAGACAGACACACACACACACACACACACACACACACACACACACACACACACACACACACACACACACACACACACACACACACACACACACACACACACACACACACACACACACACACACACAGCATCAGGTTGGCACCAAGGTATGATGGGGAAGGGGATTTTTCATCTCAGACTGGGCCATGCCGACACATTCCCCAGAGGACACACACACACACACACACACACACACACACACACACACACACACACACACACACACACACACACACACACACACACACACACACACACACACACACACACACACACACACACACACACACACACACACACACAGACAGACAGTGGGTGGTGTTTCTATTTGCTGCCAGACTCCTCTCTGCCTGTGGTGATAATATACAATCCCCCACCAGGTGCACGTCCTAAATCTATAAATGGAGTCTATGTGATTAATGGGTGTCGTTGCCAGGGTAATAGTGAAGTAAACTAGTCATTGACAAAAATAAAATATCATCCTATGTGGAGTAGTAGGTCAGTAGTCAGAAACTGGAGTAACCTTTTATTATACAGGTCTTTACTATAAGTTTCCTGGGTGAAAACATTTGTATTAATTACAGGGAAAATAGGAATTATGTTCTGTTATGTTAATAAGAGTGAATGAATTATGTTAGGTTTATACATGGCTGATTTCAAAACAAATTACTTAAGAGAAAAAAAAAAAGAAATTGTTTCATGTTAACCCAATTTAACGTTCATCCATGATTGGAAACTTTATTCTTCATATATGTTGATCTGTGTGTTTGTAGACACATTCTTTTTTTTTTTTTTTTTTCAATTTTGCATGTTCAGCTCTCTAGGTATCACTTGCAATGAATTTGAATTTAAGGCATACTTCGCTGACAAAATTATCATTTGTATATCAATTACTCACTGGATGTAAGCACGTCTCCACTGTGACAGAAAAATTACAAAACTGACTAAACAAAAAAAATGGACTGAAGTAAATGGAAGCCAAGTTAAACAACAGCAAAACTATATCAAAACATCCATTTATAAACTCTCACAAAACTCCTGCAGTATACTGAAAGTCTCTATTATGCAGTCATATGCTCACTACTTTCCCCCCCACATGGGTTTTCATCAAAATCATACCATTTAAATCACTTTGGACTTGGTCTAGACTTGCAGCGGGCATGCATAAACATGAGATGGCAGTGGCAGAGGTGTTTTAAATAGTAAGGTTTAAGTCAAAACTTATGGGAGGTAGTGAGCATACGACTGGACAAACTGATGTTTTGAGATAGTTTTGCTGTTGTTAAGCCTGGCTTCTATTTACTTCTATTTAATGCTAACCCCATTTACTTAAATTTTAAGGGTAAAGTATATTTTAGTGTAAGTGTGCTAGTTGACCTTTTTGCCATTGTGTATTTTTCCGAGTACCAAATTACGTAGTCCTTTACAGAATGTTTTTTTAAATCAGGAAAAGAAAAGAAAATATGGAAACCTAAAATTAAGTTACTAAAATGGGTGTACTAAAATTAACAGTATGTCTGGGTGTAGATTGCATTGAAAATAGGAGGAGCAGTTGTATTTGAGCCCTATTATGCAATTTATAACACACAACTTCATGTTGTTAATTGTTACTTGTGGTGATTTGTAAATAAAAATAATAAATAAATGTATATTTGACTTTATGTAGGTGCAATGAACCCACCTGGATCTCTCTGGTCCCTGTGAACATCTCCTTTAAGCCGCTGAACACCATACGCACCAGGTAATGAGATGCATCCCATACATGCTCCTGGAAATACAACACATAATTATGACTGTGTATTATTTCCACACAGTCACACATAATATATTTTTGCTCCACTGCATTTCTCATTAAAAAAAACAGTATTTATTGTGTTTTCCATTTACTTATTATTGCAGATTAAATGTATAATGAAAATATAAGTCATAAAAGTAGCAGCACTGAATGAGCGTGGTATATTTCTCATATCATTACAGCGATATGATCTCCTGCTGCGTTGGTGCTGCCTCATCCATCCCCCTGTAATCACTCACAATTACACTTTCCCCCCAATTCCCTGTTTAAACAATTAGGGACATTATGCAGAAGTCGTTTAGCACAATCCTGCGGCTGTGAGAGATTGTTGATACACTGACAGCAGGATCATGCCGATCCCATCTATACAGACAATGAGATTAACTCAAACTATAGTAAGGAAGTATATAGCTATTTGACAGATACTAAGCACTACAGAGCTGTAAGAAGATTAAATGCCTCCATCCCACTGCCACGGTGTCATTTGACAGAATGGGTGGATCCATTTACGTGTAACCAAATCGAAGTGCCACGGTTCCGAACTAAAAATAGATTCATAATGACTGTGCACAGGATATCAATTATATCTGTTGTTGCATTACACTCCTGGCCTCCCCGATAGAGCCATGCAATATCGTATTTCACTGCAATAAGATGATACATAAATTAGCTTGACTAAAAGAAACTTTAAAAGCTTTTGCTGTGGCTCCGTGCAGCTCCCTAAGAGACAGTGTGGTGGGACTCTTAATGTCAAAGTCAAAGCTACTGGAATCCCCTTGAGTGGAAAAAATGATATGCAGTCACTGTCCACTGTGTGATAAATGCCTTTGTGCACAAATAGGAGACAATGGAGCAATTATATCTGTGGAGTATTGACTTCAGTAGAGAAGATTTTGTACTTCATTACGAGTCTGGGCTCAGTGTGTGTGTAAGAATGTTTAGAAGCTTTAGAGGAAGACGTAAGGGAAGACCCGTATAGAGGAGATCCTGAGCTAAAAGGCTACTCTGCTATACCACGCTGCAACAACACTAAAAATAAAACAGTATGCAGTGCGAGGGAAGCCCCACGAAGATCCATCACCCCTACGGTACCTTTGGGAACTCATCAATCTCCTTCAGTCTTTTCTCGATCTGGAGGCGTCCCCCGTAGCGCGTGACCCCGTACACGACAGTCATCACGGTCTGTTTCACCACCTTCCTGCTGATGAAGCCCTCCAGGACCTGGGCGATCTTCATACCGCTCTGTGCATCCCGCACTCGAAACTCCTCCACCTGAAACACATGGGTATGTTAGAGGTACACACAGATGTGTAGTTCAAATAGAGGCAAATGACAAAACAGCTTCTGTTCTGAACGTGTCTTTTGGGGGATATTTTAATGCTTATCAACATTAATATAATCAGGGAGGAAGTGCTGAAAAAGTTCCATCACAGTAGTGAAAAAACTATTAATCGGTTGCCTGATCAATCGAGCCGATTAATTCCATTTTGAGATAAGGCAGCCTTTATCAGTGTGGTTGCTGTTGAACAAAGTAAGCCAACACCAGGGAAGGCCACTAAACAACTGTTTATTTATTATTTTTATTTATGCAAGTTTGGAAATTTCAATTCTCTTCCAGAAGCAAAGATATGCTGCTATCTGCTGACGAATGCTGTGTTAAAGTCCACTAAAACTCTTTTTTTTTGATTAACTGTAGGATTTTTTTTTTGTTAATACATTTTTTATTAAATTAAGTGAACTGCATTTTGGTGTACATTTTCATTGAAGTTCAGCAATTTTGATTACATTTTTTTTTATAAAATTGTTGTACTTTATTGGATTCCCCCCCAAAAATAAAAAACATGATAACTGTGTTGCTCATTTATGTGTGACTGACAGTCCAAACACATCAAGATAAGAAAAGCAGAAAATGATATCAGTTTAGAAGTTTGAATCAAAAAATCTTCGGCAAAATTTACTTAAAAATGACCAACCAACAGTTGTCAATTCCATTTCTGAGGATCAACTCATGGAGTAAACAACTGATAGTTTCAGCTCTACTAGATTCAACATCGTCTACATGACTGTTGCCATGTTACTTATGGTACAGCTTATCCTTAAGAGTTAACAACGTTTATTCAGCTGGCTATTCCACAGGCCAGATATAATCATGGTAATTATTATAATTCATGTGAAATACAACAATAAGATAGATTCTGCCTCCCCTAGCTCACTGACAACTCCACAATGTACTTCGTAATTACATTCACTGCCCTAGGACTAACCCTTTGTCCTCAGCAAACTCTGATTCCTCCTTTACTGAAATGTCAGTTCGTAACAATTAGCTTCAAATTGTTTCTGCTTAAAAATACGCAGGTTCACAGCAATCTGATCTTTGATAACATTGTATGCACACTTGCCTCAAGCCTTTGGATATGCGAGTCTACTCTCGCTGCACTTCGATGAAACTAAGCACTTTTAAATGCAAGACCTACACTAAGAAACATGAAATATATTCATCATGATTAATCTGTCACTCACTCTGGGACATAGTGAGTCATCTGAATATTAACAGCCGAGCAACTGCAACATGCCTTGCAACTAAAATAGTTTGGCTATGTTGTGCGACTCCGAGTCCATGCAGGGAACAAAATCAATGCAAACCAAAATAATAAATAAATAACAGCCCACTGGTGCTGACCTGCTGTGCTACTCCGCTGTACACATCCTGGGGCACGTCACAGGGCATGAGGTTGACTGATGTGGCACCAATAACATCTCTGCCCAGAGCAGCGTAGTGCTGGAGACCATTACAGGAGCCGTCCTGGAGGAGAGGTGGAGGGAAGGAGAGGAGAGATTAAAGCGGTGATGTGGAGGAGGAGGAGGATGAGGAGGAGAGAACAGACTAACAGGGGGCAGCACCGGGAGAAAAGATTACAGGTGAACAAAACAAAGAACGGATGATTTAAAGAACAACAAAGAAACTAGTGAGAGGACAGATAAAACAGAAGAAGAGAGTAAGTGAAATAAGAAAACACATGAGCATCTGCTCAATAAATGAGAAAAAAGATTTGGTTGAGGCTGTTAGTTCACAACAATATATTTCAATGTCCCACAGCCCAAAAGTGAATTATGTAATTAATGCAAGATCACGAGCATCTTTAAATAACTGCATCGTTCAACTGGATCTGGCATCAGAACGAGGAAAGTGCACAATTAACTGATGAACAATTATTTGTCATTCACATTGAAATGAAATAAATTGTTCATTTTCCTAGTATTATATCTAACTGTGTCTCAATCAAAAAAGGAAATGCTTTAAGCTGTCCATCAGACTGAGTCGCTTTAATGAGATGAGCTGGATCTGGTCACCGGCAACGTCCCCATGTTCAGCTCACAAGGCAAAATGTAAAAAGCCTTAAATAAATATTGCAGTGAAGTTGGCCAAGTTCCTGCCAGCTGTAGAATTCATAATTTTTCATTTAATTTCCATCAAAATGTGACCTCTGACCCGAGTGTGTTTTTCTTTTCTCTCACTTTGGCCTTATGACCCTCGTGTTCAGGCCAAAGCTGTGGCATCCGTGTTGTGTGGAGGAGCAGCGGGCTGCCAGTGGGCTTAACGCAGTTCAGTTAAAAGTCAAGTTTCTCCTTTTGGCTGTTTAGATCCTTTTACTTTATATGTTTATTCATTATTTAAGTTCACATTGATTAACATCAATTTGATGATATTGTGAATGACTTGTCCAAAAGGCTAATTATCATATACAATCCATGAGCAGGTTGAAGTACGATGCTGCACTGAGTGAAAACCTTGGAGCTACTGTCCTTATAAAACATCTGCAAGGACGAGATGCAAAATACTTTTAGCCATATTGATTACACTCCATTTTATTTCATTACATTTTGCTGTAATGCTCTTTCTCTTGTCTTATTCTTTTGGATATGTTTTAGGCCTACAGTCAGGAAAAGGATTGCCGCTTACTTTTTCTTTTTTTTTATTGGTGCTCTTTAATAGAATTTGCAATGACAAATTTCAATAATTTGTTTGGTCAATTATTTCAAGGAATTTTCTTAAAAATGCACATTCCTAAAAACAACATAAATAAGAGAGATTTTCTTTAGTGACAAATAATAGCTACTTTATAATGAGGCTGCAAAAGCCTGAGGAGGAGACAGTGTTGCTTTACTCGAAGAAAAAAGAAAATACAAAATCCTCATATAATGCTTAAACCAGTAAATTCTTGACATAAATTTACAGGAATGACATAGTGCAGTAAATACACAGGCATCACTGTCACTACTTAAGAGGATGTGTCTGATGCTTTGGTTTGCATCTCACTGAAGGATAGCTGAAGCTGTGGTCTGATCGGGAAAAATTAGAGCTACGAGTTTATGACATATAACATAAAATGGCCTCAGATAACAGGGGAGGTCTTGCCTTGTTAACACTGATGTGCCCTCTAAAACATCCCTATAAAGCATGACTGAATGGCAGACCTTATTTCTAACGAGGTTATAAACTGCAACTATGATTTGCCTAAAGGTGCTGTTAGATGAGTAAATATCTATAGATCATTTTATATTTTTCATCTTTGATTCAACCAAGGGAAGAATAGCAGCAGACCTATATCAACCCGGTGCATCACAGTAGACGACAGGAAATCCTTTCCTCCTGAGGCTACCAGACTCTGCAACTCATCTAACTCATGCAGAGAGATGGAGAGTAGAGACATGACGTCTCAGACATTTTGTTTGCCCTCTTCCCACTTTGTATTGCAACTGCTGAACAGCAATTCCCTCTGGATAAATAGTTTGTTATTGGATTAATGGGTAGTTAGATCTTATCTTACATGTGTAGGACATCCAACATGTGTTACAAATCACCATGCAACTCTGTTAATATACAAATAATTGTGTTTTTTTTTTTTTTTTTTTTTTTAAATGGTACCTGGTGAACAGGAAAATGGGAGATGAACTGCGTTGGATCGGGAGATCTCACAGCGTTGGCTATCTCCATGCAGCAGGCCAGAGCCTGCCAAGGCTCATCTGCATTCATCCACCACTTCTTACCCTGAGGAAGACAAACACAAAGCACATGGAATATTATCCTGCATACATAAAGCCTTTTTAAAGTTTTGTTCTTTGCTTTAGATATTGTCACTATTTAAACAAACCGTTCCTCTAAAAAGAGAGAAAGGGGTTTTGCTATAATCTGCATATTTAATACATTTTAAATAGTAGCCGTTTGGCCGTATGGCTCAAACCTAATAAGCTCTAACAAGAAATGCTATGTGGAACTACGACTGTATGGTTGGACCTATCTATCAATGAACAGGAAAGAGCAGTAAAGAGAGACTGACATTGAGAGGGTTGTCGGCAGAGTCCAACACGTCCTCCATGATAGTGTTAGCGTACTCCAGCCGTCCCTCTAGCGAGCTCCTCTTCTTCAGCCCTGTCAGATTGACTAAGTGGATCTTCAGCCAGTCCAGTCCCTTTGGACCGAGGGGCTTCCCCTCTGCAAACACAAGGACAGCCCGCGTGACATCGCTTCCAAGGTGATTAAAGTACGGAGGACAGGGGTAGGTACGTCCCCGGAAGTCCATGTTGTGAGGGAACCAGAAGATCTCGTCCCGCATGTGGTTGGCGATGGAGAGTTTATATAGAGCATCCATGCGGAGGCTGTGCATCTCACTGCATTTCTTTTTGGCATTAATCACCTCCCTCTTCATGTGTGCTTTCTCAGAGGCGGTGTAAGTGGGATCTTGGGCGTTGAAGTGGGGGATTCTGGGGGCCTCCGACAGAGGAGGAGGGATGTCTAGCTTATCACTGCCACGATCATTGAAGATGGAGATGATAATGTCCAACAAGGGTTTGTTGATACTCCAGGCACAGTTTCCCAGCTGGTTGAGAGAGTCCAGGACCGGTTCGAGGTTTTGGCATTTCTCCAACAGCACCTCGTGTTGTGTGGCCCCTTCCACTGTGCGCATCAGCTTGGTAGGGCTCAGCAGGTAGGCTCCAAACTTGACAGACGTCCAGGGCACAGGAGGGCACAGCATCGGCATCACATAGGAGTCAAAGGTCAACTTGGTCTCCATGGCGTCCTGCTGCATCTGAGTCAGGATGGGGTGGGGTTTGATGAAGCCGACCTTGAGGGTTAAACATCAGAGGAAATCCGATTAGAAGCAGAAATGAGCACACACACGACTATGATAGGAAGCTGTAGTACATAAATAGGGATGAACCAATACGAATTTTTCAGTCCTGATACCGATACCTGGGCTTTGGGTTTCGGCCAATACCCAGTACCGATCCGAATCCATTGTTTAATTAATGAGCTGTAGGCCTCACTGTGTGCAAGCTACTTCTTTGATGTGTAAGGCAACATCAGGCTTGACTTAAAAGGTTGCTTTCCTAACTTTGTAAAACTAAATGTAACAAATAAATACATCTATATTTTTTTCGTGAATTGTTTTTTTTTTATTAAAATAATAAATCAAACACCAGCAACTGTGTAAAAAAAAAAAGAATCTTCAAATTAACGCAGCAACAATTTGGTCCAAATTTAATTAAAAAAGTTTAATACCAGTTTAAAATGTTTAAAGTATACAAACATAGATATGAATTTAATAGATGGGCCCCATTGTCACAGATACCTGATTGAGCTACTTGAGTCAGTATCAACCCGATATCCAATATCAGTGCATTCCTAATAATAAACCTCACTGCTAAACTGAATTGTCCCATTTTTTATTTTATTAAAAGTGATCCCGGAAAAGTTGCTTACATACAGTAGGCTCCACATTGCAGATAATCTAGAGGAACGTCTTTCTTTTCTTTATTTCATTTTTTTCTAAAAACCCCTAGTCAGGATGGTATACCGGAGGTGATGTTTTTCCCCGTCCATGTCTTTGATGTGACATAATTATTGTGTCCTAGTTCTAACTTCCACATACAACATGTGAGACTGGACAAAAAGACCATCATAAAAATAAATACAGTAACCTGACAGAAAAATAAAAACACCTCAGCATTGCTTGTGTGAGTCAGTCTGTCACGCTGTGCTGTAAAATCATTAGGGATGCTCCCCTGATGGGCTAACCTCCAAAAAGAGAACGAAAGGGGAGGGGGAGAAAACGAGAAAAGAACAAAATTCTGCAACAGTGTCAAAGTGCATTAAGTCCAAAAAGTCCATGGTTCTCTCTCTCTCTCCCTCTCTCTCTCTCTTTCTGCCTCTCCCCATGACACGGTCGGCTCACCCTCCTGCGGGGTCCCGTGGCAGCAAATCAGCGAGCCAATTAAGGGGACACTAAAAAAGGGATTAGCCCGGAACCTATTCATCTTGCTCCACTGTTCCCCTCTGCCAAGTCACACAAGAGGGAAAATGGTTTTGGAATTCACACTCTGTGGAGCTTCACAGTGGATAGGCGGGTGCACAGGTGTACGAGGCAAAAGGCTTCAGAGTGAAGGTCGAGTGTTTTCAAGTAGTTCCTTAAGTTTCTGCTCCACTTTGGTTCTTTCAACATTAATTGAATATGTTAACTTCTGTGCAACAACAGTAACTGGTAAACTTTAAATCAGACTAATTGTGTGTCATTTTCAAAAGGTCATAATGACTATTATAGTTAAATTAAATTGATGGAGGGTTCTCATAATGAACAGTTGTTTTATTTTTTAATTCTTTCGAATATTTTTCTCAGGATTGAGAAGATCCCCTTTATATATAATCCTTGACGATTTTTCCACATAAATCTCAGCTGAAAGGATATTTTTTGCTCTGGTTTATTGCTCAGGAATCCGGTTACCAGGTTATCAAAGCCCTGTCTCTTTGGCCGGAGTATAATCTCTACCGACTCCAGGGTCGCAGACTCCTTTCATTTCCCTGTGAGCACTTGAAAAAGACTTGAATATCAACTGTACCTGTCGTGTGCTCCGGAAGGTGTACATGTGGTACAGGATGGGGATCAGCTTCCTCTCGAAAGCCGGGTTCAGGATGTCGCTGTTAATTTTGAGGTTCTTGACCATCATATCCACCATGTAGGTGCCGAGCTCCAGGGATACGATGTATGGCCAGTGGGTCTCTCCTCCCTGCAGCGAGGGTCCTGAACTCTGGTCCATCTCAAGCTTGCACCACTGCTCGCTTGGCAGGACGTCATACTCCTAGAGGGAGAAGAATGGAAGCCGGTTATTTTTTTGTTTGTTGTGAAAATTGAGTCATCATCACTCATCACAGTGAGCTACAGTGTTTGGAAGGCATGTCGACGATGTGTGAGAAGAACCAAGATCTCAGTTTTTGATATTCAGACCTAAAAGAATTTGTCAAACTGACAGTGTTTTTGTGATCTAATCAAAAGATAACTTTCATGTTTTCAAGAAATGTGATGAATACTGTAAAAGGCCTTGATGTATTAAAACAAGAACACACAGCTAGGGAGCCTTCAAGAACAAGGTGATCCGAGGGGATAAAAACATTATTTGGTCCTCAGACAAGTAAGTAAGTTTTGTGTCATAACAACAACAACAAAAACACAATAATAAGCTTCATTTTAACTACAAAGGCTGCATGTAAACAAACACCTTAACTAACTTCTGATATAACTAGCTACTGGAATGTAATGAGCTGTTGCTCATTACAATCCTGATGACATTGGTGTTTTTCCCCCTGTGTACCAGAACTATCAAAGCACTGGTGGAACAGAATAAAAGGTCAGGTATTGTGTTTTATGTAAATAGAGCTGAAGCAGTGAATCACAATGTCTTTAAGTTTGCACCTTTGCTTTTTGGTTTCTATAGCCGTCGTGTCCTTCCTTTAGATTGAAAACTACATAGAAATGATTTGTTTATATGCTTTGTAAAGAATAGTTTAAACATAAGTACTTCATAAAATATCACATACTGTTTAATAGGGCTGCACAATATGGCCAAAATGAGAGTCATAATTATTTTTGATCAATATTGAGATCACGATTATTCATTGATTTTAGGAACAAAATAATATTATTGAACATTTTCAACAAACAGAGCACTGCTTTCCATGCTGTGCTATATCCCTGCTGTTGTACAGATCTTTGCATTAAAATGAGACTGGTACCATAGACTGTTAATAAGAGATGTACGTTGTCATCGTGACTTCACCCATTGGTTTGTGGACTGCCATGGTGGATGTTGTAAGATGGAAAGACTGACACTTCCCAGACTGTAACGCAGCGTAAGCAACCTGCCAATCACAAGGTAGCCACGCCCTAAAGCATACCCTGCTTTATCGCCTATTTTATTATAAAGCGGATCAAAATAACTAAATGAACATCATGCTGTATTGTAGAAGACTAGAACATACGATTGAGACCATAAACACATGTTTACATTGTTAATGAGGTAATATATCAAGTCATTTTCTCAGAGACTTCTATACAATCAGACTTTATTTTGCAACAAGAGAGGTCACCCCTGATGGCCATTGGACAGAATGCAAGTTTAAGGCACTTTCGCATTGGCTTTATTTTTAGACCCGGATGTTGCCCCCTGACTGGCCCTTATCCACAGTGCAACTCCTCGAAGCAAAACATAAATAGAATTGTATTTTAAATGTTAATTTCACAGTAAATCTTGTTCATTTAAGAGTTGGAAGCCGAAAACGTGATCAAGATTATTATTTGATTATTGTGCAGCCCTACAGCCAAAGTTAAAAAAAGGTTTGCCTCTCACTTTTTGTTGTAACAAATATCTACTGTGCATGCAAAATAAATCTTGCTCTGGTTAACTAAAATAATAAGTAAACACACGAGAAGAAACATGGAGTGAGGCGATTTCTCTACCTTTGTGTCTTTGGCCAGCAGGTCCGTGTAAGAATTGTAAATGTTGTGTAACTTTTCCACCATCTGGTTTTGGTGCTTCTGCCGCACAGAGTACTTGGTGTAGACCCTGTTACCCAGATCTCTGGCCAAAATCTTCAGGGATTCTCCACTGGGAGGCAGGTTGGCAACGCTCTGAGGAGTAGGACACAGTTCAAAATGTCGAACAGAGGAAAACATTTCTGAACATTCTGTCACAAAATGATGATTGAATGAAAAAGCAATTTCAGTCAGAGGGGAAATCAAAGTGTAAATGGTCTTTTCATAATTAGAAAAACACATGTTGTGCATTTGTCTATGTTGGAAGCAAAGGTATCTGATCAAAGCATGCTATCCTTTGCTGCCAAAGATAATCCCTGATGTTTTTGCAGCTGTTGTCACTGTCAGCTGCTTGATTTGTGTTTTGTGGTTTTCCAGATGGGGTTTGGTCCTATTGCACAACAGCAGTGTGGAAAAAACAAAGTAGTGTAGAAGTGACATCAGAACAAACCTTTCTACAACATTGTGGTACATTTAAATCAAATCTCTTTGACTCAAACACTTCTGGCTTTTTCATCGAGTGCTAGGCTGGGTTAGGTGGTTTGTATTACCTGTATCATGATGTCAACGTACTCCCTATCCTCCAGCACACAGAGGTAGGGATAAAGGTTAAGCCTGTAGTCCTTGGTGTTGGTGTTAGCCAGGATCATCTTACTCTCCCTCAGGGCCTGGAGGAGGACCTTCTGCCACTGTGCCCGCTGATCCGCCACCAGCTCCCTCTGAAAGGACAACACAACTGATCTCATAACAGCGACTGACAGCTGGAAAACCCCTCAAAAGATGTGTCAAATAAAAATGAACAATCCTGCACCGCTGCTTGTTTATCACATACTGTATGAACCGAATGGAACGGCATTTTAAAGTATGAAGCAGTAGATGGGGCCACCTCTCACAGGACACAAGGTATTGTGAAGCATGAGCGTGCATTTCATTTGATGGTTAGGCTTGTTTGGCGCAGAAACCTCCAGGTGACAGGAAAGAAAACAGACCATCCCTCTGAGAGAAACACTGACGGGCCACCGACTGATTTATCTGAGACTAGAACTGAAAGGAAAAACTTTCTGGGTCCATTAGAATGGCTTGCAGCAATGTAATCAATTCATCAATGATACCATAAATCATCATACGTCAGATTCCAGCAGACTGAAGTTAGAGAAACTATTTGACATTTCTGCTTACTTGAGAAGAATGATGCTACTAGTATGAAGAGAGAACCAGTTAGCTTAGCTTCGAACAACAACTGGTAAAAAGCAAGCCTGGTTTCCCCCGAAGATAAAGAAAAATTCTGCCTACCAACTCACCTAAAACTTACTAATGAACCTTTTTATATCTTGTTTGTTTAACCCCTACAACAACTGGAATGTTAAAACGGTTAGTCGTGGTATTCTGGGGGAGTTATACAGACAGAGCCTGGTTAGCTGTTGTGTCTTGAAAGGCCTACATGTAACATCTAATTTCAAGAAATCTTACCATGTGAATTTTCCTTTCAAATTTATTTTTGTACTTTTTACAAGCAAAAAACTTATTTTGTTGATTGTTTATTACTCTTGAAGTGACCTTTTTTTTTTTCCAGTAGAAACACTTAAGTGTCTTTAAGTTAAGTGTTGATTATTTTCCTGCCAACAGCCATCTAACCCAACATTGTTCTGTGCCCTCACATTGTGTTAAATATTTTGGTCTGAAGTGTTTTAAATGTAGGAGAAGCCAGAATAAGCACTTGTTTCACCATTATTATTTTTAGTGCACTCTAATCACAACTTCAGCTGTGCTTCTTGATTTTCATGATTAACATGAAACCATTGCATGAATAATGCACAATGAGATTCTGTAGAATTCTTCAGTCAGTCTGGATTATGGATGGAGAGGTGACCCGGCTTTCTCTCCAGAGGCTTCCATTACAATACATTATTATTCTGCCCTGCCTGTCTGTAAATGCTTCCTGACCTCCAGGGACTCTCAGCCTGCTCGCTTCCCACGTAGCCCATCTGCAGAGGCAGACGAGCCAGTCTGGACTGTAAATGCCAGAGCAGGAAAAACGGCACGCCACCGGAATATGTTTCTTACTCTAACCTGTCGGGCCTAGATGCATATTATTTAAAAGTTTATATCAAAGAAAAAGAGGGACTTCACTCATAGGAAACAATGGGGTACCATTAGATGTAAAAAAAAACACAAAAAACCCCATAAATGTCAAAATATCATCACTACGTAAACAGTGTTATATTAGTATGATCTTTTTAAACAGTCAAGACAACTGCCAAGATAAACACACCCTCTATGTTTGTATTGTGAGCCAGAATGTTGGATTTTGCAGGATTGTTGTGCAGATTAAAGAGACAAAATCAACGCACCAATGAAACTAGGTTTTTTTATCAAACAGGAAGCAACAAGGTTTACTGGGAATGTTGTCTTCTATTTTTAAGGAGATTCTTGACATAGGGTACCAGTTATTTCAACCAGTCTGACAATAATAAATTAAAATACCAAATGTTTTACCTCTAGTATATTTTAGGATTTAAGGTATATATATATATAGACTTTTGAAGACCAAACCAACTATTATTGACAACCCAATAACACATCATTTTTTTAATAACTTGTGGATTTTCAGCATCACAGCACTATAAATCCACATTTCTAAGAATCTGGTGTCTTGAGAGTGTGATGAAGATGAGGAGAGGCAACAGGTGGGTTTGTTTACCATTTTAGCCATGTGTTCAGTAACGGGCTTGGCAGCCTCCACGGAGTCGATGGTGATGGTGCAGGCCTGTTCCATGCTGAGCTGGAGTCTGAAACGCTCCTGAAGCTCCTCCTGAGTGAAGTCCAGTTTGGGGTATCGGTGGTCTGACCTCTAAAAACACACACACACACACACACACACACATACACACCAGTAAGAAAGACAGACAGAACCTGAAAAATAATGACTGCTTCTAACTGTATGACATTAAAGATCCAGTGTTTAGTCCATTCTGGGCTGCTGTAGAAGCATTGCAGACTTGATGCAGAGGACCTGCTCCCTATGTAAATATGTAGGAATCATTCTATGCTAATGGAAACACAGAGATTATTAGTTGCTGGTGAATTTACACCAATGAAAACATAATAATGAATATCATATTGAATTTTTGACAATAGTTCCACCTAAAACATGCACACTGAACCTTTAAGAGACTTTCTTACCTTATGCTTAACCTCTTAAGACGGTAAGTTTGACATACAGACACTGATCTTACTTTTAAAACACCTCTAACCAATCGACCACTTATTGGCTGGAAGTTGTTTGAACCACTACCTGGGGATAAACTTTGCCTGGGAGGACCAATTCAGGTCTTTTCAGGCCAGTGAGTGAAGGCCAAGTCATAAAACCATCTCAGTGTGCTGCCAAGAGAGTGTTAAACCCAGTTTCAATCTCACAAGGTTTGGCTCAGTATTGCTAGAGAGCAAACAAAGAGTTCTTTGTTCTGAGTTTATTATTTTCAAGATTCGACTGGACATCTAATGGCAGGTAAGCAATGCTGGGATGGTGATGTTTGGAGTCCCTGTTGCATTAGGGGAAATAACTCCAGCAAGCAAAATGTTCTACAAAAGCCAATACTGATCAGAAATCTGGTTGTAACAGTATACCGGTATCCCTGTTTACGGCAGTATTGTAATTGTGAGTGTGTGTGAGAGAGTTAAAAGGCACAATCACGAGCAATCTGACTGCTCTGTCTCGCAGTCAGACTGTTAGTTATATATGATGTTATAATTATATAACATTTTGGATATCAGGTTTTTAATTATGTATATTTTTATTATTCAGTTCTTATTCCTTTAGGGGTAATTGTAACTGATATTTATAATAATATTGTAGTTACAATAACAGTAGTAGTAGTAGCAGTAGTTGTTGTTGTTCATTCTTTTAAGAGTCATTGTAACTAGTCATTTTAATAAAAAGAACAACAAAAATAACAATAATAATAGTGCTCCTTACATCCCGCCAGATCAAAGTGGTTTGGACAGACAAGATGACCAACTTCTGTGAGGAACAGACTTACATTTGCCAAATGTCTTGCTTAAAAGAAATACAAAAGTAAACTGTTTCCAGAGGCAGTGAGACCATTATCTGTACACATTGAAGAAAGGCTGAAAGAACAACATCAGACAGTAAATCAAGCCTCAGAGAGATGGAGCATGGCCAGCAGCCTGAGCAAAGCTTAAGGTAGTGTGCCACACAGCTTGTGTACAATATTACAATTTCAGAACAATAAATTAGCTAAGATGCTAACACGATCAGTATACCGAGCGAAAATTTGCGGGCACGATGGTTTTGAAGGAACACACTTCTGAAGCTTCTGGTATACAAAGAAAAGCAAAAAGCTTTACACACTGCGAATCTATTTGAATTCTTTGTTAAACTGAATGAACTCAGTGCATTCAGTTTCTGGATGAACATCATGATGAAATGATAGGATACCATACAATCTCTGATAAGAAGTTGAAACGAGATCAAACTGCATTTTGTACGAGCATCAGCTTATTCAAAATTCCATTTCACAACAACAAACAATATTCTAATTAGATTGTGTGTCTGCTGCTAACATGGATTCAGAATCCTCCGGAGACCATCCAGTCTGCTCCTCTGTTATCTACTGGACCAGTTATTTGGACAGCCTTTTCAGTCATTAAAACCAACCTGCCAGAAAGTCAGTCAGATAACCAGCCTTACAAATGCAATCGGAGGCAACTGTGATGGAGCAGTCACATTTGACCTGTTTCACGTTTCACCATGTGGCATAGTTTCACGTACTCTCCCGAGATAAAAATACATGACCTGCTGACCGCTGCCATCACACACCTGGGTCAATAATAAGATAAAGGAGACCAAAAATATGTCACTCAGACGACGACCAAAGGGAATGTGGCGCAAGGATTGAGGCTAAAAATACCACAATTGAACAAAAAAAGCTGTTAATGAATCATGTGAGAATCAGCAGTTGAAGGGAGGTGGTAAAGAAAAAAGGAGGAGGAGAGGGAGAGGAGGAGAGGCAAGCAAAGAGAGGGACCCATTAGAAAGCGGAGTTGGCTCACTATAAATAGGCCAGAGCCTGTCTGGCTGTGAAGGGGTGACAATCAAATCTTTCGTAGTCACGCTGGAGCCTTGACAGCTTTTCCAGCTCTCTGGGGCTTTGACACTCGAAACATACACAAGACTCAGCCTTGAAGAATTAACTTACGTCATACGTTATCACTCTTTAACATAAAGCCCCATGCAGATTCTAAACAAATTGAAGTCATTCCTATAATGCTTTTGGATTGAATATCCATTTCATATGAAATATACATATCATGACATAAACGTTGCATCTTTTTAAAGTAACACAAACTGGGGCATGAAATTGCTGATTGCAACAAACATCTGCCATCCAAAGATTAGCATGAAGCAGTTACTATTGGATACACTGCATTTACTGTAAGATTGAAGCATGACGACCAGCAGCCACTGTGTCATGTACACTCAGATGTACATGGTTATGATGACAAGTCGTTTCGTGTTTATTTTAAAATAATGATGGATGGTCAAACTCTTGAATCTTAGAGTGCTTTACTTTAAGTTAACTTTGGCGAACCACAAGGATTACTGCCGGGCCCATTGGCATTTCTCTGCTTTTCATACATACCACATCCCGAAAATGTTTTATTTTAATTTACAATGATTACACTTGAATATATAAACCACTCAAGACCCCTAAATCTTCAAAAACCTTCAATATTATTCATTCATGACTACATGAGCAACAACCAAAATTAAAGTTTTAGGAAAAAAAGGATTCTTATTTATAATTCATTAAGAGTTAACATTCAAAACTGCCTCATACGGACTATGTGTGGTTTGATCAGATTTGATTGACAGTGGTCTGGAAACTTGAGCAACGAAACCGCTGACATATTTTGGTTGAAAAAAATATTAATAAACAATTGTTTTTGTATTCAAACTATATTTATCCAGGATAATCCCATTGAGATTTTAAATCGCTTTTAAAAGGGGGTCCTGGTCGTAAATTAAGGTCTCTGATATAAGTGACTTAACATTTTCTCAACAGAGAACAAGGATCAAGAATTTTAGATTTAAAATAACCTTAACTGTTCAAACTTTGGGAGAAAATAATGTGTTCATGTAGGGGGCCATCAATCAAAGTCAAAAGTCATAATTGTGAAAACAGGCTGTCAGTGCCTCTAAGTCAGCCAATAATATATCAGTGTTCTGTGTCAAAGCCGTCATGTGATACCTGCGTGTAGAAGTCCTGGACCAGCGATGAGGAGCACTGCGTTGGGCTTGCGTTGAGGCTGGGCTGGTAGTCCGGTTGGACGATGTGCACGGCTTTCAGCACCATGTCTCTCTCATCTTGCCGGAACACACACTGGCTGAACAGGTCGTCCACCGACAGCCCATCATCCTCCATCTGGCTCAGACACCTGGACATACAGGGACATACAGTTGGTGAGCCAGGTTTTATTTGGCCCTTGAGCAGACTTTAGCCATGTTACATCAGCGGGGACACTCATCAGAACAAGTGGCTGAATAATTATTTGTGCCAGGTTCTGAGATTTCTGGCTTTTAAATCTGTCCTATTGGAATTTGTTTGGAATAACAACATGCTGTCCAGTCATTCCCCAAAGACTCAAAAGAGATCGATGAGTAAGATTTGCTCATAACGCATTCAATAGGGAGTGTTAGAGTCGCAATACATAGACTAGACATCCTCTGGTTAAGCTGTAAAACACCAAATACTTAAAGAGTTTTATCTAACCTTTACTTAACCAGATAAAATGCAATCTGGCCAAGTACGCAGCAATGTTAAGTGTGAAATGCACTAAATGCATGTTGATTTTATACAATACAGCAAAAACAACGTGGGTTTTGTAAAAGCTGCCGGCGTTTTCCATTAAACATATATATATATATATATATATATATATATATACATATATATATACATAAACATATATATATATATATATATACACACATATACACACACTAACATACACATATATATACATATATACACACACACACACACACACACACACACACACACACACACACACACACACACACACACACACACACACACACACACACACACACACACACACACACACACACAGAAAATATAACCTCCATGAAACTCTGTTGCAGAAAAGTTATTTCAATACTTCAGGGTTTGTTCAGATTCAGGGTTCAGAAAGTTCACCAGAGAACCAGCCCATCAGATCACGGAGTAGATTTTCATTTACGTGGGAGATTATGGTTGTTATGATAGAACAAACTTTAGAGTCTGATCACAAGTTCAGAGATCACGACCTTCTGACCTGCCTGTTGATGTGGGAATAGGAGTAGGATAATCATATGACTTGCTGGGCTCCTGATTAATTCAACTTTGAAAACCGTCCCTTGTCTGTCGGATCATTGTATATGTCTCGCATTCCCTAATCAACAGTTGCAGAATATTAATTGAAATATTTGCACTGACAGAGTCAAAGCATGAGTTGGAGACAGGGGCAGATGGGCACTGACAACATCACTGAAATGTTTATTTAAATACAATCTCCCAGAGATCTCCTAGAGAGAGCACAGTCTCCATGACGGGACTGCAGAATGGAGATGATACCAATGTGCAACCAGTCCCTGGAATTCAAAATGAGAGGTGCAATAAAGTCATTATATTATAACTCAATTTGATATACGTTACCTCAGAAGGCCTGTGAATTAAAATGTTCAGCCTGGATGCATCTTTATTCTTCTGTGATTAGTGAGATTCGGGGCTTCAGTGATAAATATTTTCCTTGTGTAAATGATTTATGAATTGTGGTAAATAATGTCATTAAGCTGTACATTGATGTATTATTCTGGTCTATAAATTGAGCCAACGCAATGTTTCATTTTTACAATGACTGACTGTCATCCAGGTACTAAATGTTATTTGTATGACCCTACACTGTGCACTACTTCTTATGCATGTAATTGCACATGTCCTTTGTTTACAGGGGTAGAACCTTGTTAGTGCCATGCACACTTTAGGGTATAAAGCCCAACAAGGAGCCTGAAGATCATGTTTGGTTGCACTGCTCCCTTGAGGTAAACAACAGAACTGCACGACTAATCCATTAGACAGAAACGAGGAAACCCCATTTGTTATCGACCACAGAGGATGAGAGCGCTCTGCTTCACCCTGCACTCCTTTTCCTAAAGACAAATATAAATAACAGCGAGCTAATTACCATCGGGAGGAAAACCTTGGCTCAGCGACTTCCACCAATTTAATATAACCAGAAGTGAGCAGGGTTATGCACATGAATGAATAAATAAATACAATTAAGAAAAGCCTTGAATAACAATATTCTGTCTGACGTTTTGAAGTTATGCAGTGTATCTTACATATTTCTTTAAAGCATTTGCACTCGTGCCTCGGATTCTCGTGTGATGCAATGTGCAATTTTGGTCCGAGTAAATGAGAGAGCCTCCAACAAAGAGAGGATTAGTCTGGGTGCCGGCACTATGGTCCAGAGGAACAAAGACAGCAGAGAGGTTGAAAGATAGGGGGCATAATCAGCCTGGTGACTGCTCGGCTGCACCCTAGGGAGCAAAGCGCTCTGGAGGACACAGCACTTACAAAAGGGAAAAACTTAGAGGGATAAGGGGTGCGCGTGAGTCAGTGTGTGAGGAGAGAGAGAGAGAGAGAGAGAGAGAGAGAGAGAGAGAGAGAGAGAGAGAGAGAGAGAGAGAGAGAGAGAGGAACAGATTGGTACATTGAGAGCGAGGATGCTGCAGGGGAGACTTCAGAGGAGAGAGTGATATTAGGAGAGCACAGCAGCCCGGCCGTAATAAATGGTGAAGAAAAGAACAGGCGGACTACGAACACACTGAGTGACAGAGAACGTGATGATGGTGAGGACTGTTGGAGAAAGAGAGAGAGGTGCACCACTGCAGAACGACGATGTCATACGAGCATCGGCTTGCAGTGATCGATGGACCAACCAGATATCTACCCACAACCCCACTGCCCCTGCCGCCTGTCCCGCTATTGGACCACACCGCATAGGGCGATGTCTCCCGAGTCCCACATTGTTTAGCCAAACTATTCACCAAGCAGCCACTGAAAGTAACTACATGGATTTAGGTCTAGTTGCAAAGCAAAACAGAACAGCACCACTGTTTGGCATTATATTAATAGATGTAGATCATTAAATCTTTGATTGCGATTATCTGAATGACAAAAAAATCTTCAACTAAAATTCAAGAGTGATAATATTTCCTAATTTCAATGCAAAATCATGTTGTAGGAGTGGTCGCTTTGCACAGTGCGATTAGAAACTACAGAAGCTGCGCTCCGGTTCACAAGGTGCATTCTTTAAAGTCAGACTGAGAGTTGTGGGCCGAACTAGGGTTACAAAACATTTGGGGGATATTCAAGATGGATTTACGGGAGTAAACAGGAATTTATGGGAAGTAATTTTATTTAATAATTGAGATACAGAAGTTATTAGCTCAGGCTGTATTTACCATGTCATATGCATTCATTTGCCAAATCAAATCCATTAATTTGTAAAAAAACATACAGAATATTAGGACAAAACAAATATAATAATAACAGATTTTTGAGGGTGATGCCGATTTCAAAATGTGATAGTTAAAAGCTTTTGTAGTAAGATAGCCTTGTCCACATATCATGATGTGTTCTTCAAATGCAGACTGACATGAAAAGACTGCTAAACTGGGTCATGGCTTTTCAAAGAGGGCATGAAAGTGCATTGTTCAACAGGGTCTGTACTTAAAAAAGCATCAGGGTAAATGAAACAAATGAACCTTTGTGCCCTGTAGTTACTCCTGCTATAATGACTTCAGGTTAGAACAAAGAAAAAATGATATTAGCTCTGCCACTGCCTGGGAAGCTGATTGTTTGGCTGCCATCAACCAGGCACACACACTGTGACACATGTAGTGTTCTACTGAAGCTGTGCCCAGTGGTTGTATACTGCACGTGCTAAATGTCATGATATTAATCTGAGCGCGTGTCTGACACACAGTCAGTGACACAACAACTTGATTAATAATACTTAACTGTGATTTGTCATGATGACCTAGTTAGGGACACAACTGGGCTACTGGCTGTCAAGGGTGTCCTTGATGAAAAAAGTTGCACAAAGGTTGTCTTAGCAAAAAATGTAATTATGAATTTCACCTCAATGAATGACGGCAGAGTTCTGCTGTCTTGTAACTATTTAATTAGCCTAAACCAACCTCATTAATACTGTGTGTCAGCACGCAGCCACAACCAAAACAAGTCATGCCGGCTTTTTGGGGAAACGCTACAATAACTGTTACAGAAACATCCAGAATCGAGAAAAGATTTAAGAAACAAAACCTGTGATGCTGGGTTGCCATAGAAACAATATCAGGATGAGGGAAAGGCAGAGCAAATGAGGTTCAAATTGTTAGGAACACTGGATCCTGTCAGCTTAACACAGAAGAGACACCGAACGCTGATACTGTGTGGTACTCACAATAAAGCATGTCTCAATTTACAATTGGTACACAAGACAACTTTTTTTTTCTTTTTTTTTTTTTTTTTTACAAATGGACCATAATGGCAAAGGGAAACTCTGACCTTCCCAGTTGAGATATTATATATCAGCAACAAAAGTATTTAAACAAGACCATAAAGCAAAATAAAAATAAAAATCCCAAAAATTCCAGAAGTAAAATCCTAATAAACATGATTGATGTTTGTCTAAAAAGCCCAACTACAGCCTCTTGAGGTCATGCTGCTCTTTAATCCACATGTGAGCAAAATGGTAAAATCACCTTCCAACCAACACTGCTATCCTGGAGCCCTCCGCTAAATCAACAAAAACCCAACAATGAAACCCATTAGGCAAAGAAAAATAATACAAACAACTGTTTCATTATTTGCGACACGTTGCTTTTTTTCTGACACCATTATTCTTATATTAAAATGGTCATAAACAGTGACAATCATGGCTTCAATCATTAATAAATAGTATATGCAAGAACTCAGAAAAGATGTGCAAAAGTGCAAACCATGAGGACAGCATGCCCCCTGCTGGTGAGTCTCTGTATTACAAATACTCCCTTAAAACTCAAAATCTCTTTCCCATGGTTTACAGAAATACTCCTCTTACAAATAGCACATTATACAGAACAAAAATGTAAAAGCATATTATTACAAACACAGCTCATCAAGAGTCTTGTTCATTGGTAGTGTGTGTGTGTGTGTGTGTGTGTGTGTGTGTGTGTGTGTGTGTGTGTGTGTGTGTGTGTGTGTACATACCTTGCTATGACCTTTGGGGAGCAGCTGGGATTGCGGCCCATACACTCCAGAGCAGTACAGTAGGATCCCAGGTTTGGCTTCAGACCAGCCTCTTCTAGCAGAATAAATATACGGCCAATCTGACTTAACGTGCCCTACAAGCAGAGAGAGAGAGAGAGAGAGAGAGAGAGAGAGAGAGAGAGAGAGAGAGAGAGAGAGAGAGAGATACATGAGAAGACCATTAAACTTTGATTCCTTGTACTTTTTATTATATTCTTACCAATCACCAAATGTTTATTGAGACCAATGAAACATAGTAACTCAACATAATAACTGATCAAAGCCAAGACTTCATGATGTGGTTCACTTATAAAATGCAACAGAAAAAATTACAACTACCAGAGAACCTGAGAACGTGCAAGTATTTACAACACTCGCACATCATCTCATTCGCAAGAAAAGCACACATGTACCATCCTGAGGAAGTTTGCCATGAGTTGTAAACAGTGACAATACAAGATTTATTAGACCGTTAAACAAGTCCGCCTAATAAATCTTCCGTGTTTTGATTGGTTAACCACCACACAAAAAGAAAATACTGAAAAGAGAAGCAGTTAAACAAATGTGTCTTGGTTGTTGAACTCACCTTCTTGGCCCACACCCTCATGATGATGTTGTAGACATCTGTGTTCAGGTGTTTACGTCGACTCATCACTCTGTGCTGGCTGAGCAGGAACCGGTGCGCCCTCTCAACGTCCCCGACAAACACACAGGCCTCCAGGTACGAGCGGATGCTCAGCTGGATGTCCCCGCATGCAGTCGCCTCACCGTCCTCCTGAAGGCGCTGCGAGTTACTCGACGATGTCCACTGGCCCACCTGCTGACTGAGCCTCCTCTCCAGCTCCTCCACCTCGGCCAGCTCTTTGGCCCTGCCCTGGTCATCGGTGACAGTCTGCTTCTGACCCTCTTTACCAGGACCCTGATTTTTAGAGCCCTTCTGTTTCCCTTTAGATGCTTTATGTGCCAAGGCGGCTGTGCCCGCTGTTGTTGCAGCAGCCGCCTCTGCTGGAGAAACTGCAGCACGGATCTCATCGGACAATTTCAAGTGACCCCTGTTCTTAATCGCGGGCGCAGTCTTAGATATAGTTTTATATGAAGTACCCGGGAGCGCCGAGCTGCTTTTGCTTCCTTTAGATTTGGCGGTAAGTTTCTCCTTTACATTCTTCTGTAATTTCTGATTGAGGTGCTGCTGTTTTGTGAGTTTGTTATTCTTCTCCTGAGTTAGTTTTTCCATCCAGCGGCTGGGCTGAGATTTAGAAGCTGCTTTAACAGTCTTTCCGGATTTAGGAATGTCAGTTTTCTCCTTAGGTGTGCTTTTGGGACCCTTACCAGATAAAGCCCCTCTTCCAGAAGAGTGGGCTTTAACAAATTGCACATTTGCATGATGGACATCTAAAACGGTGTCAGATTGGAGTTGCTGGATCCTGGCCTCAAGTACTGAGAGAGAAAAATATAAAAGACATTTCTAATGTTAGCAACCAAAAAAAGCTGTTGAGTGATAGACAGACAGAACTACCAAGTAATCTAACATTTCACAGAGAGGATTCTTGGACTAAACAGTTTGGGGTGACAGGATGCAGAGAGGAAAATCAGGTCAGAGAACTCTGATATACAAACATTGGGTGTGAAATTGCAATTACTGATACGTTTAGTTGCTAGTGGGGGCTTGAGATGTGTCAGCATGACAACCTGCCGTCTACAATAACATACCGTCCAACAACGTAGACTGCTGCAGTACACGCTTCTTAGTGTCATCTCTCTTTGGGATCACAAGTGAGACATTTCTTCTTTGAAGCTGGAAGGGTGTCTCTGAAAAAAGAAAACACACAAAAACAACACAAACCCTTAGAGTTAATAATAAATACATGTGCCTCTACTTTATAAACAATAAGACAGGTTCAACAACTAAGAACAATAGTGGTAGTGGGTTCTGCTTAGTGCAGATTAAAATAAATACTTAATTTCCCTCCACTTACAGTACCAGTCAAAAGTTTGGACACACCTTCTCATTCAATAGTTTTTCCTTTATTTTTATTTTTTTCTACATTGTAGATTAATATTGAAGACATCCAAACTATGAAGGAACACATATGGAATTATGTGGTAAACAAACAAATGCTCAACAAACCAGAATATGTTTTATATTTTAGATTCTTCAAAGTAGTTGAATGAGAAGGTGTGTCCAAACTTGTGACTGGTACTGTATGTATGAATGAGGGACAGTTGGTGGTTCAGATTCCCACTCAAGGACCACCAAGAGATGGGGATCGAACCACAAACCTTTGGTCTGAATATTAATGGTAATGTTTTAGTATAACTAAGTCAGGAAATTAAGTGGCGACTCAGCAGGTTTTCACATAGAGCTCTTAACAATATGAGTGACATTTATATCATGTGAAGTTACTTTTGCTGCTGTCAGGTTGCACAAGCATCTCTGCTCCCAGTAGACCACATGACACTAAAAACCTGTGCAATACACATACACTGTGCAATAGTTATTCTCTGTACATATAATATTTCAGTTATTGTGGATTCTTTACTGTTTTTATTGCTTATTTATAATACTTTTTATTTTATCTTGTTTTTCTTTTAATATGTCTCTTGTTTGCACTATAACCTATGCTGCTGTAATCCTGTACATTTCTCATTTATAATAATAATAATAATAATAGGATTATTTTATCTTATCTTTAATACACAACCACAACACAAGAGTCCTTGGACCAATGGGCAAACTCGACCATCACCTGCATGCAGGAGACTCACCTGATATCCGTCTGACTGCACCGCCTCTTACCGACGCACACAGCCGGCAGCAGTCCGCCAGAGACACGCGAACAGCACTCTTCTCAACTACACTGCGACGGCTGAGACATTTTGCAAAGGCACACACTCTGAGGAGGGACATGTTGACATGTAATAACCGCGTTACTCCTGAGCACTAGGCGGCCATCTTAAATGAGACCAGGCTAGTGGCGAGGAGCGCTCGTCACCGGGGAAGGCGTGGCTAGAAGAGCGCAGATAAATCGAGCGGGGATAAACTTTGAATTGTTTTTACAGTACCAGTCAAAAGTTTGGACGCACCTTCTTATTCAATGGGTTTTCTTTTTTTCTTTTTTTTCTACATTGTAGATTAATATTGAAGACATCCAAACTATGAAGGAACACATATGGAATTATGTGGTAAACAAACAAATGCTCAACAAACCAGAATATGTTTTATATTTTAGATTCTTCAAAGTAGTTGAATGAGAAGGTGTGTCAACACTTTTGACTGGTACTGCACATATGTATATATATAATATATATATATATATATATATATATAAATTCCTATAAACAAAGAAACAAAATGAAATATATACAATAAATATATATATATAAGTAAATATAAAATAGTTTGGAAACCTATTCTTTAAATTTAGCTCATTAAAAAGTTGTCTTGTCCCTGATTTTGATTTTTTGAATCTCCAAACTTCCTATTTATATAAAGAAATATATATATATAGTATTAAAAAGTTGTCAATCAAAAAAGTTTGGACACACCTTCTCATTCAATGTTTTTTCTTTATTTTTCTTTAAAAAAAATTCTACATTGTAGATTAATATTGAAGACATCCAAACTTTGAAGGACCACATATGGAATTATGTGGTAAACAAACAAATGCTCAACAAACCAGAATAATTTTATATTTTAGATTCTTCAAAGTAGTTGAATGAGAAGGTGTGTCCAAACCTTTGACTGGTACTGTATCTTACATATAATTCAGTTTTTTTTTACATCATAAGTACATTTGGATTTAAGCCTATTATCCAACTTTCCAACTTTTTATTATTTCAGACACATGGGTCCATACAAAACAGATAAAATAACAACAAATACATACAGTATCAGTCAAAAGTGTGGACACACCTTCTCATTCAACTACTTTGAAGAATCTAAAATATAAAACATATTCTGGTTTTCAAAAGTTCAATGTCATGTATGAATCCCAAATCATTATGATCAGACCTGCCTCAGTTCAGCTCTTGAAACAAGTAGTTATATGAGTGAACAAAACAAGGCAGGGTAATCTAAACATAGTTTGGATGTCTTCAATATTAATCTACAATGTAGAAAAAAATAAAAATAAAGAAAAACCATTGAATGAGAAGGTGTGTCCAAACATTTGACTGGTACTGTACTTTTGGTAGAGCCTGTTATTATTTTGGATTTTCATGTTCGATTATCAAAGATGAGTTGGAAATCAAGATATTTATGTTCTTTCAGCCATGCAGTGTATGTTGAGTTTCAGTCTGGCAAACAACATTCTTACTGTAGGACGTGGATTAATTAAGCCTAACAGTAAAACTGAGTAATTATAAGTCGGAATAAGTGCAGCCTACACAGTTGATGATCAATGAAACATTGCAAATTGGCAGTTGAATATTAATGTAACTCGATGTTACACACTAATATCAAACCTGCTTGTTAGATATAAGGCTCAGGTTAAACAAACTTTCCATCTGTTACAATTACGTGAACACAAAATCAAGTCACATTTTCCAACTTATACTAAATAAGTAAAAGAAGTTACTTTTATTGTTTCAAATAAATGGAAAAAGCCAAAAAACAGATATGATTTGAAAGTTCAAAAAAAGGTTTCTGCTAATTTAAGCAACTTATTTAAATAAAGTTAGCAAACAATGATTAAAACATGGTTCTAATTTTGATATTGAATATTTAATCATAAGCAATGAAAAAAGTTCCCACTTCCTGCTGTTTACTGCTGCGACTTCAACATCGTGATTGACAACAGGCATCTTGTTTGCAGCAAGGTTCTTTCGGGGCGTTTTTCTCTCCTGCCTAACCTGCAAATGATCCTTGCAGTGGATCAGTACATAATTAAATGTATTTAAAGGGGTAGCAGTAATTAGGAAACAAGTTTTAGTTATCACCCACTATGTTAAATTGACTTCATGTATTTTCTCTTTTTCTATATTTAAAAGATAGAACTGCACTTGTTTTTTGCTGAATATTTATAAAAATCTTCCGTCGTATACATCAGAGTAGTTTACAATGGACAGTGAATTATGTTTGGCCTACAGGTGGCAGTCTCATCAAAGTCTCTCAAAGTAGGTCTAGAGGTCAAAGAGGAGACCAAGGTGAACATGAGTGTCCCACAATGATACAAGCAACATGGTTTGTATCATAAGTTGAGATTTGTATTCACATATGTGTTATTTTACACCCCATTTAAATATAGCATTTTCTGAGATGTTTTGGTAATGGAACTTTACCATCAATGGTACAGTATGTAGTTTAGTTTACAACAGTAAAGTTATGATCATTCTCTTGTGTACTGATTAGTTGTACCAAAAAAATAATAATAATACAAATTCGTAGCCTGATCTTATCAATAAAAAGTTTTTACAAGCGCTGCAGTACAACACAATATAATACCATGCAATATAACACAATAACATACATAATTGCATTACAAAAACAGCACATATGTAAAAACAATTATGTAAAGACAGTGTCAGAGGTGATGTAAGATAAGATAAGATAAGATAATCCTTTATTAGTCCCGCAGCGGGGACATTTGCAGGCTTACAGCAGCATAGAGTAATGTATTGGGGTTAGTCATGATTGCAGGTCTAGTTTGCTTTAAAGCATCTCTGAAGTTTATGTTTAACGGTTTGGTAATTAGTGCTCTCTCTTAATTGAATAATTGAATGTTCCAGTGGTGACTGGCTCTGACTCAGAGTACACTTTTCCCAAAATTAATATGTTTGTTCCCCTGTGACCTTCAATGTTATGAATGATAAAGTTATGTGAAATTCATAATGATTCTTTGTAAGCACAGAATCTGCCACTAAAACACGGCCAAAAATGTAAGATAATTGTGTATAAGTTGTCTCAGGACTTGTACTTTTACAGCTACTCTGGCAATTAAAATAAACTTCACAATTGAGGAAAAATACTGCGTATGAGGTTACATTTATTTCCAGGAAGCTGGTAGTACACACATGCAACCTGCACGCACACCCACTTGAACCAAAGTACTTATTAAAGCCAATTTTAAAAATGATTGTCATCTTTTTCTTTTGGACTTTTGAAGTTCAAACGTCACAGAGTTTTAAATCAAGCGTGACTCAGCCCCAAATTGAAAGTAAAACTGAATGTATCTCATTCACATCCTGTACACTTTCTGACCCCCAGCAGTGTCAGCCTCCCCCCTGTCATGCATCCATAAAGCATTCTTAAACACTTTAGCGGCCCTTTGTGTCTCGGCAGGCTGGAGGTTAACACAAGCACTACTTGACAGTGAGAGAGAGAGAGAGAGAGAGAGAGAGAGAGAGAGAGAGAGAGGTGGTGGTGGTGGTGGTGTGTGTGTGTGTGTGTGTGTGTGTGTGTGTGTGGGGGGGGGGGGGGGGGGTCCAGGCAGTACATCTTTTCTCAGCGGAGGCAGTAGGCTGAGAGCACAGCGGTGGGTGTCTGCTGCTGAGCTGTAGGTGAGGATCAGGAGGTGTTTGTTGCCACGGTTCACGAGCAGGGCCCCTTGACAGCCTCGTTTGATGTGGTCGGCCCCTGTCGGCGGCTGGCTCTTTGCGCTGGTGTGACAGTCATTGCCGGGTGAGTGACTGTCAATGCCTCGGCCGACAAAAGAGGAGAAGACAGGCATTCATGGGGTCTGATAATGGCCAGGCCAGGACAAGGCTGCCATTCTCACACACTTTGATCATGGGGATTCTTTTGCACACCTTTGTAGGGGCTCCCTATTTGTTTAACAGATGGAGAGAGGGCTGCTTTTTGATGGAGATACTTCTCTGTGAGAAGCTTGTGTTGGTAAATGCCTTTGGCATGTGTTTGTGTGTGCGTGTGAGTCTCTTGTCTGTGTGTGTGTGTGCAGCACTTACATGGAATTAGTGACCTGTGTTTAAAACTGCTCCTTAAGAACTCCCCACGTGAGACTCCACATGTGTGACATCTGAGAGGTCATATTCAGAGCTGAATTTGAAAACTTTATTGAACTTTTTTCTTTCTTTTAAAAATCACACCTTTGGGCTCCAGATGAGACTCCAGATGAGCACATTAGCACTTTTTACAGCACACTGTAAACTTCCAGAGTACCAACGCAAACATTAAATATTACTCATCACACACTTTGTGTCCATTACTGTCCATTACAAGGAGACAGACATCTGAATGATCCTCCAGGCTTCTGCGCCGGCCTTTACCGGACCGCTGTGACTCACACAGCTCTTACTGCATTTGAAGATGGATTCAATTAGAGAGTCAGTAAAAATAAGTCTTAAGATGTGTCATGCTACTATTCACAAGTGCATGTTGATAGAATCATTTGAAAGAATCATGTAGGCAGGCCTTTACTTCAAACTTCAATGACGCTTGGTCAACCTCAACGTTTGGACAAAGCTAGCATTAGGGATAGTGAAGAAATGCTGAGTCAGCAAAGATTCATAAAGTGCTTTGTTTTTACCGTCCTCACCGCCACAGTCCTGTTTCCTGTCCGTCTGTCCTCTGTTATTTGCTTCTGATACGTCATTTTTTTTCTCGGCAAACACTATCAGACGGTTGGATCTCTGATTGCTGGGAGAACTGGGAAGCTGGATCTCTCAGAACTCATCACAGGATCAGATAGACGACCCACTTATCATAATGCCCCTGACAATAGACAATGGTCACAGAGCAGGATATGCAAAGGGCCGTGTGGTCTGGGGTGGTCTGGTCAGTTCCTTTAACCACGTCCGGATGTTTGTCAGCCAACCACAGCACGGCAGACAGCTCAAAGATATCAAGCACACCTGTGTGTCGGCTCTGACGCAACAACACAGCCAGTGTTGGACGCGCTGAAAGGACGAATTGCATAATAGCTGAAATTATAAGGATTTACTGCCAGTGAATAATACGTGTGAGATAATTTCCTTATGTGAGAGCAGTGACTCCTTCCAGTTTAGCATCTGCAATAAAGAGAAAGTAGATTGTTATCTGGAAACAGTTTTCATTTAAGAAACAAACACCTCCCTACCACTGAGTTACAAACTGGCAGAATGTCAACGCTCTTAGAAGCACGAGGTCATGGGTGAGATAAAAACACAACAACAAGAGCAAGAGGGAGAAAGAGAGAGACAAGGACTTAGCAGGCAAGCAAAACAATTAATAATAGGGAGCTATTACTGAGGGATTGTCAGTGCTATGAGGGAGGTCGGGTTTCAGAGCCTTTTGAAGACTTTGATGGTACAAAACAGGCCTCATTATAGAGATATTATCTCTATTCATACACTTACAGAGCCGCTTGGATTCCTGCTGGGAAAGATTAGGTTCCTCCACTTGAGAACATCCTCCTTGGGTGCCTGGCTCACAGAGTGGTGTTCTCAGCTCAGGACACACCCACACAAGTCCAGACTGAAATATCCCTTCAACTATGTGATGGATTAAGATGAAACTTCATGGTCCTCTGAGGATGAGTACCAATGACTTTTGTGATGCCTGACTTCTCCCTTAACGAGGATCACATTTGTGGTTTTGAGTGAAATGTGACAACAATTATTCAATAGCTTGCCATGACATTTGGTTCTGACACTCATGTTCCCGAGGATGAATTGTGATGCTTTAACAGTTCCTCTGGCACCGTCATCATGTCAAATTTCTTTGGGTAAGAACCAAATATTTGTGAAACTAATGACATTCCCATCAGTCACATCTGTTGTTTGTGTAGCAAATGTTAGCATGTTAACACTCTTTATTATGTTTACGAGGGGCTTTTTTTTTCTCAGATTACTTTGGTTTTCAGTGGTTACGTAATCAGGTGACCAAAAAAAGAACGAAAAACAACAAAACATCTTAGTAAGGTTTAGTTAAAACATCATAGTCTGGCTTATAATTAGTATGTTTGTTATATTATTTAAATTATGGACGCAAATAAAAATTGGTTTCACATTGGGTCATAAACAGTGTGTTTGTTTAATCCACCTGTCCACCAAAATGTCCGTACGTGAAAGTCCGCAGACTATAATTAGAAACCTATTTTTGACAACAACAAAAAGAAACTGAAACCGGGAGGAGAAACTTTCCCTGGAGACATAATTGACAATGCTGTTTCATTGTATGGGAATGTCATTTTTGGGTTGAACATAGCTACTAGCATAAGATTTGTCGTATCTCTTCCTGATCCATGTAAATAGAAGTCACCCTGACATGATTACAAATTGGAAACCGGACACGAATCCATTCCTCATTATATGGTTCGAAGTTGAAATCCTTTAAATTGCATCCCCAACATCAAAGATGCACGCTGTAAAACAGAGAAAGATTCACGTTATGACATTTAACAAAGAAACACATTATGCTTGTGTCTGCTCCGGCACTGAGCTCAGAGCCCAAACATTTGCTTCCAAGACACCACAAAGCAATCTGCTGCCACATCTGACACTCACATGAGGCCCGAGCTTTGTTGATGACCTCAGGGGGCGCTCTGATTTTTGAGAAGTTACATTGAATGATTGTATGATTTTAATTACGGGGAATTTTGGAAAAGAAAGGACAGCTGGAACTTCCAATACTCTTTTCTCTCTCCATTTCACTTTCTCTGTCTTTTGTTTCTCTCTTTGTTTTGTTCACTGGTTTTGCGTGTTTGGCACCACTGTGTGAGAAACCAGTCCAACAGTAAATAATGACAGACCTCGTCATCCGTCAAAACAAAAAGAGTTATTCATTTATCTTCTTAATTAAACCACATACTGTACAGTGGTCAGTGCATTTTAATTACATTTATGAGGGTCTACCAAGACCTTACTGGTTTCCAAAGTAGTTGTAATACCTTTAACTCCAGTGATGATATCATTACAAAATGTCGAAACCTCTAATCTATCTGATATGCATGTCATATATTGTAACATTTGAATAATAATGTGCACAAAAGTGTTTAAAGTCATTTTTCTTCACTTTCAAGTCTTTTGAATTTACACAAAAGTAAGCGTTGACTGACATGATTTTGAATATTAAAATAGTATCACTGTACTTTTTATAAGATACTGAACTTTAATGAAGTAAAAATTAGCCCTACCTGACTGCAAGGTGATCAGAAATGTAGTATAATTTCTAGTTTAACGTCTACGAACTGAATAAAGAAAAATTTGGCAACTCTGTTCCGAACATTATCAATGTCATACTGGAAAAATAAATGGTTAGGGCTGTTGTGGCGTTTATAATTGACATATGGAGTCTGTTGGGACTATTAGCTGAAAGCATCATATGACTTGCAAGCATGTGCAACAAAACAATCTGCCTCAATCAACAAGGGAAGGTGAGGGAACAGCACCCCGTGATGTAACAATGGGATTTTAATACTTAACTTGAAAAGTATTACTTCAGAACAAAAATCATGTCTCAGTTTATAACTAATTAGTTTACCAAGAGTTCGAAGATGATGCAGCTCCATCAGCATTTCAAACTATTATCAATCATGGTGCAAAAGCAACTGTTATCCAAATGCCTTCCATAAATCTGTTAACAAATACTATTGCAGTGCTGAAAGAGAAAGAACAACAAATGAAATTCTGAGCCAAGCGTGCAAACACTTAGATGTCCCAAAAACTAAATCCATGTTTTTGTACTTGTTGAAGATGGGGAAACAAGTTCATACATCACTTAACAAAGAACACATTCACAATAATCCTTGTCTAAAAACTGTCCTATGCAGAACAGACTTCCAAGGACAGAGACGGGAGGAAAGAAAACACGAGAGAGCGGTAAGACCGGAGGAATTGAGGGTGAAAGACTGATTTTTACGAAGGGCCCACATAGATAAATGCTGAAGGTAGCTTTGACCGGCGGGCACCGAAAACCAGAACATACTGTCAGGTAGACAGGACTGGGAGTTGGGGGAGGACTGGAGCTTGGAGTTTGGAGAAAGAGGTGACTGGAAGTGTTTCTTTTATGATGGGAGGGCTTAAAAAGGGGGCTAGCGGGACAGCAGGTCTCAGGGGCGGAAGTTAACAAGCTAAAGAGTGTGAAGTGACTGTCACCCTCTTTGAGCACGGACTCCTCAAACACACCTCCAGCCCCGGACGAGCGTGGCCTCAGGGTGGTACTCATAATTAAAACAGGGACACAAGGAGGGAATCACCACTGGACAACCCCACTTCAAAACTTCTGCGTCTTCTCTCTTAATTTTTGAATCTCTTTACATCTTTACACAAGCTCACGTTTCATCTCACTGTTTAAATGTAAAAACTTAAAGGGGTAGTTAGACATTTTGGGAAATGCATTTATTTCAATTCATGGTTGTTGCATCTGCCACGTCCATGCAGATCCGCCCAACATTTGTGACCATGTGGACTAGATGTACTACAAGCGCAAGGACTGCACATGATCCAGAAAAAGTGAACTGGATGCTTGTGAAGTGCATGTATTTTTGTACTGTGTGCCCTATCCTCGGTCTATCTGTTAGAGTGGTCACCCCACGGCTTTTTCTTTTTTGATTTATTTTTGCTCACTCCAATAAAACAAACAAAGTTGCTCTTCTTCTTGCTGTTTTGAAGTCACCATCTTGTTTTCTGGTGCCAGCAGGCAGTAAGCTTAGCTTAGCAAAAAAAAGGCACTTCTAAAGCTCACTACTTTACATATTATATCATGTTTAATTAAAACCGATTCTATGTCTTTTTTACAGGGGATTATGTGCAGAGTATTCCTTGGACAGGACCAGCATGTTTCTGGAGTTCAACTGATTGTTTTGGTCTCATTCCCATGAACGAAGGAACGGAAATAACTCTGTATTTGGCTATTAGTGCATTTTACAACTTTTAGCACATGACGATTTAAATACGGCTATTGTTCGTACTGAGAGATTTATTTACATTAAAAAAACGTTTTATCCGCGGAGTAACTGATGTTTCTTTCCCAATTTAAGTCTATGGGAAAAGGTATTTTTGAACCAATAGCTCCTCGTGACAGACGTTGACGTTGTAATTCCACTGTTTTGCCACTATTTGCTTAATTTGCTTCAAAGCCCGGAGCTCTTGGGGCTTGAGTCAGAGGAGCTGTTTCACCCTGTTTCAAGTCTTAATATTAAGCTGGGCTAACTGGCTGTTTCTTATATTTACCACATAGTGGTATTCATTTACTCCTTTCACTCGCAACAAGAAAGCCCATAAGCATGTTTCCCAAAATGTAAAAATCCTCCTTTAAGTTCTAGTTTGATAGGATAACAATACAAACTTGATTTATTTAGCGCCTTTAAAAACAGAGTTTACAAAGTGCTTTCACAGACAAAGCAGAAAAAGCAAGGCAATAAAATGCACAATCACAAATGCTGGAAATACATCCATGGCGGTTTGCTGGAATTGGCCTTTCTTGCCCTAATCAGGTTCATTACACGGCTTGTAAAAAACAGACAAAAGTGTGGGAAGTCACAAAAAAGGTGTTTTCTTCATTTCCGTCCTGCTCCCCCAAATTAAATGGCCGAGATCAGAGAGGGTGTTCCATTGAAATATTAACACAGGTGATCAGAAAGTCTCTCAGGCTTCATCTGGACTAACTCCGCCGACACTCCTGCAACCTGCTCTGTGTTCCCGACTTCATGATGATTCAAACCAGCAGTGGGAAAAAACAAAGGCTCCCTTAATTTGCCACATGTGGTCAAGCGAGAAGAAAAGAGAGTTAAGGTGTCAAAAAAAAAAAAAAAAAAAAGGGTCTCCGAGGTGGTTCACTGGACAGTAATGGAGCTGATTCGACCGTGTTGCAAAATGCTTCACCGTTCACATCAAGGGGAGACAGCAGAGGTTCTGGGATAGGAAAGCAGATGTAAGTCTTTCCAGGTGTCCGTGACGGAGAAAAAGAAAAAAGGGAAGAAAAAGAAAAAGAGGATAAAAAAAAATCCTCAGGTCAAAAGCGAATGACTTGTTTCTAACAGAATCAACTTTTTTCGGAGAGAGAATAGAAAAAGGGGGACAGTGCTCGAAGCTGCGGGCTTTTCTCATTTGTTTGAAATGGTTATGAATGAGTGCAGTGGCCCCACCCCACCCTCCACCCTCCACCCACCCCCACCCCTCTCTCTTTCAACCCCCTAGATGCTGGCCCTGCCCAGGATAAAATGCAGGACGACTCAGCGTCAGAGAGGACTGACTGACTGACTGACTGACTGCACACAGCAGAGCGTGAGGCCGTTCACTGACTGCTTCACTGCCCCGTGCCGGCTGACACACACACTCGCTGACTGCCGCTCACTCACTGACACACAGACACACACTCTCACTGCCGATCTCTCTCTCTCTCTCTCTCTCTCTCTCTGTCGCAAACACACACCGGCTCTCTCCCTCCCATACTCGCTCACTCCTTCTCTTTCTCTCTCCCTTTCTCTCAGTATCACACACTCACACTCACACACACACACACACACACACACACACACACACACACACACACACACACACACACACACACGCAGTCAGTCACCAACCCTCCTCATTCAACTCCCTCTCAGCCACGGGTCAGCAGCTCAGACAGGCACCTTGTTCCTATTCAGCTAGAGAGAGTAGAGCATCGCAAGGTGCACACACACTCACGCACATACACACATACTTAATCACACAGAAATACACCTATCCATACACACACAGACAAACACACACATGCGCAAAAACAGCCCAGGACTTTATCTGTGGTACGGGAAAGAAGACCTCATTCCAAAGGAGGAGAACAACCAGAGAAACAAGGAGCGACACTAAAGAGGAACTTTTAAAGGAGGATCCATAAAACACTTCATGAAAGGATCGGACAAATAGAATCGAAAGATGACAACTGGAGGAAGCGTGTTGCTGTAGAAAGGCCTGCTGGAGGTGGAGATTGGTCATCTGTGACATCCAGAAGATCCTGAGGGTGCCACTTCCCTCCCTTCTCTCTTGAGGGACTCCCACCCTCTCGTCACCCCTCCGTAGGGACATCTCCCCCCATCATCAGCATGCCTACAGCTTGCACAAGGTGCACCTTGGGAGTCTGACCCACCATGTGCAGATGGACGCCGTCCGTAGCTCATCTCTGTCCTGAACCTGCACTTGGCACCACCGCCACCACTACCACCACCACCACCACCACCACCACCACCGCAGCCTCCACCGGGCGACCTCTCCCCTTACCCAGCGCGGCCTCCCTTTGCCTGGCATGCTTCACCTTGCTGCTGGTCACCGCTGGCAGCGCCACAGGGGCCTGTCCTCCTGGGGTTGGACATGAGCCCCTTCAGGTGCTGGCGGGTGGCATCAACTGCTCATGGACGTTGGAGAGGCACACCCGCAGTTACAATCACCTGGAGGGCGACGTCCGGCTACGGCGACTTTACTCCGCCAACAAGTTCTTCCTCTGTATTGACAAAACAGGCAAGGTGGACGGCACTCGGCGGAAAAACTACGCAGACAGTAAGTGCATCTAAGTTCCGTTTATCAGATGTGCGTTGGGTGTCACGGAGAGGGCAGGATGCCCTTTGACGTCCTCACTTTTATGGCTGGACTTTCTTATCTGTTCACTTTTTATAGCAGTTCATAGGGATATCCTATGGTACTATCGCTGCTGAGCTATTTGTGTTGTGTTTAGAGCATGAGAGACGCGTTGCTAGGTAAGAAGGGAATACCCTAGTGTGGATTTAGACTCCTCATGGGACTGCCGGAACAGGAAAGCTGACTTGAGGAGAGACATTGAGCATCAGTTGGCGATGCAAGCTGGGCTTGGAAAAAATAAATATTTCACTGGGGATTAACTTGTCAAAACTGTGAGCAAAGTGCATCAATTGTAAGTAGCAGGTGGAAATGGAAACACATTGCCCCGATGAATGCACACACCGATTCTCATGCATTGTTCATAGTTTGATTTGTCATAAATAATGAGACTTAATAGTGTTGAGAGAAACAAAAATGCTTTTTAAATCCTCATGCAACCTGCAATTGGATTTTTGCTTTCTTTACTGATGTAATTTACAGTTCGCCGTTACATTTGTCTGACAATCGTGCACACGGCCGTAAATCTCTATTTATCTTCCTTGCAGCCCAAAATCATACCTCTTAGCAACAATACCCAACGTGAAGTATTCAGTGCCAGATAGACCCACACAGGTTATTCTGTAGTCGGTGCCTAACATGTGCTTCAGGGACACCTGAGAAGAGGTTGCTCATACAGCTGCCGTGCCTCTTCAGCGTGTCCATCAATGACCGTCTTTCAGATGCTTGACCAGGTCAGATGAGCCGACTCCGGTCACGATCTGACCTCCCTCTCCATTAGTCACCGGCTGACTGACTGACTGGATAGCCCTTGGAGACATTTATGCCTTCGACTGTAATATTTATGTATTTGCTCGTTAATGCCTTTTTATACAAGTGGGTGAGTCAGAGTTTTTCCACACGGCTACTGGGGGCTGGAGCAGCTGCTGCGTCCAGCTAACAGGCCAGCCAGTCTGTTGCCACTGTTTCAATAAGCTCCAAGCTGCAGACTGGATGACATTTGTTAACCTGTCGGGATTAGTCACCTGGCAGAATCTTTTTTAAAACCACACACACTGGTAGGAACTCAAGTTGAGATGAATTATTACTGTGTTAAAGTTGGACGTGTGGGCTTTTCCAAGCTGGGACATTATTCTCTCATATTAGTGCTAGTTGTCAGCTCCCATAATAAAATATTACTCCCAAACGTTGCATGAATTTGACATTTCAGAGGTCATGCTGGAAGCGTGGAAGCAACACGAGGTGAATTTGAACAAATGTTCAGAGTCTTTGGAAAGTAGCAAAAGTTACGGCTGAGGATTGTGACATTTATGCTTTTTCTTGCCATACTCATGTCATTATTAATGCTTTGGTGTTTGCGGTATAGCTCTCTGTGAAACAGCGCAGTCCCCCTAAAATATAATGTCCTCATACATTTCCTCTCATTTCCTTTGGTGGAAAGAACGATTCTATCTGCTCGCTCACACACAGCGAGGGTGTATGTTTTTGGGCTCTGAGCACAGCACCAAACCAGCGGTCATGTAGACCTTGTGGTCAGTCTGTGGTTGCGCCTCACAATGAGGCAGATCTGGTTTAAGGCCGTTTTGAGGTCTCACTCTGTTTCTGTGTGAGGCTACCGTTACTGCCAACACGTGAGGAGGCTATCAATCAGACCTTAAGCCTCCTGACCCAGACGAGTTCTTGATACTGATACGGTGGGCACGCTATGGATTAGAGTGGCATGGCAAGCAGGAAATGGTGCATATTTAATGAGGAGCAGTGACGCAGAGGGCAACATCGGCATTAGTCTCACACAGGACAGAGGACTCATTTCTTTTTTAGTATTTTATAGATACTTTTGAAATATGAGGTTCTATCTCAGATATACTCAACCACTGGGCTGGCGGCCCACGGGTGAACCTCAGAGCGCCATCTAGTGGGCCGCGGAGATACTGCCAAAAGGTTAGATGACATTTAAGTTTTGGTAATTTATAAAGCTAGTTATTTTGTGTCTAAATGTGCACAAGAATCCACATAAATAAAAAAAACAGTATATACAACAAAGCATGATTTCAATGACCAGTTAAGTTTGAATATCACCACGCCAACCACGACACATCATCAGGTAGACACAAACGTGTTTTGCAACCGTTAGCTAGCTAACGTTCCCTCGGATGCAGCGGCACAAAATGGATAATTTATGTGAAACAAAAGAGTTACGAGGGAGACAACTTGCGCCAGTAAAAGCGTGGTGAGGAAATATGATATATATATATATATATATATATATATATATATATTATAAATTCGGATTCAGAACGTTAGGCAGTGATGGGTTAGGTTAAGCAGCATAACACCTATTTAGGTCATTACAGCTGACAGTGAAATAACACATATTTACAGCCCAGTTATTACTTTTTTTACATATTATGTTTACTTTTCATTTCTTCGGGACGGTGGTCCTCGAAATTGTCTTGACAATTTGAATAGGGTGTTAAGTTACAAAAGGTTCTATCTGATGCAAAACCTAAAAAAAAGTTGTGTTGATGTGCTTGCAAAAACATACATACCGTCGCAGAAAAATACAGACAATGTTGGAGACACAGTATTGTTTTGGCCTGTATTATAATTCTCACATTCTTCCATTGTTTTGTGCAAGACTAACCTGAACTCAGGACAGCCCTGAGCCTGCTTGCAGCTTTCACGAGTGTACCCAGCAGTCTGGCCGACCCCTCCTCTGTCCTCTGTGTCGCCCTTACACTCTTGTCGACACAGCTATATTGCCCCGACAGCTCTGCCTGCTACACCCAGGCCCCGGCCCTTCACCTCCACCCCACTCAGTTTTTCCAGCCCCAGCTCCAAAGCTCCCTCTCAGGTGCAAAAACAGTTGGAATTAGTCAACAGGCTCTCTGCTAATTGAGGTTGGAAAATATTGTATCAATCCCAGCGGAGCAGGGGCATGGAACAGCTGAGGGAAGAGGAGAGAGGGAGGAGGACTGGGAGAGATGAGAGAGCTGGATAGGGTTGAAGGGAGATATAGAAATATGCAAAAAAGAAATGGTAAATAAATGCATTTCTGTTGATCAGTCTTGCCTTATGCTTTGTGAGGAAAATCTGATAGTATGACATGCAAAAATCATCAGATCTTACTGAAGGACAGATAAGAGATTAAATGCCCATTGAGCAATGAAATTCAAAACTTTCATCCGCATCAGACAGGACAGGCTGAAAGTGTATCAGTTCCATCTCCAAACTGTTCTGAGAAAAATGTCCTGCCTTGTGATCACTCAAGCAGAAATATACACAAACGTACACTCAAAAACACAAACACACACACACACACACACTAAAGTTTCAGGTATCTGCATCCTTAAATTTGTTTTCATAATCAAGCAAGTTTTACGCTTACCCGACCTTCAATGCGTTTGTTAATCAAACCAGAGAGATACAAATCTGACGAGATATACGTGACTAGACTATTATCTGACTACAGCCTTTGAAACCGCACGCTCTAAATATAGATCCACCTCCAACTATCATCAAGGTTTCTAAATATAACTTTGAAACAGCCACAAGAAGAAACAATCTTCAGTACTTTGAGGGGCCGAAGGGGGGGGGCCCCGACATGTTTTTCTTTTGACCTATGGCAGAGCAGAAAATGACCGAGGGGAAAAACACACCCGAGTGTTTACAAAAGCTCCAGAGGCAGGTACGCATCATATCCTGTCCTGGGTCATCGGTCATTGCCTGCTAATTAGACAGTGCTTCAGCACAACAGCTGTGTGGGCACGCCCAGCAACCGCTTCATGATCAATTGCAACAGCAAATCATAAAGCTAAGTGGAGCAGTAGGAAAATAGAGAGTAGAGAACCAGGGGAATATGCTCCTGAGTCAAATTCAGTCAACATGTGATGGCTAATCGAAATCAAATGGCTTTAAGAACAAGCTTGTTTTTCTATTTTTCCCCCTTTTTTTTTTTACAATTAAAGTTTTTTTGAATGCCGCACTGCATATATTTAATTTCATGTTGCGTTTTTTTCATCTCATTTTAAAGGATAGACTGTTACATTTTGGGTGTGTGTGGCTGAAGGCTTCAAAGGTTTTTGCAGCCTCCAGGTAGTGACAGCCCGTTCACCCTTAGGAAATAAGGTCACCTCACCACGCCGCTAGAATCACAGGAGTCACCGAGGCCAGACAAGCTCCATTCGCTCTCTACAGCCGGGCAACTCTCTCAGCCAGGGTGTGTTGTGTTTACCAAATTTCCCCTTGGTGTGCAACATCTTGCCGTTTGAAGTGAGAGTTTTCCTAGTTCATGAGTGTATTTGACTTGGACGGGACCCATGGGAAGAAAATCTTCCACCCTGCTGAAAGATGTTGTGGAAATTATTCAAACTTGTTTTAGACAGGGGAAACTGTCACTCGCCAAGGAGAGGCTGAATTTGAAAATGGGGAAAGACAGGACGAGTGCTGCAGACAGATGACTAAATACACCTAAAAGGTTTGACTAGTTAGACAGCGATGAACATTTGTCCCGCACACACAGTAGTAAAATAAAGATGAGAGGGAGGAAGAGTTCGTATCCGAAAATCTGTTTAATTTATGGGCTCAACTGAACTTAAGTGTGGGAGTTATTACTAATTTAATGAAACCTCATACACAGGACATAGTATCGTTATGTACCACTTGTGAACATTCCTATACATTAAAGTACTCTCAAGCTCTTATTAAGTACTTACCATTGTATTATACTGAAGCAGAAGACACCTAAAGTCAAAATGAAATTAAAAATGTCTCTTCAACCCTTTTAGATCACATCCCTGGTCATATTGTGCAAGAGAAATACAAAAGAAAAACAATTTCTTTGTATTTTTTATATCAAAATCCAATTATCTTTTTTTCCTGTTAAACAAAATATGACGTGTACTTGAGTGAGTTAGTACCGATCGATTTCAAACAATAATATCGTGACATCCATCCATCAATAAATCTGCAACTTTTTTAGCGTCCAATCAAATTGGAAGGATTTGATTTAAATCCCTCTTTTATCTGTACACCTCTCAAATGTTCTGTTTCACTGGAGAATACGTCACAGTACAGAAGCTAAAGACACTCTAACCTTCGTTTCACTTGGATTTATAAATAATTTTAAATTAGAGTTTATCCATGCATAAAAATCTCTGTTCTTCTTTAAATAAAACTATTCTCCATCATCAGCTCATGTGTTATCTAGGCTGCAATTAAGGGACAATCACATACACATGCCAAAAGGGACAGACATTACAAAATGTCTGTTGCGTGCCGTCTGCCATTTTAAAGGTGTAAGAACGTTTATTCTGTCCTGGGCATTCTGAATCCTTACCATGACTCACCACTAATTCTTGTAGAGCTCAGACTGGGATGTGTGACTGGATCAACAGCACCGGGGGCTGGAGGGGCTAAAGAGGGAAGCACCTGGCCGAAAGAAGCGCTTTGGTGTTTTGAATCGGGAGAATACACATGTTAATGAGGCTAGGAGAAGGGCTGGGGCGTGCTCTGCCCAGTATTGAGGTGGAAATTAAAGGCTAGAGGAGTGCTGGAGCGTTTCCCGTTGCTCATTAGGCATTATGTAAGGTTTCCTCCGGGTCGTCTCAACTGAGAGCGGGATTCGTGGACAGTTTGGATGCCAACAGGAGGGTAAAATCCCACGAATCATGCATTTATTATCCCTTCAATAAGGACAGTGCATGGCCTCGGCCTGTGGGAGACAAATGAAAATCGACCCTTTGCCAAATGTGTCTTGTATCAAAAGGCCGAAAGCTAAATAAAACATCACTGGCACACGCATGCATGTTAAACGTGCATGTCAAATCGGTCTCTCTCTCTCACACACACACACACACACACACACACACACACACACACACACACACACACACACACACACACACACACACACACACACACACACACACACTAACTGTCCTGGGAACATTGCAGGACAAGAGTGTCAGTGTCACCCTAATTAGCCGAGGACCCCTGGTTTCTGCCACCAGGGTTTGATATCATGAATGGGCTCTGGAAATGTAGCAATTAGTAGCTAACAACCTTTAGCAGTCTGGCTCTGGCTCCTTTCTGGGATTTACTGGGTTCATCAGCAGGTTTATAGAGTCTGACTTTGGCTCCAGCAGCCAATTCCTTTATAGCATCCCACAGCTCGGGACATCCTGTGGGTGTGAAGGGAACACAAAAGAGAAGACTTCACAGTGCCAGTTAGCAGCTACTTGGATCTTAAGGCCATTGATAAAAGGTGTTTGCACTGAAGTTCTGAAAAGCTTCTTTAAAGCGGAGAAGGACACTGAATACAAGGTTCAAGTATATCCATTTCTAAATACTTGAAGGAAGAACTAGTGTGAGCATCAGTAAATTATTTAAGAGTGTAATAGAGCAAAATTTAGGTTTGACTCCTTAAATATTATTTGGGCCAGAAAAATAAGCATTATACTTCTATTTTCCGTCTTTTTCCCCCCGAGAACGGACAGATTTTTTGCCATCCAAAAACTACTCCCTCAATGATTTAGGTGCTTTATACATTATTGTAATGAGCCACGATTAATCATGGTTCAGCAATGCAACGTTGAACATGGTCACAGCCTGGCAGTAAGTTTTTTAAATGGGGGTAAAGAGTTTGGCCTTTCCCTCATTTAGAATACATTAGCACTGTTATTACTCTGTGCTTTTTTTTTTTTTTTTTCTTGTGAAAGGTGTAAAATTAGTTTTAATTAGATCAGATGGGAACAGTCGGCCAGCTAGTCTTACTCATGCAACAACACGTTTGAAATCTTTCGCCAAAGGAAATTCTCACCAAGGAGCGGCCGCCACTCACATCTCGGACCCTACACACACACACACACACACACACACACACACACACACACACACACACACACACACACACACACACACACACACACACACACACACACACACACACACACATGCAGTGACATAATCAGCCCATTCAGCCAGGGGAGAAAGGTCTTACCTCAACCTCAGATAGACCAAGACAGATTAATGGTTTTGTTTTGACCCTTCCAATAAAGCCTCTCACCTCCCTGCTCGAACTGAACCAGACATCATGTCTTGGAAGGCGTTTAACCACTGGCCCAGGAATAAAAAAGCTGTAAGAGAACCCCTGGTAGACGTGTGGGGGGAAAAACAACTTGGCATCCCTAAATACATCTACGGCTGGCTGGCTAAAGCTACAGGAGTTTAAAGGTGCTCAGATTTAACTTAAAATCCCAAGGAGTCCGAGACTAGGAAGCAATAATAGCTGGAATGTAGTGCACCTGTTGCCCTTAAGACATATATCTTTCTTTCTAGGATTTGGTCCAAATCATAAAGGAAGCAATAAGAAGCTGTAAAAATCTGGCGTTTCTTTCTCAAAGGTGACATTCAGGTAAATCTGGGTCTCCTTGCCCTTTTTTTTTTTTTTTTTTTTTTCGTGAAGCTTTAAGCCAGCACATGGGAGCTCCGTGGTCTTTCAATAGACTTTAATCTCAGCCACAAACCACTCACACACGCAAGCATAGCAACCACAACCTGCTCAGCAATTTGTGTAGTTAAATATTGACTTGCTGTCAGGCAACAATGTCATAAAAAATCTAGTTTACAGCTCCTGGCAATGTGTAATAGACTGGAAATCTGTTTAATAATGACACCTCTGTGGAGAAAAAGCGGAGCTGCATCCCAATGAAGATCATAACTGGAAATGACACATTTACTGTATTTAACTTGTCACACTAAACTGTGCAGCAAATAAGATACTGATCACCAGAAAGCCTGTGATGATGCAACATTTCTTATCATGCAGACACTACATCATGTATTTCTTTGCAAGTTCTGATTATTTGAATCAGTTTTAAACAAGACTACAAGAGTCTACAGCCATGCTTGCTGCTCTGTGAGCGAAGATAAACAGGTTGTGATGCTAAAAGAAAAGTCAGGGGATCACCGATGTCATTATGATTTATCCTCTGGGGAACATGAATGTTTGTACCAAAATGTTGCGCCCATCTCTCTAATTGATGATGAGATATTTCATCAAATAAGTGAAAACGTTGACCTTCTGGTGGGGCTAGAAGAAAAGTCACAAGTCAGTATACATCCTCTGGGCACCATGAATGTCTTGACAGAATTGAATGGCAATCCATCCAATAGTTGTAAGAAAGTATATTTACATTTTACACACAACTACGCATATTTTTAACAGATACTATGCATCTAACGACCTTTTAACATCAAGCCATCACTGACATGTGCAAAATTGACACTTGAGGCCTGCAAAGAGGCTCAAAGTTTGAAGCTTAGTGCTTCTGACCAAGCTGTGTTATTTGACGCATTTGTGTGAGAATGTGTTTGACATTTCAATCAAAAATGAAAATGGCATTAGGAGAAGTCAGCAGGATTTATCCTCTGGGGACCATGAATATCTGTAAAAACGTTAATGACAGTCCTTCCAATAGTTTCTGAGGTATTTCAGTCTGGACCAAAGTGGTGAGCCAACAGGCGTTGACATCCCGAGATCTGTGACGCTAGCTTGGCTAAAAAAGTTTACCAGACATTATGAGACCATGAATATGGAAATAGAGCTGAATATAAGTAGCCCCAATGTGAGATTAAAGTGCATCCATTTTGCATTTAAGATGAAGTCCAGTAACAAGAGAGAAGATAATGCATATTTGAAGACAATTCACATACCTGGGTCACAATGCAGACTATAAGGACTCACACCTGGGTGGGAACAGTCTAGAATCTTAAATTGAACCTTACAAAAAAAAATATTTAAAAAAAAAATCACATGAGTTGTCTTTTGTTCTTCTTGAATTTAGATGGCAATTTCATAAAAACAAGAAATGTTGTGACTGTGACGTCAAGATTGAAGCAGTGAAGTCGGTCTGTTCTAAATAACCGTGTTGGAAATACATTTCCTGAGAGTAGGATAATTAATGCAAATGTGGAGGGCTAAAAACAGCAACTTTGATGCAGGTCTGTGCATACCAACAGGTTGAGACCATACAGCGTCTTCTCTCAAATGCATTACACACATCCACCCGTACCTGCTTTTTATCTCTTAGGCCATTTCACTAAATGAACACGAGCAGGATGTGAGTATCGTGTCAGGGCTCTTTGAATGTGTGTGTACATTCTAGAAAGCATGTGCCTGTGTTTATACTTGCGCCATTGCAGGAGCATGAAGTGGACCCTAAACTGAAAAAGATGTGCGTTTGCTCTCCCTAATGGCTAATATGAACCAGACTTTACCTTGCACTCAATTCAGATGCATGCATGTGTGTGTGTGTGTGTGTGTGTGTGTGTGTGTGTGTTTGTGTGCTCGCTGACATGTGCAAGCTTGTGTGCACGAGGGTGTTTTCCCGTCTGGAACCTCCATGCTCCTCATTAGAACACAGAGGGTGGCGAAAGGCATTGCAGGGATATAGCTGAAGTAGGACAGAACGGTCCAAACTATGCATCACTCCTGTGTGGACACAATGAGATCTTAGTCCTGAACGTAGCTTCCTTCTTGCTGAACAGTTACTACAAATTTAATCTGGCTAATTAAAGCCTCTTTCACACATTCAGTTCAATCCTGAAATGATCTAGACATTACCCGGACAACAGACATAAAACGGATTTTACTCTGCAAGCTCCCTAGTAAAATGTCACACACTTGCGGAGAGACAGCAGCTAACTTGTTGCTCTCGCTACCAATAATAGCTTCCCTGTTTCAACAATGCTGAAAAAATATAGCATGCATGATGCAATTTAACAGTGGTGTTGCTCCATCAGGAGACTCTGACCGTAAACAAAGTAAGAGTAGAAGAGCTATGAGTGAGGAAAAGTAATTAACTAACACAATTCTGCTAGCTGCTAGGCTAATATCAGTGTAAAATGCCATAGAAATTACTGGCATTGCTAATGTGAAAAAAAACCCTTTATTTTGTAGATTACAGCACACTTTTATAAGGATTTATGTTTTGTTTTGTAATGTTGTTAACCCCTGTGGTGGGTCAAACAGATACTGGTATTGAAAAGAAACAGCTTGTAATATTATAGACTGTTGTAGTCTGATTTTTGAAAGCACTTTCTAAATAAAAAGGGAGTTCAGATTTATCTGTCTGCTTCTATTAAATTGATGAAAATGTAGTCATGTGCAGTAATATACCAAATTGAGGATGGGATACATGGAGGGGACTCTAAAATCATTGTGCATTGTGTCACACAGGATACATCGTGATTGGATTTAGTCGTTAGGGACAGTGAGATTTGCAGTAGTCTCCTGTTGTGTGCTACATGTGTAAAAGGGAAACAGGGAAAAAGTGAAAGACCATATACTTTGGGCATTGTCCAGAGTGCATATGAGTAAAACTGCTTTAGTTCTCAGAGCTTGAAAAAGCAGACGTAACAACATAACAACATTCTCCCCTATTCATCTATTTTTGAGTGAGTCAGGAAGAAAAGGTTGTGGTTATAATGCGATTTTTTGGCCCATAACTGAGCAGACAGGGAAAATCTTCAAATGCATATGAAACTCTGGGTTTTCATCTCATCATTGCACAGGTAGAAGCTGGTTTGATGTGAACCTCCTGCCCCTTTCTCTCTGTGCTCATTTCTCTTCATATATTTATTTCTATACACATATCTTTCACTATCATCCATTTGATTCTTTCTTTGTATCCGTCTGCCCCTTTTCCACCTATCACCATCCCTCTCTCTCTCCTGCTGTCTCCATTTCCCCGTCTCCTCCCCTGCAGTGGATAGGATTAGGGTCAGGCCCCTTTGGCCAGTGGAGCAAGTGACAGCTCTGACAGGGCCCTGATTTCACTCTTGTGCCTTCTGTCACCTCCCTGTATGCCCATCTCATTTTAATAATGTAAATATGGGGCAGGCTCAGGCCACAGAGAATATTCTGTGTCCTGGTGCTCAGCCACTGGAACCTCGCTGCACACCTGAGTACTTATAGTTGGCAGTATTCTCCAAAGTAACTTGGGTTTTTGAGACTGATGTTGAATACAGAACTACTAGCAAAAAAAACTGTTTTCAGTTTGTTTGAAGGCGTCCAGGGGAAGACAAAAGAACTGGCGGGATAGACAAAGTCCTGATAACATAAATAAATCAAACAGGGAGGGACTCACAAGAGAAAGATTAAACAAAGAATGGCCAAAATTGAAGCCTCAAAGGCCCAGATATCCTGAGTTTAAATCCAAAGTATGGTTCAAGCTCCAAAAACACAGGATCCTGCATTTCCAATAATGCACCTGGATAGTGTCCTTCATTAGATCCAACATTCCTGCTTAATGCCCACTTATTTCAATCATCACTCATCAAATTTGTTATTCTTTTTTAAAAGAAATGAAACCCTCAAGCCTAAAGCGAGAATTGACACAACATCATCAGGGTCATTTTTTCAAACTTTGTGAATCTCCCGCAACAGAACAGCAGTTTTCACAAGGTGAGTAGTACGCTTCATGACAAGTAAAATAAGCTTTGTGAGTGCAATGGGTGAAATGCATCTTTAAAGGCGATGTGCATCTACAGTACTTTTCTATCCATAAAATTTGGGTTAAAATACCTTTAACACAATCATTTAAAATACTTTAGGACATGTGAGGCTTCCATGTTTGTTAGGTTTCCAGCCTACAAATACAGAAAAGGTTCCCAGTTCTGATACAACCTGGAGTTTGACGTGAGCGCTATTTACAACTTAGAAAAGAGTAATAGTGATAAGTTGGATATGACATGAATGCAGCATGAGCGAATACTTGCACAATTGTCACCTGCAAGATTGAAGTTAAATTAGCTGTAGAGGGAGGTCAAAAAGATGCTCAATCTAATCTAAGAATAAAATATTATTTACCAATGTAGGGAGAGATTCACTGTGGTTTAAACTGACAGGGAAGGCTGGTTTGGCTCAGTTGCGAATGCTCTTCAACAACTACCAAGGAAGATGATGGTAGGAAACTGTAAACAAGGCCTTTGTTTTGTCCTGATTATGTTTCCACTCAGAGTGGCTGAGTCTGGTCTGGACAGCCAACCAAACCAGCCACAGATGCAACACAACCAGCTTACTGCAATTTAGTGGCACAGGAGAATGACCTCAGTCTAATGTGGATTGCGCCGTCCCGGCCGCCCCTCCTCTGTACCAAAGTGCAGGAAACTGCAGAAGCCGTGAGTCACAAAGCTCTCAGCGGGCAGATCTGTTTGTAACTATCTGTGAAGCCTTTGATAGCTCGCTGTTCGCTTGTTACGGATGTGATGCATGATTTGGAGGCAGTTTGCCCTCCTTGATTAAAGAAAAAAAGGGCCTCTTGGTCGGTAAGATTGCGGCCCCTCGGTACCACACAGACACAGAGGAGTACACCGTGGGCTTCGTTAACCTTTTTCACCTCCGCCATCCCTCAGCCTCACTTCAACCGACCTCTACCCCTCCACTCGCACACTCCCCCCAGGTCGTCCTCTAGTGTTACCTTTTCCTGGCTGGCTTGCCCCCACCGTGCTTGTAAATTTGGGGTTTGATCAGCGGAGGGTCTTTTCCCGTTTGATTCAGCATCCTGGAGGTCTCTAATGAACTGACTGATGTTCCATTACATACAATCACAGCTTAGCATGTCCAAGGAAGTTAGTGTTCAGTGGAGTAACTACCATGGGGTCCATGCTGACAGGACAAGCAGATACACTAATGACTGTTTGATGGGGACTGTGTGTGTGGTAGAAGAGATCCCAGTACTGCCAGAATCTTTCACCCAATTCTTGCCATTGTTTTTCATTGAACTCTTGTCTTTGTGCTAATATTTAGTGCCTGTTGGTATTACTTTTTGAACATTAAAATTGTTCAAACACTCATACAGCTGAAGAGGCACCCACATGTACACCGATATATCCAGATGTGGGTGGTGATTTTGGAGCATTGGGTCAGTCTGTCTGGGGATAAATCAGACAGACTAATCTGTCCTGTGAGGGGATGGAGGGTAATTGGTCACATTTGACCCCCTGCCCCGCGGACTGTGGGAACGCGGGGCTTTATCTACTAGCGGTAATTGGCAAATGAAACACTTCCGCAAGTCCTCCATTAGATTGTCATCCACCGGTTGGGATTGGGCGAGTCGTGTGTGTGGCCGGCACAAGTTGCCAAGAGGCATTTGCGGGCGGGCGGAGAGTGTGTGCCAGTAGTCTAGAAAAAGGAAAATGGCAGGATGAGGAACTCCCTGTGGCCATCTCTACCACGTTATCAACAGCATCAGCCTTGCGATGCCTGCAGCTTACTGATACAGTGACAGAGCACACATTAACGGTTGTGTGGTTGCAATTACATTTCAGATTTAGGTTTTTGAAGTAGAAATGGTTAATGTAATTCAAATGAAATCTTTGGCCCAAGGCAGGGCTTTTTGTGTGGTGCACAACCAGGCCATGACTGAGTGTTTTAGATTCAGATCATACTCTCAATACGACGGTCGATATGACACATGCCTTGTGTCGAATTTCATTGAATTTTTCTCGTGTTTTATAGTCATTTTTGTGTGATCAATTATCTGGGCAAAGCCGTGCCCACATCAATCGAAAGACGAGTAAAACCAGGGTGGGGAGAGTGAGTTGTGGGGGTTGGTAGGAGGGGTACTAAGAAAAAAAAAAAGGCTAAAGTTACGGTGGTGAGACAATGTCTCTGAGGTCCCATCAAGTGAGCCATTCATAGATGCAGGCCTACCAGTTTGTGGAGCCAGGGAGACACTCCGATAGAGTGGGGCCCAGGGTGGCCTTGTCTTTTTGTCCCAAGCTGACCCCTGCTCTCCCGCCTGGCCTCTGCGCCCCTCACCTGGCCTGTCCCAGCGCACCCGTAACAGGATACCTGTAATTTGCTCTAATGGCCTTTGAAAGACCTGGCTGGGCTAATCCCTGGAGTACTTCTCCCAGCAGCACCGTATGAAAGGGGTGGGGGTAACAGGGCCGATTGCGAGTCCTGAAAGAGGACCGGCCTCTGGATTGTGTGTGAGAGAATGTCACCCCTTGCGGCCGGGGCTGGGGCCGAGGGAGTGCGGGAGTCAGCTTTCAGCAGATCACCACCATGTGGCTTGTTCACATGGCTTTAAAAAAAACAAAAAACTGGGTCCGGCTTGTAGAAGAGAAGATTGTCTCCGCTTTACACCTCCCTCAGTGGCTCCGTCTGGCAGGCAGGGGGAACTGGCCGAAGACCAGCCTGCGCGAACAACTCTGAGAGAGTGCACTTCAAAATCGTTTCCAGATTTGCTTTTGTAATTTGTATTTCTTCATGGATGACATTTGCTCATTCAATAACAGAATAGATTTATATCCCCAGTGCTGCAGAGCTGCAAGAGAAGGAGACATAAAGAGTGAAAGGTTTGACGTGAGTTTCAAGCAAAGTGGCCAATGACCTCGTCAAGGGGACGAGACAGTCATGGATGGACGAGAGAATGTAGGATGTTCCCTTATGTGACCTGCAAAAAAAAAAGGAGCAAAGCTTATGATAATAACAATAATGATAGCGATAAAAAAATAAAACCAATGCCGAACAAAAGGCTAAGGCCATTGAACATGGACAGAGATTAAAAAGACAGGAGGAAAATAATCTTATCCGTCTCATCTTGACTCTCATCCCTCCAGAGATTCTAATGGAATGTGGGAACAGCAAGTGATACGTGGGCAGGGAAGACCAGCCCTCTGCTAGTCTTTTCTCTCCTTTCTTCCTGTCCTTTTCTATCCATCGTCCTTGTTTCTTTGATGGGGCGGGCCACATGCGAGGGAAAGTACTCACAAAAATACGCACACTTGCAGACCGGTCTTTCTTGCGCCCTACTTCCTCAAGGTATAGAAGACATTGTACACAGTCATATTCAAACGGCGGCACACATGCGGTGTGTGTGTGTGTGTGTACAGAGTGATTGAAAGTGACGCCGTGTTTAGACCTGTGAAAGTTCAAGTGTGAGAGAAAAAAGGAAAGCGCAAAAATAATCCTGTTTCTTATTTCCTTTGCTGATACTTTAATTATGTACTTTATACCTTTTGTTTGATCAAACATGAGCAGAGTTGAAGGGATTCCTCACTGTCCATGAATTCAGAGCTAAATTAAGCAGGAGAAACACTGTTCAGACTCCCAGACAGAGTGAGCTCATTTGGACTAAGTTACTCAGCATATTGGTTTGAATGTGCTGCTTCAGGCTGTACTCATCCACTATGTGTACTTATACCTTAGAAAAGTAAGGCACCATAATTCAAATATAACCCACGTAATCAGTGGCCACAACGTACAGGGCTGCCTCTAAGGAAGTCAGGTGATGTAGTATAAAGAGCGACAAATTCCATATAGGAAGTAGATTGGGGTGGATGGATGGGTCAAACAGACACGGGACTTTCACCTTGGAGATCGCTGTTCATGTCTTGTATAAAAAAAAGTCAGTGTTTACTTATTATACAAATTTTTGGGTGCCCAAACACTGCACTGCAGGAGCTTTCATGAGAGTGAATGCTTCTAGATTTTATTATCGTTCTCTCGCTTCTATTGCAAAAAAACCCCTCAAAGTGACAAAAACCTGAGATTTGGAACTGCAGCAGTGTTTTTTTGTGTGTGATATTGTGTGTATGTGTGTGCTAAGTAAGTCCAACCTGGCTCAGCTTGGTGCAGACATATCTCATAGCTGTTAAGGGATGAATAAATCATCCCAGTCCTGGGAGAGTTAATAGGTATGATGCATGTCCGCCGACCTGCTGCAGACAGGCCGGCAGGGAGGGAGAGGAGGGGTGACCCAGGCCGACTGTGAGGCAGAGAGACCAAAAAAAGGTACGAAGGAGGAGATGTGAGGGACAGACGGGGCAGTGAAAGGCACACCGGCAGATGGGAGACAGGAGGAAGGAGAGAAAGACAGGTACAGTCTGTAGGAAGGGAGGGAGGAACTGCCTGTAGATCGACAGCTGCTCTGCAACACACGCTAACAAACACACATAAAATTGCACACACACACACACACACACACACACACACACACACACACACACACACACACACACACACACACACACACACACACACACACACACACACACACACACACACACACACAGCAAAGCACAAATCATCTGCTGGAACAGTAGAGCTCTCAGAGTGGCAGTCACAGCTCCTTTAAAGAGACTGTAAAATGTATATTGCTGTCCAGAACTGGTCGGTCCATTAAACCAAGAAAGTGTATGTATTTTGAGCCTGATCATGACACTTATTCAAACAAAAATAAATGCCATAATTTCATCACTATGTGTGTCCAACATTATGTGACTCAATCGGGGTCTTTTTACATTAATCATAGTGACATCCTGAGAAAACCCTCAACTTTAACCAAAATACTTAAGTCTAACCTCTTTATGAGTAAATCCCAGAATGAAGAGCATAAAGTAGTTTCCACCAACCTTAAAATAAATGTTTCGAATGGACCTGTATAAAACTGAACTAGGTGAAAACTTTTAAATTGGAGAGTAAACCTGCAATGTGCAACTGCTTATAATTTGACAAGTAATATCCTTGGCATGCCTTCAAAAGTCTGAGCACAATTAGTAATATAATCATAGATGACCTAATGTATAATGTTATTTAAGGTATAGGGCAGAAAATCATTGTGGCACTCTAATCAGTCATGTCAAAAGCAGGTACTTTTGCCTTTTAAAGCAGATGTAAAACACCTGCTCTCTTGTTGGGGTGTGGCCAAAAGTGCTCTAAGTTTTTCCTTGTCGAGCCGTCCAGTCTATTGTGTAGAAGTGCACTCAAAACTCAACGTTCAACATTACTGTTGACTATTTGTAATATAAGTGTGCATAAAAAGCACAAAGATGACCACCAAGTTAAAGATGTCCTTTACACTGACTTGGCTGCAGGAGAAGAAATGCAACCTGGTGGAACCAGTCAGCCGGATCTAAAAATTAAGTTTGTTTCGGATTATGTTTGTTTTTGTGGCACAAATCAGATTTTAATCAAAGGCTGCTTAACGAGGAGAGGATAAGATGGATGGCTGGGTCACACACAGGTCTTTCTACCAGGAGACTGGTGTGTGTGTCCCTTGTTGAACCAGAAGTTACTTTTTTTTTCTTTTTACCAAAACGTGATCTAGGGAATTCCTCACCATCTGCTAATCAAGGGCTGTGTGGGATGGATTTGTCCCAGGGGTCAAAAGTTTGGTTGATAAAGTATACTTTACCAGGAGAGACTCTCTGTCATCCCCTGAAGTCTTGGTTCATCAGGAGGATCATATTTACTCTTTCTTTTGAGTTTGGGTGTGTTTTGTAGATGTGTTGTGATTCGACTCTATCCTCTGGTTTCAACTAATAGTCTGTGTGGGGCTCATCAGTGTTGTTCCTGTCTGTTCCTCCCTTACCTGACCTGGCCCTTTATGATATGAGAGAGGCAAAGGACCATACATATACCCTCTGAAAACATGAAAATGCTCACATTTTCCCTTTCAAGTAGTTCTAAATAGTCCAAGTCCCACCAATAAACCATCCTAAACACCTATAAGGAAAAGAAGGTTGCTGTAGTTCAATTGTCAATATAACTACTAGTATCTAAAGGACGGAGTTCATCTTCACAACAGACAAAGCAGGGCTGCTTCCAAGGATTTTAAATCCTTCTAAGTGAGTGGATATTCAAACTATTTCAGTCCAGAACACTGTGTTTCCCGTAAACCATCTCTACGTTACCGCAGAACTGTCATGTTCCACAACAAATTGAAGATCAGCTTTCATATCCGCCACTTGCTGCAATGAGATCATCACTGATCCAGTATCACACGCCACACAGCAGTGATATTAGATTCTTCTTTCAGTCGCACAAAGAATTTGCCATTATATTTAGTTTAAACACTTTTTTTTTAAATTATATTTTATAATTTATTTTAATGAAGCGTACTTTCACTCAAGTTTAGTACTCAGGTACAAATTCAAGGTACTTTACTTGAATATTTCCATTTTATGAAGCTTTATACTTCTACTCCAATACCCGCAAATATTGTATTTTTTTGTTCTCCACCACATTTGTCCGACAATTAGTTACTTGTCACAATAATTTTCATCCCCTTCCTGTACGGTGAAATTATGAATCTAAAAATTGAAGGATGAAGTGTTCCTTTATGCGTTGAGAACATTCTTAAGCTAAATAAACATTTTTTTTTTAAAAGCCTCTTTGATCAGCTGTAAGATGCAACAGTGCTTTTTTCTGAGGCTGGACTATTTAGAGATATGTGTTTCTAAAAGGACAGCGGTGCTACAAACAAAAGAGCATCTTATAGAATACGCTGCATACTTAACAGTATGTAAAGTAGTTGAAATTAGCACAACCTTAACAAATGTTACATTAACATTAATGCAGCAGTAGTATTAATCCAGAAACATAATTTTACTGCACAATAAGTACTTTTACTTTTCATACTTTATGTCCATTTTGCTGATAATACTTAGTTTATTCAGTAAGGAAGGTTTTTAGTGCAGCTCTTTAACTTGTCGTGGCATATTTTCAGTGTTGTTTTAGTATTTTAACTTAAGTAAAGAATCTAAATACTTCTTCCACCACAGTTTGAAATGAAGGCCACTGACACAGAAGCAGTGTTTCTTGTGCTGACACACTTCTTGCTTTGGATTTGATCAGTCACCACATGCTAAGGGCCATAATAATTTTTTTTGTGGCTCAACATTATGTTTTCAGGGAATAAACAATGGCCTCTGCCCCAAATCAATGTCATGATTATGCTTTATGGACTATTAAATGAAAGGGCATGTGTGCAGTTGTTGCTTGTGTTTCTTGGCTGCTCTTCAGGCTGCAGGTAAAACTAGTCCAAATCAGATTTTGCAAAAAAAAAGTATTTTTATTACCAGCATATTTGGAGAAGTCCCATGAGAACTGACATTTCATGTCTTGGATACACCTAAAAGACTTCAGTACGCTATTATTCAGCTTGTAGCTCGCTAACGTGGCTTGCAAAGATTCAAAGAATATGCACACAAATGTCAAACGCAAAGGCACTTCGTAAATTTTAAATTCCAGTCCGATCAATTTCACAGACATCTTGCCCCCTTTTGTCAATTAATCATAGCCTAAAGTACGCTGTTTTAAGGTATGACTCCTTCAATATCGGTGTAACATTAGGCAATGTTTGACTAGCAAGCGCACACAAGCTTTGACAGTGAAAGCAGAAAATAGCCAGGCAAAAAACAGACAAAGAAATATACTATTTTCATGAGGAACATTTTTGTGTGTGTGTGGTATAGCAGTCGATGAACAGAGAAGATAACGAAGCTGTAAACAACGCTAAAAAGATGACAGTCTCTATTTACCAAACTGACAAAGAAAGTAAACGCAACAGTGGCTTCTCTTAGAAGCGCACATGCTAACGAAACACAAAAATCACTTTGCCTGTGGCGGGATTGTAAAAGGCTATGACTTTGGTTGCTGACACGTTATGAAAGGTCCTTGAAAGCAATACAGACATTATGTTGCACTGAGAGGAAAAGGGGTTGGAGACCCCTGCTGTCTAATAGGTTGTAGTATGTGTCATCTAAACACACCTAAAGGCAAAACGTTGTGGCTAAAGTGGTGAGCCATTAAAGCTTTCTTCTGGCTGCATCCAGAATTTCTGAAATTGCCACAGAATTTCTCTCAAAGAACTCTGTTTCGTTTGCATGTCATTGTGGCCTCAACTTAATGAATCGTGCTAAAGGGGCTTATAGTGCACATTCGTAGGCAGTCATGTTGTTACACTCAGTTGTACACAAGAAAAAGTGATGAAAGTAACCGTGTGAAGAGAGAAAAAGGAGAACTCCCTGTAGGGAACCACCTGCAGAATAGAAAAGCTAAATGTCTCCCTCTTCTTTTTAGTTGTTAAATGATTGTGAGGTATTCTAACAAAAAACATAAAAACAGGTAAATGATGATGAAGAAGTTGTGTTATATTGACAATGAAATGACTGATCACAGAGAAAGTTAGAGGTGATTGCCACATAGCAATACCACAATCCTTCGCTTTGCAACACTTCAGTTTTTCCTGTACACAAGTGGTTTGAAGACTTGACTCTTCTGGAGACAATTTTGGAAAAACTCAGTATTGGGGTGAGAAAATCTGGGAAATAATGGAACAAATTAGTGAAAACGCAAATTTTCAAACTGGCATACATTGGATGTGACTGTCCGATTGTCTTCTCAGAAAATTACAAAAGTTGTTGGATGCAGCCCCCCCTTCCCATTCCAATATTGGATAGGGGTTAGAGACGACAAGCACTTTGTTTGTTTGTGATGGAGGTTTTTAGTGGAAAGACAGAAAAGCCTTAGACCAACTGTAATCTGTATTTGAAAGAAAATGAATGAAAGGTGTAATGTAAATGTCCAAACTTTGTCCTTTATCACAGTGACCAAGCAGAAAATGCAAAGAAACCTAACATGTTACTAATTGGTAAATACATTTTAAGCCCATTGCAAAGAGCAAGAGGCAAATTTCCCCGCTGCGGGACTAATAAAGGATTATCTTATTTTATCTTATCTCTTAAAGCCTTAATTTAAAGTTATGGCCTGAAATGCTCCGCCGTTTTCTGAAGATGTTGATTTGTACCGGATCTAGATACTATGTAAGTTATCCCTTCTCTGATCTCATTGTTTGTCAGAATGTATAAAAGCTGACACCTCCTGTGTTCATTCATGCAGCTCATTCATTAGACTGTAGAATCTGCAGATGCTGAATTAAACTTACAGGAAGATTCGGTGTGCTTTGTTAAACAGAAATTGCCACCACACAGGTTTGCTTGCATATCAATGTACGACATCACCGACAAAGATAATAGAGAGTGTTGTGGTGTCCAAGAGCCAGAGTTGCATAAATATACCAGAACATAACATAACATTTTTTGGGGTGAAAACACAAAAAAATGTGTGCAGGTTACACATATCCCTTATCAAATTAATCAAATGATCTAAGCAAACAAAACTATCCTTCTCCACCAGTCCTTGCTATTCATTTGTTGGTATTATACTGTACATTCAAGGGTTAATGTCCAAGTTTCCATATCACACCACCTGTGATGGCCTCCACTAGAGCGCCTGTTCTCATGGTAATCTCTCAAGGTGTTTAAAGCAATAGTGAGTGATGCAGCCTTTGTCTGCGCTGATACACACAGGCGGCTGCTTCGCCCAGTACCAGACCCTTCGAGGGGGTCATGGCAGATCAAAGGTGCTGGTCACAGCCATTAGGCCCGGCAGCCCAGACCCGACATGAAAAGCTTGTTTTTTGAAAAGGAGGGCAGAAGGAAAAAAAAAACAACAGGGCCCTCCTAGTTTAAAAAGCAAGCAAACTGTGAAATAATTGAAAAGGTATGTCAATCAAGGGCAGGAGCACAGCGGGAACTCCGAGATTCCCAGGCTCCGCTCTGGTCGAGCACTGAGCCATGGAGGGCTGCTCAAGGGGGCAACCCCAAGAAATTAAAGACCTGAGAAAAGGAATAAAAAGAAGACGGGAGGAAAGGAGCAGAAAAATCTCTTTTCCTCACTCTCTCTTTGCTCGCTCTTTCACTCTTTTCTGCTTCAAATTTGTGATGAAAGGAACCATTTTGCCACACTTTGCAGAGCCCCCATTCAAAACGCTTGGTCATTAATAAGATCTTGTCCAGCTCTTCACCTCTCAGGTGAGCAACAAAGACTTATTCGGGGCAGCAGCCATTGGAAGCGCCTGCCCCCACCACCGAAACCCCCCTCTCCATCTTATAACCAGCACCTTCACCCTGTACTCGCTCCCTCCTCCTCCTCCCCCCATACCATGAGTCTGACAAAAGGGAACCCCGTGAGAGTGTCTCTCTCTTTCCTTTCTGCCTTTTTTTTTTTTTTTTTTTTTTTCAAAGTCAGAAAGGGCTTGAATGATCTGACGTTGGGCTAACGTCCAAAAAATGGGGGACGGAAAGAGAAGAAAGAGTAAAAAAAAAAAACTGGGTAAAAGACTTTTTCTATGCTTTTAAAAATCCCATAGAGGGGAAATAAATGGCAAGTCCACAGTTGACTAGACATGTATAGTGCAGGATTTGCTTGTAATGGCAGCTTGAGCTTATTGACAGTCCCAGCCAAAACATGTCAAAGGTTAAGAGATCTTGCCAATTGCAAGTGGGAAGCCAAAAGTACCTTTTTCATGAGCTCAATAGGGCCATCAGTTGATACTTGCTCAGCAGAACGCGGAGCAGGAGTGACCTTCGGTTTCCAATGCAACTCAGGAACAAAGAATGAATTTGTCTCCGTTGTTTCTCTCTCTTCTTTCTAATTGTGATATTGTTCAGAAGATTTGAAACTGTTCTTGAATTAAAAATATTCACAGCTTAAAAACACTTTTCTCTAAACACCATCAACTATTTCACTAGAACAAGGATCATTTTTATCAGAGAAAACTATATATTCCTGCCTGTTTTTGTTAAAAGTTCTTTAAAAAGTTACAAAAAAGGGTTTATTTAAAAGAGGATTATCCCCACACTGCACTTAAAATGTTAGATATGTTCAAAGATGGGGCCTATTTGTCCAGCCTAAATTTAAGTTGGTTTGCAGGGGCCGAAAAAATTTGAAATCAATAGTTTTAGGATTTCTTAAGAACCACCAACAATCAAAGATAAATGATAAAAGATAAATGTAATAGTTCCAGTCAAAAAATAATACTTCTAGAAAACTGAATCAATAATTCAGCACATTTTTTCCAGGGACCAAACTTAGCATCCCGCCTTTCCTTCCTATAAAGTGACCTTTGGATTTCAGCAGTTAGGAAAACCCTCTAATAGCTTGAAATACCTCACTCTGATTTCTCAGGCTTTGAACACAATGGAGTGACTTTTCAAAGGGGGGGGGGGACTGCGAGTTATATGGATCTAACTGGTCTTTATAGATGTGTGGTCAAGCGTCCAGAGCCCGAGTGATTCCTCGAGACAATGTGAAATCCCCATTTCATGTGCTCAGATCTTTTGTGTCTGCTGGCTGCTACACCAGCATGTATGAATGAAATGACATGAAGGCTACCTGTGAAACTGGAGGGGAGAAAGAATTAAATGTGCAAAAGAGATTTGTTCAAGTGCTTCACAAAATGATCGGTAACACAAATTTACCCATTGCTCCAGATATTAGCCAGAGGACCCCCTTAAATTTATAAAAAAAAACATTTATTTATGACTATTTTCTAGAACTAATATGTTTTTTCTCATTTTAAACTTTAAACTGTTCACTAACAACTCTTTCCAATGTCTCAGATGTGACAAACATCGCTCCAACACACCTACTGTGCCTGGAACTCAAGCCAGCAAAATAAAGGCAATTACTGCTGGCACCACTTACAGGCACCAGCGGTTTTCATTGGCCTGGACTAATCCCCCATAAATCCTTGCAGCGCTCCAATCACCAAGCCGGGGCCTCGGCTAATTGCATACGAGTCCCTTGCACGCTCCAGGTGCCACCGTAGCACACCCGGTGTTTGTAAACACAGCTCGTAAAGAGGGGGCTGCCATCAAAGTGTTAATGTTTTCCTCGGAGGATCAGAGGCACGGCAGGAATGATAGGGGTGCAGCTGGGCCGGTACCTTGATGGACTCCACCGAGGCATTCCCCCTTCTTCCCTGCAGCTGTGGCGCGCGGGTAGAGGGCTTCATTTACACAGTCCTGTCAGAGAAGAAAGACACTCGACAGGAGTTTGTGTTTGTTTACCTTCCACGTCTTTTCTTTCCTGCTTTTTACTCTTTGTACTTCTTTGTGTCTGCGCCTTGAGTAGATGACCTCACTGGGGATGTTCAGACAGAGCTATACAAAAAAAAAGAAGGCAAAAACAGTTGGAGATAGTTGCGTGTTAAGAATGATGGCAGCAGCAGATTTGTATGTTTTTAAGGTTTTTGGAGCCCTTCAGATGTGCTCGTTGAGAAGAGTCAGCAGAGGCAGGATTGCGTGGATGAACGGGTCAACAAAACATCAGACTTTAACACGAGAGACGATGATGTTCACTTCCCATTTTCAACCAACAGTCGACTTTTTTTTTTAAGCATGACCACAATCGTTCCCAAACCTCAACCAAGTGTTTATTATTGAAACCATGAAAACGAAGCTCCCACAAGCTCAGCAAAGTGGTAATGTTAGACCAAACCACAAGCTCTCTGAAACCCTAACCAAGTACTTATTTTAACCCAAAGCATGATCTTTCCCCCAACTTTACCAAGTCATTTTGGTGCCTAACCAAACCTTTACCATAGTGTCGTCACATCAATACACAGAGATAAGACGGATCTAGCAGACATAGAAATAACGTAATGCTGCTAATAACCACTTAAGATCAGAAAACGCTTCTATGTGTCGTTCTAGAGGGCATGGATAAAAAACCTATTTTGTTAAATTTGAAGGACTTGTTCTGTATTAAGAAAGGCTTGAAAAAGAACCTCCCCTTTAAAGCCTGTTCTAAAACAAATATATTACTCATTATTTCATCCAAAAACATATTAAGTCGAGCCTTTGAGTTCAGATTTACTGTTGAAATCTGGATTTGCACAAATTGGTAGCTTGAAAAAACTGCATAGCAGGGGGATTATTATCTGCGAAACCCCTGGTGTGAGCGTTTATTTTTCATTGCTGGATGGGTTTAACCAGCGAGACTGCGCAGGAACCCGGTCACTGCGGTTGTACAGACTTGCGGTTGTCCAGAAGCAGCTGGATGTTGGTCAGTTGGGTGGCCAGACCAGTGGCCCACTGCTGCTTTTATGACTTCTTCATTTCCTACCAGCTTTGGGTCACCCTGTCCTTCAACACCATGATCTGGTCCTGTGTTTACAGCATCTTTCCAAAGCCAACTATCCCTTAGTCACAAATATCCCTCAGTGCCTACGCTTTGAGCAGCAACATTGCATGTTTTCTTTGCACAGACGTGGTTTCCAGGGGTGTCAAAAGAAGATCCCGCGCCCTGATCAGATAACAGGCCAGATCAGGGCGGTTTTGAGGGTGTAAGTGAGCGGTTTAAGCCAGAAAAAATATCATCCCAAAGGAGAGCTTCATCTCTTGCAATTAGCTGCTATTCAGAACCCTGCAGTGAGCCTTCAGGTCATCTCCAAAACATCTCCCTCGTAGTAGTCATGACAATTCTTGTGTGCCGTTATTTTTTGCATGCAGACAAAAACCAGATCAAGAGTGAGCCACATGGGACTTGTTTGCAATCAGTGCCCAGAGGAAACAATTAACCCACAAGCTTGCCAGCTTTTTTCGTGAGGTGAAGTGAGTTGGAGAGGCGGCTTAAGTGGCCAGCAGACGCAGGGTTTTAGTGTCCCTCAGTAAACAATACTGGGCATCATCAGGGTGGAGTGTCACATCTGGAGTTAGGAGGCTTGAATGGATGCAAGCAGTGAGGCAGAATGACATTATGCAGGCTCAGTGTTTGTATGTGTGTGCTACAGCAGTGCGTGTTGCAAATTTGATGCATCTCAGGGAGACTCTGGTGTATAGATTAAGTTATTCAATTCAGCTTTAATAATTTCCCGCCTTTTGTGATGTGATCAAACGGTAACCTTTTGTTCGAGACGGTCCAAACTCGACTGGTCTTCTCACAAAGGGAGCTCTTTCCAGCCATTGTGCATGTCATGTGTATCTGTGTGTTTTTTTTTCTCTTGTCTTGGGCTCTATCCCCCCCCACCCCCACCCCCACCCCGCCCCACCTTTCCCAAGCATATGGCTGTCTGGTATTCTAATCGCTAATGATAGAGTGGCTTTTGATGGGGAAACTCCCAAAGCTAGATGTTTCTAACCCAGACTCTTGTTCCCTCTTTTATTTTTTCAGGCCTGATGGAAATCCGATCCGTCAGTGTGGGAGTTGTTGCCATCAAATCTGTCAGCACCGGGCTGTACTTAGCTATGTCCAAGAAAGGCACGCTCTTTGGATCGGTGCGTATACAACCCCGGCAACATTGTTTCTGCAGGTCAAGGTGGGAGGGCTGGGAAAGGGAGGAGGGTGGTGAGGGTAGGCGGGGGGGGGGTATATATGTATAGGGGTCCCAAATGAGTGCCTACCCAAACATGCTTGATTCTGCAGCAATAAAGGGAATCCTCAGCTGGAAAGTCCAGAGTAAGGGTCAGAGAGTCGCAATCAATCATGTCTGTACACCTGGGCCACGGCTGATGATACCTGCAGCTTGAGTTGGCTTGTTCCACTGTCAAAATAAATAGCAGAGAGAAGACACCAGACCAGCAATGACAAAAAAGCCAGCTGGGCTCCTTTAAAAGGTCTTCGCGTGCCATCTGCCAATTGATGTTTCGCACAGCGAGCTTTCAAAAGGAATCACCTGTCTTTGTTATAACAAGCCACACATCAGACCTGAGGTGTGTGGTGTCTAGCTCATGTATTTACATCTTGGATAAAGGAGGAATAAGGGACAAGCAATCAGTCAGCAGCAGTGATAAGAGAAGTGCCTTCAACAAGCAGACACAGTAAATAAGATATAAACAGATCTGAAGATCCGAGTCCTGAAAGCTCCCATAATAACAAAAAGGCAGGTGAATCACGCCAGGCTCGTACTATCCTGATGCTATCACAGACAGGGCCTCATTATGGCCGTGTGATTACGATCTGGAAAAGGGAATGCAGCAGAACCTCTTGTCACTACAATATCTTTCAAGACTAACTGATAAGGAGTGGTAACCACCCATGAAAAAGTGGCTTTGCTTACGATTGGATTACCTTCACAGATGAATATAACTAAAGACAAAGCTCTTAACTTCAATAGAATAGAGATAGCGATTTTGATAGAACATTCAATTTTGAAAAAATAATGTTTTATTTACAACTTTCTATTTATTTTGAGTAAATTACTAGTTCTGCTTACCCAAATTATTCTCAATTTTTTTTTTATGTGTAGTATTTTGGGGGGTTTGAGCTTTGTTCCTGCAACTGAAACCATTAGAATATAGGACATTAAGACATAAGACATTAAAATAGCAATATTTAATTCCAGTAACAATGTGCCAGTTTTCAGGATATTTCACAGACGTTTTCAGTGATTGGTCCAAATGAAGTTTTGGGGCCTGTAACTTATTGCAAGTAACCAGAACATTGTTTCTGGAAGGACATGTTGCTTTGAGGTTTTATTTCTTGAAAGATTTAAGCAGCACAAACGAAATTCCACTTACATAAACTCTATTAGGTTGATGGAAAATAAGTTTTAGAGGTCGGATATCTTGAAACTCCAATATAGAGATTTGGTTGAACCAAGCCCTTAATTCTAGACTAAAAACTACCATTTATGAACTCAAAAAGACAAACCAGCTTAATACTTGATGCAAAAACACTATGAACTACAAACACATTCAGAATCTTTTACTGCATCAACAGACATTAACCTTTGTGCACTTCTTGGAAGCTGGCCTAATCCAGCGCTGCAGGAATAGCCTCTTAAACCTCTCTGTCTCCCTTCCCTCTGATCACAGGTGAAGTACAACCCGAGCTGCAAGTTCAAAGAGCGCATTGAGGAGAACGGCTACAACACCTACGCCTCCCTCCGTTGGAAGCACAGCGGCAGGCAGATGTTTGTTTCGCTGAACGGACGGGGGAAGCCGCGGCGAGGTCACAAGGCTCGACGGAGACACCCGTCCACTCATTTCCTGCCGATGCTGCCCTCCTAGCTGCACCAAGTCTGAACTCTGACCTTACTGGCTTACCTGCCTCCTCACACTAGTGATGATCTAGCCGTGATGGCAATCTGTATTTTTATTACTCCATCCTCCTGTCACATAAATGTACATTTGTTGAGGGCTGTAACAATTGTAGATTTAGTATAATATGTACTTTTAAGTTATTTTCTCTAATGATGTTCAGTAATACAGTAAATATACAGTAGAATTATACTTTATCCAGGCATCTGTCTGGATACAGTATCGGTCTGTGTGTCTGAACTGCATGTATAAGGGATGTTGGGGAGACTTCAAGAGGCTGTAAGAGGACTGAAAAGGGACAGCAAGGCTATTCTAAATGCTCCACTAATTAAGAACGGAAGCATATGATAGAGAAAAAGGATATTTCTATTTCAAGTTTCACAATTAAAACATAAAAATTGAAATAGCTACAATCAGGGCCATAGCTACCATAAATGACACTGATGTTCTCACTATTTTGAGTGGTTTGGTTCACACTCTACAATTAAATTTAACAATGTATCATACCATGTTAAACACATTTACCATCTTCATCACCGCCATTTCACATTTGAGAAATTGAAAAATGATTTTTTGGGGGCGTCTCAAATGTGAAAAATAAAACATAATGTAAAAAATAACAAGATTCCATGTGCAAAAGCGTTTCACATATGAAAAATTCACATATACTGGTAAATGGTTTTATCACATGTAAAACAGAATAGCAGAAGGTTTCACATGTGATATTTTTTATAAGGCTTGATCTGACTACTCTTAGGCCAACGGAAATAAATAAATAAATAAATAAAAAACAAATAGGTATCTATCCACCAGAAATTAATTTATGTGGAGAAAAGTGGTGAGGATTTACATAATTATAATCTCTATACACAGATGTACGTATTAATATACAGAAAGCATTGCATGAAATGCAATCTCGGAACCCACCAGCTGTCGTCTGGCGGTGATCTAGCTTTTTATTGGCTTAAAATTAGCTTGTTAACGGGCTACTTGTGAAACAATCCGGTCGAACACAACGTCCCTCAACTTAAGTCCTGCACCTCAAGTTGCTAATTGGAGTGTTAACAATGAACCAGAGAGCAAATAATGAATTAACAATTGGGGGGACTTGGACTCATGCCCTCAGTAAATTTAAAATCCTGGCTATGGCCCTGCTGCAAATCCAACATCCTCACTGTTTCTTGGGATAAACTGTACTGACACTACTGGATACGAGACACTGATCTGCACCTGAACTGTGCAGACAAGATGAAAATCTCTACTGATTTAAACACATTGATAAATGAACTGTTCTGTCTGTATATGTCTACGTATGACAAGAACACTAAGCTAACTACTGGGATAACATGCTGGATTTTCTGAGATGACCTTTGTATGTTTGCGCATGCTTCTGTCCGACTGCTTCTCCCATTCCACAACCCACAGCTAATAGAGTAGGAATCAGTATCAGAAAAAAAAAAAGTCTCATCTAGTCTCTGATTCTTGGTCCTTAGTTCAGTTGTGAAATTAAAAAAATGTACGTTTTGAGTCATTTAATGCATTTTAGCAGACATAGAAGCAACTTCATTAATTTTGTACACAGTAGTAAAGGGTTATTACATACTGCCTCTCTCTCTTAAGTCTTGCTAACATTTTCTCAACAAGGCTGTTGCTAATAGAACATTTAATATATTTAAAACATTTTGTACTCTTTAACTGTTTGAAGTTGATGTGTATTGTTATTGTCTACTTTTTGTGTTGGATTGTAGTCATACTGTTTAAGAAAATAAGGGATAAAAAAAGTAATCAAGTCCATATTCAGCTCATTTTATATGGTATTACTACTGGATATCGGTACACTTGTGATCCACTTATCATAAACAGCTGTCAGTTCTCTAGGCCAGTAATAGTAGGTTGTATATAAGGCCAAAGTCTCAGAACAAACAGTCTTTAGATTCATTTCAGCAAAGTAAAATTCATTTGAGTGCCTTGGTCCATGCTGAGTTTGGTAAACTTCAATAAAAAATGTGGATAAACCATGAGTCATGGCTCACTCCCTTGCGCTACACTAGCAAGCCGTTTGCAAATCATCTCTCCCAAAATGGCGTTTTAATCTTGTCTCATGCATGACACTGGTTGTTAAGTGTTGGTAACATCTCCATCAGAGCTCTCCAGCATAATCCCCCTCCTCATCATAATCATGACAAAACTCACAGCAGGAGAGGCGTTGATGTGGAGGACCTCCCCGTGTCTGATGAAAGCTCCGCAGTTATGAACTATGCACCCGAGCATCAAGGTCATTTACACACACAGACGAGCCCTCCAGTGGCACAGGAGGCCACTCGGGCCCTTTCAGCGAGCAGAAAGGAGAGTCGGGGATGAATAGTGGCTGTTTGGGGTGAATAAAGGCCAACCTTTCAGCCTGTCATAATGTGAGATTACTGTGACGGGGGTACATGTCTGGTCAGGATGGCGTGAAGTCACACTGTAGCTCAGCTCCAAAGGTCTGGGTGCAGCACACAAATATCAGTATGGGGGGTCTGGCGGTACTGTTGCCATGCAAATGTCTTTGTCCTCAGCTGTGCACCCTTGAGGGATTGTTGCATTTTGAAAAGAAAAAGACTACTTGTAATTGTTACCTTTGTTGCTGCTGTATATTAACTGTAAAATATAGATCTGTCATTTGAAGGAAAAGTATGAAATATTGGAATACATGCTTATCCACTTTCTTGCCCAGGGTTAGATGACATCGATACCATTTTCATGTCTGTACGTTTAAAATGGAGCTCCCAACAGCAGACAGCTAACTCAGCTTAGCATAAAGACTGGAAAAAGGCGGGAAACAGCTAGTCAGTGTCTGTCCAAAGGTCACAAAATCAGCCTACCAACACATCTTAAGTTCACTATTCAAAACGCATCTAGTTTGTCTTACCAAAAGCCAAAAGTATAAAAATGTACAGTTGCCGTGCAACCAGCGGAGACCTTAAACGGCAAGTTCTAATTTTTACATTTCGTTTTTGTACAAGCTAGCAAGCTTGCAGTACTACAATGTTTCCAGTGTTTGTGCTACAACAGCGAAAAATATATATCATGTTATGATATATATTCTTCGCTGTTTTTGCTTTCTTTTGTCAGAAAAAAATATACAGCTGTGCAGAATACAGTACATTTCAGTTTTACAGGTATCTCTGAACGTACGATTTGTATCCACAGACACACTTAAACATGCACGGCACAAAGCAATCCCATTTTCTGCCTGCTCTCTCGATTGACTCGCCTCTTTGCCAGTTTTATCCGTCCACCTTTTCTCCTCTACCTCTCCTCTCTCCTTTTTTTAATCGTCCAAGAATCTCCCCTTTCTTCTTGGCCTGAGGGTGCGACTGGCTGTTGGTGCCAGATCCAGGGACACCAAATGGGAGCTGTAATTATCATTGCTGCACCACTGTCCTGTCAGTGTGCTCGCCAGCAAAACAAGAGGGATCCTTTGGAAGTCCTGATCAAAAGCTTTGGCCTTTGATCATGAAGGCAAAAGGGGAAAAAAACCAAACACTGTGCAAAATCAACGAGGAATGTCCCAAAGAGAGCGCGGGAGAATGGAAATGACAGCCATCCAGAAGACGTCCTCAGCTCCTCCTCTGCCATGATGTGTTGATTTCTAGAGCCCAGGTGTTGTTTGATCTGATTGGGGTAAACAGAGGGCCGAGAGAGTGAGTCATGCGATGATGATGTTGATGCTAAAGTGTCCATCAGATAGCACCTGGTAGGCCGCGTCATGTCTTTATGTTTCTGCACAGGCCTCTTACGCAATATGAATTTGTCTTGAAATGTCTGCCCACTTAAGACATCACAAAGCGCATCACGTCTTCACATCAGCACATGCATTGACACAGTGCTTGGATGAAGGTAATTCTGCATGACCCGATAAAAGTAGAGAATGTTACATTGACTGCTTCGAAAATTAATCCGCAGCTGAGTGACAGAATAAAAAAGCAATAATAAAAGCCCATTTTGAGGGGCCTTAGCCAAAATCTACAGGGGCACAAGTCATGCTGCTTCAGCGACAACAAACCACAGCCTCTGGAACCTTTGAAACCCTGTGTGGTCATTTTCTCTCACAGTGACTGAAAAGAACTGTGGTGGGTGGGAAAGAAAAAAAAGAGCCCCTCGCCACTCATAATACCAATCTTATGTATGTAGACGAAAATGGGGAGGGATGGGAGGGGTTGTGGGGTGGCAGACGGACTAAGGCACAATTTTAAAGCGCTTATTGAATTGCCATTACAGCTCCTGAGACTAATTGTGGCTGTTGTGTGTCTCTCGGTGGCCTAGGGGGCTCTGGAGTGGCCCTGTATGCTCTTACTCAGTGGGGTTTTCAGACCGAGTGGCCCTGAAAGAGAACAGGACCACCGTAGATCAATGGCAAACCTTTCACTCTTTCACAGGCCCTCGCTAATCCTTCTCATTTGTCTGCCATTTGTTGAGGCACATTCACAGCTCCCTGAATTTAGGATTAGGCCTTGTTTTGTTACAAAAACAGCCCAAGTTATAATGCTGAATAGATGGACTAAAGGGTGGACGACGGATGAGTGTGTATGTGAGTTTGTGAGCATGTATGTGTGTGTGTGTGGTTATCAGGTATACACTACATACATGTATGTTTGACCGAATTCATGAGAGAGCAGAACCTATTCAGGATTTTGTCTTAAATCCCATTTCATGACATAAACAATGCAAAAAATATAGTTTGTAGTCCTCTTTTCGATGGTTTAGTTGTGGCTTTAATGTTCACACAGCAATAAAGATCTTAAAATTTGCAGAATCGTTCTTAACACTGTATATTAAGTGGTATATTATGTGGGACTAGAGGTGGCAATTTGAATTAAAAATTTCCAATCTTCTGGACACAAGTGGGTGTATCATTATTTAGTGTTCAGACAGAACATAAGGTGTATTTTAGAAAAGGCCCGATTGCATGCAAGGTCAATAAAAAGGTGCAAAATTGGCCAGAAATTATGTTTGAATATACGTTCTTATACAATATTCAAACTATTAGAATATCTATTTTTGCACATTATGCTCATGACACCGAGTCCTAACTAACTGCGAAAGACAAATATGTAATTTCCAGTACCACTATATTAAATGTGTTCTCTTGTCTTTTTTTTTTTAATTCAAAAACATATTTGAATTTAGAAAATTCTTTGACAGCCGTAGTGCAAACCGAGGGAAAGATAAATCCACGCAAGGTGAAAATATTCCAGAAAATCTGCGCTTAGAAAAATAGGAGATAAACTCATCCAAAAGGTCTAAGAAATTAATTTACAGTTAAGCTCAGTTTATACTCGCTGTATGGATCACGGCACGAGCCAAACGCGCCAGAAAATGATATGCCTGCACGTTGTGGTGGAGCTTTTGCATGAGGAAATTCTATCTAACTGGACTTCGTTACATTTTGGGACGTCGTAAAATTTGGTTTTGCTTTCGGAAGCTTTTTCTTTAAAAATGAATTGTGTTGTTACACCATTGTATAAATTTGAAGGGAATTGAACAAAATAGGGTAGGTGTAATAAGTTAAGGCTAAAGCCTATACCTTTTCAGTCAGCATGTCACCATTTCAAAAGCAATTACTTAACTAAACTAAACTTACTCTTAAAACGTTATTTTTCATAGATACCAAATATGTCATGCTATAGATATAAATGTGCATTCATTCATTCGAACACATATAGACTCCTACTTGATGCAATGGCACAAATTGGGTGAACTTTAGAGGGCATGAACTGAAATATCAGAGTTAAAGAGTTTTTAACTGTTCCGCATGCTGTCTTTTTCACTGTCCTGAGTCTCCTTTTGAAAATAAATATTTAATAAGAAAGAAGGAAAGCATGAAGAAATTGATTCATCACAGTCAAATACCTGCAAAGGAAATGCAATTTCATTTAAGTTGCAATGATTCCCTTTGAAGCCTAGAGTTTTGTCCTCACTGTGCTCCGTCTGAACCCGAGAGTGTGCTCGGACAGTCTTGGCAGCCTGCAGCAGAGCCATCAGACTGAGGCCTTCTCATCACTGACTGGATTAGTGCTCATGTCTGAAGCCACTTACTGGACATTAGACGGGGCTGCTGAGTGGCACATGCGCCACATTTCCCCTAAAGCCCTGCCATGCCACGCCGCAGGTATGTGGGGCCGACCGGCCAAACCCCATGTCGGGCATTCTCTGGATGCCTGCAGCCGTGCCAGACACCGGGGGACGAGGTGAAGAGGTGGACGGAGGGATGATTGTGTGAATCAGAATGGATGAGAGGAAAAATAACCAAAGTAAATTATGTTGTTCTCATATGGGCGGATAAACTGAAATTACTATTGTATTAGCAAGATGTACTGAGGATGAAAATGAGAATTATTTGTTGGGTTGAAAGTGAGGGAGAGACAGAGTGAAGGCATAAGGCGATACAGTGTGTGGATGTGTGGTGACATAAGATTATACTGTTGTATTGGTGGCGGAAGGGCCAAAAACATTTTCAGTTTCATATCTCCAGCACCAAATTATGGTCTCAAAAACGACAATTAAAAAGAATAGAAATGTGAATATTCCCTTTCAGGCCGAGAGTTAAACAAGGAGGTTAATACCTCTGTCTTGTCTGCACAGCAAATATGAAACCAGAGCCAGCAAATGGTTAGCTTAGCATAGCATAGAGCCTTGAAACAGGGCTTAACAGCTAGTCTGGCTCCATGCAAAAGTTAAAAAAATCCACCTACAAGCACCTCTTAAACTCCCTAATGTAGTAAAAATGTAGTTATATAGACAGGTGTGAAAACGGCAAGGGGTTTAGTTGCTGAAACTATTTCTTGGCCTGGAGCTTGAAGTTTCTACGTGATGTTGCCAAGCAACCATTGGAGACTCAAGACTAAACAAATGCTATATAATGTGTTAATTAGCCAGCTTTAGAGGTGCTGGTAAGCACATTTCTTTTTCAACTTTGGACACTGCTTCCCCACTGCTTCCAGATTTTATGCTTACCTCAGCTAATTAGCAGTTGGTTGCAGCTTCAATGTAGTGTACAGATATGACAGTGGTCTCTATCTTCCCATCTAACTCTCATCAATCTCATCTCATTTGCAGCACCTTGAGATTTCACTGTATTTTAAAGTGTGCTATATAAAGAAAAAAAGAAAAAGAAGGAATGATGTGCCATCAACTTTTTAAGTGCATTTCAAGTAGAGGCCAGAATGAGAGTGTGTCAAACAATGCTTTCAGGGCTCAAACTAAAGGGTGTCAACTTATCCAGGGATGAAAAAACAAAAATGCTGGTACGGTTTCGGGACCAAAGGTTGATCTATTCAAGAGCGCACACATAATAAATCACAGACACTGTGACACACAGCAAGAAGATGAACCGTGACAGTGAAATCTGAATGTATCGCAGCTGGCATAACATGTAAGAGAAAAATACAAAAATGGTCAATGAATATGTACATGTAATAATTGTTTTCATAAATATTAGCTCATTTATAAGTTAATCATTTTCAGTGTTTTATTTATGCCATGAGTCATTTTTAATCATGCTAATAATTTTCATTATTGTCATTTTATAATTATGACAACAAAGATGTACAATGGGACGGTTTAAAGTGTATTTCGACATAATGTGGGAAGGTGGTGAAAAAAGTTTATATAGAGCCATGAATGCTACACTCAAGGCTTTGTTGTAAAAGGCTAACAAGAAATGATAACTAAATAATTGCAGTTGTTTAAGACTGCTGCAAATTTTTCTCCCTCCACCATTGTTTCACTCTGACTTTAATCTTGGGAGACGGGTAGCATTTTATTTAATGCAGCCTCAGCTAAGCTAATGGCTGTGATGCTACGATCAACATTTTTTTATGCTGACGAGAGTAAACTGTCAGCATAAAAGGAATATAATCAATATGTAAACAAGCAATCAAAATCTAAATATAAGAATATAAGAAGATGATCACAGAAAAGGTGGTGGCAGCCTTAAGGGGCACAGACCATCTCCTATATAGTTTGGCCAGCTGAGGCAGGCCAGCCACATGTTGGCCGACGTCCCAGTCAACATCATGAGGTTGTCTTTGGCTGTTAGTGACTGGAAAAGACCAAAGTCAGAGCCGCTTCATGCAAAGTTTTACTCGTGCCAATGCCTATCCACCCTGCCCCTCAAGCCCCGCTGTGTGAAGTAATTCTTCATGCCAGTGAAACCAGACAGACTCTGTGTTTTGTCACTGCATGCATGGCGGTACTTTCAACACTGCAAGTTTTTTTTAAACTCAAAGATTAACAGGTGCATGTTCTTCCTTAAAAGCAAATTTCTTCCATGAACAACGTTAAAAACTGCTCTGTTTTTCCTGTTAGGTTATATGAAATAAAGCAGGTGAGGAGGTTTTCCTTGGATTTGAGTTTGTGAGTTGTATAAGACTATTAGCATTTACTCTGTCCAGGTCTGTCGACATGTCGTAGGAGAAAGAACTCGACACTACCGAGACGCTGGACGCCAGATCCACTCCAACTGAGTCTATGAGGGAACAATATTCCACTCAAATCCTGGCTAAAACCAAAGCTTAAAAACAAGCTGTACATAAAGTTCATATTATACTTTACAATAGCAGACAGATTGTGGAACAGCAACAGTGAAGTTTCGACCAAAAGCGTTCTTGCAAGCTGTGTCTAGACAAGTTGTGGTGTTCAACTGCAGACCAAAGTGTGGAACCTTAAGGACCAATAACAAATCTTTGCCTCTAAAATCTTTCTCAATGTTTCTGTGTCTACAGAGTAAGCCCTTTTTTTTCAAGGTATAGCCAGAAAGAAAGAGTCAAAGCAGAATAAACTATGATGACAGTACGAAGAGCACAGAAAGATCAATCTCAACCCTACTGACATATACGTCAAAACTAAAAATGACCACCAATGAGCACGGCTAAAAACAATACAGTAGCTATTTAGTAAAGTCCAATGATTTCTCTCATCCTGTCCTGCATCAGACTCTCGGTGGCTGCAGCCGGGAGAACTCAAATTGATCGGGCCTCTGAGGTTTCATCCCTAAACCAGGAAGATTTTAAGCGTGTATAACCCAAGTCATCCAGCTGCACCACATAAGCAGATATCAGGTTATTGGTTGTTTTCCTTTTCATAAATCTCTGTTCCACTTAATAAACCACCACCAGGTCCAACTGTGAGACATGTACATCATGTATTTGAAGTGAGATGATTTGCTCGCTGTTTTGCTGAAAGTGAGGGAGTGGGCTTGAATGCAGCACAGACAGATGATGTTAGAAGATTCATTAGACGGCTCAATTTGTGACTTTACATTAGATGGAGAAGCGGCACCCTCTGGTGATGAAAAAGCAGAGCAATTTTAAAAGTCTTGTTGCAAACTCTGGCACTCTCTGCTGGATATCATGAAGTACTAACAGAGTAACAGCAACAGCTGAGATACACTGTATGGAATGAAACACTGGCTAGTACTACACTGTTACTACACAGGAGAAAACACATTGAAAAAAATATTAGATTCAATTCCTTTAGAAGATACTCTTTATATAATATGATGTATCGGATATTTTGCAGGGCTGTTGTACTTTAATTGTAATTGATTGCATTTGACTAGCAGATATCTGTGTGGTTGAGGAAGTCATTAGTGACATATTTTGTTTGAAAATAATAAGTTGGAGAGAAATTAGTTTGAACAAGGAACCCTTATGGAGCTGCATGAAAACAGCTCACCTTATTTATATTCTAAGATAATTTGGGTTATCCAGCAACGTATGAATTTAAAGTTAGAACAATTATCATACCATATAGACTTTTATTAACTAAAATCCACCAAATGCATATTTCTTTTCTGTTTTTGCAACGACAATTCATACACAATCATGTTTTTCCATTCTGGCTTTTACTTTTAATCTACTGAGAATAAAAAGTTTGGAATTCTTCCAGGCTTTCGTACAGTTTGTGGTAAACAAACAACAAATTAAACATTTGATATAATAAATTATTGTTTTGCAATATGAGCAAATATCCAAAGTCAATATTTGTCTCCAAATTAGGACAATAATAAATGATAATAAGGAAAAGATAATATTTGTAACAATATTTAGACTGTACAAACTTACCAACCCTTCAAACAAGAAATATCTGTCGTAAAAAAATGCATTTAAATTCAGATAAAACTATCGTTTGTAATATTATTTGTAGTAATACTATTGTAATAAACAGAAGGGGGTTTGGTTCATTTGAGGATGAATGAAATGGAAAGAAGTTACTACCCAAAAGTTGCATACAGTGTCTAAGAAGGCTTAACAGGCCCTTTGACACTCAGCCACTCCTCACTCCTCAGCCACTGCTTTCTTTCACTTTTACAGAGATATTCTGATACTAATACAGAAACCTTGATTTATCAGAATATGAGTTTTATGTAAGACATCACTCTGAGGCGGCAGTCGTACTCAGGCACAGTACGAAGCAATCGTACCTAATATGAAAAAGGTGGGTCAATTTGTTTTTTTCACAAAACCTCGCAGGGTATTTTAAAGTAGAAATACTTTCCTATTGCTCACCTATCTCTGCTTGAGGTGCAGAGACTCTGACCTCTGCCTGCTCTTAAAAGGTCGTACTGAATGCAACACATATACAACTAGTGTTTATGGTTTGCATAAAGCCTTCAGTGTAGAAAATGAAAGATGTGTTTCATTGCACTTAAAAACATCTGCTGCTGCCTGTTAAATCATGATAAAACTAGTGCGGTATGGTTTCAAAACTGCAACTGTGGAAACATCAATGCGGAAATCTGCAGCTGAAAACTGTGGTTTCTGTGGATCAAGATTGTAACAGAATTCAAAGAAACCTTCGGGTGGTTTCAGTTTGATCAACATTAGTGAAACGTCTTTGTTTTCCACTTCTTACGTTTATACAGCGAAGGGTCGTTTGATGTGGAAACATATCAGTATTTACTAAAAGTGAGAGGAGAACGAACATGGTGGGGGAAATGTATTCATGCTAAATGAGTCTGCTTACAGCAAGTAATTAAACCTAGTGATGTTGGATTGATTTGCAGTAAGCCATTGTGGATCTATTTGCTCTGAACAAAGATCCACAATGGCTTTTCACTATGTTTTTACATTGTGAAGAAAAACATGAGATGTTTCAGAATGCTCCAGCACTCTGAAACTTCTCATACGTTTTTGTTACATGGGAATAATAACATACAAATGTCTGATTCATATACTTCGATGTGCGAACTACTTCACATGCAAACTACTTCACATATATATCTTCGCTGTGGCGTGCTGGGGTGGTGGCATCAGGACTGGAGATGCCAACAAACTTAATAAGCTGGTGAGGAAAGCCAGCTCTGTGGTGGGTCTGGAGCTGGACAGTCTGGAGTCAGTGGGTGAGAGGAGGATGAAGGCCAAACTCGGAGCCATCCTGGACAATCCCTCTCACCCTCTCCATGAGGAACTGTGGCAGCTGGGCAGCTCTTTCAGCCATCGGCTGATTCTACCAAAGAGCAGGACGGAGCGCTTCAGACGCTCATTTGTGCCCACTGCCATCAGACTGTACAACAACAGCGGAGACCACAGTCTGTCATCATGCTGACCAGGCCCCCCCCCCATGTGGACATACTGTACATTTGTATTTTTATTCTTATTTTTATTCTATTTTTATTTTATTGTATAATATGTGTATTTATTATCTGTTTCTATGTAGTTGAGCTGCTGCAAATAAAGGAATATAATAACATATACCTCATTTTACCTCAGACTTTAAGATGCATGCCATTCACACACATGTTCCACGGCGGTCAAATGAAACCCTAACAGATGAGTCGCGCCTGCCCATCAGACTTCTAGCTGTCAGTCAGTGCGCATGAGAATCTTGCACACTGACTGTGAGAATACAGACACTCAAACCTGCGGTTTCTGTTACTCATTTAGTTTTTTGGTGCAACTTCACACTGACAGAAGCCAACAACAGCCCAAAGGTCACAGCTTAAAAAGTGGAGCCATAACAACTAATTTAGATTTTTCACTTCAGTTCATCAAACTAAAGTGTTATCAAAACAGTGAGAGAGGAACATTTAAGAATTCTCAGAAATAATGACAATACAGAGGTGACAGATGCTTAACTTTTAGGACCTAGTTAACTGTGGGTCTAAGTTTTCGTACTGGGAACTTAATTTATCTAAGTCAACAGACGGGTCTTTACAAATGTAAGTCTAAGAGAAAAAGTATTTTGGGGCTCAATGGCATCATGTGATTGACCTAGATGTTGCAATTCCACAGCTTGGCCACTATGCAAAAGCCTGGTGCTCTGCCTGCAGGCCTCATTCAAAGGGAAAACTGAATATATCAAATTAAATCAAATGGAGAAGAAACCAAATAGCTTACCATCTCAGACTGTGTGAAAACTCATCCCATGCCGATCACATAATGTGTGTACGTGCTTCAGGCTGTTGATGCAGCTCAACCACACGCTTTATAGTTACGGTAACAGTGGCAATACTGCACGAAGCCTCATTTCTTTAAACACACTTAGGATGTGGTCAAGGAGGTTTTGTTGAAACAGACCTTAACCACGGGGTCCCTTACTGAGCAAACTGGGGTATAAAAGGGTCGACTTGACACCTCAAAGACAACAGGTTGAGTATCACCAGCATGATGCATGCCCTGCACAGGTTTCTGCTCTTTCATCTCCTGACATGTCTCGGACTTCACGGTAAGACTACCACAACTGGTCATTAGTCTCAGATCACCAAATGTGCATTAACTTGTCCTTCTTTTCCTCTTATCTTTTCAGCACTCGGGAGTGAAATCATAAATGGTAAAAAAGTCCGGGGGAAATCAATGCTGTATATGGCCTCAGTGCAAAACAATAGAGGTCCCATATGTGGAGGATTCCTCATCAATGAACACTTTGTGGTCACTGCAGCACACTGCAAGTGAGTGAACTCTCCTCTTTCAGCAATCTTTCAGAACCCTAAAATGATATGCATTTTTATTTATTTTGTCGACACGACTTCATGACAACTTACTCCATGATCATTCGCTCAGGGATCCCACCAGCGTGGTTCTCGGTACCCACAATCTCAAGAAGGTTGATAATAACACAATGAGATACGATGTAAAGTCATGCAAGTTTCCATCTTTTGAGAAATGCTCAAAAGGGGGGGACATCATGCTCCTCAAAGTAAGTAGATATTTAATCACAGCATCTTTACAGTAAAATCTTAGTTTCATGTTCTGTTTAATTCAGTTCTAGTCCACCCAAAAAAAAGGACAAGACGTTTGCTGTAAATTGGTCCTTGTCGGTTTTTAAATGTCACTTTGTCATTCTGTGCTTCTCCAGCTGTCCAGGAAAGCTCGACTGAGCAAAGATGTAAAACCAATTCAACTTCCAAAAACTGAGATTAAGTTAAAAGATAAATCAAAGTGCCATGTAGCCGGGTGGGGATTGACAAGAAATGGTGGTAAAGTTAATGATGTGCTGCAAGAGGTGGAAGTGCCTATTGTGAACCTGGAGGAATGTAAGAGAAAATGGCATCCTAGGGGAGTTAATCTTCCTGCCAATGTTATCTGTGCAGGTGGATATGGCACAGACAAAGGATTCTGTCAGGTATGTTTTCTGTCCATTCATAGAAAAAATGTAATGTCAGTGGTTTCTGGTCTAAATGGTTTCAAGTCTTCTAGAAATTGAATAAACAAATCAAGCTTCTTCCTCTCCACAGGGTGATTCTGGCGGCCCTCTGGTGTGCAATGGGAAGCCTGTTGGTGTTGTATCTTTCAACTTTGATAAAAACTGTGACTACCCAAATGTACCCAACGTCTATACAGATGTATCAAAATACCTTCCCTGGATCAAAAAGATTCTCAAGCAAAATAATTGTTAAATGTGACAATTCAGCATACTTTCATTGTACTCTATTGTACCAGCTCATGGCTCTAGAACAGCTGTCCACTCCCACATAAGGTCATCTGACACTGTCGCTGCCTTTAAATCTCCTCTTTAAACTTACTTTTACAGAATTGCCTTTCCCAACAACTGACATACTTTCTTTCTTATCATGAGCTGGCTGATATGTTGTAAAATAAGTATTGTTTTCAACCTCTTGCAGTTGTTATCTGTTTATGCATTGTGCATTTTCAAACTATGTGCATTTTTCTTGAAGAGGGCTTCATAAATAAAACTTTTTATTGTGGAGGTACTGCTGCATTCAAGTTGCCCTGTCACTTTTGCTCTACTTTTGCTCTACATCTAAAATAAAAATAAAACGGCACTTTCCAAATTGTAACATACTGTATTTCTTTTGGTTACACAAAAAATATATGTAGGGGATTTCTTTCTGAAAGGTATTGATGAACCCTTTTTTGGAGAAAGTGTGTTGTAGAATATATAATGTAAAAGGCCCTGCAGCCAATCCAACTAACTAGTAGACTAAAAGGCAACTCTTTCCTGGTGTGTTTTCTATAGCTGATGAAGAGCATATTCAAATCAAATTTGCAAGACATAATGCAAAAACGATACAAATAGGAAATAAACCTTTGTTTAAGTCTCAGTACAAGCCTGTTGCTTTGGTTTTGATAACCATGCAAAATGTATTACCATTGGTTTGTGTAAGTGTGTTCTCGCCTGCATGTGTTGGAGGTATATCTGTTAACGTACAGATAGTTCAATATGCATAAAGCCAATATCCCCAGTCGATAAGATTTTGCAAGAAACTTCTGTTAAAATAAAACATTAACCAACAAAACTGTTGATGTTGCAAAGCTGTTTCTTAACTATGATTGCCAACACTGATGCTCAAACCTGAATCTGGAAACTGTGGTTTGCGTGGTTCATTTAGTTTGTCACAGAATTAAAACCAAATGTTTCAGTGGGCTGTTTCAAGTTGATCCTGTGTTTTTTACTTATAAAACTGGATGGCTTGATGTGGCTGATTAGAAGCCACAGTCAGGGAGAGGAGGGGGTCCAAAGGAGTGTATTCCATGAGAGTGATGTTCCTGTGCAGCTTATGGCATCATTACCACCTAAAAATATGAATATATATACAAAAAATATACATACAATATATATATATATACATATATCTAAAGCTTTTTGTAGCTTTGTGTGTTGCAGCATCCAAAGCACACTAACTGAAAATCCACTAACACCAATGAGTCCATACTGTTTTTAACTACACATGTCCATATGAACTCAGTAACAGATAGTGACCACATTCACTCAGCAACTCGGTGTAAAATATATGTTTCCAACTTCTTCTCATATCAGCTAGCTTAGTAAAGGCTACTGCTAACATCAGCTAGCAACAGTCCTCAGCTTGGATGACGCTTTTGCGACAATTACCTGAAATGACCGATAGAAAACAGATTCAGAACTCATCACTGATTAGCTAATATAGATGACTGACACCTGGTTAACCTATATAAAGACAAATAGACCATGAGAATTCCAAAGAATACACTGAACGCAGTATATTTTAATTGCTAAAAAAACCAAATGCAAGATAATTATTCAAAAAGCAATAATGAGTCAGTCCGTATTTAGACATGTACATTTGTAACTGAAAAATATGTCAAATGGAACCATAAGGTAATCACTAGTGCTCCAGGATGCTGCAAAGACAAAGGCAGAGTCAAAAATGTTATTAATTTGTATGCTGGAAAATAATTGCTAAATTGTAAACAAACTTGTTTTTATACAGCACATTTCTAGTCTTCTTATCACTACAAGCCAACATTTACCCCATTCACACACATATACATACAATAATGGCAGAAGTACTTTGATACTTGCCCAAATACATCTCTAAATGCAGGATGGGGGAGCCGGGGATCGAAACAAATTTCGCAGTCAGTGCTTGCTCTTTGACTCAAGTGCAAGTTAAGTTTAATATGTAGTATGTGTGATTTTCTATTCTGTCCCTCAGGATTAATGTACATCACACAACTCTCTCTCCCTCTCCTATCAGAAGGATGACAGACACGTTGGCCTTTACTGAGGGAGGTTTGTAATGCACTGCGTGGGGCAGACATGACATAAACTGTTGGAGTGGCGCCCACTAATGGTCAAAAAGCAGAGAAACTATGCAACTCTTTGGTCTGACTCTGGCCCTCTATGCTGAGTATAATAACAAGGTTACAAGGGTTTTTATTTGTCATTGTACGATAGGGTTGCACAACAAAATTTAGAAAGTAATCCCAATTTGCTACATAGGAAAGAAAACAAACAACAATAAAAAAATATATTTTTTTTTTATGGAGGATGGATGGTAATTAATGAGTCTCACAGCCAGAGGAAAGAAGCTGTTTTGAAGTCTGTTGGTTTGGAAGTCTCATTGTTTTTTTTAATACAGCCGATGACATTATAACCAGACAGCAACAGCTTGCATTTATGTATATTGGAACTGTATCTGAGTATAGATGTGTGAAGAGAAAAACATTGAACAATGTAGTTTGATTTGTAGGATAGGCTCATTAACAAAGCCCAGGACCCCTACTTAATGGGACACTTACATTCTCAGGAAAACTACTGCACTATAACTATTGCACAACTCTACTCTTTAAATACACACTTGGAACTTTAGTAACATACTTGTCTTAACGTACTATTTTTAAATGATGTCTTTTACTAGTGTTTGTTGTCACACACCAGTCAACAAGCCAAATTCCTTGTATGTGTAACATACTTGGCAATAAACCGTTTGTGATGTAGTTTGATTTGTATGATGAACTATAATCATAATAAATAAATGTGAACGTGTGACAGGAAAAGAGCATTTTGTCTGCATTAAATACTGTATATTATATAATGTTTTATATAAAGTAAGGTTTTCTCTGTCTAGGTCTGTGCATGTTTGTGCTCTTCTGCATGTCGGTTACTAACTTGAGCATTAGTTTCATAAATGTGAGAACAACACTCTAATCTGAACCTGGAAACTGTGGCAATTGTGGCATGTCTAGTTTGATGCAGATTTCAGAGAAATCTTTCAGTGGGCTATGCCAAGTATTTCCACTCTAAAGTATCTTGCTGTTGTATCTGTGTTCTTCACTGATTAGATTACTGCAACTTAAGTTCACTTGCTGTGACCAAGTTGAATCCACAAACAGGGAGCCAAGACGGTCCAAAAGGCCCAGAATGAACAAAATAAGGATATTTAAACTGTCAAAGTAAAAATAAAAATGATTGAGAGAAGGAATAAAATAGTCACGCACCAATCAGTTCCATACTAATTACACATATGCTTCACTCTGCTGCACTAGCAGATCTGCAAGCTGTTTCATTAACAGTAACTTTAACATCAGCACCTGAAGGATGAACCTCAAGAAGAGAGAAAATAAATGGACAAATTCGTGCTTCGAATTGATAAAATTGCAAAATATGATTATTAGTCTACAAATTGGACATTAACGCATTTACGATATGTTTCTTGTTTTTTTCGGGGGTTCAGGATTGGAATCATGAATTGGGAAATGCTGTGCAGTACATGGACTTGTTATAAGATAACAGAGGTCAAGAGACTTGTAGTCTTGTGATCTCTACAAACCTATTTTGCATGCTCTGACGTGTTTAGCACAAAGTCAGGCCTTGATTAACCTACTAAGGTGCCTCGATGCAAATAAATAGCTTGTAGCAGACTGTTTCAAATGGTCTCTTGTGCTTATAGATTGTACATTTTGAATTCAAACAGGTCGTAACAGTTTAAATGTTCCAAAAAATGTCCCACGTTTGACCGAATATTCAAATTTCTAATAGAAAGCGACAATCCTTTTGTGTATATAAATGCTATTAGCTTGATTTATGTACGCCTTGGTCCAGCCCCTAGATATGCTGCTATAGACCTAGACTGCCGGGGGACTACCTAGGATACACTGAGCTCCTCTCTCCTCTTCTCTTCTCTCCGTCCATCTTTATCTTTATGTATTCATGTCCTATTTATGCACATTACTGACTTTGATTCTTCCCTGGAGTCCTTGTGCTTTCTCGCCTCGCAGGTTTCCATGAATCGGGGTTATATCTGGACAGTGGTCGTACCTCCTGCTGTGGCCCTGCTGACACCCACTGCTATTACCACTAGTATTATTAGTCACATTACTATTATTATTCCTTGTACTATTACGCTTATTGGCTTTGCTTCTACCTTTGTGCTTTCTCGCCTCGCAGGTTTCGATGAATCGTTGTGGTACCTGGACCGTGGTCGTGCCTCCTGATGTGACCCGGCTGACACCCACTGCTACTTTTTATTATTATTATTAGTCACATTACTATTACCTATATCATTATTTCAATTCTACTATAGTTATTGCAGCTGTTATTACAAGTACTTTAAATTTTTTACTTTGTTACTCTGCTTACTACTCTGATTATATGAATAATTTATGTCATATACATTGAATCTGTTGTAACTCTGTTATGTTGTTCATTCTGTACACATTACATCCATTGCATTCGGTCCATCCTGGGAGAAGGATCCCCCCTCTGTCGCTCTCCCATAGGTTAATATGAGGGTTCCAGGTAAGAGGATGTCGCATGTGTACAGATTGTAAAGCCTTTTGAGGCAAATTTGTAATTTGTGATTTTGGGCTATACAAAATAAATTGAATTGAATTGATTTATGTAGAAATACATTTAATATAATCTTTAATAAATATAATATATATTAATATAATTAAGTAAAATGTATCCTGAAATAATCAAGGCCGTTAAACTGGACAGAGGACTGTACGCCAAAACAACCAGACACCAGAACAACTTCTTTCCTATGGCTGTCACTCTGATGAATGATTGAGTGTGTGTACATAATAGTTAAATGTTTCTCATTATCCTTTGTTCTTCTTCAATCTCTTTGTTTTTTGTTTATTTGTCGGTTTCTGTGTACTAGTGAGCGGAAGAAACAGGGGTCAAATTCCTTGTATGCTTACGCATACATGGCTTAAAAAGCTGATTCTGATTTTGACTCTAACTAAGAGCCCCCTCAAAAAGACAGGGTTTCAAGAGCAGATGGTAATACAGGTGTTGCTGTATGTCTTTAGTATTGCATTATCAATCAAACTTGCAATGTAGTGAATCACCATAACCTGCTACAAAGTGAGCCTGGAGCCTTTGGTCAGACTAAAGGTTTAGGGCAGTTGCTGGCTATACCTTGTTTTTAATCAAGATTTGTGTTCTTTATATTCGGGGAATAACTCATTTTCATCTTTTAATAATTCAATTTCACTTTTTATTAAGACACAGTGTATGCAGTTATAAATCATGAATCATTATAAGTTATAAAATCAGTTCAAAAGTAAATATTGTACAATATAATCAAAACTTTTTACATTTAATGAAACTTGTGATGATTATCCAAAGCGCATAGACTAGTGCACGGGTTTCATAACTGTGACTTGTCACTGAAAACTGAAGCAGGAAGCTGGTTTATGTTGTTCATCTGGTCTGTCACAGAATTCACAATTTCTTTTGAGTAAGCCGTTTTACCAAAACCCCCAACAGCCAAATGGTGAAAATACAGATCCTAAAAAAAGATACTAAATCATTACTATCTGGTATCTATGCATTAATGTCTCTTTTTTCATTAAAAAAGATAATCAACAAAGTGATAGAGTCATCAAATTCACCCAAATTAAGTATACTAATCGTGAACTCTTGAGGGGAAGAGGGTCCACAATGAATAAAATTGAAAGATGCAGCGAATAAATCATGCACAAAATAAAAAGAAGAGGAGAATCAAAAATGGATTAATAGAGTGACCCGTATGGCCACAGTGACACATTTTGACTTCGACAATACAGAATTTTGGCGTTGAACCTGAGTTATTGAATTAATCTAACAAAAGTGTATTAATTTTGCTAATTGATATTCATAAAAACTAAAGAAAGGAGGCCAAGAATGAACTAAATCAAGAGGCTGAAAGTGTTCTAAATACAAAAGTGAATAATGAATGACACAAAAAGTAAAAGACGGAGAATGAATTAACGTAACAGAATGTGTTAAACCCATAGCATGCTTCACGCTGTTGAGGCATTCGATAACAGAAGATCATGCAAAGATAACATACGCTGCAAACTTGCAAACAGAAATTAATCAAATAATGCGGTTGAAAGTCGAGATGAAACAGATGATAATCGCACTGGCCACCAAAGCAAACTGCTATATAAAAGGGTCGACTTGACAGCCCCAAGAAGAAAGACAGGTCACTTGTCTTGCTGGCATCATGCATGCTCTGCACGCATTTCTGCTTTTTCATCTCCTTGGGTTTCTTGGAGGAAATGGTAAGATTCCCAAAGTATTATTATCTTTCTCCAACCATTTAATATGACATTAATCTAATTTTGATTGTTCTTATCTTTGCAGCAGATGGGAGTGAAATCATAAATGGGGGAGAAGCTCCGGATGGGTCCATGCTGTATATGGCCTCGTTGCAGAACAACAGGGGTCATACATGTGGAGGATTCCTGATCCGTGACAACATTGTGGTCAGTGCTGCGCACTGTTATAACGCGTGAGTAACATTTCATTGTCCAGCAATCTTTGATTCATGTATTTGGAAATCAATTGAAAATATAAACCACATTTTTTAAAATAAGAACTTACTATTGTATACATTATCATTTTCGAAAATGTTCCGACAATCCCTCTTTTATCTCTCATACAGGGCAATTACACATGTTGTACTTGGCACCCACGATCTCAAGAGTGTTGATAATGGAAATAAAAAAATAATTGAAAAGACATACATACACCCATCTTATACATCTCCAGGAAGAGGTTCAGACATCATGCTCCTCAAAGTAAGTACATATTCTCAGGTAAAATGATAAATTTGTCGAGTAACCTTTTTTATTATTATTAGCTCCATATTCCAGCAATTGTTTGTCAAATGAAATAAAAACAACGTGTGTTATGAAATTAGACATTTCATTATTGTTAACGTTGTGTGTCTCCAGCTGTCTGGGAATGTTAAACTGAGCAACAGGGTGAACACAATTTCTCTTCCCACATCTGAACTGAACATGGAAGGAAACTGCCAGGTGGCTGGATGGGGATATAAAAATGGTCGTCAACTTGTTGATAAGCTGAGAGTGGTGACTGTCTCCATCATCAACCACAAAGTCTGTGTGAAGGAATGGCCTGCTCTTCCTGCCAATGTTATCTGTGCAGGTGGATATGGCACAGAAAAAGGATTTTGTCAGGTGGGTTTTCTGTCTGTTAATAGAACATGTCAGCTGGTATAGAAATGCTAAAAACATCTCAAATCACATAATGAATAAACTAATGAAGCCTCTTCCTCCTCACAGGGTGATTCTGGTGGTCCTCTGGTGTGCAACGGAAAGGCTGTTGGTGTTGTGTCTTTCAACTATAACGGAAACTGTGTCTATCCAAATAAACCCAACGCCTACACCGAGGTATCAAAGTACCTTGACTGGATCAAAAGTATCCTCAAACATTATGAGTGAAAATCTCGCACAGCATGCATTTACTGTAATATGGAGGTTTTGCGGTCAGTAGGTGTGACCGAAATTCTAAATAAAAGTTTCTTGCAAGTACCGTGTTTGATTTCCTTCTTTAACAAGTCATCAGAAAAATCTAATTATATTGAAGTGAATAAAAACAACAGTTATAATAATGGTAACCTTTGAGCGTGTGAATCAAGTGGAGTGTGAACGATATAGTGAATAACTTAGATTCTGTCTGTTCCATCGAACCGTAACTGACATTTTTCTTTTTCTTTTTATCTTTTTTGTGCGTCTCCAGCTTCCTTGGAAGAATCAAACAAAGATCAGAGTACAAACAGTTGCACTTCCAACATCTATAATTAACATAAAAGAAAAAGAAGAGTTCCATGTAGCTCGATGGGGTTTCACTAAAATGGTGCTGCAGTTGTTGAGAGTGTAGGATGTGTCTATCATTAACCCACAGGTCTATAAGAAGCCATTGCCTTGTCTTATTTTTTATGCAGGTGGTTATGGCACCAACAAAATATTCTGTCAGATATGTTTTCTGTCCTTCATAGACAATGTGGTTTTGAGTCCAGAAAAGTTACAAACATCTTACATCATCTTGAAAATGAACAAATCAAAATACGTCCTCCTCACAGGGCGATTTTCTAGATCTGCTGGTGTGCAACAGGCTGGCTGTTGGTGTTGCGTCTTTCAACACAAGGTGGCAACTGTAACTACCCACTGTGGTATATTTTCAGGTCTTGCACAATACAGCGAAGGCCCCAAGTGTCTTTGTCTTATATAAGAAGCAGATGTGCAGGATACCAGGGGCTGAAGGCCAAATGTGTAGAATGACGGAGCCCCATACATGGTCTTGACTTCAGCCCAAATGTTGCAGAACATGTACCCTATATAAGGAGGTGCGAGAGCCCGAAAGGCAGGGCTTTCAGATTCGACTCGAGACCTCCGGGCGCTCTAGACGTCCGTCATGACATGTGTTGCTTGTTTGTAATAAACTTTATTATACCAGCAAGAACAGTGTCCGCGGAGCATCCTTCCTCATCACTTTAACAGCACTGTCGCATGAAAGATACGACACCACACACAAAACTTTTTTTTCCAGAGGGACAGTTGTCAATGTTTTCTCTTTAATGGACGACAAAATTAACAAAAAAACATGTCTCACATATAGTTTTCTCTTTTCTTCTTTTAAGAAACACAAATGCAACAAAGTATCTTTTTCCAGGAGCTTTGCTTGTGTTGGCAGATATTCATGAAGGAGTTTGGTCACAGAAATATTTAAGTGAGGACATTCGTTAAGGGACTTGCAGAAATGTAGATAATTACAGAAGCAGTCTTTTTAGCTAGATTAGCAGTGGAAAGACACAGATTTCCACGATAAATTTAGTCATGGACTTACATGCACACACACACACACACACACACACACACACACACACACACACACACACACACACACACACACACACACACACACACACACACACACACACGCAACCAATCTCATGATCACCCTGGGGGCGACAAAAATGATATGTGAATCAACCAAAAAAGAAACAGAGCTATTTCAACAAACAGTCATAATCATAACCGCATCATTATTTAATTTACTATATAGCTGTCTTCTAAGTATAAGGTTATGTAACGTCAGTTGAAGGGCCTGTTATAAGGCAGCAATGAGCTGCACGATATGAATGCAGCAGAATCGGTGCACTAATGAAATGATTAATGAAAATCAATGAAGAATGAAACAGTCCTACAGTTCAGTAAAGCTTCGCCTACAGTATGATGGACATATCTGAATTGTGTTCATTAAGGCAAAAGGAAATAGTACCATTAATATTATTAAAATGTTTACTTATTTATCTTACCCAGGCATTTCAGCTGAAAAAAGGGCAAAGGTCAGCCACTCAGGCGTGTGTGTGTGTGTGTATGCGTCTCTAGCCTGCAGTATCCCCGTCCATAAGATCGATTTTCATGACATTTAAATCGAAGACATGTTGGCGTCTGGTGTCAGTGTGAACATGGAAGCTGTGGTTACTGTGGTTCAGCTACTTTGTCACACAATTCAAAGAAATGTTTGTCAAGCAGATCCACACAAAAGAGCTTTAGTGCTGCGTCTGTGTTATTTAATTGTTAAATTCAGGAAAATAAAGTTGACTAAATACAGCCATTCCAAATTAATCTCGACTTAAAATGCTGTATTATTTAGCTTTCTTTGGTACCGTTCTTCATCAAGAGGTATAAACTGTATTCAAGGCAATAAAACAAATGCAAAGGTTATTTCTCTAGTGTTCTGTTGAGCCAGAAATGCCCACAAGCACTTAATACTCAAATACTCAACACTTAATTCAGTTATACCTGTGAATATGAAATTGATACTCTTAATCCCACACAGCTGAGAGACTCAGTTGCATGGTAGAGCAGCAGTTAGCAGTAGCCGACGTTGCATAACGCAGAACCACATTCTTTCTTAAGAACTCTTGTTTTAACACTCAACGTGATGCAACGCAATAAAAGTGAAATAACTCATCACGCTTTGCAAGATTTAGCACAACCGTTTGGGAATAAACCACAACTTTGTAAGAATCCCTGACACAAACGCAGACACACACACACACACACACACACACACACACACACACACACACACACACACACACACACACACACACACACACACACACACTGCACTTTTACTTTCTTTTTGCCACTTTGTTTACTTTAACTATCATTTACCCCTAAATGTTTGTCTTTGCTAGTGTTTAACTTTAAGTTAATCGGTAGATTTTTCGGGGTGACACATATGGCAGTTTCAAACTTCGGAGCATTGTGGGCCTCAGTGTGGTGCTTATTTCTTTGAATGCCACCGCTTTATTGCATCAATTATGAAGCCCTGTTTTGAAAATCTAAATAACCACATCTTCTGAAATCACCAACGACTTCAGAGCATGTTAGCACACACACTTAAGCAATAAAGACCACAGGATAAGCAAGACATTTTCTTCTCTTAAAAGGACAAGACCATGAGTAGAAGGTGTGGATTTGACCAGAGACCATGGCAACCAGTTTCGTGCTACTGCTGCTCTTTGTCCTTCATGGTAAGCTGTCTATACATAGCCAAGACATATAAATCTGCATTTACTACAAACCGGAAAACAACATGGTAGACAAATTAATGGGTTATGATTTTGTGTGTCAGGAGCTGATGGTTCTCATATTGTGGGAGGCAGAGATTCTGCACCGCAATCACGCCCCTACATGGCCTCGCTGCAATCCCGAGGTCGCCACAGATGTGGGGGAGCCCTGGTGAGAGAGGACTTTGTGCTCACCGCAGCACATTGCCAGATACCAGTGTAAGAATTTTTTCTTAAGATCAATATGTTTTTCCTGTTTTTAAATTTCACATCAATTCAGTATAAAAAATGCAATTGCAGGGACTTTTGAGTTTACTAGACGTACGTAATCAAACATAGTAAACATTACATTTGTTTTATTTTTTGTCAAACTGAAGCTAAGATAGGGGAAGGAGTCATTTTCAAACAGTTTTTTCCTGGTACAGTCGGGGATGCTCTCTTTGACAAATGTTCATTTTCAAGTCTCTGCTAGGTGAATGTTGCTGTACTTAAATCAGTGGAAAGCAGTGATTTGTAGATAGGAAATGTATCCATCAACTTAAATTATGCTTTTAGAGTGCTCAGTATGTTTTCTCTAAACAGACACATAAATGTAGAAATTGATTTCTGTCAAGAGAGATTATTACCTAATGTCCAGTTGTCATTCAATTATTATCTCTAGACCGTACACAGTTGTACTTGGAGTTGGTTCCCTGACCGCGAATGAGCCGACAAAGCAGGAGTTCAGTGCGGTCAGATCCTTTCGACATCCCAACTATGATGGACACGCAAATGACATCATGCTGCTGAAGGTGAGGACAGTTTAAATTGTTGTTTATTACATCAAATCAGATTTTAGGCACAATAATCCTCTTAATTTATGTTTCCAGTTTGCACCCAACACCCAACATGATGTTGAGATTACATTTTTCTACCATCAATGTCCTTGTCTCAGCTCGACCGTAGAGCCCAACTGACTGAAGCAGTGCAGCTGATCCCTCTGAAACCTGAAACGATCAACGCAGCCAGTCAGTGCATCGTAGCTGGCTGGGGGTCTTTAAGGGATAACGGCCCCGCTTCAATCAGGCTCCAGGAAGTCAACGTGACCATCCTGCCACAGCCGACATGTCGTAGAAGATGGTCAGGTGTTCGTATCACCAGTGCTATGGTTTGTGGCGTAGGGGCCCGCGCCTTTCAAGGTGCCTGCACGGTAAGAGAGTGCACTGTCAAGATATTGATCGATAAATCAAACTATCCATTGAGAGAGTTGTGTGTAAAAAATAGGGAGAGACACTAAACATCTTATTCTGTAAAGATCTGAGATTATCTTGTTTATAGAAAGATCTGTTCTTTTCCTGGTGAAAAATAATGCAACTTTATTTTAGTGTGCAGTAAGCAACTAAAATTGAGCAGAGAAAAAAACAAAGCGCACCTCATGTTAAGTGTCTCGTATTTTTTATATGTTCAAGGGGGATTCAGGTGGTCCGTTGGTGTGTGATGAAGCCGCAGCAGGCGTCGTCTCCTTCGGTGGACGCCGATGCGGAGACCCCAGAAGACCTGCTGTCTACACACGCATATCGTCCTTCGGCCAATGGATTGAAGACGTGTTAACAAACAATTAAGCTAATTAGATTACATGGTAATATGTCAGCATGCTTGATTGGGATCTGCTTGTTATGTTGTTTTATTTCTGATAAACAGTGCTCTGGTGAATGAAATTAGGTGATAAATTCTTTTTTGGCACTTTTTGTTTTTGCAAAAATTTCGCAAATAAAAGCCAAGAAAAAAGTATTCAGTAAGTTGAATGTTATATAAAATGGCAATGGAAAAGCAAGGTACATTTCCATTAACTCATTTTATGTTTTTGTATTTTATGTGTTGTCATTTTGTTCATTTTGCATAATCGGTTGGTAGGTAGGTCCCAGCAATGAATGTAATTGTTGCATTTAATAAACAATAAAAATGGTCGTACAGCTGAGCAGGCGTGGCTTTCGTTCGAACTACAAGTCTTGCCTGAGTGTAGTCCGTTTAGTTGGCAGGGTGATATCATGTGCAATCATAGTCTGTAACCTCTAACTGCAACCAGAATGTGCAACTTTAATTATAGTGTAATTTATAACGAGACATACTTTTGATGGCTTCCTTCTCAAAGTCCACTAAGGCATCGATATATCTTTTTGCTTAAGTTACATCCATTCAGGTTACTCACGGTTTGTTGTCCAGCGGTACTCCAGTAGATGAAGTGGATGAATGAATAGAAGGTTGAGTGTTTGTGTATATGTGTGAGTGTTAAACTACGCTACAACAACAAAAGTAAAGGATATGCCGTGGGAACCAAAAGTCGAGAACGAAGGTAACTTTTGCTTTGTCGAATGAAAGAAGTAACTTAACCTCTTTATTACACTTTGAAAAACTACTTCGGCTGTTGGCGTCCTGAGGCTGCATGCCCTATGCACAGCTGGTACTAAAAGACAATGACGTCATCAATGGGTGCCAAATTATTAACAATTTATTGCCACGGTTCAGCACATATGGGTCGTAATACCGACCACAGCTTTAGCTGTATACTGTATTATAAGACATTTAAATTACTCCTTTTTTGGCTCCTAAAATAAAGATATTAAAGGTTCAGGTAATAGTTTTGCATTGAAGTTATGCAGAAAGAGGCGTATTTTCTAGACAGTGAAATACACAGTTATCTTTTAGTATGTAAGTTAGTTGTAGTTAGTGTAATTTGGGACAAATATGGATACTTTGCTGTGAAATATTCGTAAATATATGTGCCCAGATATTCCCAATCATTTGCCAAAAACATTATATGACAGGTGAGAGGTGAATGTGACTAGCTGTGCTGTGGATGTGTGATGCCCATGATGGTGATATGCACTCAACAAAATAAATAGAGGATGACATGAAAGAAGAGGAGGAATGTATAAATCTAACAGTGTGTCTCAACATGTATTAGTCACATGGTGTATGTTATGCAAAATAGCCTTGTCCATACGATATGGCTGTTAGACAAAATGAAATAGATGGAAATCAAACTGTGAAGATCAAACTCTGCTGTATAAAAAAAGCAGACTTGACAGCAGGTTTATCACCAAAAATTGTATTCATTTGTATGCTTGAAAATAATCACTAAATGGTAAACAAACACATTTCTAGTCTTCTTATCACTACAAGCCAACATTTACCCCATTCACACACATATACATACAATAATGGCAGAAGTACTTTGATACTTTTGGGTTAAGTATCTTGCCCAAATACACCTCTAAATGCAGGATGGGGGAGCCGGGGATCGAACCACCGATCTTCCTATTAGTGGAAGACTCGCTCCAGCTCCTGAAGCACATGCAACAATCTCACATAGTTTTGCTTCAGTAAACTTTCATTGTGTTGGAGAGGTTTTGTCATGTCTGCATTTCGCCATCAGTGCTTGCTCTTTGACTCAAGTGCAAGTTAAGTTTAATATGTAGTACGTGTGATTTTCTATTCTGTCCCTCAGGATTAATGTACATCACACAACTCTCTCTCCCTCTCCTATCAGAAGGATGACACGTTGGCCTTTACTGAGGGAGGTTTGTAATGCACTGCGTGGGGCAGACATGACATAAACTGTTGGAGTGGCGCCCACTAATGGTCAAAAAGCAGAGAAACTATGCAACTCTTTGGTCTGACTCTGGCCCTCTATGCTGAGTATAATAACAAGGTTACAAGGGTTTTTATTTGTCATTGTACGATAGGGTTGCACAACAAAATTTAGAAAGTAATCCCAATTTGCTACATAGGAAAGAAAACAAACAACAATAAAAAAATATATTTTTTATGGAGGATGGATGGTAATTAATGAGTCTCACAGCCAGAGGAAAGAAGCTGTTTTGAAGTCTGTTGGTTTGGAAGTCTCATTGTTTTTTTTAATACAGCCGATGACATTATAACCAGACAGCAACAGCTTGCATTTATGTATATTGGAACTGTATCTGAGTATAGATGTGTGAAGAGAAAAACATTGAACAATGTAGTTTCTTGTGGGATTAAATGAAAAGAGGAGCGGTATAAAAAAACAATAATTCCATTCACAACTTGAGCAAAAACAACACTATACTGACCAGTGCACACACTGTAACTCTGCTGACAATGAACCTCATTTAAATGATTCATCAGCTCCAACTTCTAGCATTTGCCAAAGTCAGATAAAGAGCGAGACCGTAACAGACTTTTCTTTTTCTTTTTTGTGCGTCTCCAGCTTCCTTGGAAGAATCAAACAAAGATCTGAGTACAAACAGTTGCACTTCCAACATCTATAATTAACATAAAGATTAAAACGATAAAAGTGCGCCTCTACAGCAGTGTGTGTACTGGTAGTTCTGTTAGCTGTTAGCCAACACGCCGACCACAACAATAACAGTGTGAACATGGAAGCTGTGGTTACTGTGGTTCAGCTTTTGTCACACAATTCAAAGAAATGTTTGTCAAGCAGATCCACACAAAAGAGCCTTAGTGCTGCGTCTGTGTTATTTAATTGTTAAATTCAGGAAAATAAAGTTGACTAAATACAGCCATTCCAAATTAATCTCAATTTAAAATGTTCACACACGCACACACACACACACACACACACAGCACTTTTATTTTATTTTTGCTTTTAACTATCGTTTACCTCTAAATGTTTACCCTTGCTAGACAAGTGTCTAACTTTAAGTTAATCAGTAGATTTTTCAGGGTGACACATATGGCAGTTTCAAACTTCGCAGCATTGTGGGCCTCAGTGTGGTGCTTATATCTTTGAATGTCACCGGTTTATTGCAACAATTATGAAGAATTGTTTTGAAAATCTAAATAACCACATCTTCTGAAATCACCAGCGACTTCAGGGCATGTTAGCACACACACTTAAGCAATAAAGACCACAGGATAAGCAAGACATTTTCTTCTCTTAAAAGGACAAGACCATGAGTAGAAGGTGTGGATTTGACCAGAGACCATGGCAACCAGTTTCGTGCTACTGCTGCTCTTTGTCCTTCATGGTAAGCTGTCTATACATAGCCAAGACATATAAATCTGCATTTACTAGAGAAAAACATTGAACAATGTAGTTTGATTTGTATGATGAACTATAATCATAATAAATAAATGTGAACGTGTGACAGCAAAAGAGCATTTTGTCTGCATTAAATACTGTATATTATATAATGTTTTATATAAAGTAAGGTTTTCTCTGTCTAGGTCTGTGCATGTTTGTGCTCTTCTGCATGTAGGCTACTAACTTGAGCATTAGTTTCATAAATGTGAGAACAACACTCTAATCTGAACCTGGAAACTGTGGCAATTGTGGCATGTCTAGTTTGATGCAGATTTCAGAGAAATCTTTCAGTGGGCTGTGCCAAGTATTTCCACTCTAAAGTATCTTGCTGTTGTATCTGTGTTCTTCACTGATTAGATTACTGCAACTTAAGTTCACTTGCTGTGACCAAGTTGAATCAGGGAGCCAAGACGGTCCAGAAGGCCCAGAATGAACAAAATAAGGATATTTAAACTGTCAAACTGTAAAAATGATTGAGAGAAGGAATAAAATAGTCACGCAGCAATCAGTTCCATACTAATTACACATATGCTTCACTCTGCTGCACTAGCAGATCTGCAAGCTGTTTCATTAACAGTAACTTTAACATCAGCACCTGAAGGATGAACCTCAAGAAGAGAGAAAATAAATGGACAAATTCGTGCTTCGAATTGGTAAAATTGCAAAATATGATTATTAGTCTACAAATTGGACATTAACGCATTTACGATATGTTTCTTGTTTTTTTTCGGGGGTTCAGGATTGGAATCATGAATTGGGAAATGCTGTGCAGTACATGGACTTGTTATAAGATAACAGAGGTCATGTACTTGTCAAGACTTGTAGTCTTGTGATCTCTACAAACCTGTCTATTTTGCATGCTCTGACGTGTTTAGCACAAAGTCAGGCCTTGATTAACCTACTAAGTTGCCTCGATGCAAATAAATAGCTTGTAGCAGACTGTTTCAAATGGTCTCTTGCGCTTATAGATTGTACATTTTGAATTCAAACAGGTCTTAACAGTTTAAATGTTGAAAAAAATGTCCCACGTTTGATCGAATATTAAAATTTCTAATAGAAAGCGACAATCCTTTTGTGTATATAAATGCTATTAGCTTGATTTATGTACGCCTTGGTCCAGCTCCTAGATATGCTGCTATAGACCTTGACTGCCGGGGGACTACCTAGGATACACTGAGCTTCTCTCTCCTCTTCTCTACCTCCATCTTTATCTTTATGTATTCATATCCTATTTATGCACATTACTGACTTTGCTTCTTCCCCGGATTCCTTGTGCTTCCTCGCCTCGCAGGTTTCCATGAATCGGGGTTATATCTGGACAGTGGTCGTACCTCCTGCTGTGGCCCTGCTGACACCCACTGCTATTACCACTATTATTATTAGTCACATTACTATTATTATTCCTTGTACTATTACGCTTATTGGCTTTGCTTCTACGCTGGAGTCTTTGTGCTTTCTCGCCTCGCAGGTTTCGATGAATCGTTGTGGTACACGGACCATGGTCGTGCCTCCTGATTTGACCCGGCTGACACCCACTGCTACTTTTTATTATTATTATTAGTCACATTACTATTACCTATATCATTATTTCAATTCTACTATAGTTATTGCAGCTGTTATTACAAGTAGTTAAATTTTTTTACTTTGTTACTCTGCTTACTACTCTGATTATATGAATAATTTATGTCATATACATTGAAAGTGTTGTAACTCTGTTATGTTGTTCATTCTGTACACATTACACCTATTGCATTCTGTCCATCCTGGGAGAAGGATCCCCCCTCTGTCGCTCTCCCATAGGTTTCTTCCCTTTTTCTCCTTGTTAAAAGTTTTTTTTCAGGGGAGTTTTTCCTGCGCCGATATGAGGGTTCCAGGAAAGAGGATGTCGCATATGTACAAATTTTAAAGCCTTCTAAAGTAAATTTGTAATTTGTGATTTTGGGCTATACAAAATACATTGAATTGAATTGATTTATGTAGAAATACATTTAATATAATTTTTAATAAATATAATATATATTAATATAATTAAGTAAAATGTATCCCGAAATAATCAAGGCCTTTAAACTGGACAGAGGACTGTACGCCAAAACAACCAGACACCAGAACAACTTCTTTCCTATGGCTGTCACTCTGATGAATGATTGAACAATCAATCATTCAATGTCAGGAATAAATCCTTGTGCAATAACCCAGTACCTTTAAATTCTAAATGATATACATATACACATCATATCTACCTCATGTTCTTTGTTTGTCATTATCCTTTGTTCTTCTTCAATCTCTTTGTTTTTTGTTTATTTGTCTGTTTCTGTGTACTAGTGAGCGGAAGAAACAAGGGTCAAATTCCTTGTATGCTTACGCACACATGGCTTAAAAAGCTGATTCTGATTCTGATTCTGACTCTAACTAAGAGCCCCCTCAAGAAGACGGGGTTTCAAGAGCAGATGGTAATACAGGTGTTGCTGTATGTCTTTAGTATTGCATTATCAATCAAACTTGCAATGTAGCGAATCACCATAACCTGCTACAAAATGAGCCTGGAGCCTTTGGTCACACTAAAGGTTTAGGGCAGTTGCTGGCTATACCTTGTTTTTAATCAAGATTTGTATTTTTCTTACTCTGGGAATAACTAATTTTCATCTTTTAATCATTTAATTTCACTTTTTATTAAGACACAATGTCTGCAGTTATAAATCATGAATAAGTTATGAATCAGTTCAAAAGTAAATATTTCCAGCGATTGTATCATATAATCAAAACTTTTTACATTTAATGAAACTTGTGATGATTATCCAAAGCGCATAGACTAGTGCAGTGGGGTTTCATAACTGTGACTTGTCACTGAAAACTGAAGCAGGAAGCTGGTTTATGTTGTTCATCTGGTCTGTCACAGAATTCACAATTTCTTTTGAGTAAGCCGTTTTACCAAAACCCCCAACAGCCAAATGGTGAAAATACAGATCCTAAAGAAAGATACTAAATCATTACTATCTGGTATCTATGCATTAATGTCTCTTTTTTCATTAAAAATGATAATCAACAAAGTGATAGAGTCATCAAATTCACCCAAATTAGGGTCCACAATGAATAAATTTGAAAGATGCAGCGAATAAATCATGCACAAAATAAAAAGAAGAGGAGAATCAAAAATGGATTAATAGAGTGACCCGTATGGCCACAGTGACACATTTTGACTTTGACAATACAGAATCCTGGCGTTGAACCTGAGTTATTGAATTAATCTAACAAAAGTGTATTAATGTTGCTAATTGATATTCATAAAAACTAAAGAAAGGAGGCCAAGAATGAACTAAATCAAGAGGCTGAAAGTGTCCTAAATACAAAAGTGAATCATGAATGTCACAAAAAGTAAAAGACGGAGAATGAATTAACGTAACAGAATGTGTTAAACCCATAGCATGCTGATCATAAAGTGCTTCACGCTGTTGAGGCATTCGATAACAGAAGATCATGCAAAGATAACATACGCTGCAAACTTGCAAACAGAAATTGATCAAAGGATGCGGTTGAAAGTCGAGATGAAACAGATGATAATCGCACTGGCCACCAAAGCAAACTGCTATACAAAAGGGTCGACTTGACAGCCCCAAGAAGAAAGACAGGTCACTTGTCTTGCTGGCATCATGCATGCTCTGCACACATTTCTGCTTTTTCATCTCCTTGGGTTTCTTGGAGGAAATGGTAAGATTCCCAAAGTATTATTATCTTTCTCCAACCATTTAATATGACATTAATCTAATTTTGATTGTTCTTATCTTTGCAGCAGATGGGAGTGAAATCATAAATGGGGAAGAAGCTCCGGATGGGTCCATGCTGTATATGGCCTCGTTGCAGAACAACAGGGGTCATGCATGTGGAGGATTCCTGATCCGTGACAACATTGTGGTCAGTGCTGCGCACTGTTATAACGCGTGAGTAACATTTCATTGTCCAGCAATCTTTGATTCATGTATTTGGAAATCAATTGAAAATATAAACCACATTTTTTAAAATAAGAACTTACTATTGTATACATTATCATTTTCGAAAATGTTCCGACAACCCCTCTTTTATCTCTCATACAGGGCAATTACACATGTTGTACTTGGCACCCACGATCTCAAGAGTGTTGATAATGGAAATATTAGATCAATTGAAAAGACATACATACACCCATCTTATACATCTCCAGGAAGTGGTTCAGACATCATGCTCCTCAAAGTAAGTACATATTCTCAGGTAAAATCATAAATTTGTCGAGTAACCTTTTTTATTATTATTAGCTCCATATTCCAGCAATTGTTTGTCAAATGAAATAAAAACAACGTGTGTTATGAAATTAGACATTTCATTATTGTTAACGTTGTGTGTCTCCAGCTGTCTGGGAATGTTGAACTGAACAAAACGGTGAAAACAATTTCTCTTCCCACATCTGAACTGAACATGGAAGGAAACTGCCAGGTGGCTGGATGGGGATATAAAAATGGTCATCAACTTGTTGATAAGCTGAGAGTGGTGACTGTCTCCATCATCAACCACAAAGTCTGTGAGAATCAATGGCCTGGTCTTCCTGCCAATGTTATCTGTGCAGGTGGATATGGCACAGAAAAAGGATTTTGTCAGGTGGGTTTTCTGTCTGTTAATAGAACATGTCAGCTGGTATAGAAATGCTAAAAACATCTCAAATCACATAATGAATAAACTAATGAAGCCTCTTCCTCCTCACAGGGTGATTCTGGTGGTCCTCTGGTGTGCAACGGAGAGGCTGTTGGTGTTGCGTCTTTCAACTATAACAAAATCTGTGTCTATCCAAATAAACCCAACGTCTACACCGAGGTATCAAAGTACCTTGACTGGATCAAAAGTATCCTCAAACATTATGAGTGAAAATCTCGCACAGCATGCATTTACTGTAATATGGAGGTTTTGCGGTCAGTAGGTGTGACCGAAATTCTAAATAAAAGTTTCTTGCAAGTACCGTGTTTGATTTCCTTCTTTAACAAGTCATCAGAAAAATCTAATTGTATTGAAGTGAATAAAAACAACAGTTATAATAATGGTAACTTTTGAGCGTGTGAATCAAGTGGAGTGTGCCCGAGATCTCATCGAAAATATTTGTACCTTGAAGACTGCCCTTTTAAATGACTTCTAACTCATCTATAAAGCATGAATCAAGAGGGCCTTATTAGAAAGTGGTAGCATGTTATCCGTATTTAATACTAATTGGGTTTGGCCATACCAATACAATTAAAGCTGCAAGAGTGTAATTAACTGATCTTATACCCAAGACAACTGCATGGCTGCACTGACACAGAAATAATGTGAGGTATACAGTTGTAAAAGGAATTGGTGATAAGAGATAAGATAAGATAATCCTTTATTAGTCCCGCAGCGGGGAAATTTGCAATGGGGACACATCCTCCGTGTTCAGTCTGCCCGAGATCTCAAGCTCATCACAGGTCACAATTGTTAAAAACAAAACTATTAAATTAAAGCATTACACCTTTGTACTGAAGCCCTGCAGTTAGATTTTTTCCCCTTCCATTTCCCCCGGGTAGATGCCACAAAACAGAGAGAACTGTTAAGCAGCAACACTAGATGCTCACTGTGTTAAGGGTTGTAAATTAAACATTTTAAGTATAAAATATATAAAAATAAATAGAGGATGACATGAAAGAAGAGGAGGAATGTATAAATCTAACAGTGTGTCTCAACATGTATTAGTCACATGGTGTATGTTATGCAAAATAGCCTTGTCCATACGATATGGCTGTTAGACAAAATGAAATAGATGGAAATCAAACTGTGAAGATCAAACTCTGCTGTATAAAAAAAGCAGACTTGACAGCAGGTTTATCACCCTGTTGCCATGATAGATGTTTCTGCTTTTTCATGTTCTGGAATGTCACAATATTGTATGGGATATTAACTCATTTGAACTCTACTTATGTTTTAAATACACCTGTGTGAAATACTTTACAGGGGAAACACCCCGGTTTAGTCGATGGCTGCGCTGTAGAACAAAAACTCATACGTATGTAGAGAATTCCTCGTCTGGAAATACTCACTTAATGTGATGTTAGAGTTACTTTTCCTCTTCCAGCAGTTGATTTTTGAATTGGATGTCATTTGAAATAAATAAAAATGTAATTAAAGTTATATAAAATTTGAAAAACCACTAACAACCTCTGAATATCTTTTTTAAGAATGACTAAATAGCAATGGTTGTTCTTGGCACAAAGGTTGAGAACACAGTGAAATTCATTGTAAACAAGATGACAACTGGCATTTTTTCTGTCAAGTAATTTGGTTTTAAATTATTCATCAGCTCCAACTTCTAGCATTTTCCAAAGTCGGATAAAGAGCGAGACCGTAACAGACAATCACTATTGGATCAGGGTGCTGCAAAGACAAAGGCAGAGTCAAAAATTGTATTCATTTGTATGCTTGAAAATAATCACTAAATGGTAAATAAACTTGTTTTTATACAGCACATTTCTAGTCTTCTTATCACTACAAGCCAACATTTACCCCATTCACACACATATACATACAATAATGGCAGAAGTACTTTGATACTTTTGGGTTAAGTATCTTGCCCAAATACACCTCTAAATGCAGGATGGGGGAGCCGGGGATCGAACCGCCGATCTTCCTGTTAGTGGAAGACTCGCTCCAGCTCCTGAAGCACATGCAACAATCTCACATAGTTTTGCTTCAGTAAACTTTCATTGTGTTGGAGAGGTTTTGTCATGTCTGCATTTCGCCATCAGTGCTTGCTCTTTGACTCAAGTGCAAGTTAAGTTTAATATGTAGTATGTGTGATTTTCTATTCTGTCCCTCAGGATTAATGTACATCACACAACTCTCTCTCCCTCTCCTATCAGAAGGATGACAGACACATTGTTTGGCCTTTACTGAGGGAGGTTTGTAATGCACTGCGTGGGGCAGACATGACATAAACTGTTCGAGTGGCGCCCACTAATGGTCAAAAAGAGGAGAAACTATGCAACTCTTTGGTCTGACTTTGGCCCTCTATGCTGAGTATAATAACAAGGTTACAAGGGTTTTTATTTGTCATTGTACGATAGGGTTGCACAACAAAATTTAGAAAGTAATCCCAATTTGCTCCATAGGAAAGAAAACAAACAACAATAAAATAATGCAGATTTCAGAGAAATCTTTCAGTGGGCTGTGCCAAGTATTTCCACTCTAAAGTATCTTGCTGTTGTATCTGTGTTCTTCACTGATTAGATTACTGCAACTTAAGTTCACTTGCTGTGACCAAGTTGAATCCACAAACAGGGAGCCAAGACGGTCCAAAAGGCCCAGAATGAACAAAATAAGGATATTTAAACTGTCAAAGTAAAAATAAAAATGATTGAGAGAAGGAATAAAATAGTCACGCACCAATCAGTTCCATACTAATTACACATATGCTTCACTCTGCTGCACTAGCAGATCTGCAAGCTGTTTCATTAACAGTAACTTTAACATAAATAGCTTGTAGCAGACTGTTTCAAATGGTCTCTTGCGCTTATAGATTGTACATTTTGAATTCAAACAGGTCGTAACAGTTTAAATGTTTAAAGAAATGTCCCACGTTTGATCGAATATTCAAATTTCTAATAGAAAGCGACAATCCTTTTGTGAATATGAATGCTATTTGCTTGATTCATGTACACCTTGGTCCAGCCCCTAGATATGCTGCTATAGGCCTAGACTGCCGGGGGACTACCTAGGATACACTGAGCTCCTCTCTCCTCTTCTCTCCCTCCATCTTTATGTATTTGTGTCCTATTTATGCACATTACTGACTTTGATTCTTCCCCGGAGTCCTTGTGCTTTCTCGCCTCGCAGGTTTCCATGAATCGGGGTTATATCTGGACTGTGGTCGTACCTCCTGCTGTGGCCCTGCTGACACCCACTGCTATTACCACTATTATTATTAGTCACATTACTATTATTATTCCTTGTACTATTACGCTTATTGGCTTTGCTTCTACCCTGGAGTCTTTGTGCTTTCTCGCCTCGCAGGTTTCGATGAATCGTTGTGGTACCTGGACCGTGGTCGTGCCTCCTGATGTGACCCGGCTGACACCCACTGCTACTTTGATTATTATTATTAGTCACATTACTATTACCTATATCATTATTTCAATTCTACTATAGTTATTGCAGCTGTTATTACAAGTAGTTTACATTTTTTACTTCGTTACTCTGCTTACTACTCTGATTATATGAATAATTTATGTCATATACATTGAATGTGTTGTAACTCTGTTATGTTGTTCATTCTGTACACATTACATCCATTGCATTCTGTTCATCCTGGGAGAAGGATCCCCCCTCTGTCGCTCTCCCATAGGTTTTCTTCCCTTTTTCTCCTTGTTAAAAGGATTTTTTAGGGGAATTTTTCCAGTGCCGATATGAGGGTTCCAGGAAAGAAGATGTCGCATATCTACAAATTGTAAAGCCTTCTAAAGCAAATTTGTGATTTGTGATTTTGGGCTATACAAAATAAATTGAATTTAATTGATTTATGTATAAATACATTTAATATAATTTTTAATAAAGTAATATATATTAATATAATTATGTAAAATGTATCCCAAAATAATCAAAGCCTTTAAACTGGACAGAGGACTGTACGCCAAAACAACCAGACACCAGAACAACTTCTTTCCTATGGCTGTCACTCTGATGAATGATTGAACAATCAATCATTCAATGTCAGGAATAAATCCTTGTGCAATAACCCAGTACCTTTAAATTCTAAATGATATACATATACACATCATATCTACCTCATGTTCTTAAAATGTCCTGTGACAACCTCTTCATATTTATCCAAGCATCCTTGCACCTTATATCATTGCACTTTTATCTCCATTTCACAGTTTTTTGTGTTTTATGTTCATATATATACTTTTGCATTTTATTTTTCATGTGTACATGATAGTTAAATGTTTGTCATTATCCTTTGTTCTTCTTCAATCTCTTTGTTTTTTGTTTATTTGTCTGTTTCTGTGTACTAGTGAGTGGAAGAAACGGGGGTCAAATTCCTTGTATGCTTACGCATACATGGCTTAAAAAGCTGATTCTGATTCTGATTTTGACTCTAACTAAGAGCCCCCTCAACAAGACGGGGTTTCAAGAGCAGATGGTAATACAGGTGTTGCTGTATGTCTTTAGTATTGCATTATCAATCAAACTTGCAATGTAGTGAATCACCAAAACCTGCTACAAAATGAGCCTGGAGCCTTTGGTCACACTAAAGGTTTAGGGCAGTTGCTGGCTACACCTTGTTTTTAATCAAGATTTGTATTTTTTTTACTCTGGGAATAACTAATTTTCATCTTTTAATAATTTAATTTAACTTTTTATTAAGACACAATGTCTGCAGTTATAAATCATGAATAAGTTATGAATCAGTTCAAAAGTAAATATTTCCAGCGATTGTATAATATAATCAAAACTTTTTACATTTAATGAAACTTGTGATGATTATCCAAAGCGCATAGATTAGTGCACGGGTTTCATAACTGTGACTTGTCACTGAAAACTGAAGCAGGAAGCTGGTTTATGTTGTTCATCTGGTCTGTCACAGAATTCACAATTTCTTTTGAGTAAGCCGTTTTACCAAAACCCCCAACAGCCAAATGGTGAAAATACAGATCCTAAAAAAAGATACTAAATCATTACTATCTGGTATCTATGCATTAATGTCTCTTTTTTCATTAAAAATGATAATCAACAAAGTGATAGAGTCATCAAATTCACCCAAATTAAGTATACTAATCGTGAACTCTTGAGGGGAAGAGGGTCCACAATGAATAAAATTGAAAGATGCAGCGAATAAATCATGCACAAAATAAAAAGAAGAGGAGAATCAAAAATGGATTAATAGAGTGACCCGTATGGCCACAGTGACACATTTTGACTTTGACAATACAGAATCCTGGCGTTGAACCTGAGTTATTGAATTAATCTAACAAAAGTGTATTAATGTTGCTAATTGATATTCATAAAAACTAAAGAAAGGAGGCCAAGAATGAACTAAATCAAGAGGCTGAAAGTGTCCTAAATACAAAAGTGAATAATGAATGACACAAAAAGTAAAAGACGGAGAATGAATTAACGTGACAGAATGTGTTAAACCCATAGCATGCTTCACGCTGTTGAGGCATTCGATAACAGAAGATCATGCAAAGAAAACATACGCTGCAAACTTGCAAACAGAAATTGATAAAACGATGCGGTTGAAAGTCGAGATGAAACAGATGATAATCGCACTGGCCACCAAAGCAAACTGCTATATAAAAGGGTCGACTTGACAGCCCCAAGAAGAAAGACAGGTCACTTGTCTTGCTGGCATCATGCATGCTCTGCACGCATTTCTGCTTTTTCGTCTCCTTGGGTTTCTTGGAGGAAATGGTAAGATTCCCAAAGTATTATTATTTTTCTCCAACCATTTAATGTGACATTAATTTAATTTTGATTATTCTTATCTTTGCAGCAGATGTGAGGGGAATCACGAATGGGGAAGAAGCTCTGGATGGGTCCATGCTGTATATGGCCTCGTTGCAGAACAACAGGGGTCATACATGTGGAGGATTCCTGATCCGTGACAACATTGTGGTCAGTGCTGCGCAGTGTTATAACGCGTGAGTAACATTTCATTGTCCAGCAATCTTTGATTCATGTATTTGGAAATCAATTGAAAATATAAACCACATTTTTTAAAATAAGAACTTACTATTGTATACATTATCATTTTCGAAAATGTTCCGACAACCCCTCTTTTATCTCTCATACAGTGATCTTACACATGTTGTACTTGGCACCCACGATCTCAAGAGTGTTGATAATGGAAATATTAGATCAATTGAAAAGACATACATACACCCATCTTATGAGGATGTAGGAAAAGGTTCAGACATCATGCTCCTCAAAGTAAGTACATATTCTCAGGTAAAATCATAAATTTGTCGAGTAACCTTTTTTATTATTATTAGCTCCATATTCCAGCAATTGTTTGTCAAATGAAATAAAAACAACGTGTGTTATGAAATTAGACATTTCATTATTGTTAACGTTGTGTGTCTCCAGCTGTCTGGGAATGTTGAACTGAACAAAACGGTGAACACAATTTCTCTTCCCACACCTGAACTGAACATGGAAGGAAACTGCCAGGTGGCTGGATGGGGATATAACAATGGTCGTCAACTTGTTGATAAGCTGAGAGTGGTGAATGTCTCCATCATCAACCACAAAGTCTGTGAGAATCAATGGCCTGCTCTTCCTGCCAATGTTATCTGTGCAGGTGGATATGGCACAGATAAAGGATTTTGTCAGGTGGGTTTTCTGTCTGTTAATAGAACATGTCAGCTGGTATAGAAATGCTAAAAACATCTAAAGTCACATAATGAATAAACTAATGAAGCCTCTTCCTCCTCACAGGGTGATTCTGGTGGTCCTCTGGTGTGCAACGGAAAGGCTGTTGGTGTTGTGTCTTTCAACTATAACGGAAACTGTGACTATCCAAATCAACCCAACATCTACACCGAGGTATCAAAGTACCTTGACTGGATCAAATGCATCCTCATGTGTTATGAGTGAAAATCTCGCACAGCATGCATTTACTGTAATATGGAGGTTTTGCGGCCAGTAGGTGTGACAAAGATAAAAGTTTCCTGCAAGTACCGTGTTTGTGATCCTTATTTAACAAGTCATCAGAAAACTCAAATTGTATTGAAGTGAATAAAAACAACAGTTATAATAATGGTAATTTTTGAGCGTGTGAATCAAGTGGAGTGTGAACGATATAGTGAATAAATTAGATCCTATCTGTTCCATCAAAATAAATTGTACCTTGAAGACTGCCCTTTTAAATGACTTATAACTCATCTATGAAGCATGAATCAAGAGGGCCTTATTAGAAAGTGGTAGCATGTTATCCGTATTTAATACTAATTGGGTTTGGCCATACCAATACAATTAAAGCTGCAAGAGTGTAATTAACTGATCTTATACCCAAGACAACTGCATGGCTGCACTGACACAGAAATAATGTGAGGTATACAGTTGTAAAAGGAATTGGTGATGGGGACACATCCTCCGTGTTCAGTCTGCCCGAGATCTCAAGCTCATCACAGGTCACAATTGTTAAAAACAAAACTATTAAATTAAAGCAAAATAATCGCTAAATGGTAAATAAACTTGTTTTAATACAGCACATTTCTAGTCTTCTTATCACTACAAGCCAACATTTACCCCATTCACACACATATACATACAATAATGGCAGAAGTACTTTGATACTTTTGGGTTAAGTATCTTGCCCAAATACACCTCTAAATGCAGGATGGGGGAGCCGGGGATCGAACCGCCGATCTTCCTGTTAGTGGAAGACTCGCTCCAGCTCCTGAAGCACATGCAACAATCTCACATAGTTTTGCTTCAGTAAACTTTCATTGTGTTGGAGAGGTTTTGTCATGTCTGCATTTCGCCATCAGTGCTTGCTCTTTGACTCAAGTGCAAGTTAAGTTTAATATGTAGTATGTGTGATTTTCTATTCTGTCCCTCAGGATTAATGTACATCACACAACTCTCTCTCCCTCTCCTATCAGAAGGATGACAGACACGTTGGCCTTTACTGAGGGAGGTTTGTAATGCACTGCATGGGGCAGACATGACATAAACTGTTGGAGTGGCGCCCACTAATGGTCAAAAAGCAGAGAAACTATGCAACTCTTTGGTCTGACTCTGGCCCTCTATGCTGAGTATAATAACAAGGTTACAAGGGTTTTTATTTGTCATTGTACGATAGGGTTGCACAACAAAATTTAGAAAGTAATCCCAATTTGCTAATAGGAAAGAAAACAAACAACAATAAAAAAATTTTTTTTTTTATGGAGGATGGATGGTAATTAATGAGTCTCACAGCCAGAGGAAATAAGCTGTTTTGAAGTCTGTTGGTTTGGAAGTCTCATTGTTTTTTTTAATACAGCCGATGACATTATAACCAGACAGCAACAGCTTGCATTTATGTATATTGGAACTGTATCGAGTATAGATGTGTGAAGAGAAAAACATTGAACAATGTAGTTTCTTGTGGGATTAAATGAAAAGAGGAGCGGTATAAAAAAACAATAATTCCATTCACAACTTGAGCAAAAACAACACTATACTGACCAGTGCACACACTGTAACTCTGCTGACAATGAACCTCATTTAAATGATTCATCAGCTCCAACTTCTAGCATTTGCCAAAGTCAGATAAAGAGCTAACAGACTTTTCTTTTTTGTGCGTCTCCAACTTCCTTGGAAGAATCAAACAAAGATCTGAGTACAAACAGTTGCGCTTCCAACATCTATAATTAACATAAAGATTAAAACGATAAAAGTGCGCCTCTACAGCAGTGTGTGTACTGGTAGTTCTGTTAGCTGTTAGCCAACACGCCGACCACAACAATAACAGTGTGAACATGGAAGCTGTGGTTACTGTGGTTCAGCTTTTGTCACACAATTCAAAGAAATGTTTGTCAAGCAGATCCACACAAAAGAGCCTTAGTGCTGCGTCTGTGTTATTTAATTGTTAAATTCAGGAAAATAAAGTTGACTAAATACAGCCATTCCAAATTAATCTCAATTTAAAATGTTCACACACGCACACACACACACACACACACACACACACACACACACACACACACACACACACACACACACACACACACACACACACACACACACACACACACACACACACACACACACACACATACACACACAGCACTTTTATTTTATTTTTGCTTTTAACTATCGTTTACCTCTAAATGTTTACCCTTGCTAGACAAGTGTCTAACTTTAAGTTAATCAGTAGATTTTTCGGGGTGACACATATGGCAGTTTCAAACTTCGGAGCATTGTGGGCCTCAGTGTGGTGCTTATATCTTTGAATGCCACCGCTTTATTGCAACAATTATGAAGAATTGTTTTGAAAATCTAAATAACCACATCTTCTGAAATCCCACCAAGAGACTTCAGGGCATGTTAGCACACACACTTAAGCAATAAAGACCACAGGATAAGCAAGACATTTTCTTCTCTTAAAAGGACAAGACCATGAGTAGAAGGTGTGGATTTGACCGGAGACCATAGCAACCAGTTTCGTGCTACTGCTGCTCTTTGTCCTTCATGGTAAGCTGTCTATACATAGCAAAGACGTATGAATCAGAATTTACTATAAACCAGAAAACAACATGGATAAACAAATTAATGTGTTATAATTTTGTGTGTCAGGAGCTGATGCTTCTCATATTGTTGGAGGCAGAGATTCTGCACCGCAATCGCGCCCCTACATGGCCTCGCTGCAAGTCTGAGGTCACCACAATTGTGGGGGAGTCCTTGTGAGAGAGGATTTTGTGCTCACAGCAGCACATTGCCAGATACCAGGGTAAGATTTTTTTCAATTCAGTATAAAAAATACAATTGTAGGCGTGAGTAATCAAACATAGTAAACATTACATTTGTTCTATTTTTTGTCAAACTGAAGCTAAGATAGGGGAAGGAGTCATTTTCAAACAGTTTTTTCCTGGTACAGTCGGGGATGCTCTGACACGCCGACCTGCACATTCATCCTGCGTTACCAGGAAGCGGAGTAGCGGGGAGCTGAGTGACAATTATAAATTTTCTTTTAAGAATGAGTAAATAGCAATGGTTGTTCTTGGCACCAAGGTTGAAAACACAGTGAATTTCATTATAAACAAGTGCAAACACCCATCTTATGTCAGGAATAACGATTTGAGGACATACTGCACCTTAATGTTAGTAGGTAGTCATTCAAACCAGAAGTCCCAGACGACAACTGGCATTTTTTCTGTCAAGTTATTTCGTTTGGTTGGTTTGATGAATCTAAAGCAGTTAAGTGTTTTTTCTTGTGAGATTAAATGAAAAGAGGGGCGGTATAAAAAAAACCAATAATTCCATTCAAAACTTGAGCAAAAACAACACTATACTGACCAGTGCACACACTGTAACTCTGCTGACAATGAACCTCATTTAAATGATTCATCAGCTCCAACTTCTAGCATTTGCCAAAGTCGGATAAAGAGCGAGACCGTAACAGACTTTTCTTTTTCCTTTTTGTGCGTCTCCAGCTTCCTTGGAAGAATCAAACAAAGATCAGAATACAAACAGTTGCACTTCCAACATCTATAATTTGACATCAAAGAAAAAGAAGAGTTCCATGTAGCCCACTAAAATGGTGCTGCAGTTGTTAATGTGCTGAGAGTGTAGGATGTGTCTATCATTAACCCACAGGTCTATAAGAAGCCATTGCCTGGTCTTCCTGCCAATTTTTATGCAGGTGGTTATGGCACCAACAAAATATTCTGTCAGATATGTTTTCTGGCCTTCATCGACAATGTGGTTTTGAGTCCAGAAAAGTTACAAACATCTTACATCATCTTGAAAATGAACAAATCCAAATACTTCCTCCTCACAGGGCGATTTTCTAGATCTGCTGGTGTGCAACAGGCTGGCTGTTAGTGTTGCGTCTTTCAACACAAGGTGGCAACTGTAACTACCCACTGTGGTATATTTTCAGGTCTTGCACAATACAGCGAAGGCCCCAAGTGTCTTTGTCTTACATAAGAAGCAGATGTGCAGGATACCAGGGGCTGAAGGCCAAATGTGTAGAATGACGGAGCCCCATACATGGTCTTGACTTCAGCCCAAATGTTGCAGAACATGTACCCTATATAAGGAGGTGCGAGAGCCCGAAAGGCAGGGCTTTCAGATTCGACTCGAGACCTCCGGGCGCTCTAGACGTCCGTCATGACATGTGTTGCTTGTTTGTAATAAACTTTATTATACCAGCAAGAACAGTGTCCGCGGAGCATCCTTCCTCATCACTTTAACAGCACTGTCGCATGAAAGATACGACACCACACACAAAACTTTTTTTTCCAGAGGGACAGTTGTCAGTGTTTTCTCTTTAATGGATGACAAAATTAACAAAAAAACATGTCTCACATATAGTTTTCTCTTTTCTTCTTTTTAGAAACACAAATGCAATCTTTTTCCAGGAGCTTTGCTTGTGTTGGCAGATATTCATGAAGGAGTTTGGTCACAGAAATAGTTCAGTGAAGCTAAAATCTTGCCTAAAACAAAATGAAACCAGTTTTCTTGCAGTTTAGCAATAGCTGAGTTGCAGCAAGGTACAGCAGTGTGTGTATTGGAAGTTGGGTTAGCTGTTAGCCAAACACACTGACTTGATAGCGCTTATAGTTAAGGCTGGCTCAGGTTTGCCTTGTTCAGCCCCTAGATGTGCTCCTATAGGCCTTGACTGCCGGGGGACTACCTAGGATACACTGAGCTCCTCTCTCCTCTTCTCTCCCTCCATCTTTATGTATCCATGTCCTATTTATGCACATAACTGACTTTGCTTCTTCTCCGGAGTCCTTGTGCTTTCTCGCCTCGTAGGTTTCCATGAACCGTGGTCGTGTCTCCTGCTGTGGCCCTGCTGACACCCACTGCTACTACCATTATTATAATTAGTCACATTACTATTATTATTTCCTGTACTATAACACTTATTGGCTTTGCTTCTACCCTGGAGTCTTTGTGCTTTCTCGTCTCGTAGGTTTCCATAAATCGTGGCTGTACCTGGACTGATGTCGTGCCTCCTGCTGTGGCCCTGCTGACACCCTCTGCTACTACCATTATTATTATTATCACATTACTATTACTATTCCCTAAATCATTATTATTATTTCTACTATAGTCATTGCTGCTGTTATTATAAGTAGTCTTAAGTTTTTCCTTCGTTACTCTGCGTACTACTCTTATTATATGAATAATTTATGTCATATACATTGAATGTCCTGTTACTCTGTTATGTTGGTCATTCTGTACACATGACATCTATTGCATTTGTTTCCATCCTGGGAGAATGATCCCTCCTATGTCGTTCTCCCATAGGTTTCTTCCTTTCCTTCCTGTTTCTTTTCCTTTTTTTCTTCCTTCCCCCTGGTAAAAGGGGTATTTTTAGGGGAGTTTTTCCTGAGCTGATGTGAGGGTTCCGGGACAGAGGATGTCGCATGTGTACAGATTGTAAAGCCCTCTAGGGCAAAATTTGTAATTTGTGATTTTGGGCTATATAAAATAAATTGAATTGAATTGACCAAAACGATTAAAGTGCGCTAGTACAGCAGTGTGTTTAGTGGTGGTGATGTTAGCTGTTAGCCAAACATGCCGACCAAAACAATAACAGTGCGCTAGTACAGCAGTGTGTGTAGTGATGGTGATATTAGCAGTTAGCTAAACATACCGTCCATAGAGTTAGCTGTTAGCCAAACACAGTTAAACATGTTATCCCACCCCAACTGTGGGCACAGAGTAGCAGATGGGGAGTAAAAGATGTTTTGAGAATGTGTTAGTCACGGCAACCACGAGAGGCCCTTTAGCATGCAGCCATAATTGGGTGCCCAAAATATTATGCAGTTTGCTTCAGCAGAATGCTAGATTAGCAGTGGAAAGACACAGATTTCCACAATAAATTCAGTATAGGACGAACGTGCACACACACACACACACGCACTTTTATTTTATTTTTGCTTTTAACTATCGTTTACCTCTAAATGTTTACCCTTGCTAGACAAGTGTCTAACTTTAAGTTAATCGGTAGATTTTTCGGGGTGACACATATGGCAGTTTCAAACTTCGCAGCATTGTGGGCCTCAGTGTGGTGCATATTTCTCTGAATGCCACCGCTTTATTGCATCAATTATGAAGCCCTGTTTTGAAAATCTAAAAAACCACATCTTCTGAAATCACCAACGACTTCAGAGCATGTTAGCAAACACACTTAAGCAATAAAGACCACAGGATAAGCAAGACATTTTCTTCTCTTAAAAGGACAAGACCATGAGTAGAAGGTGTGGATTTGACCAGAGACCATGGCGACCAGTTTCGTGCTACTGCTGCTCTTTGTCCTTCATGGTAAGCTGTCTATACATAGCAAAGACGTATGAATCAGAATTTACTATAAACCAGAAAACAACATGGATAAACAAATTAATGGGTTATGATTTTGTGTGTCAGGAGCTGATGCTTCTCATATTGTTGGAGGCAGAGATTCTGCACCGCAATCGCGCCCCTACATGGCCTCGCTGCAAGTCCGAGGTCGCCACAATTGTGGGGGAGTCCTTGTGAGAGAGGACTTTGTGCTCACAGCAGCACATTGCCAGATACCAAGGTAAGAATTTTTTCTTAAGATCAATATGTTTTTCCTGTTTTTAAATCACCTGTTTCCTTTCAGATCAATTCAGTATAAAAATATTACAATTGCAGGGACTTTTGAGTTTACTAGACGTAAGTAATCAAACATAGTAAACATTACATTTGTTTTATTTTTTGTCAAACTGAAGCTAAGATAGGGGAAGGAGTCATTTTCAAACAGTTTTTTCCTGGTACAGTCGGGGATGCTCTCTTTGACAAATGTTCATTTTCAAGTCTCTGCTAGGTGAATGTTGCTGTACTTAAATCAGTGGAAAGCAGTGATTTGTAGATAGGAAATGTATCCATCAACTTAAATTATGCTTTTAGAGTGCTCAGTATGTTTTCTCTAAACAGACACATAAATGTAGAAATTGATTTCTGTCAAGAGAGATTATTACCTAATGTCCAGTCGTCATTCAATTATTATCTCTAGACCGTACACAGTTGTACTTGGAGTTGGTTCCCTGACCGCTAATGAGACGACAAAGCAGGAGTTCAGTGCGGTCAGATCCTTTCCACATCCCAACTATGATGGACACGCAAATGACATCATGCTCCTAAAGGTGAGGACAGTTTAAATTGTTGTTTATTACACTATATATACATTTTAAGCAGAATAATTCTCTTAATTTGTGTTTCTAGTTTTCACAAAAACACCCAACATGACATTGAGATTGCATTTTTCTACCATCAATGTCCTTGTCTTAGCTCGACCGTAGAGCCCAACTGACTGAAGCAGTGCAGCTGATCCCTCCGAAACCTGGAAGGCTCAGAACAGCCAGTCAGTGTATCACAGTTGGCTGGGGGGATATAGGGGATAACGGCACCTTATCAATCAGGCTCCAGGAAGTCAACGTGACCACCCTGCCACAGCCGACATGTCAGAGAAGATGGTTACGCGACCGTGTTCCTATCACCAGTGCTATGGTTTGTGGCGTAGGGGCCCGCGTCTTTCAAGGCTTCTGCTCGGTAAGAGAGTGCACTGTCAAGATATTGATTGAGCAATCAAACTATCCATTGAGAGAGTTGTGTGTAAATAGGGAGAGACACTAAACATCTTATTCTGTAAAGATCTGAGATTATCTTGTTTATAGAAAGATCTGTTTTTTTCCTGGTGCAAAATGATGCCAGTGTATTTTAGGTGTGCAGTAAGCAACTAAAATTGAGCAGAGAAAAAAAGTGGCTATTTAAAACAAAGCGCACCTCATGTTAAGTGTCTCGTATTTTTTATATGTTCAAGGGGGATTCAGGTGGTCCGTTGGTGTGTGATGGAGCCGCAGCAGGCGTCGTCTCCTTCTCTGGACGCCGATGCGGAGACCCCAGAAGACCTGATGTCTACACACGCATATCGTCCTTCAGGGAATGGATTAAAAACATGTTAAGAAACAATTAAGCTAATTAGATTGCATGGTAATCGTCAGCATGCTCTACTTTGCAAGATAAAGCTCTTTAAAATATACAAACACGTGATGTTATGTTGTTTTATTTCTGTTAAGTGCTGTGGTGAAAGAAATTAGGTGATAAATTGTGTTTTTGTCACTTTTTTGTTGTAAACACTAACAAACGAAAAACAACGCAAAAAGTACTCAGTGAGTTGAATGTTATATAAAATGACAATTGGAAAAGCAAGGTCAATTTCAATGCACTCATTTCATGATATATTGAAAAGATGTGTGATACAGTGACACCTCCACAAAACAATGAATTCTGTCTTTTGAAATTTTATTTTTTATGTATACTACTATAAACCTCAGTAGTAGTGACTTCATGAACTTCTTTAATGATAAGATTCTAACTATTAGAGAAAAAATGTATAATCTACTGCCCTCAACCAGTACCGATCGATCCACAGCTGTAGAACCTGAAATATATTAAGATGGCTTTTCTCCCATCGACCTTCAACAATTGACTTTAACTATTTCTAAGTCTAAACTTTCCACCTGTCTCTTAGACCCGATTCCGACTAGGCTGCTTAAGGAAGTTTTACCTTTAATTAGCAATTCTTTATTAGAAATGATCAATCTGTCTTTACTAACGGGCCATGTACCACAGGCCTTCAAACTAGCTGTAATTAAACCTCTTCTTAAGAAACCTACTCTTGATCCAGAGGTGTTGGCTAACTATAGACCTATATCTAACCTTCCATTCCTCTCTAAGATCCTTGAGAAAGCAGTAGCAAATCAGCTGTGTGACTTTATGCATAACAATAGTTTATTTGAGGATTTTCAGTCAGGATTTAGAGTGAATCATAGCACAGAGACGGCACTGGTGAAAATTACCAATGACCTTCTAATAGCTTCAGACAAAGGACTTGTCTCTGTACTTGTATTGCTAGACCTTAGTGCTGCATTTGATACCACTGATCACCAAATCCTATTACAGAGATTGGAGCATCTAATAGGCATTAAAGGAACCGCACTTAGCTGGTTTAAGTCGTATTTATCAGACCGATCTCAGTTTGTATATGTAAACAATGAAAGCTCGATGAAAACCAGGGTCAGTCACGGAGTTCCACAGGGGTCTGTTCTTGGACCTATTTTATTTACCTTATATATGCTTCCCTTGGGGAATATTATCAGAAAACACTCAGTAAACTTTCATTGTTATGCAGATGATACCCAGTTATATCTATCAATTAAGCCAGACGAAACTAACCAGTTCTCTAAACTTCAAGCATGTCTTATGGACATAAAAACCTGGATGACCTGTAACTTCTTAACGTTAAACTCCGAAAAAACAGAAGTTATCCTACTAGGCCCAGATCACCTTCGAAATCAATTATCTAACGATATAGTTTCTCTAGATGGCATTGCTCTAGCATCCAGCACTACCGTTAAGAACCTTGGAGTTATCTTTGATCAGGATCTGTCTTTTAACTCTCAAGGACAGCCTTTTTTCATTTACGTAACATTGTGAAAATCAGGCAAATCCTGTCTCAAAGCGATGCAGAAAAACTAGTTCATGCATTTGTTACCTCTAGACTAGATTACTGTAACTCCTTATTATCAGGCTGCTCTAATAGGTCTCTTAGATCTTTACAGTTGATCCAGAATGCTGCAGCACGTGTTCTAACAAAAACTAAGAAAAGAGATCATATTACTCCAGTATTAGCTTCTCTGCACTGGCTCCCTTAAATCAAGAATAGAATAGAAACAAAGCTCTAACTGGCCAGGCACCGTCTTATCTTAAGGAACTTATAGTTCCATATTACCCAACTAGAAAGCTGCGCTCAATCAATGCAGGGTTACTTGTGGTTCCTAGAGTATATAAAAGTAGGATGGGAGCCAGAGCCTTCAGTTATCAGGCTCCTCTTCTGTGGAACCAGGTTCCAGTTTCAGTCCGGGGGCAGACACACTCACCACTTTTAAGAGCAGGCTTAAGACCTTCCTTTTTGATAGCGCTTATAGTTAGGGCTGGCTCAGGTTCGCCTTGGCCCAGCCCCTAGATATGCTGCTATATGCCTAGACAGCCGGGGGACTACCTAGGATACACTGAGCTCCTCTCTCCTCTTCTCTCACTCCCTCTTTATGTATTAATCTCCTATTTATGCACATTACTGATTTTGCTTCTTCCCCGGAGGTCTTGTGATTTCTCGCCTCGCAGGTTCCCAGGAATGGGGGTTATATTTGGACTGTCATCGTGCCACCTGCTGAGGCCCTGCTGACACCCACTACTACTACCACTATCATTATTAGTCACATTACTATTATTATTGCCTGTACTATTACGCTTATTGACTTGCTTCTACCCTGGAGTCTTTGTGCTTTCTCGCTTCGCAGGCTTCTATAAATCGGGGCTGTACTTGGACCGTGGTCGTGCATCCTGCTACGGCCCTGCTGACACCGACTGCTACCACCATTATTATTACTAGTCACATTACTATTACTATTACCTGTACCATTAAGCATTTTAGCTTTACTTCCACCCTGAAGCCCTTTTTGCTTTCTCGCTCTGCAGGTTTCCATGAATCGTTGTGGTACCTGGACCATAGTCGTGCCTCCTGCTGTGAGCTGACTGACACCCACTGCTACTTCGATTATTATTATTAATCACATTACTATCCCTATTTTCATAATTATAATTCTACTATAATAATTGCTGCTGTTATTATTAGTAGTCTTATTATATGAATCATTTATGTCATATACATTGAATGTGTTGTATCTCTGTTATGCTGTTCATTCTGTACACATGACATCTATTGCATTCTGTCCATCCTGGGAGAAGGATCCCTCCTCTGTCGTTCTCCCATAGGTTTCTTCCTTTTTTCTCCCTGTTAAAGGGTTTTTTCCTGTGCCGATGTGAGGGAAGGACAGAGGATGTCGCATGTGTACAGATTGTAAAGCCCTCTGAGGCAAATTTGTAATTTGTGATTCTGGGCTATACAAAATAAACTGAATTGGATTGAATTGAATGTATCACGTTTTGTTCATGTTTGCATAGTTAGTTGGTAGGCGGGTCATTCTCTCAGCATAAATGTAATTGTTGCATTTAATAAACAATACGAATGGTCGGACAGCTAAACAGGCGTGGCATTCGGTTGAACTTCAAGTCAAGCCTGAGATATCATGTGCAATCATAGTCTGTAACCTCTAAACTGCAACCGGAATGTGCAAATTTAATTATAGTGTAATTAATAACGAGACATACTTTTGATGGCTTCCTTCTGAAAGTCCACTAAGGGATTGATATATCTTTTTCCATTCAGGTTACTCACGGTTAGTTTTCCAGCGGTACTCCAGTAGATGAAGTGGATGAATGAATAGAAGGTTAAGTGTTTGTGTATATGTGTGTGTGTTAAACTACGCTACAACAACAAAAGTAAAGGATATGCCGCAGGAACCAAAAGTCGAGAACGAAGGTAACTTTTGCTTTGTCAAATGAAAGAAGTAACTTAACCTCTTCATCACACCTTGAAAAACTACTTCGGCTGTTGGCGTCCTGAGGCTGCATGCCCTATGCACAGCTGGTACTAAAAGACGATGACGTCATCAATGGGTGCCAAATTATTAACAATTTATTGCCACGGTTGACCACATATGGGTCGTAATGCCAACCACAGCTTTAGCTGTATACTGTATCATGATAGGACATTTAAATAACTTTTTTGGCTCCCACAATAAAGATATTAAAGGTTCAGGTAATAGTTTTGCATTGAAGTTATGCAGAAAGAGGCGTATTTTCTAGACAGTGAAATACACAGTTATCTTTTAGTATGTAAGTAAATATACAAATATAAATATATGTGCCCAGATATTCCCAATCATTTACCAAAAACATTATATGACAGGTGAGAGGTGAATGTGACTAGCTGTGCTGTGGATGTATGATGCCCATGATGGTGATATGCACTCAGATAATATTTCGAGATCATCACAGATGCTGCCTTCTAGTGCCCGGTCTGAAAAGTGCAAATAGTTTGTGCATTTTAATGTTTAAAGATGAAGACTTCGAATAGATGAGCTGTGGGTTTAATATTCATTTAGATATGTAATTTCCTCTGCGACATTTGTATCAAGATGCAAACTGTTGTCATAGACAGTGCATGTTAAAGAGAGTACAAATTGAAACATAATCATAACAACTTTGCATTTAATGGAAATGTTGCCCCTTTAAGTGAAATTCTAGGAAACTCTGGCGTCACGTCCGTTGTGCTTGTGTACTTTTTTCACGTCACTCATGCGCACCACTGCGTAACTACGCTATTTCCGAAAACACTCGAGCTGTCCACAACACCTGTGTAACTCGGGCTGTTAAAAAAAACAAAACTCCACAATCACTGTCACCCAAAAAAAAAAAAAAAAAAAAAAAAAAAAAAAAAAATCAAATTCCCAGCATGCCTTGCGCGCGTGTTCGCTTCTTCCTCTGCGGTCGCGCTAACCGAATGCATGCTGGGAAACAGAGTCTCGTCCTCGCAGCTCCCATTTTCCACAGGTTTCGCGAGATTTGACATAGGCGGGTTGGTGTGTATGTATGTGTGTGTGTGTGTGTGTGTGTGGCAGGCAGCGTTTCCCTGCCAGACGAACTGAACAATAACTGACATGAAATCTGCATAAAAAGGTAACGAAAGCATGTTGCGAGGCTGTTAACACACGCTAGTTACCTGTCGTTTACCTGTCGTAAGGGACACGGAAGAGCGAGTGCAGCTCTCTCGCTAGCCGCCTCCACATATCTCACAGTAACATCTGCATTGAGGCAGAGCTATAGGACGGACGCGAGATATTGATAACCTGCAGTGTGTGTGTGTGTGTGTGTGTGTTGGACCAGACGTGCATGATATCATATTTATACATGTGTGTAAGTTGTTTGCACTGAAAAACGCAAGATACAGTAATTGGTCAGATACAGTGAAATGGCTGACACATGCTGTTGAAGTTGTGTCAGCCATAATTTTATTTCAATGCCTTTTTTCTTTTTTTAAATCCTCCTGTGCAATAAAATATGACAAACACACACAGTCTGTGCATTACAATCAGTGACCTCCATGGCTGTGTAGTTACAGTAAATACCCAGGAAGTTATTCCATCATGCTGCTCTTATTGGCTGCTGGAGCTGTCAGTCTCAGGTCTCTTAAAGGGAGGCCAGCCTCTCAGCTGAAGCAGAGGCCTTTCCTCATGCTGTAGTATAAAGTACATGTGAAGTTTGCCAGCTGTCATACTCACTCACACAATAACTGAACCTTGCCCTGTCTTTTTCTCTTCATTAGTAGCCTTTGACTTTCTGGAGGCATGTCCAAGAAAAGGGGCAGGTATGTAGAAACAAAGCTACTGTGTATGTCATCATGTGATGCCATTACTACAATGTCACAAACATTTACATTAATCCAGCTATACAGTACTGTAAATAACCAATATCTTATATCAGATTTACACCTGTAATGAATGTATTCGTATCAGTTCGCTGCACTTATTGAATTCGTATTCGTTTACTGCACTTATCCTATTCGTAGTAGTTTGTAGCACTTATTGTATTCGTATTAGTTTGTTGCAATTATTGTTTTTGTAGTAATTTGCCTCTGCACTGTACTTTTGCTCTGGTTTATGCTTTAAGATGCTTGTTTAAGAAAGGAGATGCACTTATGACTTCTGGTGACTAGTAGTTCTCTTGAATACCTATGTTGAATACACTTCCTGTAAGTCGCTTTGGATAAAAGCGTCTGCTAAATGACTGTAATGTAATGTAATGAGTATTAATACTGCATTTTGATTTCAATAATTAGCCGCGTGCAAAGTCGTTGTTTTGATGGTGGCAGCCTCTGACACGCCGACCTGCACATTCATCCTGTGTAACCAGGAAGCGGAGTAGCGGGGAGCTGAGTGACACGTTGACCCCGGATCCCAGCAGCATTCTGGGAGTCCGCATTCAGCACAACTGGCGCGAGAAGGGCAACCAGAGCAAGTGGAAGGGAACAGTGCTCGACAGGCTCAGCGTGAACCCGTCGCTCTTCATGGTGAAGTACGACGGCTTCGACTGCGTCTACGGCATCGAGCTGTTCAAGGACGAGAGGGTGTCGAGCCTGCAGGTCCTGCCGGAGAAAGTCGGTGAGTCATTAAGCGTCTCTTTTAATTCTGCGATGACAAACTTTGGCAGCAGTTGGATTATGAATAGCCAAGTTTCTCACCTTTTTTATTTTTGTGTTTCCTTTTGCGGCCGCATCTCCAAAGTAAATAACAAGATTAAGATACCTCCCGGGGCGGAGGAGCTGGTGGGCAAAGCTGTGGAGCATCTGTTTGAGAAGGAGGATGGAGAGAAGAACGAGTGGCGAGGCATGGTCCTCTCCAGAGCTCCAATCATGACCAACTGGTATTATATCACTTATGAAAAGGACCCCGTACTTTATATGTACCAGCTGTGGGACGACTACGCTGACGGAGACCTCCGGATTCTGCCCGAAGCAGGTACTGGTGATTTGTGTGTGACAAAAGACAGATTGATACCTCATAAAGCATTATTGAACAACTTTGCCTCGAAGCTTTAAAGATTATATCCAGATCTTCCATGTGACGTTTGAAAATATATTTTTTTCTTTACGCTTTGGAGAAACGTTAAATCTTTTTTGACATGGATACCATGTGAGCTCAACAGCAGTCATGGTTATTCACTGAAGTCTGAATTTATCACAAGTCTCCTTCAGAGGGTTTGACTCCCAGTACCAAACACGTCCAAAATGATATATTTTAAATGTGATCACTTCTTGAAGCCTTAGACACAGATACGCTTGATATTACGCTGTCAAGAGTTTTAAGTTTTTCAATTGGTTGGAGTTAAAACAAAGGCGGTGTTTTCTTGGGGACTCTAAGACTCTAATCAGTGTTTTTATCAAACAGCTGCCTCTGGAGCTGTTTCAGAGGTAAAGGCTATGTTTAAACATCCACAAACTGCTGCATCCAATCAGGGAATATTCTATTGACGTTGGCACACATCCACAGTAACACTTAATCAAGTTTTAAATCAGATAGTGAAACTTCTTAGTGAAATATCAGAATACCAAAGCATGATATATGCAAGATTCTAAGGCCTGTAAATATTTATTAGTTATTTAATAGTTATTTCAGTCTGTTAAAACTTTGTGTCCATGAAAATGTAAAAACATAAAAATATAAATGTATATATATATATATATATATATTATTTTACAGTACCAGTCAAAAGTTTGGACACACCTTCCCATTCAATGGTTTTTCTTTATTATTTTAAAAAAAAATTCTACATTGTAGATTAATATTGAAGACATCTAAACTATGAAGGAACACATATGGAATTATGTGGTAAACAAACAAATGCTCAACAAACCAGAATATGTTTTATATTTTAGATTCTTCAAAGTAGTTGAATGAGAAGGTGTGTCCAAACTTTTCACTGGTACTGTATATATATGTGTGTGTACATATAAGTATATATATATACACCAGATTCTTACACTGTCTTGAACATTATGGAGATTTTTTTTATTTCTAGGTCTGTAAATGAATTGACGTAATAGTGATATTGAGAAAATTTGACGTGAGAAAAAAATGAGAGGGAGGAAGCACATATTGTGATAGAGTCATGATAAGATGGACAATTTAAAGAATAACAAAGAACCTTCGGTTTTGATCATTTTCTGCTCGTACACCAAACCAGACACCATTATTTTAAACCAACTTTTGAGATACTTGTTAGTAGGCAGTGTTTGGCGAGTTACACGCAAGTCAATTTCAATCCTACCTCGGACTTAAAGGTGACTTGTTTTAATGTTTCACTCCTCAGAAAACAAACACCTGTTGCCCGCAGACAGGAAGCCAGGAGAAGAGACGGAGAGTCTGGTGGGGAAACAGGTGGAGTATGTTACTGACAAGGGCGTGAAGAGGACAGGCCTGGTCATCTACCAGGTCCCGGCCAAGCCCTCTGTCTACTACATCAAATACGATGATGACTTTCATATCCATGTCTATGACCTGGTGAAAACCACCTAGAGATAGTGGACACTCTCCAGCCTCCGCCCTCCATCTGCTTCTGTTCCACCACGTCGTTCCGATCTGTTTTCCAAAGCCATGTTAGGGTTCAATAGTTATTATGCTTTATCGTTCAGAAGAAAAAGTGCAATCTGTTTTTCATATGCACAGCAGAACTGTAGCACCGCTATGCTTGGCTATATTTCGAGGAGATTTGGATTGTTTTATTGTTGCTGTTCTACTTTATACTGTTATGTTTGGGACAGTCCAAGATTGCACTGCCCAACAGCTGCAAAGTGCAGTTGTGACTGCGTTTGTATTGCTGTCCTTGAGATACTCTGATTTGTCCTTAAAGTATTATCTTAATTAAAGTGCGACTCAAAAAAGCTGCTCAAAATATTCTTTTTAAACGTTTCTTTGGATTATTTAACTATCCAGTAAGCATGATATACACATGATTGGGATAGATACCTTCCACTGAGGGGTTTACTGAATTAAACAGGCTGATTAATGTGTGTATTGTATTTATCTAACCATATTATCACATTTAGTGTTAGTAATGGAAGGAAGGAATGAAAGGATTGCAAAATCACCTGGGCGGGGCCCTTATATTTACAAAAGCCTTTTTGATGACTGACGCTCATGTGGAAATGTACTCCTGCAGCTTTTCCCCAGATTTAGCACCATATCGGATCCTTTGCACTGGTGATGAAGACGCAGTTGGCTAAATTCTCATTTAAATTTGATCCCACACAAATCATAAAAGTGCCTTCCGGCTTGCCATTTTGCAATACTGTACATACCGCATCTCCAAATACCTGCGCTCTTATTGGATCATTGCGTACGAAGGCTGCTATTTGGGTTTCATTCAGAAGTGGCGACACTGACAGCTCGAGGAAAGTTTTGCAACCATCTAGTTTATATCAGTGCTGTGTTTTGCTCTTAATGCCGTATGAGAAATGTACTTTAAATATTACACACATCTTCATTGGTTGTATAAGCTCACTGTTGATCTTGTGGGGAGCACTTTATTGTACAAAGTTTACATGTTTAGGTTATGGTACGCTATATAGTTTCCCCCCAAAAAAACGCTTTTTTCCTGAAGAGCAAATGTGGCAGAATAAATGCTTTCACGCATGAAGAAGAGAAAAAAAAAACGTGTTGCAATACATTTAGATGACTGTATTTAATATGTACAACTTGTGTATAATGCCTTGTAATGTTGCCTGTTGTGATTACTCTCATTTATATGAATATCTCATCAAAACCACCAGCTTTTAGTGAAAGGGTTGTTTATTTACATAAATTATAAACTGAATATTTACCCGGTATAATCAACTGACGAACCAGTTTGTTGACAGCAACAAACTTAGATCTGGTTCTAATCTTTATAACTTTGTCTCTTTGTCTTGCAAACACAACATGTATGAATGCAGTATTGGTTTCCTCCCAACTTCGTCACTGGTTGCTGAATTGGTTTTTGCCCTCTCGGTCTTCTCCAAGTCTCTCAGTTTATTCTTCAGTAAACCAGTCTGCCAGTAGGTCTGCTGTCAATATGTAATCTCAACAGTGAAAACCTTATTTTGACCGTGGAGAAGTGGCAGAATCGGTACAGTTTGTTCAACCCACATAAAAAAAAAAAAAGAAAAAAAAAAAGAAAAGAGGTTTACACTGTACATCACCGCTAGTGGTGCTGTGTGGTGTTTCTGTGTTGTGTAGAGTGGTGATACAAACGACTGTGCACAGTCTTCTTCATGCATTAAATCACTTCCTGTTCTGGAGTTGTAGCAGCATCAACAGGCAAATTTGTGTCATTGTTATTCTGCCATGAGTAATAAAGAGTTTTGCACATTTTGGTTGGTCTTGTTCTTTGAACACAGTGCCACGATTAACGTCGAGTACACACTCAGCGTCAATAAATCAAACTAAAGACTGGACGCGTTGTAAGATGGATGTATTTAGTCACCAATGGTGAAACTGCATATATACACACACAACAGGCATTCTCTTCAAAACAATATTTGGGTGGTTTGAGAACAAAGGGGAATGAAATACTGTATATTAGACATTACTGAGAAAAATTAAATATGGGGGTATACACAAATGAAAGAACGTTTTTTTTTTTAAAAATACATTTAGCTTCCTAGCATTATGTACAATACAATGCCATTGAGACTGCACTCCATGCAGCTGAATTACACAACTTATTTTTGTCCAACTGTTTTCTTTCATGTTGGGGTGTTTCTTCTTTCTTGGGGGGAGAAAACAACTTTTGAAGAAGTAATGTCAATTCTTAAGTGCAAAACTCAAAACGATTGATAAATGCCAGGTTGTCCGGAGAGTTCCTGGTCACTTGCTGAGGTCTTTCAGGTACTGCAAACCCTGATTTGTGTATCTAGTTGCATTTGTTGGAGCCTCCGAAAGAGCTGTAATTGACTGCCGCACCCCTGAAATAAAATAGAAAACTAATTATCTCAAGAGTCACATTAGTGATGCTGAAATTGATTACTGCCCCGATGAAATGCAAACAAGACCAATGCAGTGGTGAACAACCACAATTTAAAAACCCCAACTCATGACAAATGAGTGATCTTTCTTTTAAAAATAAATGAAAAGAAACAAGCTTTTCATTCAGTACTTACCAGAGTTCCACGCCTGAACGGGTGAAAATTCAACCTTAGGCATGGTCGGAAGTTGAGCCTGAGGAGAAGAGGAGGGCCCTTTAGTTTCAAACAGCACAGTACACTGCTTTGTAGCTATTAAATATAGCAACATTTTATAAAACAATACTGAGAGATATTGAACTGAAATGTGAAAGAAATCATTTTTGCTGATAACTCTTCACTCGCAATACTACTCAACATCATGTGGTTAAAAAGAATAAACTTAGGTAACTTAGGTTACACTAAGGCGTCATCTATTTATTGGCATTTCAGAATAGACACAACTGGGCTAATGATGATACCCGTTAAAGCAAAATGCTATCTTACTGAAAAGCGTGTTCTTAATAATCTACCAAATAATAAAGGTTTCTTTGTGTTCAGATTACACTGGTATACTGAGGATTCTTCATACTGAAATAGACAGGCATGTTTTTAGAAGAAGAGAGTGGAATTTGTCCAGTGTGAGATCAAGGACAAATAAAGGAGTTTTCTCTTTTTTTTTTTTGTTGCTGTCTTTTATAATGTAAATTCCATGATCTTTTGTGAGAGAGCTGCTAGATATCAATCCTATCTCCAGGCCATGGTCAAGCCCTACACCCCCGCCCGACCACTTCGCTCTGCTGCCTCGGGGCGACTGGTTGCCCCGTCGCTCAGAGGTCCCTGCGGCCGATCCACCCGGTCACAGCTTTTTTCTGTCCTGGCCCCTCAGTGGTGGAATGAACTCCCCACTGACGTCAGGACAGCAGAGTCGCTGCCCATCTTTAGGCGCAGGCTGAAAACTCACCTCTTCAAGAAGTACTACCCTGAGCCTTCCTCGTAGCACTTATTGTATTCGTTTACTGCACTTATCCTATTCGTATTAGTTTGTAGCACTTATTGTATTCGTATTAGTCTGTTGCACTCTCTGTATTCGTATTAGTTTGTTTCTGCACTATACTTTTGCTCTGGTTTATGCTCTTAGATGCTTGTTTAAGAAAGGAGATGCACTTATGACTTCTGGTGACTAGTAGTTCTCTTGAATACCTATGTTGAATACACTTCCTGTAAGTCGCTTTGGATAAAAGCGTCTGCTAAATGACTGTAATGTAATGAATGACTCACATCATCTGAAATGGTTGTTTTAACAAGAGATCTTCAATATGGCGATGTATTTTATGAATCCATGGGATCTCATTGATTACCATCTGATGACTATTGTCGTTGCTTTAAAAAAAATCACTTGAACTGATCTGTGTCCAGCAAAAGGGGGAAGCTGTTCGCTATCATACCGTCAATACATTACTTCCATCTTATAAAAGATGTCTTTGACATTGTAGGACACTTAATTAAAATATAAATCCATTCTGTCATCTATTGTATGAACCATCAAAACCTTTGTCAGGGGTGTGTACGACACTGGCCTGTTTGCCTACTGCAGGGGTCATTTTGGAAAATTAAAAAGATATATAAAAGTGTGTTTTCCTGTCATACAGTACCGTCAAAAGTTTGGACACACCTTCTCATTCAATGGTTTTTCTTTAAAAAAAAAAAATCTACATTGTAGGTTAATATTGAAGACATCCAAACTATGAAGGAACACATATGGAATTATGTGGTAACTGGCACTGTAAGTATTTGTTGTTATTTTATCTGTTTTGTATGGACCCATGTGTCTGAAATAATAAAAAGTTGGAAAGTTGGATAATAGGCTTAAATCCAAATGTCCCTATGATGTAAAGAAAACTGAATTATATGTAAGATACAGTACCAGTCAAAAGTTTGGACACACCTTCTCATTCAATGGTTTTTCTTTATATTTTTCTACATTGTAGATTAATATTGAAGACATCCAAACTATGAAGGAACACATATGGAATTATGTGGTAAACAAACAAATGCTCAACAAACCAGAATATGTTTTATATTTTAGATTCTTCAAAGTAGTTGAATGAGAAGGTGTGTCCAAACTTGTGACTGGTACTGTGTGTTCCTCCCTTTTGTGACATTATCATGCCTACTGGATCTGGCCATGCTTCAGCAGAGCACCCTGTCTGTAGCATTACCTCCAGGCCAAAGTACTTCATCCACTCCTCTATGGCGGGGGGTATGGCAGCCTTGGCCTTCTTCAGGGCTTCAGAGCCCTGCTCACTGCTGCCCAGCAGCCCAGAGTCACAGGCGATGTACAGAGCTCCTCCTGCAATGGTCACCTTGGTGGCCAGTCTGGAAAATGAAAGGAAAACAAAGCTACAGTATGCTCCAGTAAACACAGGGTTTGGAGATGACAGCTGGAGAGCTCTTGCAGAGTAACATACCACCAGTTAGCTGACATGCTAACAGTGCAGCTAGCAGCTAGAAACAGGGAGATTTAAATACTAACTTCACTACGGGTAAGATCCTTGCCGCCATGGTCCACAGCGGTGTAGTTTTGCTTTAAACGTGGTGTTACTGTTCCTCCAGGTACGCCAAGAGTGATCTGGAGTGAAGGCTACCTGGTTAGCTCAGGCTTTATTGAAGGGCAACCCTGCTTGTTTGCTGCGCACGCAGGTTGTGTCAATAAAGTTTTCACTTCAAAGGGTAACGATGACGACATTTAAGAGCCGCAGATTCGTCTCTTCTTTATTTTTTTTTATTTTTTTTTACATCTTTAGGGATTCCAGTGTATAAGTTAAAATCACAATTTAACAATTTATGGACAATAAAAATAGGTGTTTTTTTTTTTTTTCAAACAAACAAATGGAATATTGTATTTACAGTACCAGTCAAAAGTTTGGACACACCTTCTCATTCAATGGTTTTTCTTTATTTTTCTTTTTTTTATTATATATATTATATATATTATATATTTACCTTACTCTTATTGCTATTCTATTCTGCACTGGTGTCAGTATAACTTGCACGTAATACTTATATTTTTATCCTATTGTTTTTTTCTTATTCTTCTATTATAATCTTTGAACAAACTCTGGCTAATAATTCCCTTTGGGATTAGTAAACGTTGTATCTTATCTTATCTTATCTTAAAGTTAATTGATAATGGGTGCATGAGGGACCAATAAAGGACTTAGATAAAACTAGTCAAGTAAGGATTGGAAACAATTTGTAGTGGAAAGTTGGACTCCACAAGGTCCATTTAGCTTTTAATGATGATTAATTACGTTGTTTTTTTTCTTCTCAAGATGACAGTGATGATGGGCCACTTTGGGAAAGGGGAAGGTGTGTTTTGCACATTAACGGAGCGATTCAGGAAGAAAGTACAGTACCAGTCAAAAGTTTGGACACACCTTCTCATTCAATGGTTTTTCTTTATTCATTTTTTTTTCTTTTCTACATTGTAGATTAATATTGAAGACATCCAAACTATGAAGGAACACATAAGGAATTATGTGGTAAACAAACAAATGCTCAACAAACCAGAATATGTTTTATATTTTAGATTCTTCAAAGTAGTTGAATGAGAAGGTGTGTCCAAACTTTTCACTGGTACTGTATGTATATGTGTGTGTACATATAAGTATATATATAGACCAGATTCTTACACTGTCTTGAACATTATGGAGATTTTTTTTTATTTCTAGGTCTGTAAATGAATGTGAACTCTTGGCTCCAGCATGAAATGATGACATTAATACTATAGTAAATATATACATTAATACTATAGTAAATATATACATTAATACTATAGTAAATATATACATGAATACTATAGTAAATATATACATTACTATACATTATAGTAAATATATATTTATACTATAGTAAATATATATTAATACTATAGTAAATATATACATTAATACTATAGTGGAAGAGAAGAAAAGAAGAGTTCAGCTACAACAGAATAAGACTTGTTCATTCTTAATTAAATGACACACTTTGGATAACAGGAAATAATTGAAATTGGTTTATATGAGCTGTCAGTCAAGTAGCTATAGTACCGCCCACATGCAGTCAAAAAGTTCACTAAACCTCTTATCGGAAACAACACTCCCACTTTGCACATGAGGAGATACACACAGCAGCGATTACATGAATGCCTCTTTAGTGTCCTCATAGCTGTGCAAGTGGAACTGATCGGGCTCGATCCTGACACTTGGTGCTAAAAAAATAAATTAAAAAAACAAACTACCAACAAGTTCACAAAATGGGAACCTTCACTAAAGTCGTCCTCACTGCTACGCTGGTTGTTTTCCTCGCTGTCAGGTGGACCGCGCCGCGTTTCGACGCAGGTAAGAGAGACGCATGATCAAAGTGGACTTATCTTAAGTTCCTACTTATCTTAAGTTGGTGTTATGTCTCTGTCGTAAAAAAAACACTTATTTATGAGGTTTTCTGTCATTTGATTCTTGTTCTGCACTGCTGCTGCTGTTATATAAGCGTTGAAGTCAATGCACTGAAATGCTTTTAGAAGTATTTTTACTCCAATGAACAAGTCTTACATGCTTGATTATTGTAACCGTCACTGAGGTATACTTTTATTTATCCTGTATTTATTTGCTTATTACTTACTTATTAACTTTACTGTCTTTTTGCCTCCCTTTGTTTAGTTTTATTTTATTTTTCAAAGCACTTTTTTGTTAAGAAAAGTGCCATATTAGGGTGTTATTGTTATTATTGTTATTATGCAATACACATAATACACTAACACATGCACATAAAATATGAAGCCCTGTTATTGGACAACATTCAAGAAGATTAAAGGCCAAGTCACCTTTATTGTCACCAATAGTTATAAAGGATAGATTTTCTTAGTCGTTTCTTTGAATGACCGCTGAAGAATGGAATTAATGAATGTTCATTTTCCAGCAAATCCACACAGAAATATATATTTTTGTATAAGGGAACTGTCTTTGTTGTATTGACAGTGGAGATATACGCTGTCATAGAAAAGGTTTATTGTGAACAATATTATGTCGATAGTGTCAGCAAACCTCTTTGGGAAATGTTTTTGTGAGAGTTCAAATATGAGTGAATATTATAGTTATTACAGCAAACCTACAGCAAATCTATCCTTTATAACTACTGGTGACGATAAAGGTGACTTTGCCTTAATCTTCTTGAATAATGTACAATAACAGTGACTCAGATAAATATTCACATCTACGGGCAATTTAGAGTTAAAAATCAACCTCACCTGCATGTCTTTAGACAGGCAATCCCTACACAAAAGGTCTGACAAGAAGGTTCAAATCCGGAGTCTTCTTATTATGAGGCGACTACACCACCATACCACACCCTTTTAACATTAACGAGCTGATTTACGAGATTTAGCAGAGTTGCTATGTGCTTTTCTTTTAAAAGACACTATTTAAGTTGTGTCTTTCGTCTGCCAATGTACTTCCCTCTTTCCAGAACCCTTTGGATGCATCTTTCTAATGCAACATTAATGCCTCTATTTAATGCAAAATCATCCACAACACAATACATTTCTTGTATTTTTACGTTTAATTCTCCTCCACCATTTCTTTATTGTTGAACATGAAAGTATTCTTTTGGGTGGAGAACTACTGGAATCCATATGCAGCTTAAAGGACATGAATCTGTTGTACGTAACTCAAGGTTATCTGATAAGCAGCAATAAAGACGTTTATAAAACCATTTTACAGGCCATTTTACAAAATCATGATGACGAAATCATATCTAATCACTAGCTATATATTATTACATTACATTACATTTACATTACATGTAATGTAAATGTAATGTAATATTGAATTGATAAAGCTGGAATGTGCCACATGACCAAGATGTAGACTGCAGCGTTGCATCACGTCTGACTTGTCTCCACATAACGGGACCGTGCAGCCTCAACTTCACGGTGCGATCTTGGCTGTGGACCGTGCAATCTCATCATGTCACAGCGATGGGATGCTCACTGTTCTGCATTGCTTGAAATACCTGCGCACAACGAGGAGGAAAGTTTAAAGCTCCCCTGGGGGAAATCTAGAAAAAAAAGAAGCACAAACTGAGCGAGTAATTGGTGATAATCTGACACGCTTTCCGCTTGTGATCGAGGGGAGGACGCAGCATTTATCTATGCTGTGAGGAAGCAGTGTACGGTCCAGTGTCCGCAAGTGATACATTTAAATAGCTTGAGTCAATGGGGTTGTGTGTTTTTCAACAATTGCGACATTATGTCAAACTTACTTCCACGGCCGATACTACAGATTTATGAATTATGATTAGTTTAGATTACTGGCCATTTGCACGAGCACTTAACAGTACAGGTTCAGTCTAGAGTCAGCTTTATGCATCCACAGACGTACAGAGGTGCATTATTCTGGAAGTTCAACAAACTCTTCCTCTCTTCTTAAAATAGAAAGTGCAATATTAGCTTAATAAATAAGCAAAGGGACTATTTTAGTGCTCCGTAGAGGGACGGTTGTGTATATATCTCCCAGCTCAGTGCCAGAGTCCAATGAACATCGAGTCACCTTTCAACTGAACTTACTGGTCTGAGACTTTGAACACGTTTGTTGCTGCTGTTTACATTCATCCTGATCCAAATTTTTAAAAAATGCTCCAAAGGAATGCATTACCGTTTTTGTTTTGTCATGTTTTTCTCGTGTAGCATATATTGAAATGTCTACAACTACATATGTTGTGCAACCCCGTGTTGCAGAATGACAATAAATGATCCTTGGATCTTTATGTTCTTGTGCTAAATGATTTAAGATAGTTTGGGGATCGTGAGTTTACAGATTTCTGATGTCCGATAACAGTTGAATGTCATCAAAACACTTTCAAAACTCGATATCATTTTTCAAAAATGACTGTATACAAATGGATGTTTACCACGTTTATATCACATACCAGTTGGCACAAATACCTCCCAGGCAAAATACATGTAACAGTGGCACTAAAATTTGAATGTTTATTCATTTCAATCAACGCAACTGTGGTCACAGCACACACATCTTTGTTTCACGTGTTTCATTTGTCTTTCAGAGTCTCTCAGAGGTGCCAGGGTGTTGGTGACTGGGGCCAGTACGGGTATTGGTGAACAAATGGCATATCACTACGCCCGCTTTGGGGCCCAGATAGTAATTACAGCAAGGAGGGAGAAAGTGTTACAGCAGGTCAGTGAACTTAACATTTATCAAACAACAAGTGCTGATAGTTATGTTCTGTGTCCATCATATCACGTACAGTGTATTTGTTATAATAACACACAATCTTAATTTGGATGAAGTTCCTGCATTAAGACACAATCCTTTTCTTTATACTCTTTTTCTGCAACTGCACTGGATCCTTTCCGTCTCATCACTGCTTATAGGTGGCAGAGAAATGCCTGAGTTTGGGAGCCCAGAAGGCTCTCTACATAGCAGCAGACATGGCCAGCGAGTCCGACCCCGACAAAGCTGTAGATTTTGCTCTGGAAAACCTCGGAGGGTTGGATTACCTCGTTCTCAACCACATCGGCCCAAGCCCCTTCAGCATGTGGGACGGAGATGTGGAGCACACCAGGTGGCTGATGAAGGTAGTTGCACTGCGTTTTGATGGTCTGTCAGCAACATAAAACCAGGGGGAAATGCATTAATCTCTTTGTGTGTGCTTTCCAAAAGGTCAACTTCTTCAGCTATGTTCAGATGGCCTGGAGAGCTTTGGCTTCCCTTGAGCAAAGTAAAGGATCACTGTTGATTGTTTCATCGCTTTTAGGTAAGTTTGCCACATCATATTTATACATGGCGATGAAATCAATCTGATATACATACAAGTATGCATACAGTATTATATAGTTTCACCCAGTAATAACAAATAATATTTGATTTTGGCCTTATTATATTCAGTTTCATTTTTATGTTATTGTTATTATATTAATACTCATATATTCTAAACTTCCTTTGTATAGCACTTTTTCATATCCCACGATATGAAAAATGATAATATAAAAAACTTTGTTAGACCAAACCATTTTGAAAACGTGTTGACTTTCAAGGTTCATTCTTGACCAGCAGTTCAAGATGATAAAAACAAATTCACCTCAACATCCATCTAGTAGCTGTCCTGGAGCTTTTTTTTTATCACATGAGCATCATCAGCAGTCATTATTCAAATTTCCATTTCTCTCTTAGGACTTTAAGGAATAGCTTTCTTGTAAGGGTTCCTTAAAATGCTTAGAGAAAAATGAACACACACTTTATATTATTGACTAAATACTGCTGAAGAAGATCGTGTGATATGATCAAGAGCTCCAACAATAGCTACTAAAGGGACCTTGTAGTGAGATTGTTTTGTAAAATGATGACAAATGGTAAAATTCCAATCTTTCATACTTTACATTCAATATTTTCTCGATGCGTCAATTAACCCCTTGCTATAAGGGGCAACTGCCCATCTTTCGGCGCAGGCTGAAAACTCACCTCTTCAAGAAGTACTACCCTGAGCCTTCCTCGTAGCACTTATTGCATTCCTGTTATTAGTTGCACTTATTGCACTTATTGTACTTATTGTATTCGTATTCGTTTATTGCAATTATCCTATTCGTATTAGTCTGTTGCACTTATTGTATTCGTATTAGTCTGTTGCAATTATTGTTTTCGTAGTAATTTGCTTCTGCACTATACTTTTGCTCTGGTTTATGCTTTAAGATGCTTGTTTAAGAAAGGAGATGCACTTATGACTTCTGGTGACTAGTAGTTCTCTTGAATACCTATGTTGAATACACTTCCTGTAAGTCGCTTTGGATAAAAGCGTCTGCTAAATGACTGTAATGTAATGTTATGTAATGTATAAGCCCCGCCCCCCACTGCTACTCCATTAAGCTGTTAGAGCTACGTTACAATAGCGCCCACACTGTCACTAACTGCACTCCCTGTATAATTTTTCTCCTTTTTTGGAAAAAAAAGGAGAGAAGAAGACAGAAGGTTCTATAATATGCATTTTAAGCATCTCAAACTAATTAAGCATAGAAAACTGGTTATAAAGATAAAGATAGCAGCTCAAGCCTAAAGATTACAGCGTAAAAGTCAACCAACACATCCTCTGGCGATTGAAACAGGAACCAATTAAATTAAGGAACATAACTGTTGCTGTAAATACTGGAATGTCGTTATCCACTGTTACAATCATTAAAAACCAAAAATAGCATGTGTAGACATTCAGTATACCTCCGGTAGCTAGCGTAGCATAGAAGTGCTAACTAGTTAATAATGTGCTAACATTCACTGCTAATGTTAGCTCCACAGGTTTATAACGTACGGACATAACTTTTGTAAACTTGTATCTGTAAATTAAGAAATGAAACAATTGCATTAAAGTTTGCGTAGCAGAGCCAGTTAGTTGTCTGACCCTGGGCCGACGTCACTCTATGATTGGCCAATCTGCATTTGAGGGCGGGACTTAGCAAAGGGTCAACCACAGTAAGGATTTGTGCTCTTTAGATGAGTTTATAAACATACCAAATCACTTGTAAATCCACAAGGAAAGTTTGTCCTTACATTTTGGAAGAAATTGAAATAATAATAATAATAATAATAATAATAATAATAATAATCTTTAGTTATACAGCAGACTAAATAAATAAAATAAAAAATACTGTGGAATCCAACAAAAGTTCCCTATTTATACTTATGCACATATGTGCTTATACACAAGATTAAACCTGTAAATGTCCTACATTTTAGCCAAAAAAAGGCCACCATAGATTCTTATGTTTTACATCTGACTCTAATAGTTTTTGATGCTTCACAGGTAAAATGCCTAGTCCCTTCGTGGCACCCTATACCTCAACAAAGTTTGCCTTGAATGGTTTCTTCGGAGCCCTTTACCATGAGCTGGCTATGAATAACAGCAACGTGTCCATCTCTATATGCACACTGGGGCTCATTGATACTGAATCAGCCATGGATAAAGTCAGGTCAGTCACGTCCTATTGTCTCACAGCTACATCAAAGTGATCACTGATACTTGTATATTGAAATGCTGCCACTTATTTGGCATCACGTAAACAACTGCTTTCCACAGTGGTTAAGTAATAGCAGTGTTTTTCTGTATCCTATAGGGGAGTTACAAATGTTCCAGCCTACCCCGCCACAGACGCAGCCTTGAACATCATCATTACAGGAGCCACGAGACAGCCGGAGCTCTTCTACCCCTGGTTCACCCAGATTGTGACTCTGTCCAAAGACTGGTTCCCTTCAGCAACAAACTATATCATCCAGAACTCCTACAACTACAACCCATGAAAAACATTAATCCTGTCATTGATATATAATCCTCTACTTGAATTAAGCCTTGAGATTTTAGCCCACTCAGACCCCAGTTTTTAATTTTTTAGATGGAAAATTATTTTTCTTCCTGACTGGCTGGAATTGAACCAGAGGTGCTGTGATCAGAGTATAAAGGGTTAAGCACTGGGAAACTAGAGGGAAAAACATTGTTTGATTCCTGCACCATCTTTTAGACTGGTGGAAAGAAAACACCCAAAATACACATTTAGGTGTTTATTTTACTACTTTGTCTATTTGCATCTGCAGATTTCTCCTGAATTACCGAAGTAAGCATCCGATAATGTCTCAGTTATATATTTGTACACAAATGTCTGAATGTAAGTAATCAACTTGGGAAGTTTCATGGTGATAACCTCTGGTTACATTTTTTTTTTTTACCCTTATTCACCTTTGGTGTCTTTCAAAATGTTTGGAATTCTATTATACATATCCTTAAAAGGACCTTATCTCAAAATGGTTTTTTTCTCATATTTGAAGCCAGAAATCTTCACCTCAGTGGCACTTACATATACTAAACATTCCAGAGAAGTTTGTTAATATATAATTTATAGCCTGATTTATACAGCTTTGTATCCCTGAAAACATGAAGAGAATGGCAGGTGATACAAAGACTTTTGACTCTAATATCTCAACAAAATGGAGGTTTTTGAGCCTGCCTTTAGCCAATGTTAGGTATGCAAATATGCAAATCTAAAAATGTATGCCAATTAGAACATATTTAATAAGATTATGCCTCATTTGCACATACAATTCAACAAAACTTGTTAATAAAAGTTGTAAAACCAAAAAATAAAATAAACGTAATGTAAGTTTTAACTGAGTAAGTTTCATGGAAATATTTTTAGTTAGTTAATTTTAATTTTTCCTATTCACCCGGGGTGTCTTTCCTTAAACACTAAACTACCAGAGTATGATAAGTGAGGTCCAAGAGGACAACCTTTGAAAATTCAAAATTTGATTATTATTCTTTTTTTATTTCATAGAAAAACATTCAGTCATACAGACTTATAAGAATAAAAGCAAGTACTCAATACCAAACCTGATCAAAAAGAGACATTACTGTAAGGATCGCACAGTACTCTGATTGTCCACAGGAGGGCAGTAGTGCCAAAGTAGTGAAGTCACATTACTTCATCTTTTTACAGTGAAGCCCTTTCTCTGTTAAAAAAAAGAGTCCTTAATAGCAGACTATCATGCATTTGATGGCGTTGTGGTTAATTGGTTTGAGACTTTTTTTTTTTTTATTTGGTTGAAAAAATAACCCCACTTTCCACAGATTGAATCATCTGATTTATTTTTTATTTTTTAAACCTTCATCACCATATCAATCCTCACCATGATCCCTTTCCTGTCTCCACTGTTCTCCACCCCTGGATTCCTCTCCAACTCCATTCTCTATCTCACCAAGTTCCCTCTTTTTTCAAAGTTGGCCACAGCGGGCGTCCCGGACTTCCTACAGAGCAGGACTTTCTCTTTGTGTCTTTGTTCATCATCCCCCCAAAAGCACCGCAGGCTTCCTGTGAAGCTGTTGGCTCAATCCATCCTGGTGGTCCTTTCTTCATTGTAATACACCCCAGAGGTTGTACCCTGCTGATAAAGTGTTTTCTCCACTGTATACCCACAGTGAGTTGTCATTGTCAAACAATGGCTCGCCAAAAATTGTAGTGACATTTGAAAAGTTGAGAAACAAAACAAAGTGCACTTTCTCCTGGATGACTGTGAATGACGCTCCAAGACCAAGTGTTCTTGATATCTTTAATCTGAAAGTTTGAACAGTTTTCTCACACTTTGCTTTCTGGTCTATCTATTGATATGTCTGATGGGGGAACATCTGTCTTTATCTTGACACTCTCGATGATATGAGAGGATTGTGGAGATGGTATAATCTCCCTGCAGATGCTGTGGGGAAAAAATAAAACTCCTCTCGCTTCTTTTTGGTCTCTTTCTCTGTCACACACACAAATATGGTGGGGCCTCCCGGGGAAACGAGCCGGCGTGGCCTGGGAGAACAGCCAGAAAAACACCTGCAACAGATTAGTCCTCCTAATGCCAGGTAATAAATCCTCTCACCCTTCTCTAGCATCTCCATCTCCACCAAGCATGGATCTTATAGGCTGAGGAGCATCCACCCACAACACCCGCTGCAGCACACACAAAATATAATTTGAGACACTGAAACCTCCGTGCAGCCACGGCTGTATTTATTTTGTCTTTCTCTGTTACCATCAACTGCCATGCTTGCTGCAGATGAAACTACACTTATATAATCTCTATTCTATGGTTCAGCGTGGTGGAGGTTTTCCCCAGCGTTTTACACTTGGCTCCATATCAACATCAAACATTTTCATCATGGTTGCAAACAGCCAAGGCCGAGACCAAAGCAGAGGCCCGGCCGCTTCACTGACTGCTCATAAAACCTGAAAAGGTGGCAGAATGATTGGCCAATTTGACTCTTACCTACAGAGGTTTTGTAATGGAGGCTGAATTCTGCTTTAATGTCCGTGATACAGCGTCTTATTTAATCTCTACGTCGACCGATAAAGAAAGACAATCTGTACGTGTGCTGCAGTAGTCAGCTCAAACGACATGTAAAAGAAGTCTATAACCCTCTCCCAGATAGCACACCGTATGTCCTCGGTTTTATATTTGCACACTACGTTTGCTGATGCAGCAGAAATTTCACGTTTCAGACCATAAATAGTCACCTATCCATGGCGATAGTACAGTGCACCTCCACCATCAAGCACCAATTCCAATTTATGATTCTTTCTTGTGCTGCTCCTTTGAGCACAAAGGACACTGGTCCACAAATCCAGCTTCATCCATCAGTTACTTTGAGCACTGCAGAAAGAGCGGCCTTGATGCACACACACATGCGTCGTGTCATGCATGCTGGCTGGTTTGTGTGTATTATGTGGGTGTGTGAGTGACATTTATCATCCACTGGCTTTGGAGCAGGTGACCAACTGGTGAGAATAAGTGGAAGTGAGAGAGTAAACCATGAGATGAGGTGAACACACTGATGTATTATTAGGAGACAGCATCCTGGGGAAAAAAAGATAAAATGAGCAATGGAAGTAAGTACCGAAACTACTGTACCGGTAATTTAAAAATATATATTTCAATTGTATTGGTCACTCAACTGATCGGCTTTAAGTCATTGCATTCACAAAATCCTCTTTTGGACATTAGAGTAATAGTTCAAAATTCTGTATGTTTATTTGCTTTCTCGCCGAGAGTTAGAGGAGAAATTGATACCACTCTATGTCTGTACTGTACCAGAGGCAGCAGCCGGTTAGCTTAGCTTAGCATAAAGACCAGTAACTTCCTGGAGTCTCCACTGGTTCTCTGGCCAGTGGACTGAGCTCAGAATCCGGCACAAAACCTCTCGTTAAATGGCAAAACTAACGTTCTTATACAAATAAGTATAAGTATATAGTCAAGTATAAATAAAAAGCAGTGACTGTCCAGTTTACTTTTGAAGCAAGTCCTTGGTGTAGGTTGGCAGTTTGAAAAATAGGTACTCTGTGAGTTAAAAATCCCTAAAATAATGAAATACTTACAAACTCTAATAAAGTGCATAGACAAAACGCCAGAAATGGACAAATACCTATATCGGTTTCTGTTCATGGCTTAAAGGACCACAAATGTAAATGAAATATGTAAATCTAATATGAATTCATACATTTATCCAACATCAGCTTTTTAAACTGGGATGTACAATGTACATAGAGTGCAATTTATTAGAAATATGCTCAAGTTTATTTCAAAATAATTCTCTGCAGGCCATAGTTTATTCACCCCTGGTATAAGGTGTAAAAAGAACAGGTGACTCATCAAGAGGACATGGCATGAGAGTACTGCCCATTTAAACACTTATAAGACATGACAGGGAAAAAATAGGTACTATAACTGACTCACACATATGCTGGAAAAAGACAAGAAAATGTATTAAATCACATATTGAGGTCAATAACTGGGAAAATAAAATATGTGCTCATATAGACTGATAATGGCAAAAATTTGAGTAATATGAAGCAATAAATAAATCAAGGACAAAAACAAAAATGTAAAAATAGTTTAAATAGACTACAACCTTACAATGTGAAAAAACTCATATAGTATCACCAAAATATAGTACTTGTTCAAAGACTTAGCAACACAGATAATAATATTTGGAGGAAGGTATAATGATGAATATATACAAAGACAGAAAAAAACCTCCACTCGCAGTTTGAGTGATCTCAATTTGTGATTTAATATATTTTCTTCAGTATATGTGTGAGTCAGTTAAAGTATTCATCTTGACACTGTCATCTCTTGTAAGTGTTAAAGTGGGACGTTCTCTCCTGCCATGTCACACAGGTCACATGACCTCTTGAATACCTGTCCTCATTATACCTCATGCCTTGACTTGTTGAGTTGTTGGTCATCGTTGTATAAATAAAGTACTTTTAACTCCCAATCACAGTGCCTGGTACACATTTTTCGGACTGCAAACCTACACCAAGTACTTCCTTCAAAAGTAGCAGTCACTTTTATTTATTTATACATAACTACTTGCCCTGTGTTACCTTTGAACAGAGGCAGGCTAGCTGTTTCCCTCTGTCTCCAGTCTTTGTGCTAAGCTAAGCTAAAAACTAAGCTAATCTAATTGTCTGCAGTCAAATTTTTGACATCCCAAAATGTCAAAAATGTCCTTTAAATGCTTTTACAATATACACAAGATAAATTCGGATATGTGAATTATTTTGAAGCTACAGCATGTAGTAGTACAGGAAGTGCGCTGTAGTAACTTGAAACATAATGTTGCTAAATAAAAAAATATGCATTGTTTAATACAAGTAGGCTAGTCTTTGTAGGCAAGACTTGTAGGCTACCGATATTAAAACTGCATAAATATTCTGCATATTCTCTGTAGTGTAAATTATATTTAAAAACCAATTTCCTCCATTCATTTGCTCCCCTTGTTGAAACCAGCCATTGATCTGCGTTGTTGTGTGACCCGATTCATTTTCAAAAGAATGTTAATCTCTCTGAATACTGAGCTTGTGTATGACCGCTGAAAAGTTTTCACAAAACATTGAGCTATGATAACAAAAGGAGAGAGTGAGCGAGAGAGACAGAGGGAGGGTGGGGGGGGGGGGGGGAGATGAAAACCTATGAAAGGGAGCGTCAGTGTGAATAAAAACCTGTGGGTGTGAGAGGTGGCTGAGGTGGCCCTGTGACCCCTGACCTCCTTCCCCCAGGTCCATTCAGAGCAGCACAATGGTTGACACCTGTGTCCTTTCAGTACTGGCACTATTATTATTTACATCAGTCAGTGGGAGACGGAGGCAGAGACAGAAAGAGGCCAGAGGTGCTGCGAAGCACCAGCCTCATGCCAACAACAGCCCTTCTTCCCCTCTCTCTGGCTCTAAAGACAGGTGCCCTCCCATCTCTCTCTCTCTCTCTCTTACTGTCTGCCAATCTCTTCCTTTTTAATTATTTCAGATAACGCCAAACACATCAGCGGAAGGAGAGGATCCACAAAGAGGACAGACTGGGTGTTTTTACATCCTGTACCTAATGGTCTGACAGTGTTTCTGCTCCTCTGTATCACCATTAACAAAAAAAAGGGCCTCTGTTTGGGTCGGGGGGGGGTTTAACAATTCAAAACACAAGTAACGCATTTTTTTTACTTCTAAAATAATAAGATTGCTGCTGATTTCTCTTGTGATTTGAGGTAATTTGCACACGTTTTTGTTTTTTTTGTTAAGCGCTATAGCTAACACAAACCCAAACAGTTTCAGTTTAATGATGTTCGCAGGACAACCCTTTTGTTCTGCCTCTTGTCATTTATCCTTCTCTTGCTGATCAGGCTTGTGGGGAGAGTCACAGGGAGCATGGGTGGCAGGCTGGGGGTTACATGAATTCTTCTTCTTTTTTTTTTTTCATTGGGGGAGAGAAAAAGCCCAATTAACAAAGGATAAGAAGTGAACCGTAAACACCCTCAACAAGGCCCAACAAACCTACAAGAACAAGAGCTCTCTCTCTCGCTCTCTCTCTCTCTCTCTCTCTCACTCGACCCCCTCTGCTGACCACTCCTCCCTCCCTCCTCCTCCCCCCCTCTTGCTCACTCACTCTCTCTTCCTCTCCCCTCACAAAAGGAAGGCTCAGAGCTTACAAAGTGCCAATTAACACTGAATGTTTGCCCCTCGCACCTCCCTCTCTGAACTGCTGACAGCTCTGGTGTTTGGGTTAATACCAAAGGCCTGCAAAGAATTATAATTCTCCTCCTTGCCCCATCCCCCTTTCTCTCCCTCTCCTATCCTTTTATTTTGTTTCCAATGGGGTGGTTTTACAGTTCAATGCACAGTCAAAGGGTGATATAAAATGACTTTCCAAAGAATTTCATTTGGGGAGAAGAGGGGCTGTGTTGCATCGCGGCAGCCAGGGGCAGGACCAGGGATGGATGGGTGGGGGTGGGGGGGGGGGGGTGGGGGGGGGGGGGGGGGCGAAGAGAGAGAAAGAGAGATAGCCATAAATTAAAGACAGTGAAAAGATTTGTATTCAAAATATTTGTATCATGTGGCGATCCTCCTTTTTTACATGCAAAAGAAATATTCTTATTTACTCAAATTCCTGTCACTTAAAAAATACATTAATATGTGTTCTCCCTTTTAGGCTTTGTTTGCCATTTCTCCCTCTATCATCAGTGCATTGTATGCAAAAAAAAAATGTAAACATGACCCTAGTTTACACACACAGTGTATCCACACACACACACACACACACACACACACACACACACACACACACACACACACACACACACACACCACACACACACACACACACACACACACACACACACACACACACACACACACACTTTCTCACCAATTGGAACTGTAGGTCCCACTTGAGATGAAGATAGCAGCGTGGGCCATTTATCACAGGCGAGGCTGATGGCTGTGCTATGCTTGTATTTCTCCCCTGTGAACTCCAATAAATCACCCCTTTAAATAAAAGAGCGGCCAATGAGGAGAGGTGAGAGGGTTAAATTCTGGGAGAAACAGAGACCACTTGGCTCTTTAAGGCAGCTTCTGCCAGCACTCAATTCCCTGCCCGACCTGGTTCTGCCTCTTCAATTTATGACCTCTTGGGACCAGGTTTTCTCCGCTCTCTCTTTACTTTGGGGTGAGATGCCCAGTTGAAATGGGTAAGTGGCGAATTGGATCCTCTTAGATCACAGTATAGTTTGAAAACAACACACTAAATAACGTGCGCGTAAAGGGAAACTACGCCGATTTTATACATCAAAATGTATTTACAGATCTTGGAGAGTACTACTGCATATATGTGAAAAACAATGAATGAAACCTTTTATGGCCCCAGAGGATGCTGTACGAAATCTGATGAACGGACTCAGCATGAGTTGGGGCTGAAGACTATATGTTTTTAAAAAAATCTATTGGTGTAGAATTAGAAGGAAATTAATTTACAAGACCTCTGCAGCCAGCTCCTAATCTCTGCCTGAAGCTATATAGAGGCTAATCTCCTTCTCAAATGTTGGCAGTCAAGTTGCATTTTGGGTAACATAGCCGCCAGGTTTTGACAAGGAAGAAGAATGCATGGAATAAAAAAGATGATTTCTCTGCATCACTTTGATCCTTTTTGAAAAAGTGCCTATCATAGACAATGTTGTAGAAGTGCTATAAAACAACATATCTATGTGTAGCCCCTTGGCATTGGATGCCACTCAAGACATAATTGCTTCACGGGTTGTTGTAGCTTTAATTTTATTGTTGACCACATTTGCCACAGGTCATTTTAACAGAGTGTGTAAGCAAATGTGCTCTTCGCTTGTCAGTTTGTGGCTGTTTTTTTTAAAGCAAAATGACAAATAAGGCAATGGGCTTTGACTGCAGACACAAAACATAAAATAAGACCTGTTGAATACATATTTAACAACCATAATCCCACAACAATACAATGTAAGATCATCAAGTTTCACCAAACCCACGTGGAACTTCATACACTGTCTCCTACCTTCAAACAGAGTTAAAAATGAATGTAACCTGTACCATTTCTTTAGTACCAAAGTACAACAGCACGATGTTCACGCTAACATTAGTCTACTATGCTAATTAGACCACAATGGACGACAACTTCAAGTACACAAATTAAAGTAATGTCAGTCTCTAGATCAAACCATACTGTTAAAATATCCAGAGGTAACGTCCTTTACGGCGTTTGTACAAGAATATTTTACAAGATATGTCAGTATTTAACTACTAATACTACGACTTTACACAAGAGAGTAACAGCCCTGTCCACTCAAATCACCAGCATTGTTTTGCACTTAAACAGGAAGAAAGACCATGATGCATTTGGCGTAGTTACAATAACAATAACAGCTTTCAACCAAGGTTAGACTGCGACGGCCCACTTACAATCTGCTTCTCATTTTGCGTCAAATTAAACAATGTTACACTCAAAAGGACCCAACAAAGAACACATGCATTAACATTTAAACAACTTTGAGAACTATAACAAACCTAAGTGAAAACATTTCATTTGCATAGATATACCAAAATTATTACATATGTAGGTTAATATATGAATGCTGTAAATAGCACTTAATAATACTCCTACTTTGGGTGTAAAAACAAGTCTTTCTAACCTTTGAAAGAAGACATAACACATTCCTCCTTTTACAAACGAAAAGTTGTATTCATAAGCCAAAAAATCAACAATTGTTCTATTTAATACACTAAGTGGTTTTAATGCTACAGCATTTCCAGTTCTGGTAAGACTGTTAGCTTATGGCGACTAATGTTAGCAAACTTAAGCAAGATATTGTTGATTTTTTCTTTTGCAATATAATATATAATATATTTCATTAAGTATCACTAGTATCCAAAGAGGCAGCTGTTAAGCAAGAATGACATATCTTTGCTCTAATTTTTATCCTACTTTATTATTTTCCAGAAGATGAAGAGCTTTACAGTAAAACCCTTCCTGATAGGATGTCATCTGTTGGGGCTATAAAATAGGGAGTGTAGTACTGGTGGTGTGGAACCAAGCAAGACTTTTTTGATCCACATTAAAGTAAGGGGAGTTGAGCGGAGAGCTGACATGACCTGACATGGTTCATGGTCCCACCAGCGAGGGCAGGCTGGGTCTCTAACTCAACCCTGGGACCTCGGGGTCAAAACGCTCTGCAGCCTCTCTGGGATGAAGGCGACTGGCGAGACATGTGACTCTGGCCTCTGCTTTAAATCCTGAACTCTGGGATTTACCTAAGATAAGGGGAGTGCAAAATGAAAACTTATAGCTGGAGGCGTTGGAAGGAGAATTCACGTGGGAGTGGAAAAAAACTGTATGCATGTGCAAGGAATCCGATTTCAACATTTCCAGACATGTGATCGAGCTACAGTATATCATTTTTATCGGAAGATTTATATGGAAACAGGTGCTCCTCCCCTGGCTAAGCTGCCGGGCAGCAAAGGAGCACTCAGTCTCCTCTCTGTAACATCTGATTCACATGAGCTATAATTCCTTGCTTGCCAAACGACGGATCCATAGGTCAGTGATGTGGCTGTGTCAAATGAGGGTCGTGAGAAAAGCAGAACGGAGCACGTGCCTAGAGTTAGATGAATGTCAAAATTCGTTCCACTCCTTTCCTAAAGAACGGACACATGTGAGAGGAGTCACTTTGGCCTGAGTGCAATTACAGGTCTCTCTCTCTCTCTCTCTCTCTCTCACTGTGAAACAGGATTTCCTCTTTCCGTTCTTTAACATTCTTCTCTTTTTTCCCCTCAATCATGCATCCTTTATTCCGATCAAACCCCAAAAAGGAATTCCCCTCGATGGGACCGTGATGTGAGCGTTGTGTGCATGTCTGGAGTCTGCGTGACCCCATCGGAGCTGAGCGGACCGGCCGCGGGGGCCCGAAAAGCCCTGTGGGACCCAAATCTGGCTCAAGACCCAGGACCCGTCCTGCTCCACGCTGGAGCTCGGGCTGTAACTCTCCCTCTGTCTGTGGTTTGTGATGGTGTGGAGGTTAGGGGTGAACTGCAGGTCAGCCATGGAAAAAAAAGCTTGCTTTATTGTCTGTCTCAGAGAATGGAGGACAGAGGGAAGAGAGGGGGGAGTGAGAGAGAAAGGGAGGGATGGTAGGAGGTGAGGGAGGTTGGTGGTTGGGCAAGAGGGGACAAGACCATGAAGGACGAGGAATGTATCAAACACCGGATAGAAGAAGAGGTTTTAACATGTAGGTAGATGAAGGAAGAATAATCCTAAAGTCTGAACATAGAGAGGTGGTCCACACATCAGTCTCCCCCATCTGTGATGTATTTAACTTTTCCAAATGTCTGCCTGAGGACAGTTTCCCCTCAGCAGAATGGCTGTAAACACATGGCTATCTTTAAGGCAGAGCCAATACCCTTGAGTATTTGTATCAAACTGTAGATCAAAAGCAACTCTTGCAGTATGTATGTGCTCTACGCTATGAGTAAAGGGCTTATGGAAGTTTTATTGAATGCAGTTGACGCACAGAATTAGCACTGGTAGGAGCAGTCACACCAAATGGAGAAGAATATGAACTTATTAGACATTTGAGCTGATTTGCAAAGTTCTCTAGGTTATCAAATGAGTTGATTTCTACCAGATTTCGGGTGTCAAAGTTCTTCGCCCGAAAGTGATCGATGAGTGCTCGGTAATTGTCCATTGTGAGGAGATGTCGGGCGGGAGACGGCGTGTCACCTCGCAGTGAGAGTAAAAGAGCCGGCAAATGGAAGTGATTACATTTAATATTCTCCATCTGGGAGCGATTGCCTCAGAAGACGAGTTTCAAAGAGGAGTACGGCGGGAGGGAGAGGAGAAAGAGGCAACAGTAATTTGCACAGGATTTACAAATCTCCTGAATCGAATTTGGGAATCTTTGTGCACATCTTGTTCTATTCCCTTCGAGACAATCACTCATGAAATGCACGCCACACATACATAAACAAACTCCACACAAATAACTCGCACTATTCTACTGCACAGATGAATAATGCCGGTAAGATTGCTTGTTGCACAAACTCCCAACAGTCCAAGGGGATAAAGTTGTAATATTCCCTGCAGCATGTTGGATTTCGAGGCTCACACATCAATACTCAATATATCTCGCAGTCTGTCTGTGAGCAATCACAAACCACCCAAGAAATGGTTGCCAGTGTGTCAGAGTTGAGCCGGAGCCAGGTCAGAAGTGATCAAAGACTGCTGAGGAGAGAGAGAGAGAGAGAGAGAGAGAGAGAGAGAGAGAGAGAGAGAGAGAGAGAGAGAGAGAGAGATAGAGAGGGTTATCTGGTCCCAATTACATTCAATCATGGGAAATTGGCAAAGTGCAAAGCGAGAGAGATCTTCATGATGAGAGCAGGAGGCCAGATGAGCCGAGGTGGTCCGCTGACGTTTCTGACTTCACAGACATTACTGTTTTTATTTGGAGTGTTTCATAAATGTCTTTCTGTTGTTGTGGGTCACCGTGCGATTGACTTTACAAAATGGGTGGATCGTCCTGCCAAAATAAAAGATTACATAGATTGCAGAGGAAATTGAAAAACAAAAATAGATGAAAGTGGATAAAACCTGACAAAGTAAAACTACATGTTTAAAGCAAAATATTAAATTGAATAAAAAAGTACATCAGGGTTCTTGATTTGATCCATGTTGTCATATGCATAAATGCATGCACACAAAATCTCAAATGATCTATTACCTCTACCAATTATCCATCTTTCAATATTAGCTATAAGAGTGTTTGGCAGTCATGTGATTACTTTTTCAGTAATGAGTGCTTTAAGGGGATCATTTAGAATTTAGCAATAACATTACTGCTACTCATCCCTACCGTGGCAATTTGGAAGTCAACATTAACTGTCTTCCCGGTCAACGTATCAATAGGTCGTATGATATCATACAAAGAGTTATTTTGTTATTTTTTGTGTGTTTTTGTTCAATTGCCCAGCAACACAAGCTATCATTGGGCCTGTGCAAGCCGCTGTAGTGTTTAGGTAACAAAAATACTTTGTTAGATTAAGAAAGGTACCTGCAGAAAGGGGAGTTACTTAATTGCGGCAGTTTCATGACAAATAAGTCAACATAGACTTCTGGGTTTCACACAGGACACTAACAGAGGCTTACTGGGTGAAAGTCCAGCATTTTACAACAGACATCATGATTACACAACAGTGTCAAGTAGAGGTTAAACAAAAGAAAGATTTGAGGCATGAATCGAATCAGACTAGTGGGCAATAAAATCGAAAATGTATGGAAAATGTCTCCTTGCTGCATTGTTGGGTGCCAGAATCAATATGGTATAATTTGAGATGATAAACTGTTATTGGAGGCTCAAGTGATCTAAACTTTCATGGAGAGGAAATGTTGCTAATAGTTCAGCATTGAGAGATTGCGTGAAATCTTGTGATTAGGCTAAACTATTACAGAGATGAACATCCTCGGCAACCATTGCAGAACTAAAGACATGGCCGAACCAGCAAACTGCTATTTCCGCCATGCTAACAGCAGTCACAAAAATAATCTGAACAAAGTTGTTGTTTATCTGGCGATAGCAATGTTTGTAGATGAAGTATCGAGTCGTTCCTGCATTCCTGCAATTTTTATTTAATGTTAAAACAGTATCTCTCATCCCTCTCATTAGATTTTTATTGTAGGTTTCAATCCATAAAATACACTGCTCATTGCCGCTCACGTTACAATCCTCTATTGATAACAGGCTTTGAGTAACTTGCACAATACTGCAACCAAATATTCCTATTCTCTAATAATAACAGTCTTCAATAATTTGCATGATACTGCAATTAAAATATTCTGTATCTGTAATAATCTGTTAACTTCCTCCTTAAATTGTTTAATGAGGCAATAACTAGTGAGAGCAGGACTTTAAAACTATTAAGAATCAAGGATTTAAATAATTAACTGCTGATAATGTGTGACAATGCCATGATAAGTTAAGACAACTTCAAAAGAGGAACCAGCTCAAACAAAGGACTCTCTTTGTATACAAAGGATTTGAACAGACCACATGTTCCCACCTAATGAATGCAGATAAAGTGAGAGGAGATAACCAAACAGGCATAACAAAAGGGATTCCTGAAGGGTTCGTCAAGTGGTTCATTTTCTCCGCTCTCCGATTGGTCGGGAGTGCTCACCAAAGAATGCCAACAAATAAAGTGACCCTCCAGTGAGCATCTCCTCCCTCAAATCCCTCCATCCTCCCCCCCACCTCCTCACCCTCCTCCGCTCCGTATCCCTTTACCCACCCATCCCCCGTTCCCCCTCCTGGCCCTCTACCACCCCTCTCTCTTTCTCTCTCGTTCTCTCCCAGTTGCCTCACGGCTTGCTGTGACCCATCTTGCACCTCCCGAAGCCCACAACAGACGCTTGGTGTGTGAAGAAGGTCAGGAGTTCAGGCCTGGCTGAGGCTCCATCCCTCCCTCTGCACAGAGGAGGCCTGCCCTGCGGGTTTATAATTATCTGCCGTTGGCATTCAGCACAGGTTCAAGCACAGTGCAAGCGCTGGCACCAGCGTGGGGGGATGCGCTTGGCTACACACTTGGTGATTAGTTGTCCCTAATTGTCAGTTCCTTGTTCCTTTTTACCTTTCTCTCCCCTCTCGCTGTCTCTCTTTCACCTCCCCCCCCCCCACCCTCTCACCAGTTAGAACATCTTTACATGAAAAAAAAAAGTCGGCGCTTAGTTTATTGTCCTGAAAATGCACTCGGCTGTGCTTCTTTTTCTGCTTCATTATTCTTTGGATCAGTCTCGCATCATTTTATAATTCCTCTCACAAAATGAAAAATATTTGACATCTGCTTCCTACATAGATTCATACCTGCAGTAACTCTGATCGCAGTCTTCTTGCGATCGAGTGACTCGCATATGCGGCGGCTGTCTGTCAGCGCACCGCCAAAACGTTTCTTCCTCGCTGACAGACGTAGGTAAATTCAAAGAGTTGGATAGCCTTCGTTCTTGACTCAGTGTGGATGAATAATGGATGCTGTTTAAAGTTCCACTGCTTTTTATGCTGAATTTTAAAATCTGCATGTGCCTAATTCAAGGTTATCCTCATAGCAGGATGGCTGCTGAGATGACACAGTGGAGAGTCTAACTTTCTAAACCTCACTGACGGCAGATGCAAGAAGAACGCCGTAAAACTCTTCTAAGAGACAAGATAAAGCGAACTGAAGTTATACGGCCTCCACAGATGGTCTGGATGTTCCACAGTCACTGACATGGGGAAACCAGGTGGCGTTGAAGATGTCCTATTCTTGTCTAAATGTGTTTATGTCTTTGACCAAAATGAGTTGTTCTTCGTCACCTTGAAAATGTGTTTTCCTCTCAACATGTGCTCTCAGTGATTTAATCTGTTCCTGAAATCTGAATTTATCATCAATACGACAATGAGTACAAATCTTTGTCTCTCAAATGTTGTCTACATATTTTATCTCGTGATTCGCTGCAGATTTTGTTTTGTGGAGCAACCGAGTCGGTTTCAAAGGTGAGCGTGTGCTCTCCATCAGGCATTTATATTGGCACTGACAGGCGGCGTGATAAATGACATTGGATAAATCCATTCGTCAATGCCTTCAGAGACGTCTCTGCGCCATTAGTCACTCACACTAGAGATCTCTGCAAGAGTCCATCATTGCTGCTCTGAGAAACACATCTGCAGACCTTGAGACAGACCCTGAAATGGGCTGACAACTGAACCAATACTGTTGGGGGCTGTTTGGGGTTTGGTTGGGTGGGGGGTGGGGAGAAAGAGAGGAACAGCAGTCAGGCAGATGTGGGGCCTGGATGGCTGCCAAGCAGGGCCCCGTCATCCTACAGCAGACCCTTGAGAGAGAGGGAGATGTGGAAAACAGCAGGGAGTAGGAGGAGGAAAAAGGGGGACATGGAGAGATTTTGCACAAAAGGCTCCATGACTATTCCTCCATCTGAGAACATCCTCCAAAGCTCTTGGCCTCATTACAACATGACTGCACACCCACGGTGCAATCAGCAGTGCCAGCTGATGATGAAGAAAAAAAAATAAAAAATCAACAAATCGAATTTGAAATAATCCATTGTGCAAACACTTCACTGAATGCAGCACGTTGACTGGCCTATTATTCTTTGACATTTTAGTGGAAAGTAGAACTAGTCCTTTGAGCCTTCCATAAAAATCTATATTTAACACGTGCACAGATGGTTGGAATAAAACCACATTTACCCCTCTTCCCCTCTGTTTCTGGTGCGAGGAAGTAGTCGAGATTTTTGCCAATTTCCAAGAGTTATGTGAGATGAGACATGGACTTTTGACAGGTGTTTGTTTGAATATCAAACAGAGTCGTGGAGGCCTGCAGATGGCGGGCAGATTGCATTCCAGACAGGGGCTTCAGTCTGGGGCCGGAGCGGTGGGGGAGAGCCCATCTCTGCTCCTTGATGGTTCTCCAGGGGGAATGGATGTACAAACCTCTCATCTGCATGACTATCATCATCATCACCATCACCATGGTCATCATCAGCGCGGCCTTCACCACTGGAACAGACGTCTGTAGACAGTCTGACCACTGTGGAACAGCACAGCACTTTTATTTTCCATGAGCTGTGTGCAGAGATGGGCTCAGCGTTGGATCACAAACAAACAATGCTTGATGTTTGCTTTGTGTATTTGGCAGCATTTATGAGACAGAATTTTGAACCATAACACTTCTGTAGAATGTGAATATACTTAATTATGTAACATAATATTTGCGTCTAAATTGGTCCTGGCTGAGAGAGACTTTGAATTATATCTGAAATAATAATAATTCAGAGAAAATGTTAGACTTACACTTACGCAGTTGTGATATGTGGCTGGAGACAATGTTTCATGTTTGACTACATACAGGTTAGGGTGAGAGATATACAATTTACAGTATTTATTTATAACAAAACGCAAAGGCCAACGGTAAAATTATTACCCAAACTATCGAATGTAAACATTCATCACTGTTTACAGACTGACTTCCTGGTTCAACTTTGAACCACCGTACTTGGAGTTTTTGTACGCATAAAATTCTGTACAATGAGAATTTATTACTGACATTTGGGAGGTGCTCAATATCTACATTACCTCAAAATACAGTGGTTTAGATAATATGGCGTGTTTACGACCTGTCTGATATCTACGAACAAGTCTTAACCTGTTGATGTTCCATATTCCCAGATCTTAGCTATTCCTTCGGTGTGTGTATAAATTATTAATAACAGCTACAATATGTTTTAAGAGACATAACTGAAAAGGTTTTATCAAATAAGTTTTCGCTACAAGCTTACCAGATGGCTAAAAGGATATATTAGATAATATAGATTAGATAGATTGTACAGATTGACAGATACCTCCAAGCATCCTTTGTACACTACAGTACATACAGAAGAAGAAAAACATGTACATATAAGTACAAAAATACTCATTCCACATTGTTCTTACCAGTAGGAGAAGTCACAGAGATTCTCGGTACTTTATAAAGCTCTCGTTTTAGTCTTGAATTTCCCACCTGCTTAGCTGGCAAACTGATTTGCTGGAGAAATAGAAATGAGAGTGGGAGGAAGGAATGAATAGCTGGCAAGGTGCAGCTCGGTGAGTCAACAGACATTGGGCACTGCCAGAAAGAAAGGCCCATGTGGTGTGGGCTAATGCAGAGACTTGTAAGTCAGGTTGTTTGTTCTAGCCTCTATGCTCTGATTTTTACGACCGTGTTTCTTTCAGAATTAGTTTATAATATGTTTTCACAGTTGTTTATTTCAAGCCTGTCATATTAAACATGTGGGTAGTAAGAGCGCAAGTTGTGGAGTGACAAAAGGCTGAAGACGAGGTGAGAGGCCTGAAAACCGGCTCAGATCCGTTCCTGCAGACAGATCCTGAAGAACACGGCCAACGTCAACAGGAGCCACGCCACAGCTCGGTGCTCCGGCCCACGCGCACATCACCCGTTTGGCTCTCGTTACATAACCTGGTTGGAAAAACGTGGTTGAATGTGGTTCTGTTACCTCTCCTGGTTTTTATTCTACAGACATTAGAAGCTCTGCAGCTGTATATCTGTTCACTTTCATGCATCTCCTCGGTGTATGCTCGAACAGCTTAAGAACTGAACCAGCAAGAACAAATCCCCAAAGGGAAAGTCAAAATTCCCCTAGGTTCTATTTTTTTGTATTATTTTTTTTGTAGAATGGAGAGTTTTTTTTTTTCTTCTAAAGCAATTCAAAACCATCTGCACTTTGAAGAAAAAAATAAAAAAGTAAGTAAAAGTCCACACAACGTGTACCAGATGTGCTTTCAGGCTCCACAGCCAAGTCTCCATCAGCAGCCTGCGCTCTCCTTCCCCTGAGGGTGGCAGGCCAGCAGCATGCATAATGCCTGAGCTGTTTCATGCAACAGGTAGCCTCCATTTCCACATTCACCCCCGCAGCTTTGTAGGAAATTCTGCAGATCCCTCACTGTGAACGAGGCCCGCGGAGGAGAAGAAGAAGAGGGTCAGTTCATCCTACGGCTCCATTGTGAGCGTGCCCATGGTGCTTTCTACTGTAACAATGACGTGTTGATGAATGCATGCTCCACCCTCCCCCCCCCACACACCCAAGCCCCCACCCTGCCCTGACCCCGACCTACGCTGAGGTAAAGACATGATGTTATTTTCTTAACCCTGATTCAAGACAAATAGAGCTCCCAGGGAAAGGATTGTAAATTTGTTTTTTAATTCAGAAAAAGACTGAAGGAGGGGTACACACTGGCTGGAATGTTTGACTCCCATCTTTTCAGGAGTTGGGTGGGGGGTTGGACACAAGTCAAGCAGAACTGAGGACTTTTTTTTTTACAAGGAGGCTTCTCTCTTTAAGTCAGACAACTTCAATCAAGTTTACTGTGGATTGTTGCTCCTATAAACACGGAAAGTTTTCATTGTACTTTCACTCCGACGGAAACCACATGACACGGGAAAAGCCAATAAAAAAAGCCCACATGTTCATACTGGCCTGACATTATGACAGCACGATGTGACCACACACCGTAAACCAATTGGAACAAGTGACTCCTGCCACTCATCTGTGACACACAGACTTTCTCTGATAATAAAAATCGAATCAAAGTGCTACATTCTGTGCCAGAGAGGCCGATAATATGGCGGTTAATGAGCCTCGCCCTGTCTGTGGTTGGTTAAGTCTATGCATCTACAAAACAAAAAAAAGGGTTCAAGGTGAGGAAAGCCCCTCAAACAAACACAAACTTTGAACAAAGCAGCGATGGAGGAATCTGTGCTGAAAGAATGTGGCTCCTCTTTCAACTGTTGGTATGCTCGCGGCACCTCCTGTCAAGAGAAGAAAAATCCCAGGAAGAAACAAACTGAAGAAATGCAAAACAATCCCGACCTCCTGCTGCCTGCCGATTGATTGATTAGGACTTGTCGCATTTCTCTTCCTTTCAAATTGCTGAGGGCATTGAAAGAGTGAGTTTAAACCTCTGGGCTCATTCACATGAGGACATAACAGTTTAAAGTTATACATGTTAAGATTTAAATGAAATCAACCCCCATTTTTAAATACTATCAATGGTCTGCATTTTACCAACAACAGCCAGTCATTGTATTTACATATTGTAATTGACACCTTATGTAGTAGTTTTCATGGTTGGTGAGGGAGCCCATGCTGGATTCATATTGACGCATAAGGCATTCAGAAGAAAACAATGGAAGGACAGAGGATGTTGCATGTGTACAGATTGTAAAGCCCTCTGAGGCAAATTTGTAATTTGTGATTCTGGGGTATACAAAATAAACTGAATTGAATTGAATTGAATGCATGTGTGTAATCAACAATGTGTGATATTTTGTTATTTTTCATGCATATTCCTACAAATGTCCAGCAACACAACCAATCAGTGCAACTATGTTGTTTAGGCAACAAAACTACTTGGCCAGGTTTAGGAAAAGATCGTGGTTTAGGTTATAAAACTGCAGAAGAGGCTTTGCTCAAGTACGTAAGTCACAAATAACTCAACATTAACTTCTAGTTTCTCACAGGACACGAAACAGTGGTCACCTGGATGAAAAATCTTTTGCTTTTAGAACCACCGATCCTCCCTGACCTCTTCCCTACACAGACTTTGTCGCTCTTTCAACTACATCGCCTGGCTCACGATTATGTGGATTACATACAAATTGATTACATTGGATCTATACGAATTATAGTATATTACTCTTTGTAGTTTAGCTACAAACAGTGTATGAGAACAGCCTGGAGTTACTGTTTTTAATTCATCATTTCTCACTGATATTAACTCATTGACTTTAGAGGTGTGAATGGAGTAAAAAGTGGCTGATGGCTTCGCTCCGGTGGTGGCATCACTGATAATGATCATCACGCACCTCCACAAATGCAACTATGTGAAACGTTATCTCGCACACTCACCAAAAATTATTGCATTTGCGACCATCTTAGTCCCATGTCTAGAGCCCTGCAACCTGTTGACTAATTTCTACTTTGGCGGAAAAGCTTGCGCAGAGTTTTCATAGAGCCGCAGAGAAGGTTTGCAGATTGAGAAGTTAAATTGGAGTTTTCAGACCTCACATCCGTTCACAACAACAACAACAACAACAACAACCATCTTATGACTTCTAGGTGCTCCTCCTCATCATCCAACTCTTCCATCATTGTTTTTCCAGCTATGGAATTATGTTGAGCCAAACTTACTAACTTGGAACCAATGAATCACCCTTAAATCACCTGACAAAGGATTTAAAAACTGCGGGTCCAAAAATAATCTAGATGCTACATCCATCTCAGTACTATGTCTGGTCTGTGAGAGAGGTTTCCACACATTACGCATAAGCGCACATTCGCAGGAGTATAAATCAGGCATCACTGTTCACTGCTCACTCTCATAAGGCCGCATCAGAGCTGTATGAAGTTACTGCTAATGCAAACCAAAAATGTTCATGTTAAAATAAATCAAATGTGCAACATAGGGTGACTTTTATTGAGAGACAATTAAAAAAAATGCATGTATTTGCCTCCATGGTTAATGCTATCAAAGGTTGTTCATCAAGAATGCATCTACATAACACGTTTTTATTGGCATTTCAAATGAGTCAATCATTTGAGAGAGTAGGGAGCAGCCAAGCTGAGCTGTTTGATGAAGAGTTGCAGGTGACAGGCTGCACGCCTCCAAGTCGTCAGCAAGGTAATCTGATTTAACCCCCTTTTCCCCCCCCTGCAATCTGATTTCATGACATTGTTCAGCTTGAAACCAGAGTGTTGCAATCATTATTGACTGACTGATTTATTATACCATTGAGAGTCTGTTTTACTACACTGTAAACAGATATACAGCTGCTCCTCTGCTGTATTTATGACAATAAATACAGCTGCTCAAGAAGTAGATGGCTGTTACCATGGTGACAACGAGTGCGGGTGTTGCCAAATCAACTAGAGCTGAAAAATGAAGAATTATAGCTTTAACAAAGTTGAAATTGTGTAAGCTAAGTTATGATTTAGGATAAATCATATGTCTAGTAGTATAACTGTGAGTCTGTTTTTTTTTAAGTTAATACAATTTGCTTTAAATGTAAGAAAAAAAAAATCCCAGCAAAGTCACACACAAAGCCGCTTGTTGGCTTGTTTGTTCTTCCCCTCTTGTTTTGCTTTCCTCTCCTCAAGCTGCAAGCCTTTAGTCAGAGCTTTGCTTTGACAGGTGAAGATCAACCGGAGTCATCGCTATTGGCAACCATGTGGGATTGGAGGGGAGAGGTGGCCGTGGGGGTCAGCGGCAGAGGAGTTATTCTATACCTACGCAATAACACACCCGGCCGGGGCAGAGTTCACAGCATGCCCTTATCCTCTTCCTGCAAACAAGCCGCAGCACTATTCCACATTTAAGTCCAAAAGGCAACAACAAGAGAACCACCATTTATTCACGACTCGTGTCCAGTCCTTCTCTCTTGTCAACTAGAAATGATGAATGGCATCAACACGAGTACCTGAGTTAACTACTGTGTTAGTTTTCCTTTCAAGCGTGCCGTTACAGGAAGACAACTATCTTGAATCCTACATCCTGTTTTTTCTGATGAATGGTCAAAGAGGAGCAATTGACTTCCGCTGCAGACACTTGAAACGGTGAAACAGCGGTCGGAGCGATTAAGCAGCAATCACATTTGTAATTATGATAATGTCAATTGAGCTTGTCAAGGATGAATAATTTCAGGGGAGACAGTAAAATACACCTAACAAGGCTTTTCTCAGCGGTAAACACGGGGCTTTTAAAACTGCAATTAGCCCTTTAATGTCTAACACATGGCCTACAAGCCATCCATGGGCTCCAACTTCCCTTCTCTCAACCACTTTCCCCCCTTCTCTCCGTAGGACGCACTTTGCACATAGCTGGAAATCTAACCACACAAATAGGAAGCCCTCTCAGCGGGGCAGGGGTGGAGGCGTAATTCAGCAATTGTGGGACAAATTGTTATTTTCCTGTGCCTGAAATAGACACACAAGAGATGCAGAATAATATTATTACGGGGGTCTGCCTTCGGCTGCATGCACTGAATTCAATGGAAAACATTTTTCTGACAATTATTTTTGTTCTTAAGCAACCTGAAACAAAAACAGGAAATCTATATGTGCACTGCAAATCAAATGTTTAAGGCCTAAGAAAAAAAGACAAGATGCGAAACTAGCAAATGCAACGCCACACGCCCTGAAAACACCCACCACCACCAGAGCACCCCACCTTTCTCTCACTCTCTCCCACAACTGCCCCTCATGCATCCACCCACCCAAAGTGTTCAAGAATTCCCCCTTGAGAGACAGACACAGATAATTGGTCACAGATTTTTGTTGGCAGGACACAAAGGGACCTCCTATTCACCCCCACGCAGCTGTCTACTTCCTTTTCTCACCATCTCTGCTCCCCTACTAGTTGCGTGGCCTCCAACGGTTCCCCCAAAGCTGAGCCGCTCCTCGTCCCCAAAAAACACAGCCCCCTTTTTCACTGCCGCAATAAAAGCCATCGGGACACATGCCTCTCGTGACCCTGAACCCAGAGCCCCTCTGCAGCCTCCTTACGCCCCAAGGCCTCAGTGACATCTACGAGACCTTTGGATCTGTTACTAGTTCTCTTTGATAAGAGTTGTTCCACTAATTAGGGATCCACTGGCCCTCATTAATGCACCTGTCATGTGGTAAATAACTCAGTTCTATGTTTATTTATTACTTCTATGAAGGCCAGAATCTTTTTAGCCATCGATTATTTTTGAGTTTTTGGTCAGTTTGGTTGGAAAAAGCCAATTTCAAACATTCCACGTACTGATCCAAAACTTTAATGTATGCTTTTTACTTATTTAGTCATGAATATTTAATGTTATCAGTGCCCTACAAGTATGTATATATACAGTACTTCTGTACTTCTAACTGCAACTTTATTTGACCAATGAGGAGCACAACAATGCAACTTATATCACATTAAGATGGATATTGACATTTTTTAAATGGGCCCTTAAGACCAAAGAAAAGTGTCCTTAGTTGTATCAGTTGTCTTTTATAGAAGTTGGGTTTAATGATCACATTAGGTCAGTATTGATATTTGTCCTTATGTGGTAAGTCTCCACCATTTTAAGGAACATCCAAGTCAATGTCTGGTAGAGAAAGTTGGTCAACGTGAACTTTGTTTGAATTCAGATTAGGCATTTCCCGATTGTTAATCAGAATTAATATTGACGATTGAAGGGATGACTGACGATTGCTTTTTCCTACGTCATTATTAAGGCATTTTTAACAAACTCCCTATCAGAACTAAGATGTTATATAAAAACAATCTCTAGAATCTGAGCCCCTGACAAGGACCCTGAGGACTGACAATTACAGGGTCAAGGAGGGCCACGTCACGCGGTGTGTGTGTGTTTGAGAGAGAGACAGTGACAGAGAGAGGGAAAGAGAAGCAGGGCTGTAATAATAATGTGCATGTCAACGTTATGAATGAAGCTTCAAACTAATCGGTAGTCTTAGTTATGGATATGATTTGGATTGTGATATTAAGAATAAGATAATAGGCTAATGTTAAACAGAACGTGATGTTGTGATATTGTAAAATTGAGCCGTTGAGGAGACCTTGTTATTAAATAGTCACCCTTTTTTAAATGCTTATTCAAGTAAGTTTAACTCTATTGCTTGCAAAAAAGTTTCTAAGGTTCTGTTATTTCAAAGCTCCATCAGACACTGTATCATGCCGCTGCGTCCGGGCGATTGGATCGCCTATCGGCAATCTCGAGGATCCACAATTGGACGATATGAAAATAGAAACGATCGCCCAACCAGATCAGATGGAGGTATGATCTGTCAGAGTCTGAGGATTCAGAGTATAATGTTTGTTTGAGCTGGTGACTGGCATAGACCCACCAACATTTTTTGTGAACCTCAACGATGCTGTAGGGGCCAATTTGACCCAGAGGGACTCTCTTCCAACACCACAGACTTCCGCTCCTGCTCGCAAACTGCACTGAAACTTCATTTTAGTAAAGGCATGGCAAACCTTACTGTTGATTTAGTAACTGCACTGGAAAACATTGGCTTGATTTTAGTAACTGAACTGCAAAAAGTACGATTAACTTTGGACACTGCACTGCAAAACTTCCTGCTAATTTTAATAGGCCCCAGGAAGCAGATTTTAGAGAGTGGCTAAATTGGAATAACAACTTCCAGGTCGATCACGTGATGCCATGTGGCCCAAAGTCTTCTTATTATCATAATATTATTATTAATAATAATAATAATTATTATTGTTATTATCATTATTATAGAGATTGACCAGCTGGGAGGTGGGGATAAAGGAAAAGCTAGTGCGCTTTCTCTCTGGGCCCCATGGATGCAGTGGATTGAATGAAGATTTGGGTTACTTCTTTTGCTTCATACGTCACGGTGCAATTTTCATAGGAATGAACGGGCGCTGCCTCCAACGCTGAATCCAGTTTTGGATTTGACTGAGTTATCACAACTGTAAAGTCTAATATAATAAATAAAAACACAATCTTAGAACTTTAGTCAATAGTTCAAATATTTATAACTTTACTCATTTTCTATTTTAACCTGATTTGTTCAGCTGGGTTGTATAAACAAAACCATATTACACTTTGGGAAAGCACAAACAGTAGAAATGTGTTCATGCTGGAAACAGCGGAAAGCAGAGCAACACGTTTCACCTTCAGCTTCCTGTACTTTCTCCCTCTTCTACCTAGCATAATGGATTGCACGTGCGGAGTCGGTGTTGTGCCGAATACTAAAAAGCCTAAAACAGAACACAAGAAAGAAGAAAACGAGGGCACAAACACGAATAGTTCGGTGTTGAGGGGAAGAAAAAAGAGGGAAATGGTATGGAACGGTGAGAGTTCAGTTCTGAGAGGAAGGAGAATAAGGTGATTACAATTCCAGTCACAGAAAAACGCAGCAGCTTGTGCAGTGATCCCAGATTTCTTGAGCAGCCGAGCACAGCTGCTCCCAAGGGGCTCATGGGAAGGCATAGGTCAACCACCCCTTTCCTGACTCACCACATGTTAAAGGAATTCAGCGGTGCATTGTGGGATGTGACACCGGTAACCCCCACAACTAAGTTTCCAAATTACTAACACATACATTCTCAAAGCTGTCTGCCATTTCAGCATTGGAAAAATGACAAATGTTGATGTAAAAAGAGAATGTGTAATGTCATAATACTAGTTAGTAAGAGACGTAAAGATTTTAAAAAAACCACAAACTGACTAATGGAGAAAATAATTACTTATTTTATATTAGTGGATCTAATGGACTGTGTTAATGAAGACATCATCATCTGTGTTTCTTCTTATGTCTCTCAAAAGATGACCTCACTATTGGATGACTTACTAACAGGTCAAATTGGGGGTAATTAACAATTATTGAACACAATGTCTTGGCTTTACTTCTAGAAAACACTTCTTATCTGTTTACCATATGGAGACAGTGCGAGCTATTGTAGTGGAAAACAAAGCTAAGGCAGGCAAATGTTTGTAATTCAGTTTAACATTCCTGCATGCAGCTGGAGGTTTTTAATCAATTTGTCAAATTCCTCCATCTCTTCTCTTCAAGTCTCTCTCCTTCTCTTCTCTTCTCTTCTTCTCTCCCTAACATGAAACTAATTACAGGTTATTAGTAATCATACCTACAAGTTATGAGCTGTAACTATCTGCCGCTCGGCCCGGAAATTGAGTTAGGGAGATAATGAATGAAAACTGAGCCTCTGGACTTTTCACAATCAGGGCCGGAAAATTGCTCCGTGTCATCATTACATGCATTCATGTTGAGAGAGTTTCTCTTCAGTTTGCAGAACTAATACAATTCAATTTAGGGGAGGAGAACATAGACATCATGTGAAACAAACTGTGACACTAAACAATTTTTCCGACTGCTGATCAGAGGATTGCGGTGACTAAGATCATCACAATACCAGTCACAAATACACTAGGCTTTTAAAAACATCATGAACATCTTGTTAGCCAGAGTACTGGGTGTCCATTTATAGGGCTGTGTTTCATGGAGCAGTTATTGCCGGGGTTTCTTGTCGGCCTGGAGCTGTGTTTGGGGGGGGGTAAACGACAGAGCTGATGGACATCTGTCAGCCAGCCAAAGAAGAAACAAACCTGCAGGGCTAGTAAAAAGAGAGGGAAAGATAGGGTGAGAGAGAAAGGGATAAACAAACAGTACTCCAATTACTTAGTAGTTCATTTCTTTTGCATTAGAGCACAAAAACAGTAACAGTTTATTTGACAGACATGGCAGAAAAATCCATCCAGCCTGGGAGGGCTGTGTGCCTGGCCATCTCTGACATGCAAAGCCCGAGTCCCTGTGAGCCCAGAGGGACTACTTGGAGCCACAACAGGCCTGAGGGAGAGCCTGGACCACAGGTGGTGTCCGGCAGCTGCTATGGGTCTGCATAGACAAACACACACACACACACACACACACACACAACACACACACACACACACACACACACACACAAAGCCTGCACTAATGCACATTCTCCAAAACATACTCAAACTGTATGCATAAAAGTGCATGCCAGCATAATTGTGTCAAAGGAAGGCTGATAGATAGAACCACAAGCATGCAAAAGCATGGCACAACATGCACACACACATATTGGGCCCATGCTGTGAGATACATACAGACAGGCACACCCAAACACACACATTCCCTCCACAAACATAACTCACCGCTGATGTATAGCGAACACACACACACACATACGTTCTTACACTTGGCTATTGTTAAGAATATTCTACCCGCATCTGGTCTGCACACATGCCAGCACAAAGTCCGCCTGTCGCTCAAATCTAAAAGAGAAAAAAAAAACATTCCCTCATGACACAACGGTATAAACACGCAAAAACACATGCAAACACCACACATAAGTCAGATCGACCACGAGCAACACGCACACACACTCAAACACGAATTTTTTAAAAAATGCAGTGTGCTCATGTGCAGATCTTCTCACACCCACACAGATTCCTGTGAGTAAACTCCAATTCTGCCGTCCATCTTTCAGCTGTAACGCTAGACACACACACACACACCCCGAGGAGGGAAAACCCGCAACTTTACAGATTTACTGGCAGGAATTGACTCGATTTCTGGCTTGTCTACACCGCAACAGCCAAACAAGTCTTTCTATCTGGCTGTTCAGTTGTGATCAAAACCCAAGGCCCACGTGGACAGAATTTTACACACTTTTCACCATTTAATCCAAAATGATATGGAGGTTCATTATGGTGAGTGCAGTACATAGATTGTATTTCAAATGTAATTATGTGAAAATATGCAATGGTTGAGTAGTCCGCTTGGCATTCCTTTTTCTTGAAGCATAAGCTAAATTCCCTCTGTTACGTAAGCCAGAACAACAAACTAATAAATATGGGAAACACTCACTAACTTTCCCAGAGAGACTACCCAGATGAACAATTTATCCTGGATTCCAGAGCAATGAGGCAACAAATTAAAACAGGCATTAGTGGTGAATTTGAGCTCTCTTACGGAGGAACGAGACACATGACTGACAGCGGCGTTATGCAAACCCTCCCACAATTGTCCCTTTCATTGGTCCCAGGATTCAACACTCAAGGAAAGGGAGAGTCAGAACTTGGTGGGTGGGATTCAACTTTTTCTAACTTAACTCCTTAACAAATCAACCAAGAATCGACACATGACACAACAACGAAGCTCTAGCTGTGTAGCTTCCAACCGCCGCCGCGTGTCTGCTTATTGTCTAAGAGTGTCATGTGTTCCTCTCACTGTGAACTAAACAGAATCAGCTCTTGTCTGATGCTCCTGGTTTGCAACGAGGCCTTCGTGACCACCACCCTTAGCTGAGAAAAAAGAGTCTCATCAGACCAAACCACCTCGCCTACATCACCAAAAAAGGCCTCTTTTCCCAGCAGTCATTTTGACATGTCATTGCAGGGTAAACACAGATGTAATTAATAACATTAATTATGGCCCTGTTCCATTGAGGTGGGGCCAGGGCCGTGGTATTGTGCATGAGTGCTCACTGGAATGGTTGTGACACATTAAAAAGAATT